>NC_140580.1:873945523-875145523 GCF_964204655.1 Triturus cristatus | reverse complement strand
ATGGTAATTCTGTTTATGTTCCTGGTTGGATTTGGAGGTTGCTGGGTAAATAGATTCCCAATCTGCACCCTTTTTCAGTTGTAGGTTTGTGAGATCGTACTATGGATACAACTGCACAGGCAGACGTGAGTGCAGGCAGAACAAACAGGTAATTGTTTGGCAGAGTTAAACTGTGGTGCGCCATGTACATTATAGTATAGCAACGTACTTTACCTATGTTTTCCTCTGTTGCAGGTTTCGCAGACAGAACCACACACATTTGAATGGGCATACGTGAGTACAAGCAGAACAGGTCATTGTTTGGTAGAGTTAAACTGTGATGCATCTTGTACATTTGAGTATAACAACATACCTTATCCACAATGTGCCATAACAATTTCTACTTCTATTGCAGGCTGTACGAACAGTGCTACATTTAAGTTTGGAAGGGTAGGGCAGAGAACAGAAAAATCCAGGCAATTCTACTCCAAATTTGCAGGCAATGGCTCAATAATGTGAGACAGATTGCATTCATGAGCATAGGCACCGACTTTAACCATGCTCTTTAATTTTGCAGGCTTTGTGGCATAGCAGGGTAAAATCGGTTAGCACAATAATGTTAAAGCGCAAAGCTGTAACTTGTGCAGTGTGTGGCGCTTCACCACAAAGGAAAAAAAGTTGCCTTGTATTCAAGGAAGAGTGGATGAAAGAAATTGTGGAGGCTGAGATACAAAGATCACGAAGCAAGGTTTGTGTGCAGCTTGGGGAACTATTTCAATACAGTCAAGACATGGGCATGATCTGCAAAGCATGTGCCGAAGCAAGGAGTGTGGAGGACTTTCTACAGGGAAGAAAAGGAGTGATGGCTGGAAACTGGATTACATTAAACGCCATCTATTTAGCAATGTTCACGAGTCTGCTTTGGTGCTACTGAGAAACAAAAGTGCTGCTGCCAGGTTTGGTTATGGAGTGCGGGCAATGCTGACAGAAACTGCCACCAACAAAGGAAATAGAAAAGAATTGGTTGAACGACAAAGATCCCTGCCTGAGGAGATAAAGATTCTCATCATCAACGTGTTGTTGGCAGTCAAGATGAATACTTCAATGTGGTCTATCCAAGACATCCATTACCACCTAGCATTGTATGTGAAGATACCAGACAGCTGGAGGAGCAAGATCTATGCATTTGAGTTCCTTGAGGCCATCAATAGCGTGATACACTGTGAAGCTATGGCAGTACTTCGCAACGCTCTGTATTACACATTGATGAGAGCACAGATATTTCTGTTACAAAAATGCTCATCCTGTACTTCAAGTTCCGACCTGTAACATCAACAGAGCACAAAACACTGTTTGGGGGCATGTTGAATCTGACTAGTTGTAATGCTGAGGCTATCACTACTGCTGTGAAAGGATACTACACTGCCAATGAAATGGACCTTAAGAAAATGGTCATGTAGACGTTCGATGGTGCGTCTGATGCTGGGCTAGAATAATAGTGTTGCTACTCGCCTTAAACAATCTGTTCCTCATCTAGTTGAGCAGCATTGTGTCACCCATCGGGAAGATTTGGGAGTTGATGATGCCTGAAAGAGGGTTCTAATGATTAAAGAGATGGAGACATTATTGAGGACTGTCTACACTGTGGTCTCCAGATCTCCTGCAAGGAAGTCCAAGCTGGATGAAATCGCATCGGTCACTGAATGTGAAGTGGTCTCCTTTCGACCATTGAATGAAGTCTGATGGCTTTCAATGCATTTTGCAGTTGGTGCACTAATTCGTAATTATGAGGCTGTTCTCAAGTACTTTAAGCATGAGAAAGTTGAAGAGAATGATCCAGTTGCTGAATATTGTTACAAAAAGCTATCAGACTTCAACTACCATATTTCCCTTGCAGTACTTAATGACAATCTGGGTGAATTTGCATCTTTGTGCAAACTATTCTAAAAAAGTAATTTGGACTCCGGTTGTAACTGTACAGTATACAAGAGCAGAGATTGGCCAAATTAAGGAACAATTCTTGGGGGACACTGTCTTTTGGAGCAGCACAGTAAGGGATCCGAATGTGTTGTACAGGGAAGGACAAGAGTTTGATAGTGGGCCTATTTTGTCTTTTGTTTCCCTTCTTTGTGAGCACATGCAAAAAAGGTTCCCTGAAGATGAACTGAAGGAATGGGCAGGTTTTGAATTCCGGGCAATAGCAACACAATCCCATTTTGATTTTGGGACTGAGAATATACAAAGACTTGTTGAAAAGTATGAAAATGTCTTGGTTTTGGGTGATTGTGAAACACTAGAAGATGTTGTTCGACAATACAGAGAATATAAATATGTGGTGGCAGAACATGGAAAGGGTGGGCTATTTACAACCTTTCAAGACATTGTGAATTTCACTGTACGCAATGCTGCTCAGTATAGTGTGGTGTCTCAGCTTGTTGATGTCTGTGCAACATTTAAGCATCCAGTGCAATTGTGAAAAAGGATTCAGCCTCATGAACACTATAAAGAGTAAATTGAGAAATAGACTAGAAGAGAATCATTTGCATATGCTGATGAGGACAAAGGCCTACCTCCTGAATGTGAAAGTTGACCTCAATAGAGTTTATCAGCACTGTAAAAATAGCAAGGATCGACGTGAGAAGCAAACATGTCACCCATCTAATGATGGCACTTGGCTTGTGTGAACGGCCTTCTCTCACAGTCTATGTTTGCCTGGATGTCACACATTTCACAAACTATCTCTGACGGGATATCCAGACATTACTCCGTAGCTTGCACATCAAATTGTAAATATGTTATGTAATTGTGTATATATGTGATCTTGTATAGGATCCCAACATTTCCCCACCCTATGAACAGTGCTCGAGTTGAGGATCTTTAGTAAGATCTTATTATGATACCACCATTGGAGTCCTGTGCTACTCTAAACCTGTAGTGTACTTGCCTGTGTAACCAATTCATGTCATGGTGTGTATATCTAAATTGAAAACCTGTCTTAAGACCCTACATGTGGTGCTGCATGTGTGGAAATGCACCATCGTTTCACTTTTTTAAGCAAAAGTTTGGAGTGATATTTGGCACTACACCCACACGGTCTCGTTCCCGGCACACATAGCCTTGGTTGCAGTGCACAGAGACCTACCAATGCTGCACACAGAGGAAAACAATTAGTGGGGACATTGGTTCTAATATCTCTAAAGTAAGCAAGGAACAGGTGTCTGCATCATGGAGTCTTGCATAAAGTACTCCAAGTCTAGAGACTGTATAGCATGAAGCCACACAATTAGATGAAAATCAAGAGAAGTCTGCACCTGGTGAAATCCTAAGAACCTCTGTCTGTAACTAACAACACAAAACCTATTACAACACAAAGAATTCAAGGTAACCAGCCTCATCATTTTCAGTACATATCCATTTTCCTTGGAAGAACTTGGCAACATTCAGCTCTTCTCCCACACCTTCAATTGGGCACATTCGATCAACCTTGAGCATTCTATCCCATGTGAACTCATCTCTAACTTAGTGCGTCTCCTTCTTACTAGACGTTTCCTCCCGTACTTTACTATCGTTACAAATAATGCCTTTTCACTAACTAATATAGTCTTGTATCTGCACCTGCAGAGAAGAGAACATGCAGGCAAAACGACCCTCAAGTGATAGTGAAACATTGAAAGTTAAAAAGCTAAGGCCTCTAGCTATGCTAAATTAACATAGCAGCTAAGGTGCACTTGACATTTGAATATAGGTGCATGCACACTCATAATTAGAACATATACTGAATATTACGTGGAGTAAAATCATGGTTACATATAACTGCATGTTATTTCTTAAAACATTCATAAAGCGATGAACGAAAACTACATTTCAATAATAAATCTCAAACATTAGTGTACACGTTACGTTTATACTCTTCTACTACGGAACATTTCAGAAATACATTGAAACCCCAACCTGTATTAATATCACTAAACCACACTGTGCATTTAGAGCGCTAACTGCACATTGTCAGTATAAGTCTGTGACGTACAAGGGTGGAGTCAAAATTATTCTGCTCCGGCAGTCAGGTTAGCACTCTGAACATGTTCATTGTAGGCCAATTAAAATCTTGCATCACGAGAAACAGTTACACTATAACTACATATTCTGTGACATTGCTCATCCTCAAAAAAGACATCACTGATCAGTCATGCTCACGTTTCTTTCACATGACACACTTTGAGGAACTTGAGATTTGAGGAGTCCGGTGGTATTTGGGGATCCCAAAGACTTACCAAGAAGCAACAAGCATTGAAACCCCCCCCCCCCAAAAAAAAATGTCTCGCCTTTTGGCTGCCAATGCAGATCTATTTGCATTGTTAATGCTTTTTACTGACGCTTTTCAGCACCGGCAAAAAGAGGAAAATTATTTGTCAGTGGTGTGCACCAGCCTAAAAAATTGCCTTATAGTGTGGATACATGCATGTGTTGTGACGTTTCAGGGCCAGCATAATGTGCATGCGTGCATGCCTCTTCATGCCTGTGCGTGCCTACAGCATTATCGCAGATGCAGTATGATTTTATTGTGCTTTACCATTCCAAGATGGCAGGCTGGAATCTTTGAGCCATTTGTTAAAAAGCAAATTAATATTCGCAAAAACACATTTTCAAAAAGGAATATCACTACAGCAGCTGCTGGGCCATTCCTTAAAAAAAATATAAGCAGTTCTTTTTTTAAAAAAACATGGTAGGGGAGCAATGGAGGAGTGGGCGGAGCAAAGTCAATGTCACAGGGGGCATCGGGATGAGTAGAACATACGGTGGGAAGGGAGAAAAAGAAAATAAAAACAAGAAAAAAGCCAGGCAAAGAAGGTTGCGTTTAGCAACGGACAGACTTCAGGGAGAGGAGGGACTAACACAGCATGCAGGGGTGAGTATTTGAGGAGCGAAACAGCACACAAGGGAGCAGAAAAACAGTTCCCGTAATTGAGTAGTGGATGTATAAACTATCATAATGCTCAAAGCCATCCAATTAAGGATCGAGAGTCCATACGCATTCAAGAAATATTGAGGGAATAATTTGCAGAATAAAAGAGGGAACTCCTCAGTCGCAATCTTAACAGCTCTGCTCTTCTCTCACAAAATGTGGATGAAGTGATAAACGTTCCTTCAACGCTGCAGCACACTTAATGCAACATATATTCCACTAGACAATCCCAAGATAAAAAAATTAATGAAAATGCACTCCCAACAACACAAGATGGACTAAATATTCATAAATCTACTAGAAATGAATAGATTTATAATACAATCCTTAAGTCATTCTGGTAATTTGTTGATCCTAACACTTGTGTTTGCTGCTTGTCTCTATATCCCAAATATTCACATTTGCATCTGTGCTTCCTTGAATTTTGAGAAGTGCGACTTTGTAGTCTTCCTCCACCCCACATGGAGTGCGGTTATACTGGTCCCAATTTTTCAATAACCTACAGAAGAGCCATTCTCTTTTTCTGTACACTGTGCACTATGGTCCAATTTCCCACACATGCCTCATATTACATTATTTGTCTTTCCCCACAAATACTGTTGTACTTTCAGCCCTTTATTTATTGACATATCATTTGAGGTAGCATTTCAAACTGCATTTTGCTAGACGCAGTTTATTAGGCTGGAGTTGTGTGGTATGTTGCCTTCACTGTTATCTTTAGTGGTGAACCATAGCTAATTGGATGCATTTGTTTACAATCATGCGGTTCGTTCTTTCAAACTGTACTTTACTGTGGGGGTGGTGCAATTTCATACTCCTATACCACATCGTTCCTTTCCTTAAATACAATCATCACCCCATTATCAATCATTTGAATGGATGAAACTTTCAAACTTTGTATACATGTGTTAGAAATGGGGTTTCTGGTTGGCTATGGTATGCACCTAAGCCAGGCAGAACCCGCCACTCTAGTCAGGGCAAGGGAGTTATATGCTGAAGATAACCCCGGCAATGTGTAAAGCGTTTGCGCAACACACTCACACAGCAGCGACAAACTAGGCACACCACAAAAGAAACTCCACACAAGGTTATATAAAAAATAGCTTTTGTATTATCCATAAAACACATTAGAACACCATCACATATATGCACTGTGCCACCAGGCACTTGTCATGACTTTACAAGTATTATGTAAACCAACAGGCCAATCGGGCCATCCCACTTAGCATCAAACATTAGGCATAAACATAGTTAGCAGTGCACCCTTGTATACATTTGTAGCAGGGCACCTATCATTATCACTGCACACATGGGGGCCCCATCCTGATAATTACAAGGTATCAGCAACAACAACACATCCTAATTACATCAGGGCATAACACATTATGAATCTGATGCCCACCGTAGGCATACCGCCATTACTGCACACATGAAGGAGTAATTACTCCTAGCTTGCACAGGTTACCAAAACCCCCTTGGTTATACACAGCGTGGGGAGTGTCCTGCACACCCGCCCTGGGCGCTCATTGACCTGCACTGCCGTGCCAGGACGGCCTATCCTCCTTGACCCAACAAGGCAATGGAATCAACCAGGAAGAAAAATCCCTCCTTCCCAGCGGTGGCAGGGAGACTTCACTCAGTCCCCTTCACCTGAGGAATGGCTGCGGCAGCCCAGCAGGTATGCGGTGCAGCTGCCGGCTTCACAACATGCGGCTGTAAGATTAGAGTGGAGACCTACCTCGGTCTCTAATCTCCGCTGACCTGACAATGTTGTTCCTTCTCTGTGACCAGCAGCATGGGGCCACTGCCCGTGACAAATCTGCCAGCAGAACTTGCTCTGCTCTTCGCAAGGGCAGACTCGTTACTCTCCTTCCTCGAAGGGAAAGACAGAGCTGGTACTGGCAGACGCGCCGAGGTCAGGTGCTTCGGGACAGGCGACCCGGGCCAGCTTCTCCGCCCTCACTCTCTGCTCCTTTACTGGAGGGGACGTGGTTTCCCTTTTAGCCCTGTTCACAACCAGGCTCAGCCTCTGCCTGGCTTCCAGCTGCAGCGCCTCCCCATGCGCCCATCGCATTCAAGGTTGGAGCCCCCTTCTCGGGCTCAGAATACAAATTGGGAAGAGGCCACAAGGTGCTTCTGGTGTACGGGCTCTGCACCTAGGAGCAAATCAAGAAAATAGGAAGCGCTCCACGCGTTTGATGACAGCAGGAACCCAGTTTTCCCAATTCCTTATGCCACAGTGGAGGGGGTCAGAAAGACATGTTAAAACGGCCACCACGCACTACTGCAACACGAGCCCACACCAGAGGCTCAAGCACATAGGGCACAGGAATCCTGCAGCGCTCCAAGCCCAGGGAAATAAGGTACTTTGCTTACGCTTCACCACAAAGCACTACGGTTCCGCAGTGTCTCCTCTTCAGTTCCAAGTAAGCTTCACTTTTCATGGGGTCACAGCCCCAGTACTTCTACCACTAACAGTCTTTGTTCTGCCCCCTGGCACAGGGCTCTGAGCCCAGTCCAAACCAGTTCTGGGGGGCACTTTGCAAGTGCACAACAATGTTTATTGTTCGTGTCAGCCCTGGCCCCAGACACACCACAGGGGGAAGAGCCATTATTGTGGAAGGCAGGCACAGCCCTATTCAGGTGCAGGTGCTAGTCCTCCCACCACTCCAAATGCAGACCAGACCTATTCAGCCTAGCGCTGACTCATCCAGACTCTCCGGAGCCACTGCACATCCCCTCTCCCCGTCAGTCAGAACCAGACAGTCAATACACAACAGGCAGGCACAAAGACACATAGCACACAGAAATGCCCACTTCTAAAAGTGGCATTTCTAAAATAGTAATAATAAATCCGCTTACACCAGTAAGCAGCATTTATCACCACTATTCCAGACATAACAAACTTGATCACGGTACCCCTCTCAGATCACGAATTGCCACTGAAGCACATATGAGGCAATCCCCAATGTATCCCTATGAGAAGGCAACCTCACAGCAGCAAGAAACCAAATAGGCTGTTTGTCACTAGCAGGACATGCCACACAGTTAAGGCACATGTCCTACCTTTTACACTGCACCCTGCCAATACAGCTAGCTAGGGCCTACCTTAGGGGTGACTGATATGAGGTAAAAGGGGAGTCACAGACGTGGCAACCACTTTATGTGCAACGTCACAGCAACCGTAAACGGAGCGCGCAGGTCCTGCAGACAGGTTTGAAAAGCTACTTTGGTGGGTGCGGGAGCAGTGCTGTAAGCCCACCAGTAGCATTTAATTTACCGGCCCTGGGTATATGAGATACAACTGTTCAGGGACGGATAGGTAAATTAAATATGCCAAACAGGTCTAGACCAATCTTACCAAGTTTACAATAGAGAGCACATGCACATTAGCACTGAACAGCAGTGAAAAAGTGCACAGTCAGAAAACCACTTACAACAGGTCATAAAAAATACAGGAGGAAGGCAAAAGGTTCTGGGATGACCCTGTAAAAAGGGCCATGTTCAACACAATGTATTAAGTCTTTGGGTTGTCCTTCAATTGTACCTTTGTTCACATCCCTTTTACATGTATGATGGGCATCCATGGCATTTCTGGCCTGCACTAGGGAGAGTTATTTAGCAGTGGTAGTGCTGGAGTTTGCCATTTGAAATGATTGAACTGCATACATCAGCATGTTTAACTGCTGGGTTCCTGTATTGAGCTTAAATGGAGGCAGAGCTGGTGTCAGGAATTGCAGTGATGCAAGTAAATGATGATAAATGAATAGACTAAAAGTGCAAAAGGAATCAGAAATAGGCCATACTAGTCTACTTTCAAAGGTGGCACAAAAAAGCAAATAAATCTGTTCCAGGGTGGCCATACCACGATTTATGTCTGACATTATCCAAGGCCTTTTGATTTTACCAAAATCATATCTATATTTAGGGGCATATTTATTAAATTACCACGCAGCACAGCAAGTCACCTTGCTGCGCTGTGTGATAGGGAAAGGGCAGAAATGCACCGTACTTAGCAATATACAGCGCATTTCTGTAATCTCCTAGCGCTAGTGTACAATGTGCTGCCATGGTGCAAGGGTCCCTGCAATGTAAGCAGGATTGCTTTTGTGCAGGAAGGTATACCTTCCTGCACAAAAACAATCCTGAAGCATTTTCTTCTTTCTATGTGTAGAATACAGCACACATAGAAAGAGGAAGTAATGAGGAGAAATCAAGATTATTTCTCCTTACTATGCCTCGCCTATGAAGGCGTAGCATTCCCGGGTTTACCAAATCTGGGAGTGCCAAATATAATGGGTGGATGCGTGGGCACACCCACGTTCCACACATGGAACATCTTCCCATGGAGGAGTAATGCAACACACGATTTGCGCTACTGTGCATTACTCCCGATTTATCAAGGCAGGCAGGGCCATGCAAGATGGCCTTATCTGACCTGATAAATTTGACTTAGGTTTTGCGTCGCCTTTGTGCACCGTTGCGTGGCGCAAGGGCGATGCAGAGATGTAGAGAGTCCAGTGAGTCCCAGATTGGTATACAGAGCCAAAAGGTAGATAATACGAACACTCTTTTTGTGGTAGCGTGGGAAAGCAGTTAGGTTTATCAGAGGATAACGCTAAGCATTTGTTGTACTCACAGAGGCAATAAATGAGACACACACTCAAGAATAAACTCGAGACCAATTTGCAAAAATGACATCGATTTTTATGTCATTTTTCAGACCAAGAACTTCGCTCTACAGTAAGTACTTTTTAAGATATGAATTTTTGAAGTTCGCAAAAAAATAAATCCCTTTTGTATGCAATTACGCACCATTGAAGTCGAAGGGAGAAAATGGAAAAATGCATATAAAATCACACAGTTGAATCTCAAGGTTCACCTTCTGGATTTAGGTAAGTAGCAAGGCCAGGCCCAATGTTCCACCAGCAGATTCTCGGGTGCGTCCCGGATTCGGCCAAGAGCAGGGTGCTGAGATCAATGGTAGCTGGTGGGCTACGTAGAAGGGGGCCAATTGAAAACACGCTGCACAAGGAGAATTAAAGGTAAGTCTGGGGGGGGTCTCACTCAGGCAGCAGTTCACAAAAGGCCTCGGGAACATGGGAGCACATCTGGTTTGTCGATACCCAGACCGGGTGGGCTGGATGCAGAGCAGATAGGTCACCAGGGCAGCACACGTCAAGATGTCTTCACTGTCAGAAGCAAACAACTTGGAGAGGTGATTCCGGGACAGCTGGGCCACTCATGAAGTGAGTCTCAAGGGTCTCGATGTTCCTCTGCAGATACTTGCTTCCTGGGCAGCTGGGGTCTGGATTGAACTCTTTGTATCGGTGTGTGCTGCAGAAAGTCCAGTACCTTGGGTATAGGTACGGCACAGCTCTGGTAGATCCTGGTGTCCCCACACTTGGAAGGGAGACAGATCTGATTTTCTGGGGCTGGTGTACCACTTTTTGTTCGGATGGTGCTTCAGAGTTGCCGGGGAGCAGCAAGTCGAGAAACCAGATTCTGCAGGTTCAGTGCCTGCGGACTGCATGGGAGTAGTACCTCTACTCCAAGGGCGTTCTTTGGAGATTTATCAAAGGCTGGAGGTGCTCCAGGGTGCTTGGAGGACTTGCAGTTGCAGGACGAGGCAGCACACCACAATTGTCAACTCCTTAAGGCAACAGGTAGGGTTTGGCACCAATGATCTGCAGCAGAGCTCAAGTCCTCGGGTCAGCAGTTCTTCTTTGTCCTTATCTTCTCTGCGTCCAAAGTTAAGTTACAAGGTCCAGGGATGCCACCTAAATACTAAATTTAGGGGCATTAAAGGGAGTGACAAGTAAATTCCCCGCCTGTCCTCCCGCCAAATGTGGAACAGTAAAGGGGGGTTGGCATCCTGCACTATCTGGAGCAGTATGGTTTGCATTTCAAAGGCGGCATCGCCTTTGAAGCTTCCTACCCTGGAAGGCCATCCTGGTCTGGTGGCAGTGTGAAGCCCCTCCGCCCAGAGCAGGCTTTGTTCCCTGCCTCTGAGAGCGTGGGATCTCACACCATGAGGTCAGAAACATGTCTGGTGGTAGAAGGCTGGCTAAGACTAGTCAGAGAGCACACCAGAGCTTGGTAGATTTCCAGGAGACCCTCCAAAGGGTCTCCTGTGTGCATTTATTAATAAAACACCAGAATCAGTGAGCATTTATTAAGACAAGATGTTTGGTACCAAACATCTTATGGTACAGTAAAGCCATCATGGAGGTAGGAAACTCCCAATGACAAGTGTCCAACAGTAAAAAAAACATTTAAATGAGAAAACAAAATAGACATTGACAAAGCCAAAAGACTGACACCCACTGCCAGAACTATTGGCTATATTACTCCATTTCTATTCATAGCATGAGAAACATAAGAGCTCATTATGGTCAGCAGTAATCCTAGTCCTCTGTTAAATCAGTTGTCACTAGAAGAATTTCAACTCCCATTTGCCTCTAAATAGATTTTTTTAAACTTATGATATTTGTAATAGTGTTTTAAAAATGTGAAGTATTTTTGTTAGAACAGTTAATTTGTTGTAAGATTTCCTCACCAACTTTGCTCTTATCCCCAATTACATATGTATCTCTGACAGGTAGGGCGGCGACTACTGAATAAAATCTAAATGTAAAAATAAAAAAAATAATGAATACATGTTATCGTATTTTCAAATAACAAAAGGCACAATAATATGCACATTTGTAGGGCCAACTGCAAATCGGTTGCTTAGTAGAAAGCAAACATTTCAGGAAATCACTGAGTCAATGAAGTTAAGGGGTTGACGTGTCCCTCACCGCGGCCCCCATATATAGCTATGCTACTTGTGCCATGCTCTTGCCTTATATACAGCTTCTTCATGGTGAGATTCAGTGTCCACTCCTCCACAGGGGGTACTTCTACTGCCCTCAGAGTCATATTATGTCACACTTTGCTAAGAGGAAACCCAGGCCTATTCAAATATGAGAACTCCATGTACCACGCAGTTCTTCTATGAGTGCCAGAAGCATTGACATTAGCTTTCGGTCTAGTGGTCCGCCCAAACTTTTTGATATGGTTACATCTAGTAAAAAAGGCAGTGATGGCCCGTGTAGGGCGTTTTACCGGGGCGGTGACGTGGCGCAGAGGAGGGGCGGGGTGGGGATTTGCAAAATGCGGCAAACGACCGATTTCAGGTAAGTTACGAAACAAATTAATAAAACGAATTTCGTTGCGCGCGCTGCATCGCAAATGCGTTTTATTAATTTTTTTCGTAACTTACCTGAAATCGGCCGTTTGCCACATTTTGCAACCCCCCACCCTGCCCCTCCTCTGCGCCACGTCACCGCCCCGGTAAAACGCCCTACTCGGGCCGTCACTGAAAAAAGGGGAGACAGACTCTGCCCTCTTTTTTACAAAGGCTCTGGTGGATAGTACATTCTGGGAAGTAGCTGCAGTCTGCCATATTTGCTTTTGTCCATGTCTAGGGGTCCAGAGTCGGGCTCCAAGAGAAAGAGAAGCTGTCCTAGGGAGTCTTGAGAGTTTAGGTCGATATGTCTGGAGTACCCATCCCTCCCCAGGAGCTTTAGGGTTAAATTGACTTCTAATGGATTAAAGCCAGAGAGGTTCTGTAGTTCTATGTGATATTGTTCAGGCTATGTTGCAGCTGAAGGTAGCATTAAAAGTGTGAGTTATTTAGGGTGCATTCCCTATTTAACACTTCAAAGGATTTCATGATCGCCTGATATCCCACAGTGCCACGGGTCCTAAACAGAGTGGTTTTTCCCAGGTGACTTTATTGTTCCAGCCTATTTATTTTAATATTTCTCACCAGCATGTGATAGTGGTTTTGATTACTGTGGGTAATATAGAGCAATTCAAGAGGCCCAACAGCTGATTCCTTAAAGACGTTTAATTCCAGTCTGTAGGCTGGGTCTACCCTATTGCCAAACCACTAGTCATTAACCGTTGAGAGCTGGGCAGCCCAATAACCTAACTGGAAGTCAAAGAGTCTAAAGCACCAGTCGTAGACAGACTGGACACACTCGCCACTGGAGATCCTATTTGGGTAGCCAAAACAGATAAATTGTGGGATGTGGTTGCATGCAGAGACAAAGAAAGTGTAGAGAAATTCAGAAAGTTAATACTGCAAGGTGTAAAGCAGAATGGAAATGTGCAATTTTAATTAATGACCGTGAGTGGAAGGGAGTTACATTTTTGGAAGTCATTCCTCATCCCTTCAGTCAAAAGGCTCATATTTAGATCCCAGTACAGTTGGGTGTTAGATGTAATATAGACACCTAGATAATTGAAGTAGTCAGCCTGGTTCTGCCGCTTAGTTCGTCAGATGGTAGCTAGAGAACCTCCTTGGACCGGAACTATGATGGACTTATTCCAATTAACCTTAAGCCCTAATACGCCTCCATGTAGGTTGAGTATCTCCATTAGTCTATGCCCTGTTCATCTTGGGTACAACATAAAGAGGAGCATATCTTCTGCATCTAGCGATGCATAGTTCTTTATATCACAATGCACTCTTTATCAGTCTGTCCCGCCTATTCCGTTCGACCATGGGCTCAATAGCCAGTGCAGACAACAATGGCAAGAAGGGGCATCTCTGTTGGGGTCCGGTCTCGATGGAGAAGGTTTTTAAAGAGCGTGCCTTGAATTCGTAGCTGAGCCCAAGAAAAATAATACACGATTTGTCTGCATGAGAGGAATCTAGTGCCACAGTTTACCTTTTGAAGGACTTGTGTGAGGGTTTTCCAATGAATTTCCAAGAGAGTCAAAATCTTGTTCGAAGTCTACTAGAATTAATGCAGTAGGGCCACAGAATTGTTGTGTGGGATAGGGTGAGATGCAAAGGCCTAAAGCACTGCCTTGTACTGTGGCATAGCATAAAACCCATCTGATCCTGTTGTACTGAAGTTATGACTTGGATTAACGTGTTGATATGGATTTTTGCCAGAGTTTTGGCTTTTGAGTTTATAATGAATATGGGGCGTGAGAGTTATTTTGAAAATTGCTCTGGGGCTTTGGCAGGTTTTAACAGAACTGAAATAGTGTTACTTCTCAGGTCTTTTGGGACAAGGCCTTCATGTACTGCATTTGTGAATGCTACTAAAGGGTGAGGAGAAAGAGGGTTTTCACATTTCTTAAAGAATTAAATGGGAAAACCTTTTGACCCACGAGTCTAGCCCGGCAGTATCCAGCATATTTTGTCAACAACTTCCAGTAAAGTTATGGGAAGATCTAGATTCTTGTGCTCATGATTTGATAAAGCTTGAGATCAGAGTTCTAGGAGAGTGAGTTTAAGAGACGGACTCTGAAGGGGACAGTGCTGGGTAGAGAGTTTTGGAGCAGACTGCAAATGCTGAGGATTCACCTACAGCATTAGATTTGGTGGTCTGTAGGGTGATTTATTGACATATTAATCTTAGATGCAGCTTTGCAGTAGGTGAGCTATGCAGTAGGTGAGCTAGAATAGAAACGTTCTTACTTTGTCCCCTAACTCATAATTCAGAGTTGTGAGGCCATCCTGGTAACTGATGCTTATCTAAAGCTAACTGCCTCAAGCAGTTCGAACCGGTCTTTGGAAAAAGTTTATTTCTTTTTTAAGTCTCAGACTTTTGCCTCCAGGGCTGATGGCCTTCTCCAATTTCGGTGACTCATAGCATAGACATCCTGGCTTTAAACTGGATGGTTGTCTTAAATGTTGCCCAAAGTACAGTGGCAGAGGTGAAGCACCATATAGGTCTGACCCCCTTCCAAGCCAGTTTGACTGGTGAGTGGCCCGAGCTACCCTGTGGATATATCTGGACCCTCCACTGCCCCCATCAGATTTGTGCCAAGGCTGCCTAGACGAGTAAAGGAATTTTGAGTTGCTGAATAGAAAGTGTAAGCCCTCTCTCTCAGATGCCGTATCCTGCAAGTGTCACACATCCAAAGTGAGGCAAACCAGCTAGACACGATTTATGATCCCCCCCCACTTTTAGGACTCTAAGGTGTATATTTAAAAGGTAATAGAGCAACCAGCACTTCCCTTTAAATGACGTTCTGGTGATGTTATGCCCTTCTCCATATTTACAAAGCGGCGTTAAGCTTCGTAAATACGGCCCCTTTACATGTATCACTTTACGTGTAAGGAGCATAAAAAAGGTGTTGCTGTGGGCATTTCACCGCAACACTCACTGCTTTTTGACGCTGCCCCAGATTTACAAGGAGGTGTAAATCTGAGGCAGAGCCAAAAACTAAAGCCATGCAATAGCAGGCGCAAGAATGGCGCAATGAGGAGAAATACTTTTATTTCTCCTCGTTTTTGCTTTCTCTATGTGTGCTGCATTCTGCAGATCATTGTTCTGTTTCTGTGTAGGAGGTAACAGTTTCACAGCCAGACTGTAAGCTGGGTCTCAGTCCAGGGCAAGGGACACCACCTTGATGCCATTCAACTTCAATGATATTGGGATGGAGCTCTGAAAACTCAGTTATCAAGATTGTTGCCACAAAGATTACTGATAGACTCCTTTAAAATCAATGTCCTCCTATTAAACACTGTCTCTAACACTTCTGTTCTCACATTTACATTATCATGGTTTGAAAAGGAGGTCTATAGGAGTTGCATCTGCTCATATAGAAGGATGAGGGTCATATCATGAACCTTTTTAGCAACCATGCACAGGCTCAAAAGAGGTCCATGCATTGGTTTTGCTGAAATTGTGCTGCCTACAGTGCAAACGTGCCGCTCAGATGCATGAAGAGGTAGCCACTGCTCTGTGTTTCCTAAAATGAGCAGCACACAGCTGCATAGACCCGTTCCTAGTCTGCATACAGATACATACATGATCATGATATAGTCACAGGATCACAAAGTTCAACTTTCATGCTTACTACTTCCATGTCAAAATGAAGCTTGGAGCTTTTGTTGTTGAAGCATGGCCTAACACTTGGCAAAATCTCCCACACAAACCACAGTGACCATACTAATGGAAACAAATTGAGCTGAGCTCATTCTTCCCTCAACCCCCAAGATGGAAAAGGCACTAGAATACAGAAGGCTGCATAGAACACAAAGGTTAAATGCCTTCACCTGCTGTTACAATGACTGCCCGTTTCCACTTTCCTTTCAAATAAACAATTGCCTATATGCTTTATATAAATTGGTGCTTGGCTTTCAAATAAACACAAAAGTGAGATTTACAAACATTTCACGCAACACAGTACATGAAGTTGCTACGCTGCGTTGTGTGAAAGGGAAAGATCAGAACTGTGCCATATTTTCAAAGAAATTGTGCAGTATTGCTCTCTTCATGTGCTGGCGCACTTTGGACACCCTAACCCCAACACCAGCACCCTTGCGCTATAGTACAAGGGAGCCTGATTTATGGTCAGGGTAGTTATGTGCAGGGAGAGTACCTTCCAGCACAAAAACTATCCTTTGACGCTTATTCCTCTTTGCATGTATGCTGCACATTCTGGGTCTCGGCCTACACCATCGACTGCGCTGCCTCCACCTGAACTGGCACCACCAGCCTGATCACACGTCACAGGGCCCCAAGGGACAGCATTACAGGGCCCCTTAGGATTTGATTTAAAAGTCTTTGAAAGGCTTTGTCCACTCTGCACCATAGCCACCTAGGCCAAGCATCCAGACCCAATCCAGGGAGTACATCTGAGCAGAGGGAGCCAGCAGTATATGCCCATGAGGGCAGAGTGACGATTTGACGCCTGTCTACGAATGCTCTGACAGAGTATTTAGAATTGTGCAAGATTCCAGAGGTATGGCTGATGCTTTAGTTAGTTGCTGCTATTGTGTTCAGCGATCAAGTCACGCCCCACCCAATTATTATTTTTCTTTTTAGGTCTTTCCTAATACCACGGAGTGTCTAAGTACTCCTTGTTCCTACAGATAGGGCGGCTGAGCTGCAGAGCATTAATATAATTCAATGGAAGTCTAAGGGGAGCACCAGTATTAGTTCCAAGTCAGACTATCATGGCAACTATAGACATCCCAGCTGGCAAAAATTTTCGCCGTGTGAGAAAAGTGCGAGGCTTTGTGCCGAGCGAAGTCTGAGACACTTTAAATTCATTGCTTAATTTGAGCTGGTGGTTGCTGGTGCTCTGCACTGGCACGCAATTGTCAATACCGGTGCTTTTGACAGTCTGCCACAAAGTGGCGGTCTGGCTAATTCAGAGATGACCACAACAGTTAATTAATAATTCAATCAACATTAAAAAGGACTAGTACGTACCGACCAAACCATGCTTATTGCTTGGGGGCCCTGAAATAGTCTGAACTGTCACACTTGTAGGAGTGCGTTGTTCAGTAATTGTGTTGTTACTATTATAGGCAGCGCTGGGAGGGGCAATGTGTGGTGGAAGCTGCAATGGCCTTCTGACGAGAGGCCTGGCACTTATTTTTTTACAAATCAAGCAATGTTTGAATTCACTGACTATCCCCTCCAACACCTAAAAAAAAAATTTAAACAAATTCTAAGGCTGCTGCTGCTGCCCTTGGGAGATTTTACACCCTGTAATAGATCTCAGTTGAACAGAGCCTACAAATAAATCAGCTGGAAACCTGCTCTCTGCAGGGGCTTCCAGTGAATTGAGTGCACATCGTGTGATATTGGCTCCTCACTAGGTGAGGGTGTGAAGGGAATCGATACTGTGTGACAAACTGTGGCACTGGGTCAGCTGGCATGTCCGCCACTGAAATCATAGTCTCACCTCTCCCAACCAGAGCCTTGGTGCTGTTCATAGAAAACAGATTCACCAACACGCAAGCACTTCTGTAAGACTGATAAAACTGGGACACAGACAATCATGAACACTTGTGTGACACGGATATCTTCCAACCTTTCTGGGTTTTTCACATGCTCAGGTCAGCCTTTGATTAAGAGTGGCAGAGGAACACATCCGAGCATATATTAGTAGGATTTCATCAAGCAGTCCAAGTGTTAAAAAGGAGTACACCAGAACAGGTGGGCAATCCCCTGGGGGACTGGAGGCAAGTTTTCAAACCCCAAGGGTTAGAATAATTTAATTGAACTGCCATCAACAAGGATGTGTTCTGAGCAGCTAAAACTCTTTCCCATTAGAGGGATGTAACGTAACTGGAGCTATGTAAAGCACTCTGATACCCAATTCGGGTCAAGTTTGCACTGTATAAAACTCTGAAGAATTTTTTTTTTTTTTTAAATAATCCAAAGCACCAGTACACCCTCGCATCCCGATCTACGCTCTGGCTCTGTACGCAATTGGTAGGAATTTTGCCTCTGAGCGGGAACCAGGAAATGCCACACCGACTACTGCCCTTTATGAAGAGTTATCACCCGATGGGGAGTGAGAAACTACTTTAGGGTGGAATGGCCCACCTGTGGTCTACAGACTGCCTGTCAGATATCTGCACCAAGATGAATACCTAGCGAAAGATGGTAGTACTCTATCGAGTATCGACCTGTAAAGACACCCTGTGGCCTTGAAATCCAGACGTCCACAGGACATTTAAGCCATTGTAAATGGTAGTCTAGCAACAAGTCATATGGGCTTGAATGTAGTGGCATAAGCAATCCAAAAAGTTAGCAGGACCGAATGTACAGACAGATACAACCTCATTAGAAGCAATGCTGCCCCCTCATCAATTAATATAGAATATAATGGGCCAACCCTGTATTTCTAGGAACCTGGGTTGTAGACCGTTGTACAAAAAAACAAAATGTTTATTTTTTAACCTTTGGATACATATTTAGTAACTCACAGAGCAATTAGAAAAATATAGTATCTAGGCGTGATGCACAATACATTTTCAGCAACAGGACTGCAAAACAACAAACTGTGTTGCCTGTTGACAGTGTTCTGTCAACAGACAACACATTTTGTTGTTCCATACACAATATAGTACATCACCATAAAAAATAGACAAAAACAGGTGCTATGAAATAATGTGCAATGCAGAAGTCAAACACACGTGTGGGTAGCAAAACGTGCAATTACACATCTAAAAACAATAGGATATGCCACTCATCAACGAGCCACAAGGTGTCATCCACAGAACCTACAATAGCCGTTTCGGTCTTGTGCAGTGGTCTAGATGCAAACTGAGTATGTGACAATGAAGAATTGTAGTCAGAAGAGTATTGTGGTTGTAAATCAGTCTTTACAACTGTGAAGTAGTTAAAATAGCAGATTTGGTTGGGTCAGAGGAAGACAAGTAGCTTCTCGTTCCTGAGGAGATGGGAACATAGACTGGGTTCACTAATCCTCCTCCAAGTATTAAAGTCCTTCTGTGACTCCTTCATTACCAAGTTAAAGAGATGCATCATGTTAGACCTGTCAGCCCTTTGGGTGGTCCCTCCTCATCATTATTTATTTTGTCCCACTTTTGCCTCAAACCCTGTTAGTATTTTTCCTTTTTGGGAACCACCAGACTTTTTAGTATTGATGCAGATTCAGGGAGCCATTTTATCTACCCCTGGAACTTCTGTCTGAGGGCCTGGAGCACAAAATGGAGGCCACCTGTGACATCATCAGAACCCACTGGAACCTACTAGAACCTTCTGCAACATTCTGGAACCCTGTGACAGTTGGAGGCGGTTTAGAATGTTGGGAAGCTAAGTTGGAGTTGGCAGTTGGAAGGCGGCAGTTGGCACCTGACTGGTGAAGAGAGAGCAGCAGAAACCTGAAGGAGGAAGGAGTGAGGCAGCAGGGGTGGAAACTTGTGCCTGGAGTGGGGTCCATAAACCCACCCTTGATACTAGTCCCTACTGACTGAGCCCAGCCTGGAGCACTGTGTGGGAGAAAGCAAGAAAAACCATCTTAAGGACCTGGACAGCAGGAACAGGCCTTAAAAGTAAAGAACAGCAAGTTCCTGACCTGGTTACTGGTAACTTCTTGAAGTCCGACGTCGAGAAGCCTGGAAACCTGGAGCCCGAGGTGGAGAAGCGGCGCTGACTGGAAAGCAGACGTTGTACCCGGAGCCGCCAGAGGTCGAGAGAGGGCGCCGACGGAGGTCGTGGAGAGTACCAGAGGTCGAGGAGGAAGTCACCCGAGGTTGAGTGTGCGGCGTCGACGGGGGAGTGAAGTCCGCCCTCCGGAGTCGCCGGAGACCGAGGTGAAGCGTGCCGGAGATCGGGAGTGGAGATCGCACTCCGGAGTCGCCGGAACCTGAAGAGAATCGTGCCGGAGGTCGGGAGTGGAGGTCGCACTCCGGAGTCGCCGGAACCTGAGGAAAGGAGCACCGGAGGTCGGGAGTGGAAATCGCACTCCGGAGCCGCCGGAAGTCGACATCGAGCCAAGACTGCCTGACGTCATCGAACCGGAGGTCGACATCGAGCTGAGGCCGCCGACATCGAACCGGAGCCGCCCGAAGTCGACATCGAGCCAAGACTGCCCGACGTCATCGAACCGGAGGTCGACATCGAGCTGAGGCCGCCGACATCGAACCGGAGCCGCCCGAAGTCGACATCGAGCCAAGACTGCCCGACGTCATCGAACCGGAGGTAGACATCGAGCTGAGGCCGCCGACATCGAACCGGAGCCGCCCGAAGTCGCCATCGAGCCAAGACTGCCCGACGTCATCGAACCGGAGATCGACATCAAGCCGAGGCCGCCGACATCGAGCCGGAACCGCCTCACGGCGTCGACACGACTCCAGCGGCGTCGGAGCTTCATAAAAAGGGCAGTAAGTGGAATAGAGGGCGCCTAAGGCCCTGTGGAGCCCTAAGAGACCATCCTAGGGGCTAGAGAGGTGCTGGAACCAGCTTGATTGTGGCAGGGGTGAGCTGAGACTAATACAGAGGGGTTGTGTAGTGTGGGAGAGCCAGATCTCTAGATTCCCCCTTGATCTACCTCAGTTTAGGCCTCAGCCTTGTCCAAGCCAGGGAGTATACCCCTCAGGCCATCCAAATCTCTACAAGCTGGGATTGGGTCAAATCATCCCATAGTACCTCAGGAATGTGAACTGATTTTCAAGTGTCACTGTTGGCTTCTATTATTTATTGAGAGCACTGTACTTATTGTATTCATCTTATTTATTGCCCCCCAGTATTTATTGTTTCACAGTATTTGTCGCAAATATTTATTGTCTCGCAGTATTCATTGCCTCATAATATTTAATTGCCTGTTATGTAATGCACTTATATTTATGCCTTGATTATTTATGATCTACCTTATTTATTGAATCGTTAAGATAGTATTTATTTGACGTACCCTTCCACAGGAAAAGCCTTGTGTACTGTGATTGGATTATTATTTATTTAATCAGCAACTAAGAGAAAAGAAGATAAAAAGATATATTTTCAGTATAATTTTTAAGGTGTAGTGTCGTTTTTGGAACGGATGAACGCATGGTTATTGTGAGGGTGTGACGTATGCTTAACACGGTGCCTTCCTTCCCGCTCGAGCCAAGCTACCACAGTGTGTCTGGGAGAACACCACCACTCTTCCGGTGTGGGAGTGTGTTTTTCTAACACATCAGAAGTGCAAAGAGAAGGAAATGGTGTTTAAGAAGCCATGCTGGTGTAGGTGTCAATCCCACCTCAACTACTAATCTGACCTGGACTGGCGCTTGACATTTACACAGCATGCACTACCCCAGTGGGTCTTTTGCTGTGGAGTTGCATTTCAAATGTGTGGCCTGGCACAGCCCTGCAAGCATTTCATTGTTCCGGACACCTGTTTTGGGGAGTTAGAAAAAGGAAGGGTATGGGTGCAGCTACATAATGTATGCCTAAAAACGTCATAAGTGTGGTTGGTTAGGTGTAGCACTAGTGCAACATGATGCGATGAAAGTGTCCCTCTGTGGCACAATAGGTGTGAATTAATGACTGGAAGTTCGAGCCTAGTTTCAGACTAATTGAAAGGTAAAGAAAATACATAGGACATAAAATCATACACCACAAGGGACATGAAATCATGCATACACCAAGAGGAATAAGTGCATATATCCTCTGTCCATTTACTTCAATCGTTTGGTTACAATACGATGAGCACAACAGATGACGTTCTAAAAATTATTTATTAGCATTTCCTTATTCTTTAGAAATTCTCGCGGTATGATTTCATTAAACACATTTTATGTCAATAACCCATTTAATGTAGAGTAAACTGATATGTCCCTTATAAACTACAGCATCAGCGCTCACCTAGGAAGAGCAATTCCAGTTCTTATATTATTAGCATGAAAACAATGGACGTCTGAAGTAAACCAGAAGTAGACACTACTACATACAGTAGCTGAAAGCAAAATCTGCACATCTTACAGGTGTTTGCCTCTTTTAGTAGTAGTGCTGTGCAAAGAAACTTGGGCACACAGAAAACGGTAATGTGTTCAGCACAGATATAATTCAACACAAATGAGCGGTTAGTGGCTTTCCAAACTTTAAGGCAAATTTAGTTCTTTATTTCATTACCCAAATACGTGTATACAGGACCTAATACTTTACTGCTTTATGAGAGGAACAAACTCTAATATTGCTCTCAAGCCAGTTTTTGAACATTCTGCACCTTGGCCCTCCCGATAATGTTTTTGTTAATAGCTATACTGTGAAAAACAGCTTTCTTTTGGTGACAAATTATTATCTTGATCTGGATGTACATTCCAGTGCTGGAATTTCACCTACCAAAGCCATTACTTTAATCGAGTACGGCAGAGGTCCTTTTTAGGTCTCGCCTGACCCAGCGCATGCACTGGTCTGGCGAGACTTATTGAGAGGGCTCCAAAAAGTGCTACCAGGCCAGTATAGAGCTACAGTGCATGTGCGCGGGCTTTGATGTTTGATCGTGATCGCGATCACTTTCACTTTCGCGGCTGCATGGCCGCTCTGCATAGCCAATAGGTCTCGCTTTTGGGACCTTATAAGTATTTAGTTATGCAAATGTTGCATAGCTAAACACTTATAAGGTCCCAAAGGTGAGACCTATTGGCTATGCCAATGCTTGTTTGTAGGAGTTCCCAGGCCTAAACAATGCTGACAAATGCTACTTGTTCAGACTGAATCACCCTGATCAAAATTACTGTCCCAACAAGGTGCATGGCAAAGGGGCACAGTTGAAAGAACTGTAAATAAAAAAGGGATATGGTGTGCCACAGCTGTATATCATCACATTACAGCCTTTACAATGTAGGTGAAAGAGAAGGAAACTAGAAAACAAGAGAGTTTCAATGAAGATGCAGAATTACATTTGTCAGCGATTCCTTTAAAAAGCCTCCATGTTTGTTGAGTTGCTGAACATGGTGACCTACTCTAGCCATTTACCAGGAGTTTAATTCCCAGTTCAGTAATGACCAGGGAAAGCGACCACTGACGAACTGGTGCTTGAAAGACGCACACCATGCAAAGTCTGGTTTTCAAAGGCTGATTGATTTTTCACTACAATTGGAGACATTTTAGAACGTTATTGGCAATATTGGCACTTTCCAGTGCCCTTCAAATACAACCGGATGCTTGAATGAAAACGTATGGGACGCGTGCACATAGGGGATATCGCATGCATGTTTGCCTGAGGCCATACTGGTCTTGTTCAACTACACCCACGCAAGCATGTGCACCTCAGGATGCCATAGAGCTAGGGCCTCTTTCTCAGCAGACATCTTCCTATCTTTCAAGATATTATCATAAACATCACACTTGATTAAGCCATGTCACAACAGAGCAGTTACGGAAGTTTGTGATCAGCATTTGATTTGTGCATATTCTCATCAGTGCAACATTTGAATCATAGTATTTATACTAGAGACAAAAATGTTTTTTCTGCTGAAGAAAAACATAAGAAAATAAAGAAGAAAAAACAATGACCATCCAGCATCATTTTGTAGAACTGTTGGTGTTTGCACCGGAGTAACTATGTACAGTCCAGGTGGTTTTTGGGCAACTAAGCCCAAGGAGGTGCTCCAGAGAACAAAAGCATCACAATGGATAATAACTTTCAAAAGCTTGCTGTACGGTGCACCAGAAGCAGGAGAATCCTCAATTACTCATATGTGTAAAACAAGTCCTCGCGTTCTGTTGATTCGTATACTGTTGTGAAATGACTACCCAAAGCTTCCTTTTACTACCACTCCGCCTCCACAACCTTTACCAGCACCAAGACAGATTACTATTCACAAGTTATACTGTCTGACATGTTCAATGATCTGATTGTATGATTACCCCAACTGGTAAGACCCAGCTGATACTTCTGTGATTTGCCTGCTGGTTCCAACAGTGGACGTGAATACATCTGCCCAAATGGTACTGCCAGCTGATGTACAACTGTGTTTGTTAGCGAGATTGTCTTGCATAAGGAAGCAGAATTTTATGAGATCAATGAGTCTGACTGTATAACTTGAAGCTCGACTCTACATACACGCAGAAATATGTATGCAAGAATTATAGACAGTCTTGGAAGAGCTTTAACTCAGTTCAATAACAACGTATGACTGTTGCTGAGATAGTGATCTTTATTGACCAACCCAAATGCTCCAGCATAGTGCAATCCTGCGCTTAATGAAGAAATGTACTGCAGAAATCATTCACAATTTACTAAAAATGTTCATTCCTGAAACGTTGATTTCCATCCAATCTGTGGATACGCTTTCATGTTCAGCTAAATGAAAAAATAAACTTAATATATATATCAGTAGAAGAGTAGATGAAGAAACAAGGTACTCCTTTTAGCGCTCCAAAAGGTGATGGTTGTAGAAATAGCTTTATTCTCTTCTCGGTTTTAGTCTTCTACATTACCGGTAATGCCGAAGGTAAACTAGTTTCTGTGGTTGAAATTTCTCTCTGCACAATGGACACTCCGTCTACAAAAGACACAAATTATACAGATTTTTGCTAGTTCACAAGCCCACTCTATAGCTGTATTTTGTAATTAAATCAAAAAGGCATTACTATCTCCAGTTAACAGAGTTCAGTGTTAGAATACCCATCTCACCTTGGTGTTGCACCACTCTGTAATGCATTCCCAGCAGAAAAGATGTCCACATGGTGTGGCCGTGGTATGCCTTCGATGTTCCAAGCATAATGTACATCTTGAGTTTCGGAGAAGAGATTTTTCTTGTGGCGGGGCTCTTTGATAGAAAAAAACTAGTATTTAAAATCACATAGCATTTACGTTTTATCAGTACTCACTTCAATTATGCAAACACTTTTTATCTGCAATCTCTTCAATTAAACCACAACTTCATACTGGAATACTCCTCAATTAAGCAACAAAACAAAGATGGCAGCTGAAGTGAAATAATTAGGAATAATTATCCAACAGCAACCCGTGGAGTGCACAGAGAACCATCACAAAAGGATCCGCTTCAATAAGCCGACGTAATTAAAATAGTAATGACAGCAACAATGACATGACATTGCTTCCTAACTAGTAACCTCAATACAATGTACTACAAAGTGCTGGATTTGCAAAAAAATTTTAATCGGGGAACCCATAAATTGAAGAGTACAGGTGTGACACATGAAAGGGGTTGGAGTCAAGACAGGCTGGGCTTGAAAAGCAGAGTCCGATAGTAAAAAAAAAAAAAAAAAAAAAAAAAAAAAAATATATATATATATATATATATATATATATATATATATATATATATATATATATATATATATATATATATATATATATATTCATTCAAGTCTTATACAAAGGAATTGGCAACAAGGACATATACGACAGTAAATATGTTCTTGGTTACTTAACTGGTCAAAACAGGTGGCATTTTAAAATATCTGACAGAGTTAAGGCACCTGCTGCAGAGATCATTGTGCACCCAGCAATTTCAGGGGATAATAACAGAGGTAAGATACCTATAGTGGTTAACACAGTTCTAAGAGAGTTCTGTGTTTTAGCAAATCATAGTTTGAACTCCTAAAATAGCAAAGAGGGCTAATATGCCTGCGTAGCACATTGTGTAACATGCAGATCACAGATTAGTATTTCATTTAGATAGGTGAGTGGGTTACTAATTTTAGCAGCTATATCATTTTGTTACCATAGTTTCAAAGGTTGCAAGCCTTCAAATATAGCACAGCGATCTATTTACCAGCATCAAGGAGCTGCATTCAAAATGTGAATCTTGGGTTTAGATCCTCATTGTTATTTATCATTCTGCTGTAATTCTAAGGTTACAAAGAAGGATTCCTTTGGGAAGTAATAAAGTTTTGTTGGTACAAACAACCACAATCGCTGGGTTACATTTTATATCCTGACTTTTTGTTGCTGTCAATCATTCACTCTTAACATATAATGTCAACAAGTATGGATGATATGTGATTCCTACACTTTTCACTCAGTGGCTTATGTAATATTTCCTGTACATTGATTACACACTTGTATGATTTATTGTGCATCTGTGTGTGGTGTAAAGTGCTCTGACACTCTACTCTAGGAAGAGCAGAACTATAAAACCTCTCTTTTTTTAAATAGAAGGTGCCTTGCAAAGCAATAGTTGTGTAACTACTCATACAACCAGATAAATCTTGCATTCTTATAGTGCAAACACAACTCTTACATAAGGAGTTGAACAAAGTTTAAAACCTGACTCCAAATCATAGTTTCTATTAAGTGCTTCAGACCTGAAAAATAGCTGTCTTTCCATTGCATTTGCTTCTAGTTCTTTGCCTCTAGATGGCTCCAAACTAGGATGATACTTGAACAAAAGGAGGGCATATGGACATTTAATTCATGCCTTTGTTTTGGGCCAAGCTGAAAGGAATTAGTAAGCACCCTTGCTGCTTGAACGTTGCAGACAATGTGCGGGAGTTGCTGAGTTATGGATGGTGTCGGAAAATGACACCAGGACATATTCAGCATGTTTGCCTAGGTGGGACGGATCCGGACCAGAAATAGTGGTCAGGATCCCCCCCTACTTTCCAGCACTTCCACTCATAATACGTTGTACTCATAATAGGTTGCACTAAATTCATTTCGATGCAATACATAATAAGTAGAACATTGAATTACTAATCAAATCTTAGTCTTCATTTTACTGACCTCAGAAGAAAAAACAATAACTCTGTTTGAACTACATTTACCGAGTCACAAATGACACATCATTTTACAAACTCTGCAAGATCACCAATGTTAGATGAACTGTCCTATAATTATTTTCTTCGCTCTTTTTAATTATGTTAACTGGAAGGGCAAAAAGTACCATGGGTAGAATAGTAGGGGGAAATGGGATGTGAAGATGTAAACATCTGCATGTTTTCTTATGATCCAGTGGTATGTTTTCCACATAAAAGTTAAACAGTTGGGGTTGAAAGTCACACTTCTACAATATACCTGTGAGCTTTCAGTTAAGATGGCCAATGTCTTAGTCAGGAATTGGTTTGCTGTGGGAATTATTTGTTTAGAAACAATTAAAATACTACAGTTGAATCTTCTATCCATTAACAATGTCAAAATGCCTGCAGCATGTTTATGTTTGATTGCATTTTTATTATAATTTTAAACAGCCTAGTAACTAGTGGTTGATTCCCACAATTCAGTTGCAATTTGTCCACTCTTGATTCCTTCTGAAACCAGGTTTTTGGAAAAGTCCCTGAAAGTGTGAAATTTACATATAGAAAATCTCTACTGCTCATTTGCCAAACATTCTGGATGAAGATCTTTTGTTTTAAAGAATAAGAAAAAACACTAGCAGCTATGAAGTATTACACCTACTAAAAATATAAGTCTTATATTCAAAATGGCAGTTCAGGCAGTGAGAAATCTCCATACCTTTGATAGGACATGCGTCGGTGTAGTTTCCACTTCTGCTGTGCCCACTGCCTCTGTTTGAAGTTGTAGATCTGCACTGAGACTATCAGTATCAAATGCAGTAGTGACACAATACCCAGGAGCCCGTAACTTGATCGAATTCCTTGATCACCTCCAACCAATCCTCGGACACGGAGCTGTGAATAAATGAAAGATAAAATTACTTTTAGGTATTAAAAGATCTACTAAAGCCTTGTTTGTGAAATGTTAAATGCCAGTGAGACAGTCATATTTTCATTTGGTTTATTGGCAGAGGGTAGGAGGGGTGTGACTGAGATTTATTTCCCAAAATTATATGACGAATTTGTGTACTTTTTAATTTAATCTGCCTGATCATATTGTACCAAAATATAGTGCATCTAGTTGCATTCAAACTTTGTTTATCTGGGACAACTTTTTAACTTTTTCTTATGCTGCGTCAAGTGCATAACCATATTTCTGCAATGAAACTAGTAATTCCTAATGGTTTGGTAAACTTATCTTGGTCTCAACAAAACTGGAACTCTGCATCCTGGAATGCATCAGTTTTCTTTAGTATGGGAGCCTCCTCAAAGGAAAATGCTGTCACAGTCCTGCCCTTAGTCATATGTTTTTATTATGCTTTTTATAACACACTACATGCAGCTGGAATACTCTAACTGCAGAAGGGTGACTCAAAGAACAATATGCACGGATAAACAAAATGCTCAGTATGAATAGCCTTGGATTGACCCAGATCGTTCACGACCCTACACACACCGTGTCAATACAGCTACGTCACAGAACTCACATTGAAGGTCACGCCCTAATTTACTCCAACATCTCCAGCCTCTGCACCACTACCCGCAAGCCGACCAGCACCCCCCCACCGGAGGAAGAACACAATCTCAGAGACCAGCTGCAAGGATGTCCTCCACACCTCCAACCCCACCAACCTCGAGCAGGATCACCAACTGCACCAACAGCATTGTACCAATCAAGAGCAACATCCAAAGAAAATCCCCCAAAAGGGCCAGCTGGTACACCCAAGAACTCAGAACAGCGAAACCAGACCGCAAACAGTTGGAGAAGATGGTGCCCCAGCAGGGACACCTCTAACTAGGCAGACTTCAGGACCTCCCTCAACCTCTACCATCACCTGCTGAGAGCAACAAAGAAGACAGCCCTAGCCACACGCATCGAAACCAGCGCAAACACCACCAAGGAACTTTTCAACATCGTTGAGGAATTCTCCAACCTGGCTGCTAGCAAAAACATCACACCCTCACAGGAGATATGCAAAACCCTTGCAGACTTCTTCTATGACAAGATTGCAACCATATACAGAAACTTTGAACCCCACACCCACACCTATGGACTTCCTTGACAAATAAGCTACCACAGACTGACCACCTGGAATCTCCTTTCCACCCAGGACACCACCTCCACCATGAAATCCATCCACTCGGAAGCTCCCACAGACCCATGCCCGCACCACATCTTCAGCCTTGGAAACCAAAGAAATCGGCCAGGAACTCACACCCTGATCAACATCTCTATCACCACCACATTTCCAGACACCTGGAAACACGCAAAAAAACAAACCACTACTCAAAAAACCCTTTGCCGATCCCAGCGAACACAAAATGTACCAGCCAATCTCCCTGCTCCTATTCCCAGTGAAGGTACTGGAAAAGATCATTAGCAAGCAACTCATGACACACCTGGTGCAGAACCAGCTACTCGGCGCTTCCCAATCTGGCTTGCGCATCAAACACAGCACCAAAATCGCCCTGATCGCCACCACCAACGACATCCGAACCCTCCCAAACGGAGGAGAAACAGCAGCTCTTGGCAGGCTTCAACACCAAATTTCACCACAAGCTGATCAAAAGACTCCACCACATAGGCAGGCATCCAAGAGGAAGCACGCAGATGTATCACCTCCTTCCTCACCGGAAGAACCCAAAGGATCCACCTCCCACCTTACACCTCCAAACCCACGGAGATCACCTCCAGTGTCTCCAAGAGCTCATCTCTCAGCCACACGCTCTTCAATCCATACATGATACCACTCGCCAACATAGTCAGATCCTCCTGTCTCAACATAATTTCCTACTCAGACAACACCCAACTCATCCTCGGACAACCCCACCACCACCACAGAACCAACTTCCACAGAAGCAGGACAAGCGTCACCAACTGGATGAACAACAACTGCCTGCAGCTGAACACAGACATGGTGAAAGTACTGATCCTCAGCAACACATGGAATGACTCCTGGTGGCTATCAGACCTAGAACCCACACCTACTCCCTCGAACCACGCCAGATATCTCGGAATCATTGACAACAAGCTCACCATGAAATCGCAGATCAATGCCATCTCCTCTGCCTGCTGCTTCACTCTGTGCATGCTACATAGATTCTTCAAGTGGCTACCTCTAGACACAAGGTGCACTGTGACATGCCCTCATCACCAGCTGACTGGACTACAGCAATGCTCTTTTACAAAGGAATCACCGAAAACCTCCTACAGAGACTTTGATCATGAGCAGCCAGACTCATCCTCAGTCTTCCCCGACAAACACACATCACACCCCACCTTAGGCAAATCCACTGGCTCCCTGTACAGAAGAGATGTCAATTCAAGTTGCTGATTCATGCACACATGGCTCTACACAACCACAGACCTGCCTACATTGAACACCACCTAAACTTCCACCAACTGTCGAGAAAACTATGCTCCACCTCCCTCTCACTTGCCAATACTCCCCATCTACCGAAGCAGAAGTGGAGGATGCTCCATCTCCCACATCGCAGCAAAGACCTGGCAAATACAGCCTACCCATGCCACTCTGGACTATAACCTCATTTCTGGAATTTCAAATGGTCCTCAAGACCTGGCTGTTCGAATAAGCCTCCGGGTCCTGCAAGTAAGTACGTGGATACCCTATCGGGTTATTAGTGGAACTTTTTAAATCCGGATTGATTGATTTGGTTGGATGCTAGTGTTCTGTGATCTCTAGAGAGCATGGGAAGAGAGTGGGTTTAAAGCGTTGTAGAATAAGGACAGCTGACAGTCATGTCTCACCTCCATAGACATCCTGTCTACCAAATGAGGGGCTGTGGGTGGGTATTCAGTCATAACAGAGTGAGGCAGCGTCTTGAATTTCTTGGCAGCCTTTTACATCTGGGGGCGGAGAGGTTGGCAAGAAAGGCAAGGGGCAAGCCTTTGTGAAATGGAGACACCATACATACCTAGGCTGCAAGGGATAAAGGATGTGCCTTGCAGAAAGGACAGCCACCAATTATGCTTAGGCCTTAATTGTCTAGTTTGAGCAGGGAGAGAGGCCATCAGTAGTAGAGTAAGTTGGGAAAAAAGCTGAGCCTTATTCCTATGAGGACATTTATTATGATACTATTGCAGCTGTAGGGTCCTGACCTGCCGGAGAACGAGGTCTGAGGAGAATAGAGTGCTTGACCACATTGAATTCTGGTAAATTAGATGGTGGGAGTCACCTGCACAAGGTAGGCTGGTGGCAGCACAATGAAAACAACAGCGGCGGCATCTCCTCCGTTAAGGTGGTGGAGCATCGACCCACTGCTTCAACTGCAAGCTGACTACAAAAAACAAAAATTATAATAATGTTCCGTAGTGCAGTTGAAGCAGTGTGGTGGGGCTGGGCTCCACACGTTCAAGGGGAGGAGTGGTGGCAGCACCTTAAGTGCACATGATTATTTTGCCTGCCAAACCGTCATGCGCACTTTGCATGTTCTCCACCCAGGGTGCATTACAGCCTGGACGGAGAACATGCACAGCCTACCAGCCCCATTCTGAGCACCAAACCACGGTGCTCACACTAATCACAACGCTGCTGCAAGGCTGCGTGGTAATTGGTCAGGGGATTCTGTGAGGCTGTGTGCTTCGCTTCTTGGTTCCTGCTGCTGTTAGAGGACAGAGGAGAGGCGGCAGTCGGTGGGAATAAGGAAAAAGTGTTTAAACCCCTCCTCCCCCCATCCCACTGCCCCCGTTGGGTAGCAGCCGCTACTGGAAGAAAGTGTATTTCACTAAAGGCAGCTTCCTTCTTTTGGCAGCTTCTGATGCTGGCAGCAACATTGTAAGCAGGGGCTCCCCACAGTGATTAATGCAAGATCGAACAGATCAATAAACGAGGGTGTATTTTTATATAAATATTACTTAATGGAAAGCAAAGACTGAAGCTCGAATGGGACAGCAGAACACTGCCCTTGCTTTCGCAATTTGCTAACAGTACAATCCCAAGCCAATCGAGGGGCTGTAGGAAGGTCACAATACAATTCAAAGACAAGCATTGTGAGTTAACTTTGTGGGATAAGGCTGCGGTCTTGGACCTATGCTTACTCATTTCATAATACTGATGGCGAAGCAGAAGGGATTTACTATGACCTGCTACTTTTGTGCGATGTTAGGACAGCTGAAGGCTGGCAGTAACCATTCCCACATTTGTAACAAAGGAGATAATGGAAAACATTTGCAGCCTCTCATTGCTTTATCCAATTGTATACAATGGCTCAAAAAGGCATGCATGTGATAGCATGCTTTCTGCAGGACACCACAGTCTTTGGCGATTATGACACTAGTTGGCACCGGAGAAAAAGCAGCAACTTTACTCTGTGACCGATTTGCCAAACCGAAGGCAGCTTGCACATCTCACCTTGCATCTTTACACTGAGATAAGTGGAAGAAAAAGAAGCAGTCTATATATCGCTTTTTGTTGTGTACCACTGAAAGAATGAGGAACAAGTATGCTTGTGGATTTAAAATTGCACTTCAAGGTATTTTGTTAATGAGAATCTTTCATTCACTAAATGATCAGTTAAAAGTGATGGTAAAGCCAAAGTGTCAAAACAGTAGATACAGCTTTTAGTGTAGAATCTGAAAGAGGATTGGTCAGGGAATTTATTTATATAGCAGTCCAACTAAAATTTGTGTTATTCAGGAAGAGTGTGACTGGAGACTGAAATGCGCAAACCAAGGAGTCTTGCATTATTTACACACGGCAAACTGAAGATGTCGCAGTGAAAAGCAGAAACAGGATTGGTTTTGTGTCTAAAGAGCCCCGTCAATTCTTTTCTTTTGAAGAAGTGAGAAAAAGAGGCTTATATAAGAGGCTATTGAATTAATCAATTCCTTTAATTTTGTGGACTCTTGCTAGCCACATTTTTAACTTGTGCTTTTCTTATTCTAATTTCTTGACCAGTGATGGATGGACAAAGAAGGTCTGTAGAAAACAAGCTGTTCCTTGGTGTGGGCTTGGCCCAGTTTCATGGCTCTGTTCAATCCAGAGTACACAAAAAGCACTGTAGGAGAAGCCAACATCATTATTAACAGACTTGCCTTGTCAGAGTGAGGCAGCTTGAAGCAGTGATAGCTTTCCAAAAGAGGTCAACATATTTGTTTTAACTTCCAAAATTACTGCAAGTGAGACTGTTTTGGTGCAGTCTTATGTAAAAGAGATGACATCTATACACAAACCGAAAACCCACAGATAACAATCTGGAGATACCGACCGGATGGGAGATGAGGGTATAGGATATGTCCTCCCTTCTACAGTTACTCCACAAAACAAAATCCTACACATACATCCGTACATCCTGTAATTACTATAGGATAGACAGTACAAACAGGTTGATGCTAAGCCCAGGTCACTTGAACATAAACATAGTGTTGTTTGAGATAGACAGACAGACAGAAAGAAAGAAAACAACACTATGGTTATGTTGTTCAAGAGATGTGGGTTTAGGTTATGTAAAAGAGAACCACAGTAAGAGAAAATATCCAGGGAGATGAAAAGAGACACCCCCACAAGAAGGGTATAATGGAGGATTACAGTGGTTTATTCCTCAGGCAAGAATCCCATCTACACATGTAGAATGACTGGCCAGCAACTATAAGTTGTAATTTTAAAGATTCCTCTAATTCAGAATTTTAATCATTTCTTCATTTGTGAGCAAGTCTCCTATATAATAAGCCCAAATGAAGCAAGTGCCATTAATGCCCTCATTATGCGCTGGTTGGAATTAGGTGCGGTAATAACGTGGGCCTGGCAGCCTGCATACCAGCTTCTTTATGAGTTACTGCCTCCAGAATGGCTGACAACTTTGTGAACATTGGAATACCAGGTGAAAATATGTCTTCCACAAATCCAGGGACTACTAATACGGATATTTACAAGGGCGAGAGGCACAAATGAGGCTAAGGGGAGCATCATCTTCTCTTGCGCTACTGCCTCTGTGGGGGAGGAGGGGCATGTTTATTTTTGGGTGGAGGTCGTGGCATGAGGCAAAATGTTTTAGGTGGGGCTGGGCTGGACCATTATCCAAAGCCCCTGATTTCTACTATGCACTTTTAACAGGTGTAGATCTGCGCCTGCTAAAATGTGGCTCAGAGTTCAACAGGCCAGGTAATCTTAGATATGGAAATATGTAGAATGGAGGAGTGATGTCTCCCCCACCACATATTGCAGTGGCAATATCACACCACCATATTTGTAATTAGGGTCTAAATACTGTCTACAAGAAAGATTAGGATATTATTATGCAACCAATACCAGCAAATAAATATATAACCAAGTAACATGTTTTGCTGTGGTCAGACGTGTATGGAAAGTAATTGGTCTAAAATTTTGATTTGCGCATACAGCAACACAAATTAACAAGTTGCAGGTGACAAGTGAAGAACTATATAGAACCTGGACTTCATTTAGTATTTAAATCAACGCACAGCCATACAAAGACCACTTCAAGTCATAATGTTGAATTACTATAGCTGTTGCCATACAACAGATCTGTTTCTCAATTAGCTCCTAAAACCGTAATCTCTAAACTCTAATGGATTTCTTTAATATACGAACCATTAATTTTGATGTAATTTGCTATCAATTGCTTTTGGGAACTACTTTACTGAAGAAAAAAAAATAACAAAAAATTAAAAAAAATAATCAAATGATTAAGCAATTCAAATATTTATCCTACAAGGGATTTTCCCCGACTCGAAACCCTTAATTTGTGGCTACGATGCTCGATTTCAAATATGCTCCAAGCATTTTCTTTTCTTAATTCAAAACACAGTTTGTCAAAATTCAATTTTTAGGCCTCACCCACTAGACAGTGCAAACCTTCTGCTTGTGAAAGACCCATTTGTGGACTTACTAAGAACTCACAGCCCACCTTTGCCTAGGACTGTCTTGCTTTATTGGCACTCTTATTTATTTGCTTCTTATTCGATGGCCTTCCTTCTACGATCTTTTCCACGGCATTTGTTCCTCTCCTGGAGTACATTCTCTTTACCATGCTTTTGACTATCTGATTTGTATTTTCCCACTACTCACTTTTTGGTAACTACTATTTTGGTTAAGCACTACATGACAGTGCGTATGTTTTGCAGCTATCTCTCTCGTGTGTTTATCCTCCCTGCTTCCAAATACCTTTCCTGTGCTCCGTGTTGCTGCTTTCCTCAGGTGTTTCCGTCCCTTTCTCTCCCCCATTGTGTTTCTCTCCCACAGCAGTGTTTCTATCTAACTCGTGTGTTGCTTCCCCCCCCCCCCCCTATCTCCTCGGCCCAGCTTTTCTTTTTTTTTTATTCCTCGCCGCCCACTCTCACTTACTCCCCCCCCCCCCCAACTGTTCCTCCATGGCCCCACCAGTCCTTTTAATTTTTTTATTCTTTTTTTGTGATTAGCGCAATGCAGCAAATAGTTTCCAGCCCTTCAGCTTATAAAAAGGAGCTCTGGTGACAATTCAGTATCATTTCTTAAACCATGCTGATCCATCTTGCACCTGAAAATTTGAGACATGGCTTGATGGCGCATATGCAGGTCATCATGCAGATGTGTACCACACTTCTTGCAGATGTGTGCACGTCATCGTGCAGGAGTGCCTATAAAAGGAAACCGTCATAGCAGCTGAATATGGTGGCTTTTTTGTCTTTTGTCCGATGCTGCACAGCATCAGCAAAAAGGCACTGGCAAAGCCATAGGTTCAGAATGTATATGCTTCAGCGTCCATTAATAGAGGTCTGCTTCTTTTCTCAAACTGTTTAGCTACACTGGATGGAGTTTATCTCTAAAAATAAAGTGCCCCAGAGCAACCAATTCACCTTAGTTCTTTCACTACACCCCACTTAGAGCCATTCCCAAGAACACTCCAAGTGTTTTGGAAAAAAAAAATTCTATCTTCTGGTGATGCCCTTTTTTCACCAATAAAGGTGGTTTTAAAGTGTTTCGATAGTTTATTTAATTTATACACAACAACTAATTTGTCTGGGTCTTGGATTGTGTAGGAAAAATATTTTCTTTTGACTTACTTGAAAAAAAGCTTCTATAAGTACTACTATTAAAGCAACAGCAAGAGGTTATCTCAGGTGCGACCTCCAAATGTGAAAGTAAAGTGTTTGGATTGACCTCTATGTCCTCTTATGAAGAGTACATAGGCAAGGACTTCGAAGGTACCTCCCAAGATCTAATCAAGTAGTCAGCAGTAGTTGGCCGGTCAAGGAATCGCCCTGGTCATGAACCACCTGGTGAGATCTTTAAAACACCAAAGCGGACAAGCTCAGCTGATGATCATGAACTGCAGCTGCACTCTGAGGTGGCGCAAGGCATCCTCCAACTATGGGGAGAACCCTGCTGGATTTTTTTTGCCACCGCCGAGAACGAGTTTAAAACCTTCTACGTGTTGAAGTTCCCAAAATCGTTCTCTCTAGGTGACATATTCATGCTAGAGTGGAGCACAGGACCACAGCACACACTTTCACCTCTGCCTCTCCTGCCCAGAGTTCTGAAGATCGGGAACTACGTTGTTCAAGTTACCCTAGTGGCTCTGGATTGGGCCAGGATAGTGTTGTGCCAGAGATTTTGGGCATGAGCATCTGTCTTCCCATAAGGCTCAACTTCAGAGAGGGATCTTCTGCCACAGCAGCAGGGCAGGGTTCTGCACCTCAATCTACACCAGTGTGTGAAGATTGAGCGGCGGCATTTGACTGTGATCGATCTACCACTACCATTTACGCCAGGTGCTGGAACAAATTTGTGGCATCCACAACACAGTTCCCCTTACAAGCCAAACTGTAAGCTGTTTGCTATATCTTTGGCCCAAGAAGGTTTTTCAGTGGTCACCATCTGTTATGGCTGTCTTTTTGCCAGCTCTCTGGAGAAGGAGAATGATGGAGAGTGACTCCAGCCTATCACCCCCATAGCATAGGGATTAGGCCGATAAACAGGGACCTTGTCTTACAGATATAAGGGCATTTTCGTGCCATTTCTCTTAGAGTAAGGCTTATGAATTTAAGTGAGGGGTTAGATATATAAGTATTAGTCATGATTTACTCATTTGCTAACATGCCGATCTGTTTCTTATGGAGCTATGCATATTATGGGCTCCGTAGGCCTTAAGCGAGACAGACTCCATTTTGCTTTCTGCCTGGTAGCTCGAGAAGGCTTTCTAGGTTAAAAGTGATGTTTTAGTTTTAAGCTGTTGTTCGCTTGGAGAGAACCGGTTCAGGCTGACCCTTATCGAAGGAATGTATTTTTCTCCACTCCGAAGACACAACTTCAGGCTGGCCAGCTGGGAAAGTGTCCTTGGTACGGGGAGGTACAAGAATTTGGTGGGCGGCAGGTTACTGGCCGTGAATTTCCATGAAGGAACGGGCTTTTGATATTAGCAAAGGTGTTAGTCTTTCAGTCAGTCAGTCCGTAGGCGGCATCTAGCCGTTAGCATCTCTGCCATTATTCATTTTCATGGTGGACAAGTCGCCATCTTTGAAGTCGGAGAAAGATTTAAGACCGAAACTCTCTGAAGATAGACTGAACGAGAAGTGGCGCGGAGCGCACTAACCCAGAGAGAGAGAGAGACGGTAGCTAATTAACAGCAAGGTTCCGAGGTCCTGAGGGAGAGCAGACGAGTTTGAGCCTATCAGTGCAGACGTGTACTTGTGACGGCTGAGGGTGACTGCAAGGCGAGCCAGGACCCAGAGACGAGACAGGAGCCTAGATGACTGCCGAGTCCCGATTTCCCATTAACCAGGTGAAGTCCGACCGATTCTTATAGTGCGTGCACCCTAATCTTTCTCTTTTATTTCTTGTGCAAATGTAATGCTGCATAGTAATGTGATTTATGTTTATGGTTAATAAATGCCCTAATTCATATAGAATTATCGTGTACCTGGTTCTTGTGTCCAATCTTGGTAAATGATGCTCCTAGTTGAGCACTGTTTAGACGAACGGATGAGAAATCCCGATCAGACGAATAGTTATCAAATAAAGAGGGAGTGAGTGGACCTTTGATGTCGTAAGCACGGAGTACACTATATAATCTGAATCCATATCCAAAGTTATTATTTTAGTTTTATCCTAAGTAGATTGCTAAGATATCATCCTAATAATGTTTCATAGGAATGTGGTCGTCGTTGATATGCGGCGTTAATGAGAGCGCTGGGGAGGATTACCAGCGTGTAGGGCTGCCGGATTGCAGCCCGTGTGTAAATGAGAGCGGCGGGAGGGATACCGCCGTGTAAGTTTCGCAGGATCGCGAACGATTTGGAAAAGGGAGCATTGGGTTCTGCAGGCCCGTGTGTAGACACGCCGGATTGCGTGTCAGATCTGCCCTAGGGTAGAACGGTCTGGGTCAGGGCGACCGCGAGGCCAACTGATGTGAATAAGATATTGTAGAAAATCCATATATGTATATTGTCATTCCCCATTCTTAGGTGCGACCTGTATATTCATCTTTATATCTACCCATTGTAAATACGATCTAAGAAGGGAAGGCGAGTACGTTTTGGCTGGGTCACAGGGGCCCCTGGGGGCTGATCCCATCTAAACAGAAAATCCAGCCATTACATCTGGCGTCACGAACTGTTTACGAAGCCTGTGTGCATTGTTTTGTTTTGATCTCGTTGGTTTGCGCTCGGCTTGTACGTATAAAATTTTGTTTATAATTGTGTATATAATTTTTTGCGTGTTAATATGTTTCCGAAAAAATCTCCGTCGGTTTTCCAATTACCGATTCAGATTCCCGGCTGGGAGTCTACGCCTTATGAGGCTTTAGCCCGTGAGTGGGCTGATTCTACTGGTTTGAGTGAAAATTGGTCTTCATGCTTGGAGCAGGCGGAGCCTGCCGATGTGATTTCATGCCTACAGAAAGCGCCAATAGTGAAAGGCGATGAGCTTCCTATTTTAGGACGCAGAGGATGGATTATTCTTAATGCATACAGAATTTTGCATGAGAAGTTTGTTCAACTACAGAAACAATTTAAAGATACGGAAGGACGGTGTGTTGAGTTGCAAAATGCGCATACTCTTTTACGTTGTCAAAATAAACTGCTTGCCGACAAACTTGAAACATATCAGACCATTGCCGAAAGAGCTGCGGTCCGTATTGCACGATATAAATACAAACATCGTCGTGGGCGCGTGTCGTCCCGCAAAGTGCGTATGCTTGTAGCGAAAGCTGGAATGGATTGGAACCCCGATGAGTGGGACGGTAATATCTGGGATTCTCATACTTCTGACTCCTCGGCAGAGGAGGGTGACAAGCGCGAGTCTTCTCGCTCCGGACGTGATTGTAAATCTGCTTCATGCATTGATTTGACTCCCGATTCTGACCGTGCTCGTTCTTCCCGTGCGGATGACGTAGCTTGCCCTGATTGTTCTGTTAAATCTAAGATGCGGGCTTCCTCGGAAGCTCTTCCCGCAGTTTCTGCTCATCCGATCTTTCGACGGAAATTACAACAAGCCCCTGGTAATCCGGGTGGTATCCCTCTTGACTGTATTGAAGATTTTACTCAGCAGGAGATTAGTGACATCCTGCAACGATTTAAACAACGGCCTGGTGAGGCCTTGCTTACCTGGATGGTGCGTCTTTATGAGCTTGGCGCTTCCGGTATTCTGCTCGATGCTGTTGATTGCTTACGATTTTGCTCTTTGAGTTCTGATTCTACTATTCAGGACCATTTTCGGAATTTTAATGGTAATGTCCAAACTTCTTTGCTCCAGCTTGCGTCTGATGGCTGTAATCATAAATATCCAACAGAGTCTGATTGGCCCTCTGACGACAAGCCGTGGTACACTCTGCGCGATGCGTCGCAACGTTTAAAGGAAGAAGTCATGAAAACTTGTATCTTCCTTAGTACTGCTGACAGGTTATTGGATGGTTTGTTAACATCTTCCGTGCGTAACCGCATTATACGTACTTCTCCTGTTGCTTACAAGCAGGTCATGATGACATTGTTGATTAATCAAACTGGCAATCCTTTGTCTGCTGTGCTTGAGTCTGTTCGTCAGCTTGGTGAGCTGGGTGAATGGTTTAAACCTGAAAGACAATCCCGACCTGAGGGTCGTACTGGAGGGGACTATAAGTTCTCTAGACGTGACATGTTTCTTGCTCTCATTGCTGATGGTGTCAAAAGGGAAGAGATCGATGGTGAACCTAATAATATCCTATGGGATATGTTTCGTAAGCGTGGTTTGGATCGGAAGGAAGGTGCCCGTCGTGTGCGAAAGAATGATTATGATCGTGGTTCGGATGACAGTGGTGATGAGAGACGACGTGTGGATTCTGATCGCCGTGATGACCGGCGCCAAGAACGTGGTGGTTCCCCCCGTCGTAGTGATGGGAGGGGGAGAGAGGATGATCGTGGAAGGGGAAGGGATGATCGTGGTTCTAGCAGACATAGAGATGCAAGGCGTTATTCCCCTGATATACGAAGGAGGGAGGATCGTAATAGACTCTCTGACCGTAATTTACAACTTTTTGAACATGATACTAATCCGTTTCGTACTGGAGACGGATATGAACAACAAATCCTGATACCGAAGAAAACTGAAAACATCTACCCTGATCTGTCTTGGTTGACGGAACGCAGGAAAAATGACTAGGAAATAGGTCAAGCTCCGGTACGCAGGTGGGCCCACAGAGATTACAGACCATATGTAGATATTGAGATTTTTTTGGAAACATCGTAATATCCAAAGGGCCCGAGCGTTAGTTGATACTGGGGCGGAGGCCACTTTAATTCATGGTAAGTCAAGGAAATTTCATGGACAGTCTTTCACAATTACCGGCCTGGGTGGCAAAGAAACACCCGCAGTTCAAACTGCACTTGAGATTACAATTGGTAGGATTCCTCGTAGAGAATACTCTGTGTTGGTTGTGCCACTTTTGGAATATATTATTGGAATTGACATTTTGAAAGGTATGACTTTGCATTTGGATGATGGTTACTATCAGTTTGGTACTAGACAGTACATTTCGACCAGACCCGTACGGGTTGGCCGTTTACGCATGCCACCTATTAAGATCCCTTTAGCGACGAAAGTGATTTCTCAAAAACAATATCGCATCCCAGGTGGTCATGAAGAAATTACAGCTACGATTCAGGATTTGGTTGACGCAGGAGTCATTACTCCGGTCACATCTGCTTGGAATAATCCTGTTTGGCCCGTGCGCAAAAGTGACAACTCTTGGCGCATGACTGTTGATTATCGAGAATTGAACACACATACTCCTAAATTGACTGTGGCAGTGCCTGACATTGTTACATTGATTGAGAGAATGAATGGCTTGTTGAAAGAACAGTTGCGCAAGTTGACTGATGACCGTTACAGCCAGTGGAGAGATGTCCTACTTCAAGCTTTATTAATTCTGAATAACCGTCCTTTGTTGCATGCTGAATCTCCTTTGATGCGTTTGTTTCCTCCACATGTTGATGCGAAACCTAATTCTGTTGCTACCACTGTCACATATTGGGAAATTACCCCCGGTGCTTTGGCTCCATGTAGAGCAACCTCAGGTTCCGCAGGCCTCGACCTGCATGCTTTAAATGATGTACACTTCCCAGGAAAAGATCGAATAATTGTTGAAACTGGCATAGGTGTCTCTATACCTGCCGGTAGTTTTGGATTAATTGCCCCTAGATCTGGCCTGGCCCTGAAAGGTGTTCAAGTCCTTGGTGGTGTGATCGACAGTGATTATCAGGGAGAGATTAAGGTTCTCTTGCTTAATAGCAGTGAGATGGATTTGTTTATCAAAAAGTCTGACCGTGTTGCTCAACTATTGATTATGCCTGTCTTCAGTGGTGAGATCAAAAAAGGCTCTGCCCCAACGTTGCTAACTGTGCGTGGACAAAAAGGCTTCGGATCGTCTGATCTTCCTGGAGCTAAAATATGGGTGCAATCGCCTAAAAATCCTCCTGAACAGGCTGATATTATTGCGACCGGTCATGACAACACCGTTCTGGTGATGAAGCCAGGGAAAGATGGCTGGGAAGCTGTCCCAGCTGACAAATGTTATTTACGAGAATGATTAAGGCCTGTGTTTGTATTCTTTTAGATCATTCTTTGGACTGCTGCTGCAGGATGTGTCGTCGTTGGACTCCTTTTGGCTTGCTACGCCGGGAGAGGAGAGCATCTACCGACGCCGAGTGATGGGATAACAAGAGCCACGCGATCCGCGTGGCAGAAGTCCTCCAATTTTTGGATCACACTCGCGAAGCGAGTGACGAACTCTCCGCATTTTTGCCTTACCCCCATGAAATCGGTTACTGACATCTTATCGACCTGTTTGGTTGCTGTCCCTGCATCTACTGAAACCCTTCATCATGTATTTAATGTGTCCTATGCCCGACCTAATGTCATTTTGGGCGACTTCTTGGCCCATGAATTTTGTCCCTCATGTACTCTTCTTCCAGACCAGGATGTCCTTATTAATTCCAGAATTACTACTTTTAATATTACCCCTGGTGACCTTTGCTTTATGATGACCTGCAATCCTAAGGCCATCTCTGAATGTCTGCGGTTGAAACTCCAAGCCGCTACTACTTTTTCATTTCATCAACGTTTGCTTTGTACAAAAAGACTTCCTAATTCATGTTTTTCAGTGAAGAACAATATGACTTGCAACAGTTTAGTTGTAGCCACTAGCCATTATCGTTCAATGTTGTTACCAGCTGGATGGCTCTTTTCATGCGGGAATTCATCTTGGCCCTATATTCCTGCGAATATTTCTGGTGGCCCGTGTGCCATCACTAGATTAAGTTTGCTAATGTTTTCTTCACATCCTCCTTCACATTCCCGTATTGTTCGTGACTCAATGTCCTTACATGACGACTGTGATTCCTCTGTTCATCTTTTTTCCAGATCAGAATATCTTGGTTTGTCTTTTTCTATTATTGGTGTTCCTGCATTAGCCGTTTATAATGCTAAAACAATAGGCAAGATGGCCTGCTGGATGGTCAAGTCGATCAACCAAACTTCTACTGTTTTGTCAGATTTATTGTTAGATTCCCAAGGTGAACGTAGAGCTATTTTGCAAAATCGTGCGGCCATCGATTATTTGCTGTTAAAATACGGGCATGAATGCTCTGAATTTGAAGGTCTATGCTGTTTTAATTTGTCTGACCATTCTAAAGATATCCAGTCCCATATTAATAAACTCCACGACTTGACTGCAGAAATTAGAGAACACATAGATCAGGGTTTCTTTGACTGGCTTTTTAACTGGCTCCCTGACATGCATTTTTTACGACAAATTTTGGGAGGGGTTATTATTATTGTCTGCATCCTTATAGCGATTTGCTGCTTTATCCAGTGTGTCCCTTCCCTGCTACAATTTTTTAAACTTACGAAGAGTCGTAGATCAGTTAGTTTTGTTTCATATTATTCATCTACTGACGTTAGCTCCATTTAGTTATTGGTTAATAGACTGGAGTCAAGGGGTGTAATGTTATGGCTGTCTTTTTGCCAGCTCTCTGGAGAAGGAGAATGATGGAGAGTGACTCCAGCCTATCACCCCCATAGCATAGGGATTAGGCCGATAAACAGGGACCTTGTCTTACAGATATAAGGGCATTTTCGTGCCATTTCTCTTAGAGTAAGGCTTATGAATTTAAGTGAGGGGTTAGATATATAAGTATTAGTCATGATTTACTCATTTGCTAACATGCCGATCTGTTTCTTATGGAGCTATGCATATTATGGGCTCCGTAGGCCTTAAGCGAGACAGACTCCATTTTGCTTTCTGCCTGGTAGCTCGAGAAGGCTTTCTAGGTTAAAAGTGATGTTTTAGTTTTAAGCTGTTGTTCGCTTGGAGAGAACCGGTTCAGGCTGACCCTTATCGAAGGAATGTATTTTTCTCCACTCCGAAGACACAACTTCAGGCTGGCCAGCTGGGAAAGTGTCCTTGGTACGGGGAGGTACAAGAATTTGGTGGGCGGCAGGTTACTGGCCGTGAATTTCCATGAAGGAACGGGCTTTTGATATTAGCAAAGGTGTTAGTCTTTCAGTCAGTCAGTCCGTAGGCGGCATCTAGCCGTTAGCATCTCTGCCATTATTCATTTTCATGGTGGACAAGTCGCCATCTTTGAAGTCGGAGAAAGATTTAAGACCGAAACTCTCTGAAGATAGACTGAACGAGAAGTGGCGCGGAGCGCACTAACCCAGAGAGAGAGAGAGACGGTAGCTAATTAACAGCAAGGTTCCGAGGTCCTGAGGGAGAGCAGACGAGTTTGAGCCTATCAGTGCAGACGTGTACTTGTGACGGCTGAGGGTGACTGCAAGGCGAGCCAGGACCCAGAGACGAGACAGGAGCCTAGATGACTGCCGAGTCCCGATTTCCCATTAACCAGGTGAAGTCCGACCGATTCTTATAGTGCGTGCACCCTAATCTTTCTCTTTTATTTCTTGTGCAAATGTAATGCTGCATAGTAATGTGATTTATGTTTATGGTTAATAAATGCCCTAATTCATATAGAATTATCGTGTACCTGGTTCTTGTGTCCAATCTTGGTAAATGATGCTCCTAGTTGAGCACTGTTTAGACGAACGGATGAGAAATCCCGATCAGACGAATAGTTATCAAATAAAGAGGGAGTGAGTGGACCTTTGATGTCGTAAGCACGGAGTACACTATATAATCTGAATCCATATCCAAAGTTATTATTTTAGTTTTATCCTAAGTAGATTGCTAAGATATCATCCTAATAATGTTTCATAGGAATGTGGTCGTCGTTGATATGCGGCGTTAATGAGAGCGCTGGGGAGGATTACCAGCGTGTAGGGCTGCCGGATTGCAGCCCGTGTGTAAATGAGAGCGGCGGGAGGGATACCGCCGTGTAAGTTTCGCAGGATCGCGAACGATTTGGAAAAGGGAGCATTGGGTTCTGCAGGCCCGTGTGTAGACACGCCGGATTGCGTGTCAGATCTGCCCTAGGGTAGAACGGTCTGGGTCAGGGCGACCGCGAGGCCAACTGATGTGAATAAGATATTGTAGAAAATCCATATATGTATATTGTCATTCCCCATTCTTAGGTGCGACCTGTATATTCATCTTTATATCTACCCATTGTAAATACGATCTAAGAAGGGAAGGTGAGTACGTTTTGGCTGGGTCACAGGGGCCCCTGGGGGCTGATCCCATCTAAACAGAAAATCCAGCCATTACACCATCAAAGGTTATTTGCTGGCCCTTTTGGCAGTTTTGCATTTGCTGGACCAACCAGCCTTGTTAACATCACCGGTCATGATGCAGTTTATTAAACATTTGAAATACCAGTTTCCTCCCCAACTGTTTTTGATGCCGCAGTAGAATTTTAATATGGTCACGACGTTCCACATGTGCACCCCCTTGAAGCCAATGCCCAGATGCTTGTTGTCTTTTGACTCTCAAAAAAGTCTTCCTCATGCGATCACTTCAAATTGTTGCATGAGTGAGCTCCAGCTCTCTCGATTCAACTGCCCTAAACCACATTTTATTCCCCCCAGACACCAGGTGTTGAGGACATGTGCAGCTCTTATCAAGTGTTGTGACTCCATTTCATCTTGGGCAATCCATTTACCTCACGGAGTTCTTTGCTCTACTCCACTGGCTGCACCACAAAAAAACCTTAAGCTTTTACTTTGATCGTACCAAAGAACACTGTGTGGATGATCAGCTTTTAATGGGGTTCTTGGGGCAAAGATCGGTAAGGCAGAGCAAAAAAGGACTTTGTAAAGGTGGATAGCCAAAAAGCATTCTCCTGAATAAATGAGGGCTCAGTGCACTGGGGCAAAGGCTGCTAACACTGCATTGGGATGCAGAGTGCCTGTTCCTAACATCTGTCAGGCAGCGACATGGACATCAGTGCACATGTTCACAAAGCCCTACTGCCTTGATTTCCAAGTCGGATGGAAAGGGAACAATGCCAATCCAGTCCCGATTAACTTTTTGGTCTGCTCAACAGCCCCTCCACACTGGCAGATACTGGTTTGGTATCTATTCTAAAAAGTAAGGAGTGTGCAGTTACAGGTATCCAGTATAAGAAGTTACTTACATTCAGTATCACCCTTCCTGGTGGATATTCTATCAAACCACAGATTCTTCTCTGCCCTCAGACCTCCCTGTTCTGTGGAGTGTTCTCTTTATACCATCTAAAAAGGTCCCAAAGCAGAAATCTGCACAATTGTACTGATAATTGTTCTGTACTCTGTGTCCAAGGACATGGAAAGAAACTGATTTTTGACTTGCTATGGGGGGGGGGGTTTATATGTAGCTCAACTTCTTTACTGGAGGAGCAAAACGAAGACAAGGAAGAGCTACATGGCTTAAGTTAGCGGTGCATGGGAGCACTGGGTGGGTGCTGAAAACCAAAACAAGGAAGTCTGACAGGGGCAGATGGAAGGAAGGAGGCAGGAAGACACCCGCCAGGCAGAGGTGATGGGAAGAGGCAAAACAAAAGGAGGTAAAATGTGGGGGACCAGGAAAAAGACTGCCAAAGAAAGCCGGGATGCTCACATACCTGCTGTTTTCCAGCAGTGTTTTCCTCCTTTTTCTGCTGGCCTGGTGCAGCTTATTTTCTTATTTTGAGGTTCTTGGAGTCAGGCTCTGCCTTCAGGAAGCTCATATGGACATCACAGAGCAGGAGAGAGAGAGAATGAAAATGCTGCTCGACTGCCCACGCTCCTTTTATTGACTCAGTGCAGAGAAGGGATAGGTAATGAAGCAGAGCACTCCAGAGGGACAGGTAACTGGCAGGCACCGACTGCTCTATTTGCAGCCATGTAATGGTTGCCATGGCCTGCAGAACAAGCATTCTGCTTGGCAGGCTAGCCAATCCAAACATAAAATAAAGGGTACTGAAAAAAGAAAATTTGCTTTCAAGTAAATAAATCGTTTTTTAAACTACCTTTTCTGAATTTAAGGCTACACTTTCTGAATTATTTTTCGATGGGTTTTTTTTTTTTTTAATTGTGTGCGATGTCTAGAGGTGGCAAAACACCACTTGCATGACAAACAAAAATGAAACTCTCCCACTAAATAAAATACATACAGTAATAAAAAAAAAAAATTTAAAACCACACACACATTTACACAAATGATGGCTTTCTGCAATGTATAAGTGGGTCTCTTCCTTGTTAGAGAGGTCAAGCCAGACTTTTACAATGCCCCTGAAAATGCACAAATTAAATATATTTGCCATAAAAGCAAAAAAAACTACTACTCCTTGGTTTGAGCTGGTGAAAATGAATGCTTCATCTACATGGATACAGTACGAGATAACTATGCTACTCTGGCTACCAATGCAGAAATGCTGCCAATTCAAACTTCTAGGCCATGCCTACAAAGCCCTCCACAACATCAAATGAGCAAACCTCAACGACCGACTACAACTACCATCCACACAGAGAGCTACACTCCAACTCCCTCACACGTGTCCCCCGCATCCGCAGAAGAAAGTCAGGATGGCGCTCCCTCTCCTTCAACGCCTCCAGAACTGGAATGAACTTCCCCAACACATCCGGATAGCTCCTTTGCTACTCAACTTTCCCAAGAAACTTAACATCTGTCTGTTCAACTAGGAGCTCCGCCCAGCCTAAATTTCTGCTCCAGCACCTCGGGTGAAAATTTGTACCATACAAATTGATTTAACATAACTATATTTTTGCATTTTAAAGTTGGCATTATACTTACATATGAAATTCCAGTGACTCTTTTAGCAATGTGATAAAATGTGCCCTTCATGTAAAAGATGGCAAGATGGAGTCTTTGAAGCATAGTAATAGTTTGTCTGAGAAAGTATATAGTCTTCAGTAAGGTCTTCTTTTGCTGGTCCGAGAAACTGCCCACCTGACGCTGAATCCAGTTCCAAATAAAATACCGACGAAGCACACTGTGCGAATGGCTGACATGCAGTGTTCTAGGGACATCGGATTCAATATGCAGTTCATGCTCCAAATGTATCAGCTCCTTATCCAGGTAGTAAGGCACAATTGTGAAAAAAGAAATTAAGGCAGCTCGCTGAAACCAGGAAGGAATCTTCTTCTTAGAGGAGTCAACCTGGATGATGTTCACATACTCTTCTCCAAGAGTCTGATAGCCTGAAAAAACATGAACAAAATTAATAGCACATACCAATGGCTTAATATTTTGCAACAAATGTAAGTATTCCCTGTAAGTTGTGTTGAACATAACACAAACGGCGAGAGGCTAGTACTAAATATTTATAAATATGTGTACTTGCACAATAAAAGTGCAGGCTATGCGTGACAACTTAATCATGCCACGCGCACGGCAAGTTCTGTACTTTTAAACACCACACTATAGCTATGACGAACGATCAGTTAAATTCCCACTTTATGGTGATTTTGCACTTTGCCACATTGCATTTGCAACTGTCAAATGGAAGAATTCTCTGTTCAAACCATTGCATCTGTGTGTGTAGCAACCACAGAAGTCAATCGTCCATGTAAAGTAGCAAAATGATACATCCCCAGCAGTGACAGGAAGGCAAAAAGATGAAGGCCAGGATATTTAGCTACGTTTTGACGGCCGCACTAAAGATGCACATATAAAACCTCACATGTAAGGGATTTTTTTTAAAGCAGGGTGAAGAATAAGTGTTTTAACAACCCCAACAGAAACATCATGCCTTACCTGAAAATGTTGTGAGGGTATAGTACGCAATGTCACACAATAGTTCAATCTCTTTTCTCCACTGCAGCCATTTCTTGGCACCTGTTACATTGAAACGAGAAAAGTCACTCGTATTGAGCACAATACAGGCTTACGCGCTTAAAATGCCAGTCACAGTTACTTTGAAATGTTGCCATACGAGGAATAAGTTACTTGGCAGGAAAACAGAATTTAAAAGCTCACGTAAGCTTATTAAAAGTACAGCTGTTGGGCTGTAGCATATTTTAATAATAAAGTCACGCAACCAAGCGTGTGCCATAGCCTGCGACTAAATCCCCATAGCTAGGGTGTTAACCCACTCTCATTTAAAACCTAATCAGAGAGGAGAAACAAAAAGAACTGGCTTCCAAAAATAGCCATTTTGCAACTTTTACTTTTGGATACAAGCAAACAAGCATGTTGACTCGTGCCCTCTTTTCATATGTGGGCACCTATCAGGCGCGCAACGCCCAGCTCGGGCTGAGAGCTTCCCGGGCACACACCCAGCAGCACCCGAGAACTTCACAGGTCTTTAAAAGACCATTTACTTGTTAACGAGGCTTTGTTGCTCGTTCACCCCTTCTTAAAAGCCCCTGCATCTTCACTCTGCCGATTGCTGGAAGAATTAACGCCCCACTTATTTTTATTTAAACAAGCCCCCTCCCAAAAAAATGCCACTCTAGTTGCGCCTCTGGCACCTATATATCAAAGACTTAAAAGAGCAGGGAATTACCAATTTTTACAGTATTCTTGTTAAAAATAACAAATTAACAAAAAGGGTTAAAGGGTAAAGACTTTGCACATGAGTTCAAGGTATGCTTACTGGTGGCCACGTGTGCAGTGCACCGAAGTCATGCTTGCTTCTTTCCTGCTGTCGCTAGCACTGCAATCTTCCTCCCGCCGAAGCACTCTGCCCGTACCTGCCTCTCACCCAGGAACATTGGCGCCCCAGTGTTATCTATTCTTCCTCAACGGGTTGGTCAGATGCTGAGCTATTCCCTTTCCTGGTCTCCCACCCCCGTTGGTCATCCTAATAATTCCTTTTATGTGATCCTCTATACCCTCTGTGTACCACGCCCCTGTATCTTCAGTGTAATCACCTTGTGCTTATATTCTCTGTCCACTGCCCCATTACTTCTTACCTATGCTCTAATACCCGTTTCCCTGCTCCCAATCTCTCTCTCTTTACTTTACAGCCAGTTCCACTTGTTTATAATTATACCCTCCAACTTTCAGATATCCCTCCTCTAATCCTTTGTCGTGTGCTCTGTCTTCAAAGCTGTCAATTCCCTTGGTATATGTCCTTCTCCCTCTTGTCACCCATCAGACACTATCCTACGCACCACTCGCTCTGCAAATATATCTCCTGCTAATTCAGTGTGTTTCCACTGCTGTCCTCTCCCTCCCGCGTTTCCCTCTTACCGGTGAATGCCTGGAAAGTCTGATGTGCGCTCTGTCGCAATCCGCCCAGATAGAACTCGTCCTTTTGGCTAGCGCGGATCAGCTGAGGCTGGTTTGCCGCGAGCAGGGGCATGCTGCTTTATGCGGCTCACCAGCGGACTGGGAACCCTCCGTCCACTGCTCCTACGAGTCGCTCACACTGTTTACATTCCGCCTGTCAGCACACGGGTGCGACGTGACGTCGAAACAGGGCGTGGTAACGTCATGCGTTACACAACTCCCCCTACGGCAGGGATAATGAAGCGGACATCTTGAACATGGCAGGATATACTGAGTTATGCTATTGATGTTGAGTGCTAAGTCATATCTCCCAGTGTACTAGTTGTGGCGTTCACACTATTAAATAATTCAACTTTAGATTCCATTATGAAAAAGCGAATGCTGTTGCAGTTTGTAGAAGAGGACTGCCGAACGTTCTGTACTTCTTTTTAGTAGCTGAATCATTCACATACTTGTCAACCTCTGGCCTAAAAAAATGAGTGTGTCTCAGATATTTAAGAGGATGGTCCCATTTTGGTCAATGGGAAAATAACACATTTTAATGGGTGATATAGTCTGAAAAGGGATGACTACATTACAATCTATGGTAATGGTTACATTTTGTTTTTGGGTGATTAGAACATACATGCTGAATAGTTTGTGTGCACTGTTAAGTACAGCCTAGCTTAAGTGAATGTCTTTGTTATATCATGATGTTTAGATGTAACTTATGTTCTATATTCTAAATGTTGTGAAGGTAGTTGCTTGAGGAGTTAAGACCTATGTGGATGCTCCAATAAAGCTTCTTCTTGAATACAACTTGTGGATCGTGTTCACTGCCACGACATGCCAACACTGTAAAACAGGAAAGTGGGAGATTAAAAAAAAAACAAAACAGGGGGGTGTTATTTCCCCATTGACTTCTGTTGAAATATAGACAATTTTAGGCAGGAGACAGCTTCAACATACCAACCAACATTTTCAAGTTGCAAAGAAGAAGATTTTGAAAAAAAAAGAATTTATTTTTCCCATTGACTTACAAGGAAGCAGAGGCAATTTTAGACAAGAGACTGTTAAAATTAAAGCCCTTTTTGGATTCATATTTTCAGGCCTGAAAAAATATTTGTGAAAATGTGCAATGCATAGCTGTCAGGTTTTCAGCTTGCTTATGTTTAATATTACCATGGGGTAAGTGTGGTTAGAAGGGACATTCTATACCTTATGTGTGACACAGGGAGTGAAATTTATTCACAACTAAAACCAAGCAAAAAGATTCCTTTAATATCACCAATATCAGAAAGTACCTCCTTGGTGAAACACAGAACGCTGCAAATAGTTTTGGAACATCTGCAAGATCACAGAAGTGCTTACTGTTGGGTTAAAAACAAAAAGAACAAATGATGGACGGAATGCTAAACAATGCAAACATTCACCCAGTCACAAAGATCTGGGTTTAATCTATCGCTCTTTTGCTCATCATGCCACTTTAGTTTGGACCCAGCCATATGCAAATCAGTCTTGACCCAGCCCCTCTTGGGAACAGTCCAGCCCGAACTGCCAAACCAGGCCCTCCCTGGACCGGAAACAAGCATTCTGAGACCGGTTTTGGGGCATCACCCCCATCAGCCAGGCTAGCTTGAATCCAGTGGCACAGTGAGCACAGGACCCACGCCTGGGCATACCCTTCCCACATAGGATGACAAAAGCAACAAGCATTGAAAATGCAATAGGTCTCGCCTTTGATTAAGTTAAAGCCATTTGCTTTGCTAATGGTATTGTATTCTAGTTTTGCATTATTTAGTGTATATTTGTGATATGTGCATATATTTGCTCTCCCCTTGCCCCTTTCGTCTGCCTCATGCTATTGTAATCCTCACTATACGAAATTAATGCACATTATTCTTCTATACTTTCACCTCCCAAATCAAAACACTGCTCTTTTCCTACTAGGGCTATGCTTTAAACTACTACACAGCTAACAAAACAATTCTAACTACATATAACTACAACATATCACAAATATACACTAAATAATGCAAAGCTAGAATACAATACCATTAGCAAAGCAAATGGCTTTAACATAATCAAAGGCGAGACCTATTACGTTTTTAGTGCTTGTAAGGATACTGCTGAATGGGCCCCGCCGGCTGAGAGCTTCGATTTCTGCTCCTGATTTCATTTGTCTGTTTCAGAAGGACTGAAGCATAAGTGAGGCAAAGGTGTTCATTAACTCTTGTTTAGGCATTCTCCAAGGTGAGGGTACAGGCCAGTCTGCCAATAACTGCCAAGGTTTCAGATGGCTATATGTGACATTTTCATAATTTCATTGTAATTATGGGTCAGCCACCGCAGTTGTTTGCACCAGTTTTAAAATCTTACAGTTTCTCAGTCTGATTCATTACTGACATTTTTATGTTTCCCTTTCTTCATTGCTTGATTGTTTTGCTCGCAAGAAAGTGTCACTCTTACTCGTTGAAATGTCACTCATAATTGCATTTACATTTTTAAAATGTCACTCATAGCAATCTGAAACCTTGGCAGCTATGGGTGCACTCACACTTGCACAACTTCAGACACTCATGGACAGACTACTGGCCACACAGAAATGATTATAAACACGTACACGGAATCTACGTGTGGGGCACACACATGCAGACACGCAGATTTTAAGCCACCTCGCAACACACAGGGAGAATAAAGGAGTGTTCCACCCACTGTGTGCGAGAGAAGCGCACGTTCCAAGGAGATTAATGTTGTAATAAATACTCCCAATTCGATATTAGTCAGGAGATGTCGTTTATTAGTACGGATCCTTCAGCCTCTCGAAGTGAGATGCCAACATTCTGTCAACATTCTAAAAGGAGCGTCCGCTCCAACATTCTACAACAGGGCAAACCAACCGGCGAGGGAGAGGAGGGGGGGAGAGGGGAAAAGGGAAATGAGTCAGATTACAACACATCTCCCTGCGGGGCAAAGGAAATACACAAGAATAACATTTCAGGAGGAGCCTAGCGCGCAACCAAGATGGCCGCGTGGGTGCGAGGCTCCCGAGGACCTCCGCAACCTCCTACATTTATCCTGTCTTCATCCTGCCTCGGTTGAGGGGACTGTGTTGGTGAGCCTGAGCCGAGGTGGTGCCCGTTCCCCGTTCTCGAATCGGACTTCGGGTACCGGAGTGAGCACCGATTGAAGTTTGCGGCCTACTTCTCGCCGGACCCCGGATTTGCGCTGGGGGGTGACCCAGTGGCAAAGTGAACAACAACGGCGGGATGGGCCTGGCGAGTCGCGTACCCCGCACTTTCGCTTTCACTTTCGCACCCCCTTGCCGTCTCTGCAAGTGAGATCGCGGAGCTCTTTGTGTTGGTGTGGCCTCGCTGGGAGACCCTGCCTGCCTGCCGGCTGTGACCCACCCCGCCGACCTGGGGTGGCCCCCCGGAGCTCGTGGCCTTGATTGCCTGCCCTCTACGGCGTAGCTGGTGCGGGTGTGTGACCCGTGGCGATGGCCACGAAACAAGACGGAGATCGGTCGAAGACCAAGTCGACCCGGCGTGGCGCCGTACATCAGGCCAACATCATGGACCGCTATACCCTCCAGAAGGGATCTCCCGGCGGACCGCACAAGTCCTCTGAGGGCCCCCCTGATGCCCCGGATTTGCCCACGGATCTGACTCTGCAAGACGTCATGGGCGCCATTGCTGAGATGAAGGCCTCGGTGGGCCAGCGGTTCGACACCTTGGCGCATAAGATCGACGCGGTCCTCGTGGATGTCGGCCTGGTGAGGGCTGATCTCTCCAAGACCAACGACCGGGTTGATTCTTTGGCCCGAACCGCGTCGGGCCTCACGACTGAGGTGGCGGCCCTCCAAACAGAGGTGCACCGACTTCGTCAGGCGAGTGCGCTTATGGATCGGCGCCTGGAGGATTCCGAGAGTCGGGCCCGGAGGAATAACATCCGCATCATCGGAGTACCCGAGGGACGGGAGGCGGCGGCGGCGGATCTTTATGTAGAGGACCTGATCGCTACCCATCTCCAGCCTCGGGGACTGAGTAAATTCGTTGCCGTGGAGAGGGCCCACAGAGTTCCCGGGGGAAGGCCGAAGGTCGGAGCCCCTCCGCGGCCTCTCATTGCCTGGATTTTTAACTTTCGGGACAGGGACGCGATCTTGCAAGCCTCCAGACTGCAAGGGCCGCTTAAGCTGGAAAATATGGAGGTGAAATTTTATCCCGATTTCACCCAAGCGGTCCAGAAGCAGAGACTGAGTTTCCTGGGTGTCAAGCGCCGGCTCCGGGACATGAACTTAAAATACGCCATGCTCTTCCCGGCCAAGCTGCGGGTAGAGGTGGATGGTCGCACGCACTTTTTTGATCGTCCCGAAGCGGCCGGGGACTGGCTGGACACTTTGTCTGGGGGTAGTGATCGAGATGGTGGGGGGAGGGCGGCGGGAGGAGACGGCCCACTGGATCGGGACTGAGGGGTTGATATTGGGCCTCACTCTGGACGACTATGATGCCACTTTCGACCAAGCTTCTGTCTTTGTTCTTTCCCCTCCCTTGGAGGTTGTGTGGTGTCTAGAAGGGGTACTCTTTCCTCCTCTAGGGGGTCTAGCTAGTTTCATTATATAGGGGCGACAGGCACACTGCAAGTTGGGGGGCTGTCTGGGCTCATGCAGGGGTGCAGGGAGGGGGGAGTTTTGTTGGGGTGGGTGGGTTGGGGTGGGGTGTTGTTTGTTCATACCACAAGGCAAAAGTATCGTTGTGTTATTTCTAAAGTGCTCTCTGGGGGACGAGTGGTGGCTTCTGTTTATGATGGGGGGTAGGGGACTGAGTCTGTTGTCCTGGAATGTTAATGGATTGGGGGACAGGATAAAACGAGGTGTGGTCCTGCAGTTCTTGAAGCGAATTTCGCCCGATATAGTTTTTCTGCAGGAGACACACCTCATTGGCAACTCCTTTTGTGCTATGAATCGACGGGGCTACCGCCTTGTGGCCCATTCGGGCTTCACGTCTGGTTCAAGGGGTGTGGGCATTATGGTTAAGAACTCGCTCCCGTTGGAGATTGATGAGGTGCTCCATGACGACAGGGGACGTTACACGGTTTTGGTGGGTAGAATGGAGGGCAGAGTGGTCGTTTTTGTGTCTGTTTATGTCCCGCCGGGGCTGCAGACGACCACCTTTGCGGATCTGGGGCGCCTCCTCCTTGGCCTTCCGGAGGGGATTCTAGTGGTGGGGGGGGATTTTAATGCTGTGGTTTCCGGAACTGTGGATCGTCACCCCCCTAGGGATCTCCCCCGTGCCCAGGCGTGGTTGTCTGGCCTCTTGGATACCTTGGGGCTGGTGGATTGTTGGCGTCTGAAACATCCCACGCAGCTACAGTACACCTTCCATTCAGGGGCTCATGGTAGTCTCTCACGGCTAGATTATGTCCTGGTTCCGGCGGCGCATGTAGGGAGGATAGGGGAGGTGCGCCATTTGGCACGGGGTATTTCGGACCACTCCCCGCTCTTGTTGCACTTTGATATTCTTCCGAGGGGAGAGGGTAGGGTGGTCCCGATTAATCCCTGGTACCTGCGTGACCCCACCATTCGCGCAGAGCTGGTTAAATCCCTTAAGCGCTACTTTGACGAGAATGTGGGGTCTGTGTCATCGGCGGTCTCACTGTGGGAGGCGTTCAAGACGGTACTCCGGGGAGAGGCCTTGTCCCTTATTTCCCATTCCCGGAGGCGCGAGCGGGAGGAGGTGACCCGTGTTGAAGCGGAGATAACCGAGTTGGAGGGTGATCTAGAATGTGGGGTGACGGATGACAAATTACATGTTCTCCGACTCAAGCAAGCGGCCTATAAGGCCCTCGTCACGGAGGCGGCCAGGGGCCTCAGTAGAGAGCAACAGGGGAGACTGTATGATGTGGATGATAAGGCTGGTAAATTGATTGCGTGGCTGGACAAAAAGGAGAGAGCGAGTCGAGTTGTCCCGTTGATTGAGAAACAGAATGGTGTGTGTGTCACTGAACCAGAAGAAATTGTCTCCTGCTTTGCAGACTATTTCCGTGGGGTGTATTCCCCGGTGTCCTCCCGCTCTGAAGAGGATTCCCATGCCCTGCTCAGGGATATCGCGCTGCCTTCCCTTTCGGCGGAGGACAGAGTGTCGTTGGACGCCGCTCCAACTTCCGAAGAAATTGCCCTCGCCATACGTTCGGTCGCTTCCGGCAAGGCTATGGGTCCTAATGGTCTTCCCATCGAGTTGTATAAGCTGCGACCGGATACGCTGGCGCCACATCTCCGTGCTATGTTCCTCGCGGCCCACTCGGCGGGTTCCCTCCCGCTAGACCAGCATCTGGCCACTATCGTGGTTATCCATAAGGAGGGGAGGCCACGGGACCGGGTCACATCCTATCGGCCTATTTCGCTATTGAATGCGGAGCCCAAAATCCTCGCCAAGGTGTTGGCCAATCGGCTGGTCGGCATAGTGTGTGACTTGATTCACCAGGATCAGTCCGGCTTTATCCCTCATCGCAACACAGCGCTTAACCTGCGGCGTTTGCATGGGGTGCTCGCACGTGTCCCGTTCATACGGGAGCCGGCCATTTTGGCGTCCTTGGACGCCACTATGGCGTTTGACACACTTGAATGGCCTTATATTTGGGCAACGCTCGCGAAGTTTGGGTTTGGCCCAGGATTCATCAGTTGGGTAAAATTGTTGTACTCTGGCCCGCTGACGCAGGTGGTTGTGAACGGTACAGTGTCGGCTCCGTTCGAGCTGGGCAGGGGCACGTGGCAGGGCTGCCCGTTATCGCCGCTCCTTTTCGCGCTCGCCTTGGATCCCCTGGCGGAGTGGCTGCGGTGGGAACCTTCTATTCGTGGTCTCCGCTGGACCCCCGAGTATGAGGACCGCGTATCTCTATACGCTGACGGTATTCTCCTATATCTGGCTTCCCCACGTAAATCACTGATAGTACTGGTTGATGTATTGCATTCATTTGGTCTTAACTCCGGCCTTGTCATCAACTGGGCTAAATCGTGCGGCTATGTTCTCTCTGGGGAGGATCCTATCCTTCCGCGGGGCTGTCCTATCCAGATCGCCCCGCGGGGATTTCGGTACCTGGGTGTCTTCATTACCCTGGACGCGGAAGCCCGATATGGTCAGAACTTGCTTCCCCCCTCCAGCGCCTGAAGGAGGATGTCGCGCGTTGGAGATGCTTGCCGCTCTCGCCGCTCGGCCGGGCGGCATTGTTTAAGATGATGTCGCTGCCGCGTTTCCTGTATGCTCTGCAGAACACAATGGACGTCGTCCCGGCGCGCTACTTTCGCGAGGTGGAGAGTTTGCAGCGCCGACTGTTCTGGGAGGGTAGACCGCGTATCGCCCTGGCGAAGCTGACGCTCCCGTGGTATGACGGGGGGATTGCCCTCCCGGATATCAAACGGTATTATTGGGCCTCCCAGCTGGCTGCGATTAATCACGGCCTGTACGGGCCCGCTCTAAACCCGGCCTTTGAAATGGATAAGATGTTACTGCCGGGTGGTGATTATAACCGAGCGCTTTACTCCAGCTCGCTTGACGCACGTCTGACGGGCCCCACGCGTGTCATGGTACGAGTGTGGCGCGCGGCTAATGTGGCGATGGGGTGGAAAGATCGTTTGACCCGGGCGTCCCCACTATATGCATCTGAGCAGTTGGGCTCCCTGTGGACCTCGAAGGGCTTTGAGAAGTGGGACATGATAGGCATCAGCAGGGTGGGTGATCTCTGGACGAGGGGGGGATTCAAAACGTTTGAGATGCTACAGACAGAATTCCAGTTGCAGGACAGGGAGTACTTTCGGTATATGCAGATCCGTCATGCGCTATGCTCCGTATTCCCGGACGTTGCCTCCATCCCGGAGTATTCCCCTCTGGAGGATAGAGTGCTAGATGGACATGTACCGGACAGCACGATTTCATTAATCTATAAAAAACTTATCAATGACCGCTCGGGATTGCTGACTAACCTTCGTGAGGCATGGGCGGCCGATGGATTGGAGCTGGATGACGAGGACTGGGTATCTGCGGTGGCCTCCCCGAAAGAGGTGGCCATACCGGCCCGCCTTCGCTTCGTCCAGCTCAAGATACTCCATAGGGTCTATGTTACGGGGCCAAGGCTACTGCGTATGGGCTATGCTGTGGACGGGTTGTGTAAGCGTGGGTGTGGTTCTTTGGGGACCTTTCTCCATATTTTGTGGGAATGCCCGGAGGTGGAGCGATTCTGGCGTGGTGTGCATGAGGTCCTGCGGGTGGTTACGCGTGTGTCGCTGCTGCCCGAAGCGAGGAGATGCCTTCTGAATGTGTGGGAGCCAACCGACTACTCGGTGCCGCAGACGCGGTGGGTGACTCTGGGATATATGGTGGCCAAACGCGACATTGCTCAACTGTGGGGTTCCCAGAGGTAGCCGACTGTCTCGGCATGGAAGGATAACATGGATTGGTGCATGTTTCGGGAAAAGGTGGTGTATGTTGCGAGGGGTAAGCCTGGGACATGGGTGAACGTATGGGGCCCCTGGAACGCCTACCGCGGGGGAATCTGTACCCCGCCGTTATTGCCCGATCCGTCACCGGCCCCGTCCCCTTAGCCAGTTTATCTCCCCGGTTCCGGGCACTGAGTCCACCTAATCCCCGTCTTGACCTTTTCCCCCCCTTGATACTCCTATGGATTGGTAGGGTCCCCCCTCTGGGGGAGCACATGCTGCTGTTTCCGATTGTGGGTTGCCTTGTGGATTTGTTTTTTGTTGTTATTTATATTAAAATGAAACCGTTATGTGGGGTCCGGATGGTGTGGCTACCACCGCTTCTAACTCCTGTTCATTTCCCTTTGCCGCGGCATGCGCGCTATTGTTTGTATCACATGCTCCTCTTGCTTGCTAGCGGCCGGCCTGAAGGTTGTAGGCCCATCTTTGTATATTTTTTGAATTTTGTAATAAACGGTTTCAAAAAAAAAAAAAAGAAAAAAAAAAAGAATAACATTTCATATGAACATACCTCAAGGATAGTGGGCAGGAGGATGGAACATTACTTTGCAAAAATAACATCCTGGAGCGCCTGTAATAACATTTACTGCAAAGGAAATACACAAGAATAACATTTCAATATGAACATACCTCAAGGATAGGGGGCAGGAGGATGGAACATTACTATGCAAAAATAGCATCCTGGAGCGCCTGTAATAACATATACTCCCAACCAGGGTTAGATGAAAAGATACAAAATTGCACTCCCACCACAACCCCCCCCATAATAGCAGCCAACTGACCCAAAAGATGGAGGAAGGCTTAAGGTCCCATTTTGTAGTCCAATTGCCAACTCAGAGGTTTCCGTACCCTAGCCACTTTGAGTTCCCTCCCATCAGGCGTTTCAGGACTACGAACTTCCTCATAGGTAGGTTTGGAACCAGTGCTAGGACACCTCGCTATGTTGTCCATACTCCACGTGCCTCCATCTTCCAGCACCACTGAATTGTTGTTAACCCGAGTTATCCTCAGTGGCTTAGAAAACGAGGAGAATTTGGACTTTGACAGGGATGGTTTCTTAACCACCACCCACTGGCCTTCACTCCATTTTTTTTGTGAAACTCCCCAACGCTTGTCGTACCTGTGCTTGTACTCTTGTTGGTGTTTGTGAGTTTTCTCCAACACAGCGTCTCTGTCCACCCACACGGGAGTTCCTCCATTTAGCCAGTTGGGAGTGAGTTTGGAACCCGGGTTTCTCCCTTTGAGAGATACGAACGGTGACACTCCAGATACAGCATTAGGTGATGTATGATACGACCACAGCATTTTCCTGATGGCTTCCTCCACCGGAATCTGGGAGCTCAAAGCAAGCTGGATGGTGTCCTTTAGCATCCTGTTCGCCCTTTCAACCAATCCATTGGCTTTGGGACAGTAGAGCGGGGCCTTGATATGTGAAATGGCCAGAGTGGACAAAAACTGTTTCATTTCCTCTGAAGTGAATTGAACTCCGTTGTCCGTTATTATGACACCTGGTATGCCCTCCTTTGAAAAGGCGTCTTTTAAGAAGTTCAACAACGAAGCAGTGGTGATAGAAGATACCATTCTCGTTACAATCCAATGAGAGTGGTAATCTATAAGAACAAACATGAATCTATGGGATTGGTTAAGTAGATTTAGAGGCTCAATTATGTCCAAACCCACCTTTTCCCATGGCACGGTAGGGACCTCCACGGGGATCAACGGTGCTTTGCGGACAATTTTGGTCTTGTCACAACAACTACAGGCTGTGCAATTCTTCACTTGGTCCTCCACTAGCGAATCCATCCCAGGGAACCAGTAGTGCTGCCTGATTTTGCTTTTTGTCATGCTCCTCCCTGGGTGACCTTCATGGGCAATCTGTATTAACCTTTCATACATGTTTTTTGGAGGAATGATCTTACTCCCTCTGCATATTTGGTTCTTAACAAGGGACAGTTCGTCTTGCACCGGCCAAAAATGGCGCATGGACTCTGGCACCTCATGCTTGTTAGCAGGCCACCCCTTGCTTATCAAATTCCTCAGTGTAGCGAAATCACTGTCCTCACTCACGGATTTCTCCCACTCCTCTGGATTGATGGCTGGAATTTCAACCAAGAGGATGGTCTCCTCTGGTGGGTTATCCATCAGGTTCCCATTCGTCGCTGGTAGTCTGGAGAGACAGTCTGCTACCCTATTCTCACTTCCTGGAACGTATACCATGGTGTAGTTGAACCCTTGTAGACTCAACACCCATTTGGATATACGAGGAGTGGTAATTTCCAACCGTTTAGTGGAGAATAACGGTAGCAAGGGTTTGTGGTCCGTCCTCAATACGAACGGGATGCCCCATAGGAAATACTTGAAATGGTTTATGGCCCAGTAGCATGCCAATGCTTCTTTTTCTATCGTCGAGTAGTTCAGCTCGGCATCTCTCAGAGTTCTAGAGGCAAAAGCGATCACAGTTTCCTGGCCGTTAGTCTTCTGCGTCAGGGAAGCTCCCAAACCCTTCGCGCTGGCGTCTGTGGTGAGAGTAGTTCTGGCATTGAGATTGAAAGCACTCAGAATCGGTGCATCAACTATGGCTTCCTTAATGAGTTGGAAAGCTGATTGGTGATCTTGATTCCAAATAAATTCGGACCCTTTCTTCAACAACTCTCTGAGGGAATGCACCTGATCCGCAAAGTTTTCGATGAACTTCGACATGTATTCCGCCAACCCCAGGAATGATTTGAGTTCCTCCTTGTTTGTGGGTGCAGGAGCTAGTTTGATGGAGTCCACCAGGCTGGATTTAGGTTTGATTCCCTCGCTTGAGATGGTGTGGCCAAGATAGACTACTGATTCCACCCCGATTTTACATTTGTCCTTCTGAGTGGTGAAACCTGCCTTACTAAGTCTGGTCAACACTGCTTCTAGCGTTCTATTGTGTTCCTCCGCTGACGAACCGTGAATCAGGATGTCGTCCTGGAAACATAGAACGTTTTCCAAACCTTGCAGAATGTGTTGCATGACGCGTTGAAACACAGCAGCCGCAGATGCCAGGCCAAAGGGTAATCTGGAAAACTGGTAAGCTCCATGTGGGGTTATGAAGGAAGTGAGGGGCTTAGAGTCTGGGTGAAGAGCGACCTGGTGGTACGCCGAGGATAGGTCTAGGACTGTGAAGACTTTGGCCCCGTGGATGGCTGACAGAATTTCATTGATGTTGGGGAGGGGATGTCGGTCGACCCAAATGTTAGAGTTCAAGTCCCTGAGGTCAACACACAGACGAATCCCTTTGTTACTCCCTTTGGCTGCTACCACAATGGGCGCCAACCATTCAGAACTCTCGATCCTCTCAATGATCTTGCACTCTTCCAATCTGTCCAGCTCCTTCTTAAGCGGTTCCCTCGTCAGCAGTGGGATAGACCTAGGTTTGTGGATGATAGGTCTGGCATTGGCTTTAAGTCTGATTTTGTGGAGAAAGCCTTTTAGGAGTCCGAGTTTATCAGTAAACACCTCCGGGAATCGATTGCATATTTCCATTCCAACGTTGACCCTGTCGATCAGGTACACAGGTTCCGGTGCGTTGGGGTCTAGTTTGATTCCTAAATCCTTTTGGTGCTTCCACCCCAGCAGGTTGGAACCATTCCTCGTGATGTAGACTTTTCCCACGGTTGATCTATCCTTAAAGTTAATGTTCATGAGTCTCATTCCAACCAGTGGTATGGGATCTTGATTATAACCCCCTGGTTTAATGTCTGGAGGTAAAAGGCTAGATACATTTGTTCCCGAATTGGCCAGGAATGTGGCTTCATTAATGAGGGTATATGGAGAACAGGAGTCTGCGTAAACCTCATACATAACGTTGTCCAGAAATATCTCGCACTTGGGGTAGGAAGTGCTGTTACCTTCTGAAAAACTGGACACCTGGAAAACTATATCCTCACTTGGTTGCTGTTGGTCCAGCTCACTGCTTATCATGTGGGTGACAGTGTTTTTTGCACTGTGGCATAATTTTGAGAAATGGCCTCTTTTCTTGCATTTGCTGCACAAAACTCCCTTTGCAGGACAGCTTACGCTGTTGGCCAGATGATTGGGATTTCCACACCTGTAGCATTTTAGCTTATTTCCTGATGCAGTGTGTACTTCAGGGCTGGACGGTGAAGGTTTGTGTTTGTGATCTCTACTGGAGATCTTGTGTATGTTGTTTTCCGCTACTTGTTTTACCTCCACAGCCTCTTTCATCTCATTCATACAGTAAGCTGTATGTTCTATGCTCTTAGCGATGTCAATGGCACGTTTTAAATCAGGGGCTTCTGCGAGAAGTCTTTCTTGGATCTTCTTGTTACAGGTACACCTTACGAGCTGATCTCTAATTAGTGACTCAGTTAACATCCCAAACTCACATGTTGAGGCTAAACCTCTCAGAACAGCAATATAATGTATAACTTTCTCATTTTTCCCTTGAATGCGCAAAAAAAATTTGTGGCGTTCTAATACAATATTAATTTTGTCACCAAATTGAGCTTCTAGTTTCAACAGTGTTAGCTGATACACATCCAGTTGGGCCTCCCCTTCGCCCCCAGCACCCTCATGTGCATCTTCAACAATTGAATCCGGCAGGTCATCAAAAATATCTCTCCCTTGCTTCCCCAGGTTATGCAGTAGAACATGTGTTTCCGCACCGCAGAAAACCTGTCACCCCCAATTGCTATTAGGTATGATTCAAACAGATTTACCCATTTTTTCCATGGGATCACAGGATCCCCACTCTCATCCAGAAACGGAGGGGGTTGAGACATTGAAAAGGCAGACATGGCGGAGATTGAAAGAAAAACGCAGATCCAGGGAAGAGGATGACAGAAGGAGGAAAAAGGTAGAAGAAATGAGGAATATAAAAGAGCGAGTGGAAAGGCTGACACTGGAAAAACCTCAGAAGAGAATGTGAAAATAAGAACAACCACAGTCCGCACCCCTACGAAATGAACAGACTAAGAGGCAAAGTACAGAATAAAACACTGAAATACGTGAGCTGAGCCTGTCAGCGAGAGTTTCACAGCAGGCAGGATGAGCTTTGAAGAAAATCAAGGTGCGCTGTGCTATTTCCTCAGCAGGGGAGCAGCGTAGAAGGAACGGGGAGCAGTGTCTGACTAGCGAGCAGCCTCACAGGAGTTCAGTCAGAAAAACACCAGAAACAGCAGGAAACAGGAAATGCCTGAAGGGGAGACGACGTCGCTTCAGCTCTGACTGGAAAACGAAGCTCTTGCCACCTGTATCTCACCACGCGAAGAGCAGCTCAAACGTCCCCTCAGTTACACACTTCTCGCGGCAAAACGCAATCCATGGGAATAATTGCGCTGCAGTCCTCAACGTGAGTAAACCATGTATGGCTCGTGATGACTGAGGCAGTGGCAAAAAACGAACGGCACCACAGCAGGGACTCACTGGCATGGGACCGATGGCGGGTCTGAAGTGCTCTCTCTAACCGCAACACTGACAACAGCGGTCAAAATACGACTTTACCGGAGCCAACAGCAGGCGTTCTCGTGAGGCACACAGTCAGTTTGTCTTTTTAATAAAGCGGCATCACAACAGGGACATATGGCGGGACAACAAGTCTCTCACCGCATCACAGCCTACCGCTCACTGCAGGCAGCAAAGTCCGGGAACAGCTCCACGCCTCAGGGCATCCGGTGACAGTCCGCTGTGTGGTGAACAGATGAAAGCTGATCCTCGTAAAAACAGCATAAGACGGATGATGGCTAAATTGAAGAATCCAGTGCCAGGAGAGGCGGAAAGGCGCTGTGGGAAGGATCCGGACCGTCCCCAGTACGGTAAGGCAGCTCGTCGCCAAAATTAATGTTGTAATAAATACTCCCAATTCGATATTAGTCAGGAGATGTCGTTTATTAGTACGGATCCTTCAGCCTCTCGAAGTGAGATGCCAACATTCTGTCAACATTCTAAAAGGAGCGTCCGCTCCAACATTCTACAACAGGGCAAACCAACCGGCGAGGGAGAGGAGGGGGGGAGAGGGGAAAAGGGAAATGAGTCAGATTACAACAATATGCATGTTTTTTAGACAGACGGTGACAGGCACATGCAGATTTAGAGATAAAGTGAGAGGCACTATACATTGCCACACAGTGATTGCGATATGCAAGAGCAGACATGCACACATGCGCAAACAGGGTGACACACCGAGGGAAGAGAATGAAGGTGTATGTGGCGGGAAGGACTCTTATTCTGACACTACTTTCTTCCTTCCAAATGAGGGTCTGGAAAAACTGAGCAGGCGAGCTTGGCTCCCAAATCACAGCATTCCCTCTGACGCAAAGCCAGGCAGAGGAGAGAGAGAGAGAGAAAGACAGAAGCAAGAGCGGGGCAAAGAGACCACGAAGAATGAGGAAACAGGGGTGTGGGAAGTGAGCGCGGAAAGAAGAGCAAAGAGAAATCAAAGAATGTGGAGAAAGAGAGAAGGGGAGAGAGAGAGGGGGAGATATGGGAAAGAAAGAGACAGCAGCAAGATGGGCCAAGGAGAATGGAGAGATAAGTGGGGATCTAGAGAAAAGGGAAGACGGGCAGCGGAACAGCAAAGAAAGAGAGGGGGAGGAGAGAGGGAATAGAATGGAGAGCAAAAGAAAGAGAAGGAGGCGGAGGAGCAACACAGACCAAGGGATACATAGGCACAAAACAAAACAAATAAAGGAGAAAGAAAGTGCTAGGGAAGACAATGAGCGTTGGAAAGTACAGAGAGACTGCGAAAGAAATAGCGTAATATGCAATAGAGAGAAAAAAGAGGGAAGAGGATGGAGAGGAAAGATGACAAAGAGAGTGTCATAGAAATGTGGGGCAGAGAGGGTGAAAAGGACACTCAAAAGAAAAAGGAGAGACTGACAGAAGAAGTTAGAAAGAAGAGGACTAGCGAGAAATGAAGAGAACACGTGAGAAGAGAGAAAGAGACGAGGAAGGAGAGTGGAGGGAGACAGCATGAAGGGGGATGGAAAGAAAGAGGTGAGAGTAACAGAAAGATAAGAAGAGGAGAGGGACAGAAAGTGAGAGGAACGGAAAGAGAAAAGGAGAACAATAGCAAGCGATGAAAGTAACAGAGAGAGAAAGAATAGGATACAGGGAGGGGTTTAAGTGCGCAGACGCCTCTCGTGACCCACGCAGTGCAGGCAGCTGCTGAGCACCCAGTTACGAGGCTGAGCTCCCGGCTGCGAAGGCAGGCGAGAGGTGGGGGAGGGACGGGTCATATTCCATCGGGAGTGGCTGCGCAGTTAGCAGGGGGATTGTGAAAGCAGGCAATGAGCCCTTGTTTGTGATCACATTCCTGAGCAGTGTAGTCTGTAAATAAAAACACAAGTAGAAGCATACTAGGGCACATTTAACACTACAAACACACCCGCAGAACATCTCACACGTCATCACTGTTCCTGCACACACAGCCGGGAGGACACTGAACTCTACCAAAACGTACGACAGGCACCGACAGATACAATCAATCTCTCTTTGTCTCACACATACACGGACAAACATATGAACAGTTAATCACCACTGTGAGTCACACAGACTGATGTACGGTCCTCAGACACGCTCAGACATGCCAAACCCCAAAAGCTCTCTCACACACTATTGCAGCAACACACCCTATAAACAGCAGTGATTAGAGAGGAGCACTTGAAAAGCCTTGTTGTTCCGGCAATGCCTTTACTTGCTGCAGAAAAGCAGCTGTACTCAGGCACAAGCAATACTTGATTAAGTAGCGGTATTTAAGTGCTACGGAGAACAGAAACGTAGGCGCGAATATTTAACGGAGCGCAGGCATTCGGTATAAAATAAATAAATAAACAGAGCACGGTGTCCCTAAAGTGGGCGCCACGCTCCGATGTATAGTAAAAAAAATAATAAATAAACAGCGTGCGTGCCGTGCTCCGATGTAAAATAAAAATTAATAAATAACAAGCCGGAATGACACTAAAAAAACAGCATGTGCCGCGCTCCAGCCAGATTGACAAAAAAACGTCCTCACCCTCTAATTAAAGGAGATAGTAACACGCTGCAAGTAAAGCATCCAGTCCAGGTGGGCGGGGCTAAAAGTGGACAGGGTGGTAATCAGGAAGGACTAAAAAGCCTCACTTACAATGTGAAGCCAGCGTTTAGCATGTAGGATCATGCAAGCCAATAAAAACTGGGGGGCGGAGCTCACACTGAACTTCTGAAACCGTATTGATTCCAAGAAGCCTTCGCTAGGCAAGAGCAGCGCATGCGCGCTGGTAACGCCAGGCGAGACCTAAAAAGGAAACTGTGTATTGGGTTAAAGCAAAAGCCTACTAGGGGCACGGGCAGGTAAGAAACAATTAAGCACACATGCCAACATCATCAAGCTGCATAGCGGGAAAATAAAAAAAAAGAAATCGGGGGCATTTACTTTCCTCATTGACTTGCAAAGGCAATTGTAGGCAGGAGACAGCTAAAAGAAACCCTCTTTGGGTTTGAAAAATCAGGAGCCTACCACATGAATAAGGTCTGTTGGCATGTATGTAGTAAGGGCCACTTGCTTTTTTTTCAAGTTTACTTACTTGCACTGAGGCTGAGGCAGAAGTGGCTGGTGTGGCGGGGGTGGAGGGGGAACAGGGGGAGCTAATGACTACAACAAAAAACAAATAGAAAAATGAAACAATAACTTACTTGCCCATCCTGCCGCATCGCCGCTCTTCTCCTCCTCACCAGCACATACTCCTAGAATCACCTACTGCCAAACCTGATGCTGCTCTCATTCAGCATCTGGATTGGGCTGAGCCCCCTAGATTTGCGCTTCCAGGGAGACTGGGAGCCTGTGACTGCTGTCTCTAACCCAGCAATGCTGCTGGGGAAAAAGAGAGAGCTCTTAGTGCGCATGACTCTTTGGCCAGCCTGAGACAGCCGGCTAAACCGTCATGCGTACTGATCACAGTGCCCACCACTCTCCCTCCATGACTGCCCCCTCCTCCCCGCGATGGCCCCGCCCCCAAGACTCACCCAGGAGATAATTTTTTAAAATAATAATTAGGCCCGGGCGCAGTTCACATATTCGTGCTATGAAAAACTCTGCGAAGTGGCAAAAAAAATCCTGTTGCGCTACGCGGAGTTCCACATTCGTGCAGAGTTCCCTTGTCACACCTGTTCGCCTCACGTTTACGTTGCACATCAATGCGAAGTGTGTTCTCAGGTGGAAATCTCGCACGAACTGCACCACGTGGTTTGCATGGGCGCAGCCATCTTGTTTTTCACTCTGTTTATAGTGCTGTGGCCTACTTTTTCTCTCTTTCTTAATCTGTTTAATCCTTCCCTTATAAAACTCCCCCCCCTCATTTTTATTCATGATCTTACCTTTTGTCTTTGTGTATGTGTATTTTATGTTTTTTTCAATTTTTGTGTTTTTTATGTGAGTTTTGTACTTTTTCAATGTTTTGCTTTACTTCCCTATTTTTCCTTCCTCCCTTTTCTTGCTTCTTTTTTCTCTCTTTCCCCCAGCGCCATAGCAGAAAAGGGTAACGGCAGCGCCAGGCTGCCTAAAAGCACCACCACCTGCCGCCTTCCTTGAGGAAGACGGCTCCATGAAGGTGTGCAGCCTTGCACCCTATATTTAGAAGTGGAGGTGGCAGCCCTCATATTTTATGTCCAGCACAACCTCTCCTCCACCCTAGCAGCAGGCGGCAGGCCTGGTAGCGGCTTCAGACTTTGAAGCATCAGCAGCATTGGGAGAGGGTGCTCAGGGCTGTGCGCTGCTGCCTTGGGGTCCGGTGCACCCAGCAATAGCTGATGCACCAGTGGTCTGATGTCCTAAACTGAGACCAGGACCTGCTGGTCATGCTAGGTGTTGAGGTCGCTGGGTTCAGTGAGTAATTATTATTACTTGTGTTTTATTCTATGCTAATATTTTATTCCAAATAGCAAGTTAAGTTTGCATATTTTATGTGATCGTTATTCTAGACAAGTGCTCGGTGCTACCTAATCATATTTGTTGGCGCTCGCTTGGGCTGATTATTTAACAAGTAATGCAGAGACTCCTGTGTCCTGTCATTAAGATAGTGGTAGTTAGTATTAGTGAGTTAGTGCGTTCTCTCACTTCTTTAGGCCTTTATTTTCTTGTAGCTCGTACAGTGTCAAGCAATTTCCCAGTGATATGTATGCATGCATCCATCTATGCATTGAAAAATGCAGACGTAGTGAACTGGCCCGTCAAAGGGAGTTGAGAGAGATTGCGAATTAGATTAGAAGCAAACCAAATTTGTTGGAATTTATTAGTAATTCCAAAATGTAGTTTTGGAAATTTGGAATAGGGTCAGGTAGGTTTAGGATATTTGGAATAGGATGGTCAGTGATACTACTAGTCAATCTGATTTAGAAAAGTTCAATGTTATTGCGATTGCCTTTTCATGACCAAAAATATTTTGAGAGATTATTTACCAAGAGGTCTGATGAAGCGGGTAAGGGAGCGTTAGGTGCCTCCCAAAGTTCCGCGGCTGATGGCTCTGCTGGCCCCAGTAAGTCCTCCTGTTGCTGACATTAGTATTTATTTTGCTATCTTTTAAGCTGCACATTTTGAATTATTTCAGCCTGTCTCCACATTTTTTTCCATGTCCTCTTCGATTTTTGCGTTTCCTAAATTCTTGTTATTATCCCTGCATTATCTTATTTACTTATTTCTATATTTCAAGTTTCTGTACTTTACTTCAAACTGTCTGTAATCTGTCTGTACCTTTCTATCTTCTGCTTTGTCAGTAAGTGTAGGAAAGTAGGATCTGCTTTCAGGGTCACCCCCACTTTTTGCTGGTGTCATTATGTTTTACTGACTAGTCTGACTGGGATCCCGCTAATCAGGACCCCCATCTCTGTGGTTCATCCCTAAATTGGCCATGGTGAGTACTTAGGTACACTCCAGATTGGCTACTGGTGCACTCTCGTAAGTTTCTGGTATATGGTACTAAGGTACCCAGGGCAGGTACACCAGGGGTCTCCCATGGGTTGAAGCAGGTATTATGCCACCAGTGAGAGATCACCCAAATTGTGACTACGGGCTTGCCATTTCGCCTGTGTAAGCTGATGCTAGCACCACTCATGACAGATATAAGTTTCCTTATATCTGAGGTCACTGCACTTAAAACCTATAAGTCACCCCTAAGGCAGGCCTTTCAATCCTGAAGGCAGGGTGCTCCGTTCTAAGTGTGAGGACACCCCTACAACCTTCGGAGTCCATTCTCCCGTGTTGTAAGTGCATCAGCCAATAAGATACATAGAGTGGCCATGCGTTATCACGCGATGGCTATCTCTAAACAGGCTGTAACGAGCCCTGCCGTGTTTGGCATCAAACATGTTGGGGTCATACCCCCACACCATAAACGGTGTGGGAGGTATGATTCGATGCACTGTAAAGCTCCTCTGGGAGGCCCTCGGTGCTCCCAGTACCGCCTTCTAGACGTGGACAGCAAACTATTGCTGCTGCTGACCAGAGACATGATTCTGCCCTCTTGCTGCTGAGCCAATCTAGATCAGGGGAAGGCAGGACAATAGGTTTGCTGTCAAAGGGAGATGTGACCACCTCCCAGACAGGACTTAGTGTATTGGGACAGGGTGGGGGTGCTTGCCAGAGTCACTGAAACTGCTTTAAGGGTACATTGGGTGTCTTTCGTGCATGCTCCTGTTCAAACCAGTTCAGGGAGCCTTTGGCTCCCACTCTGGCATGAAACTGGACAAAGGACATGGGAGTATGCTCCCCACTGTCCAGCCCCTCCTGTGGAAGGGACCCCTGAATCGTTCCAACCCTTTCCATAGGGTACTTAAGGGCTTACTTGTGGGTGGGTCCCTAGATTTGCCGTGGGACAAGTTTCAGATCTAATAGCACTTCAACTTCAACCGTCTGGGCATTTTGGACTTTGCTAGATTTCGCTTTGGGAAACGAGACTGCAACTGGAAAGACTCCTGCTGCTCGGGGTCATGTCGTCCTGCAAGTCTGCTGCTACGTCTGTGCCTGTGCTCGATACAGGTTCTTCACAGGACCTGTGGACATCCAAGACACCTGAAGGAATCTCCCTTGGAGTGAAGAAGTCATTCCCTTGCATTTGCAGGCACCGCAACACAGCTGACCGGTCTGCTGATCCTGGGCTCCCATGGACTCCAAAAGGCTCAGCAACACAGGTGGTGATTCTGCAACTCTCTTGAATCCTGCACTGTCTTCTCACTGAGTTTGAGGACAGTTTCCCGCGTGGGAACAGCTAGAACAGAACCCTTGTGCGCCGCGTTGACTTTCCGCTGCCAAGGCTTGTTGACTCTCTCCTCCAGAGATCTTTGGGCTCCAAGAAGCTCCAGCCTCTAGCATCTCCTACAGCCACGTTCTTTACCTACACCACATGCTTTGCACCGTGGGCCTACATCCTTTGGTGAGCTGCTCGAGGTCCTCTTGCGACTCCTTTGCCTCTGGCCAGTGGGCCCTCTCAGGGTGTGGAAATCGAAAATAATTGCTGTTAGCATGAGCTGCAGCTATCTTGTTTGCAGCATCCATTTTGTTAGCCTTGTGATTCTGCCGTCTTCACTGTTGCCTACTTTTCTATTCTGCTTGAGTCATCAACCTTAGTTAACTCCTTCTGTACTGAGCCAGAGCAGTGTATGAGCTCAGAAAGGACTGTAGCTGCTAGAATGCACCTGTTTGAGAATGTAACTGTCTATCATATCCTACTGATGTAAGCAATTCCGTTTCCCCTCCCACTTTGCTGACTAAGTGACATCCATCTGCCCATGTTAGTCGATAGCTATTCCTGTGTAGGCCTGTACCTTCTATTTGTAACTACATGCTTACTCTGCACCAAACTGTGTATAAAAGGCCAATGGTTTCTGTATTCCATGTGCTACCTCCTCCAGCGCCTGAGGGTGTTGTATTGATTTAGTCCCACTCATGAGTGATTAATAAACTTGTTATTTTAAATTCCAGCTTCAGTGCCAATCTCTTCTTTGTTAGTCTCAGGACCCGTGGACAAAGTTTAGGGTGGACCCTGCACCGGTGTGCACCTGAAAAGGCACATTTCCACAGAGGGTCTTGTTTGGCTCCAGTGGACTCCCCTGCTTGCTCAGGGCCTGCTCTGACTTACCTGCTTGTGGTGAGTCACTTGGACCTTGCTGATCCCAGCAATACACCAGTTTGTACAACAACGTTGGTTGCCCTTGGTAAAGCTAGTTGGTGTTCCGCCTAACACCTACCCCTTGGCTCTTGACATCCGATGTGAGACAGTTTGTGAACGGCTCCTGGTCTTCTACAGCATGGCCTGGTCCATACAGCTGTAACTTTAAGGGCACAGTCAACTCTCCTGCAACTCCGACATCGGTGGGCATTCGTCTTCCGTGCCTACTGGTCACTCCTGAGTGGCAGAGATTCTGTCCCCTCTGCTTGCAGGTACCTCTCACCTTGAATCCACATTTGGGTTCCACCGGACTCTTTCACCCTGTTTTCCAGTGTTATCTTCACTGAAGTCCACCATTGTGATCTACGGCGGTTTCCAACTTTATTTCACACCTACGCACCCGGCATCCCTGGTGTAGGTATCATTGTTCCTGGAGTATCCACTGGTGGGGTGACTCTCCAACCTTCCATTTTCCACTGAGTTTCTTCAGGGCCCTCTGGGAAGGGTCCTTCTTTTTAAAAACTGCAACCGTGACTTACCCATTGACTTGTATTGAGCATGCGTCATATTCCCAATCGGCACATGGCCTCTGTGGGGTTCCTGGGTACATACCTTGGGTGGTTCCTTGGCTCCCTGACTCTTCTACGTTTTCCGGGCCCAGTCTTGACTTAGGTTGTGGTTCGCATTCCACTACTATAGTATGTGGTTTGGTCTCCCCCTGGAGACCACTGTGTATTTGTACTACTTAAATGTTCTATTATCAAAGTATTGTGTGTATTGTGGTTATATCTCAGGGTTTATAATAAACACATATCTTTCTAACTGCACTAGGTGGTTCTTTTTCACTTTTTTTCACTTAACCTACACTAAAAGAAGCTGCTTTACACTCCTTCTGGACTAAGCCTGAAGGCTGGTCTCCACAGCTACCACTTAGAGAGCTTTCTAAGGTTGTCTTAGGCCACTAAAATCACCATAATTGTTGTCTGGATTAGTGCAGGGTGCTACACTAAAATAAGTGTGCACCATATACTAAGCGGGCGGACGGAAGTGGCGCCATCTTACTCGGTGGCGGGGCCCGCAATCTCCTCCTCTTAGAGTGACTGCGCGCTGGGGCGGCGGCCGCGGGGAGGCAGAAAGCGAGGCAGCACTTGGTAGTCACCCCCTAAGAAGTGAAGGGGTTTTGGCGAAAGAAGGCTGCAAACGTGAGGTCTTGTCACTGAGTAAGTCAAGAGGCAGGAATTTTAAAACCACCTAGGACCAGTAAACCATACTGCCAAATTCCTCGTAGACCAGTAGATGGATGTGCGAAACCGAATGTCTGATGCTGCTTTCTTCAAAGGAACTAGACCAATTGCTTACTGGGCACATGATAAGACGCATTTTGACTTTTTTTATTCGAAAAAGGATTTTCCTTTTGAGAACAATGTAATAAGTGCGGCAACACTAGATAGTGAAACTGGACATAAGAGATCTACAAAGTATTGGATTTGCACTATATTATGCAAAGGCACCTAAGGAATTCTTTTGGTAGCAGCTGAGAGTATATTGGCTTTGGATTTACCCCTACGGTGTAGTCCACGACCGTCACCTACCTTCCGGGCTGGGCCACGGTTGCTCTGCTTCCTGCTGTGACTGCCTCTCTCTACGTTTCCTGTGGTAGCTGCATTGGCACCCGAGACGCTTCCCACAATCTAGGCAGTGAGAAAACGTCCGAACTGCTGCCGCCCATGTATCCCAGAGTGATTCCCTTGCGTGGTGGTGGCTTCCTCCCCTGATTTCTGGCTGGGGTATACAGAATCTATGAGCCTCCATTCAATGGTGGAGATCTTGGGGACTGGGACTGGAGTCCTCCATCTCGGCGGTGGTGATCATGTGTGGGAACACTGCATGCAGCCATGTCTTTGTCTTGGTCCGACAGCCTAATTTTTGCGTCTCAAGGCGGACTTTCCCATCAGGATTCCTCGCCGACACCTTATCTATGGAGATGGTTTCAGCACGTGACAACCATTTTGTCCCTTCTCTTCTGGCCCTCTCCGCAACCAGATCACTCCAGCTCGGATAATGAGGCCGGCCCCTGGTGCTGCTATGCCGTGACCCCGACCGGGTTAAAAATCTGCCTACATGACTTGAATGGGTCTTCTGATATTAACCTTTTTTTAATAACAGTAATGCAGGACTTGAATTGATTACTACCACAGGCTTAATGCCCCATCCCCAACCACCTTTTTGTTCACCATTTCCTGCATTTGTGTTACCGCTTCATTCTATTTTCTTTTATATATTATTCATAATGTTTGTTGTTGTGGTGTATTCCACCCTGTCTGATTTATTTGATCTACTCATATGTAACTAATTTAACTATCATGTCCTCATCTATGTAAAGCGCTCTGATACCCCCGGGACTAGCTAACGCTATATAAAACTCTACAAACAAATAAATAAATATGCCAGTCTCCTACAGTATTCTTTTCCTCTCCCCTTATATATCTTGTTTACTGGATTGGTGGTGGTACTGTAAGACTCAGAACCTATTGGTCACGTACTCCTTCTCTGCCGTGAAGATTGCATGCCCAGATAAGGTATTCTACGCATGTTTGTTGAGATGAGAAGGCTTCCTTTTTCTTGCTCATGCTCAATCAGTAAAACTAGAGAGTGGCCATGGTCACGTTGCCCCCCCATGTTGTGTATGTATTATTATAGTATAGGATCACCAGCCGTTGATGATGACCGTGCACCATGACCGGAAGGAAGCATGAGAAGGATGGCCCCACTGCATTTGCCAACCAAGACCATATGTCCACCCTTTTATTTCTTTTTAAAATCTCTGATTTATCAATAGCTCTGCCACTCCATTACAAAAAGGTATTGTTATTTTTTACTACATGGATTTTCAAAAATTGCCACCAACAAAATGCCCAACCTGATATTTTTGCTTGAAAATACTGTAACCAAATTGTAGTGATGTATTGTGATTGTGTTTTTGCTTAAAGAAATAAATAGGGGAGGCATATCTGGCATCTAAAAATAGTGTAATTTTATTTCTAGCCGCACTGACCACCAGCAATGGTGCCAGCAGTGACGGAGCCAGCCAAGCAGATGTGGCAGCTGTCCAAGGGGGTGAGCCAGCAGTAGTGGCAGTGGCGGGCAGTGGAAAGTCATATTGCTTGCTCATTGACAATATACTCACTGAAAGGGTGTACTCTGTTGACTTGTGAACACACCGCTTCAGCAGATAAAGCGGAAGTTGAGTATTTACTGGCCTCTTCTATCTGCAACTCAGCAGGCAAATTTTCATAAAGTACTTTAAATATGATTGTTTGATGGAAAAGGGAAAGAAGAATGGAAGGAGAAAGGATGGGTGAAATGTAATATGAGCGAAACGTGGGAGATAGGAGTGATGCATGGGTGGGTGAAGGATGGATGGATGAAAGGGTATACAGGTAAATGGATGCCTACCTGGGTGGGTGAAAGGGTATGGGTGAAAGGATGTCAGCCTGGGTGAGTGAAAGGAATCCTTGGGTGGGTTGGATGAGTGAAAGGTTGCATGGGTGGGTAAATGTATGTTGGCGAAAGGTTTGTTGAAACTCAGAGCCATGTTTCGATAAATGGATTTATGGATGGATGGATGGTTTTCACTGGTGAAGACTGGATGAGAGAATGTAAAACTTAAACGGTGAGTAGCAAAGCCAAGGGTGGAGAATAAGAATACTGGAAGAACAATGCAATGATGAATGGATTAAAGCCTGGAATGAAGAGGAAACTAGGGACTAGGAAGCTCCTCTGGAGGGGCGTTCTCACCTGGGTTGAGGTGATGTTCCTGACTACTCCCTTGACTCACAGTAGTTTTCAAGCGAGACAGATATATTATGTATCCTACCCAACCATCATCAGTTCATCATCACCTCCCTCCCTCCCTACTCATGGCCTAACGGCTACATGGTTTAATTAAGTGGCACTGCATTGTTGGCTGTGCAATGTGCATCTGCTTCAGTTAATGAGTCATGCGCAAAAACAACAATTGATGGACAGAATGCAGAACATTGTCATACATTCACCCCAGTACAGAGATCTGGGCCTAAATCAGTTAATGAGTCACTTGCAAATTTCATGGCAATGCGAAAACAAGGTATGCTTCACTGCTTCCTTCCCCTCTCAGTGCCCACTTAGTCACTTCCTAGTACTTAACTCCTTTATTCTTTCCTAAATTCTGTCCTAGGCTTCCAAAAACTTTGAAAAAAAATTCTTTGCATGTACCACATTTTTCTGGCCAAGTGATATATTTTATGGCTTGCATAACAGATTATGTCTGTTCAAATTGTTTGCTTCAACATTTGCCAAACTGCAGTGACTTACTACTAGCCAAAGCTTAGGCACATGATGATGATCAGTAAAACGCCTACTTACTCGGCCCAATCCCTCTAATTTACCCTGCAGTAGAGTAAGTTATTAATTCCTTTCCTTACTGCAGAGCAAATGGATTTTGTTGGAAAAAATACATTTTAAAGGGTGGTGACGGAGGGTGAGGACAGGGAGTAAAGTGGGACTAAGAGTAAGTGCCTTGACTTTTGCGTTTGGGATAGTCCATGATGAACTTGCCAAATACAATATCCCGTTCGCTTAATCTTACCCCTGTACTGTAGTGCATCGTTTCCCCCACCGTCTACTTACGGCAGACAGGAGGATGTCTGCATGTTTGATTTTAGTACATCACTTGACGTATATCATTCATAGTATCCATCTGCCTTGTTGTAGTCAGGGTAAAATTTAAAGTTATTTTGGTTAGAGCATGGCCATACGGATAAGATAATTGTCTATTTAAGCTGCCTTACCTGCAGACAGTAGCAAGGCAGCCAACTCTGACTAGGGTGCCAGCTGAGCTAGCTTTGCACACCTGTTCCTGCTAGTAGTGTGTACATGTTTGGTGAGAGAGGCTTGAAGTGATGATTGCTTCCTGTCCTTCATCTATTTTGTAAGGTAGACATTTTCTGCTTCTGGACAGATTGTCCTTTTGTGTAAGGTTTGCAGAGGTGGTGTCTATGGTGTATATTTTATAAAGGTGAGTTTCAGTGCCAGGACAATCTTTCAGTTGATTGTGCGCTCTACAAATATGCATAACACTTGCTTCCAATGCTTTACCTGTTTTAAGAGCTGCTACTCATGCTGTTCCTATTTTGTCTGAAGGTTTGCACCCAGTTTCTACCATCCTCTACCTGTATTGTGAGGGAGTTTTCTCCTGCCACTTCATACATCTGCTTATTGTGATGCACCATGTTGTGTGAGAAATACTTGCCCTGCTCATTTCTGTGGTACAGTTACTTTTCCTGAGAGTGATCTTCATAGTTGCTGTCTATTGTGTGCTTTTTTTGTCCTTTTCTGAAGGAAGCTTGCACTGTGTCTTCAAATGTGTCTATGTCTGAAGGAAGCTTGCATAGCTACTTTTGTGCTTTAGCACAACTGCTTGTGTGAGCACTGCTACCTAAGGTATACTGCTTCTGTATGATGAAATACCTCCCTGTGGCCCATGGTCTGCCTTTTTCTGTGTGGACATGAAGCCTGCAATGATGCTATCTGTGCAGTACTAGTACTGCTTATGAGTTAAGGTTGAAATGCTGCTGCATCTGTCACCCTGCACCCTATGAGAGAAACCTTATTTGTTGTTGCGTTGGCATCGTGTATCAAGTGTTTAAGTGATCTCTACCCTCCCCCATTACAGAAAACTTTGAGCTATACACTCAATCGCAGTGTCATAAGTAATCTGAGTGAGAAACTGACTTGACTGGCCTGAAGTAACACAGAGATGGACAGCAGAGAAGAAGTTGAGAAAGAAGGACAAACAGGGTGCTGTTAGGACATGGGAGGACACCAGGCTAAGAGGGGAGGAAATAAATGAAAGTGGGAGAAGAAAAGAAAGGAAAATGAAAAAGCCAACCCTTGATATGAAGGTTCATTACAACTACCACTCTATTTCTCTCCTTCTCAGGTCAATCAATATCTTGTATTACAGCATGGCCTCCTCCATCGTGTACATGCAGACTACCTTGGGTGACCTGAAAGGAAAGGTGTATGCTGGCTGTGTTCATTTCCAGATTCTTTTTGATCTGTTGACATTATTCGCAATTACATCTTTCACAATGGATTTTACAGAGCTTGGTGTCTAAGGCAGTTTAAACCTACATTGTGTAGACAGTGCATTGTATACCTACCCATATTTGAATTTAACAAAATGCTTGCAACTGTGTTTGTCAGTTTTACTCCCTGTAAGAAATTGAAGCATTAGATGAGAGGGTGAGAACCCGCCTCGAATAATAATCACAGGCCTTGCCAGGGTAAACCTCGAGAGTCGCTAAATAAACCTGTGCTTTACCCTCTGGTAGCTTGGCATACAGCAGTCAGGCAAACAGTAATAAAAGTGAAAACACACCACAAAAAAAATCCTAAGCCAAATTAGAAACATGCGGCCTGATTCACAAAGGTAAACGTACACTTTTGTGTAAGTAATTGTTTTTTGGTATTTACAAACATTTTTACAATAATTATCTCTACTACTGCAGAGTCTCCACAAATAAAAAGATAGGGCAGTCCTATCTTTTCATGTGCTGAAACTCTGCAGTCATAAAGATACTATTTGTAAAAATGTTTGTGAATAGTAAAAAAGTGAATGTGTACCTTTGTGAACCAGGTCAATATACATTTTAATACCTAAGATGACACCAAAATGATATAAGTTCAATAAGCATAGATATGATGTTTTAAAAATTGAATTAAAAATAGCACTAAAAGGCACAAAGCGCCAACTGTCATCTGGTTGTGCTATACTGTGTCAAAGTAAAAAAAGTTAAGGTGGCCCACAATGCAGCGCAGGTTAGATGTAGGTACCAGGTTCATCCTGGTAGAAAGATTTTAGGGTGTAAAAGTGGTTGCCGGTGAGTCGTCGGCGAGGCAAGCTGGATCTGAAATGGAGACTGACAAAGGCTGGTTGCAGTAGAGTTGAATCCTGGTGCAGTCGTCTAGGAAGGCAGTAAAATGATTTGGCAAAGACTGTGCTTGGGAAGACTCAATGTTGATCAGATGCTGGTTGTCATGGGTCCCGATGAAACCCTCTATGTTCGGACTTAGAAACATTTCTGGAAGCCAGATCTCCTTCAGGGCGACAAACCAGCAAGTTGAGGCTGAGGCTAACTGGTGATTTGACATCAACAGCTGTGGCTCTGGCATGTATCCCAGTCTCTGTCGGTTCTCCAGGCAGAAAGCTGCCAAAAAGATTCTAAATCCTATAGTTTAAGGACATGAGGAGTAGACTTTAACACCAGCCAAGGGTCCAGGACCTGCGGGGCACCACTTGGGGGTTAGGACTCACTCCAGCAGAGGCCAGCAGCAAGGTCCAGGGCAGGTCCAGTTAAAACTGGCCAGCTGGGCAGTTGCAGGGAGAGAGGCCACTGGAAGCTTGTTGGGTCCTTGTCGCTCAAACAGGCCAGCCAACTGACCCTTGGAGTCACTTCATGGGTCCTGGGCTCAAGGTAAGCACACCAGTCTTCCTTCAGGTTCTTCAGACAACAGGGCAGTCCTTTGTCTGATTCCTCACCTGTGCAGGAGTGTTCTGAGGAGAGGTCTGTGTGGTCTACCTTTATGCCCAGTGCCAGCCTGTGGGTGGAGAGCAATCCTCTGTCCACCCCCTAAACCAGATCTGGCCCATTCCTCCCCTCCCACTGGATTTGGTGCCAGCCTGACTAAAGGGACAAAGATAAGGCCGGCCTAGGTGAGAGCTCCCTCTGCCAGTGACAAGATAGGCATCCTTTAAAGCTCTGGAAGGAGCTGGGCACAGCCCTTCCCATCCCCCAAGCATTCCTGGCAAGAGAGCATTTCCACCCCCAACACCAAGAGCCCTTTATCCACTGTCAGGAAACAATGCTCATCTCACTGTAGGGTAGCTATCATGGTCCGGTGACAGCTGGACACTGGCAGGAACGCCTTTTGGTTTTAGGCAGGAAAACGACAACTTTGTAAAAGTGCCATTTTAAAAGTAGTAATATAAAATCCAACTTGACCATTACATTAGTCCTTAAACCATTTTTCTATCTATTCCCAAACTTAATTAAGTACGTAATAATGGTAATAGTGTAAACCAGTGTTAACTTATGGGAGAGCCAGCCTCGCCACAGTGAAACACAAGCTTGGAGTTTTTTTTCCTGCCAGGACAAGCAAAACATTAACTAGACATGATCTACTTTTTAAATACCATGCACCCTGCCCTCTTGGCTTTTAAAGCCTACCTTAGGAGTGACTTATTTGTATTAACATTTGTGGTTTAGGCCTGGTGAAGGTTTATTTTGCCTGGTGGTCAAAATGACAGTTTAAAACTGCACACACCACTTGCAAGTGCATCTCCTGGAGTCATGTTTCGAAGTCCTACTGTAGTGGGAGGCAAAATGGGTGCTGCAATCTACTAGTATAATTTAATGTGCAGGCTATGGGTACAGGTCGTACCATATACCAGGGACCTAAAATCAAATTAACCGTGACAATCAGGTGTATACCAAATTTTACCAAGTTGGAAAAAAGGAGGGCACAGGCCCTTCTTCCTTTGTTAGCAGGGGTAAAGTGTACATACTTCTACAGCCAACAGAAATAGGATTAAGGAAAAAGGCAAAAATCCTGAGTGACCCTACAGGAAGAGAACATTTTCAACACTAGCATATGGCAAGAAAGTTACTGTTAGTTAAGCTCAGGGTTCCTGAGTCTCTGGAGGTAATGTAGAATGATGGCTAAAGGAGGTGGAGGCATTGTACAGTTTCTGTGTGCTGATATTTCATGGAAGGCACATCAATTACAAACACATACCATGTTGTTTTAAAACTATGAACATCTTCTGGTCAAATGACAATAACAAGAAATATTTGGAAGTTTTCTGTCATTTCAAGTGCTACAAATGGGTGTTAGATTCTAGTAATTAGTAATTAAATATCCTCTATGGAGTGCTGGCACTGTCCATTAATAGTACAAAACTTCGACTGAGAAATGCAGACATTGCATAATTTTTTGCCTGGCCTTATTAGTAGATTCATACATGCATTACAGCTGTCTTTGTTTGACCCCATGGTCAAAGGTTTGAGCCTAGCCTCGCCAAACCAGCCTTTGCCTTTTGGAAGGAATACAAATTGATGCCATTGAGAGGTATGATATTAAGCATCTGTATTTCATCAAGAGGCTGTCTGTATGTACATGCACTCTCCAAGTATGCCTTTCATGTTACACTATAATAAAGCAGCAACATTGAGAAGTGTTCAGAATGTTAAATTTAATGTGTACAACAGAGCAGAACTGTGCTTCCAGTACTCTATTTGTGACACGATTTGTTCCTGGATATATGTCACCAAGGTGGCCTGTTTGTTTCTCATACTAAATGTGTTGCCCAAATGACATTGAATTTTAATTGCCAGTTTATTCATTGTCCATTGTCTTCAGACACATTTGAATACTTACGTGACTTCAACATCATACTGAAAAATAATGGATTACATAAGTAATTCAATGCATTCATGACACTACATTAGACAGACATTTAAATCCTATTTCCAAAAGTGGTAAAGTAAGAGATCTGATGGACCTCATGGAGAACATCAAACTTGAGTGCAGACTAGGCGTTGACGGCTAGGGCTGGTCCCATGGAGATTGACCCAGGCAATGGACACCGGTGCTGCACCTAAGAGGGGTGTACCTGGCTCTGGAGGCTGGACTAGTGTACTGGAGGCTGGAGGGAAGGATGCAATGGACATTCAATGCAGGGGTAGCAACCGAATTGCAATTAAATACTGGCAAGAACAGGTAAGGAATAAAAGACTGGACATACCATGGCTGTACCTGCATATATCTGTGTTGGGCATATGATGGCTGTACCTGGGCAGGTGATGACTGAGCCCATGGAATATTATGGCAGTGCCATAGTTAAAATATAGGTGGTATACAAAAAACACACTGTACCTTAGTAACTACGAATTCTGCACTTATTATGCAGTTCTTAATAATTATGTCAATTTGTCAATTTGTGCGGTCAGATGTCATGTGAAATCACTTCTTGTGATGATTGTTGTCAAAGATCATTTGATTTTTTATTTATTCTTTAAACAGACTTTAATTGATTTTCAGCAAACATACAGTCAATTCTGCGGGCCTTGAAATGATCCAAGGAGGTAATCAGCATGTAGTACAACAGATACAATAACGAACTGATTGTGAAGTCTTCGCCACCCCCCTACAAGAAGCCCATAACCAAGCACAGTCCTTCTGCATGCATGATCCAGCCCGATGATGCAAACCAATAAAAAAAAAAACCCAACCCCTTCTCTCCCTTCCCACTTCCGAAACACCCCCAACGAAGACCCCCCACCCTGCCCACCCACCCAAGCATGTCGTTGATCGCTAAGATAGTCAGGAAGATAAACAAAACTCCCGCACCGGCCATCAGACCACCCCACCTCACAGCGTGCAGCTTTTAGTGGATCAGGGACACAGGGGGAAATTTTCCTACCATGGTCGCAGGGATTCCATCACGCACTGTGCTCCTGCAGGCGGGATGGGTCGCTCAAGAGGACCGTCCCTCTCGTCAAGTGAGTCCTCGTCTTCTACAGTCGGGGGCTTGACCAACTCCAGGAGTGTCACCCATGCCCAGGCCATTGCCAGTGATTTCTCACTCCCATTACGCTGTACCATACATAACCTATAGTTCCCTTTGCTTTCCGCCCACTTCTCTAGCTCCCTTTTCCAGCGCGCCAGACTGGGCCCCTGCCTCGCCTTCCAGTGGGAAGTAATTTCTTGCTTAGCCAGAACCAACCCTAAACCAATGAACTTGCTGGTGACCTTCGTCTTGGCAGTGTGTGGAAACCAGTGTAACAGGCAAGCCCCTGATATCACGGCTAACTCCCTCTCTGTCACAGTCATCAAAGTGGACGTCACCTCCCAGAAAAGCCTCCCACCTGAGGACAATCCCAGAACATATGGAGAAAATTCGCCCCTTCCTGGTCACAACGGGGACAAGTGGCCGACACCCCAAAATATTCAGTAATTTTACCAGGCGTGAGGTAGGCCCTATGAAAAACATAGAATTGGATGAGCTGAAAGCGCGCATTTCGAGAACATTTCCACGGCCGCTCAGCAATCGCATCCAGGGATTGTCTGCAATGGGCTCTCCCAGATCCGCCTCCCACTTAAGTTGCCGTCAGGGGTTGACACAGATCTCGTGTGATCCGTCGGTAGAGGCAGGTCACCGCTTTATAGGTGCCCGCCGCCATCATTACATATTGACAAGCAAGAGACGTGTCTGGCTCCAGCAATCCCTTTCGCCAGTGCTTTCTAATAGCCGCTGTCAGGGTCTTATGGAAGAGGAAGTCCCCCCTCGGGAGATCATGTTACACTCGAAGGTCATTAAAAGGGAGAAGGTTACCATCCTCTTATAGGTCACCTATTGGCGTAACTCCAGCCTCTTCCCAGGTCAGCAATTGGCTCCAATCTCCCCCGTGAGGTAAAACCTCGCATATCCTCAGCGGGATTTCGGGCACGTAGGGAGTCTTAATATGTGCCCTCCTGGCCAGGCGTGCCCAGCACTGCTACACCTTGCCCAAATCTGGCGGCACGTAACGGGACCCGTAGCAACACAGGACAAGAGATGCCAACTCAGATCCGACCCTCCCTTGTCCCCCGGGTGCCTAATATGGCCCACCACCCACTTTGTGAACCATTGTAGCTGCGCAGCATGATAATATGCCTCTAGATCCGGCAGCGCAAGACCACCCTGGGCCGCTGCAGGGTGGTCAGAGCAACCCTCCGTCTCCCAGGCCCCCACATAAACCCTGTAATCAAAGAATTAAGCTGGGCAAAGAGCTTACCCGGAATCCAAACGGGAAGCGTTCCTAAATAATAGAGAAACCTGGGCAGGATGACCATCTTCACCAAGGCAACCCTGCCTGCAACAGATAGTGGAAGGGTCCCCCAGAACTCAAAACAGGTTTTCGCACTGCGCACCGCTCGCCCCACATTGCCCTCCAAGAGATCGTCAGGAGCATGATAGATCTGAGTCCCCAAGTATGGTAAGCACCGACATTCCCATGGAACATCCCCTGCCCTCTGAGGATCGATCCTGTCTGGTCTAGTAGGAAACAAAGACGATTTGGTCCAATTCACTCGGAGTCCCGCCACCCTCCCCAGGGTGTCCAGCAAGGCCCTCGCTCCCCGAAGGGCGTCTCCAGCATCCGGTAGGAACAGGAGGAGATCGTCCGCCTACAATGCTATATACTGCATCCGCCCCTCTACCAAGAGCCCAGAGAAATATCGCCTGACCTGGTGTGAGCAGCCATGGGCTCCATCGCCAGGGTAAACAATAAAGGGGACAACGGGCACCCCTGTCTCGTCCCCCCAGCTACTGTACAGGCAGCAGAAATCAAGCCCCCGTCCTCACCCTGGCAGTAGAAGCACTGTATAGCAATGACGTCCACTGTATAAAGCATTCTCCCAATCCAAATTCCCGCAACACATTAAAAAGGTAGGGCCACTCCAGGCTATCAAAGGCCTTTTCGATATTGACCGCAAAAATGCAGGCCTCTCCCTTATCATAGGAGTCGGAACCCAAAATGCGCAGCAGTCTGCGCACATTCATTGCGTTGTTCCGAGAAGGAATGAACCCGGCCTGGTCCGTGTGGATCAGTTTCGTCATGTGGGGCATCAAACGGCTGGCCAGAATGCGGCTTAAGATCTTGTAATCAAGATGAAGCATCGCGAGGGGCCTGTATGAGGAACGGTCCCAAGCAGGTTTGCCCGGCTTAAGAAGGGAACTATGAGGGCTTAACGCGTGGAGGCAACGCGCCTGTTATAGAGCACCACCACGCAGGGAACCAAGACGTCCGTGTAGGCCACGTAAAATTCAACGGGAAGCCCATCGGTACCTGATGTTTTGTTTGGGGCCATGTGCTTCATGGCGCTGCATACTTCACCCGCTTCAATGTCCCGACCCAGAGCTTCAGTGTCCTCGACCTCAAGCCGTGGTAGCTCAGCCTTTGGTAAAAACTTCTCATCCCCCGGGAGCCCAGGACCCAGCCTACTCCGGTATAACTCGGTATAATACTGTAGGAAATAATCATTAATACCCCTTTGAGTGTAAAACACCTTGTCTTGCTGTCCTCTCAACTCCAGTATAATTGGCCCTCTACGAGCCGGGTTGGCCAGCCATGCTAGCAATGCCCCAGCCTTATCGCGCTCCGTGTGCGCCTTATCTGTGTAGGCCTTATAATCTAAGCAGTGCAATCTCTCGATGTGAACGGCTAGTTCCTTTTGAGCTTCAAGTAACCCTGCCTGTCTGTCCGGATGCTCCGGGCGCTCCCTCTTCGAATCGCATACCTTCCTTTCTGCCTTAAGGACGTCCTGCAGCAACACTTTGCGCACTCCTACTACCTCCCCTATGCAGCGCCCCCTAACCACTGACTTAAAATCATCCCATTCGAACAGCAAAGAAGATGCTGTGTTAGCATTAACCCTAAAATATTCCTCAATGGCCGATCCAATATTAGCACGGAACACTGGATCTTCTAATGTGTCAGGTCGGAGCCGCCAAGTGGGGATGACAGGGCAATCCTGCATCCAGTGTAAGGTTGTCAACAGTGGGTTATGATCAGACGATGTCCTAGCTAAGTACTCACTATGCACCATCCCCCTGTGGACATCTGGGGAGCTAAGGATTGAGTCCAGCTGAACATGTAGGTCATGTAACGATGAGAAGTAAGAATAGTCCCTGTCAGTCGGGTGGTGTGCTCTCCAAGTATCTGTCAACCCCCATTGTTGTTGCCAGTCCCGCCGCACTACAGCCAACCTATGGATCGGGGAATCTGCAAGGGGGGATGAGAGCGATCCAGGGAGACATCAGTGATGCAGTTGAAGTCACCACCCAGGAGCACCGAGCCGGTCAGCAAAGGGGCCAGTTTCCCAGAGAGGTGGGCGAAAAAGGAAGCCTGATCTGTATTGGGGGCATAAATGCTCCCTAGGACAATGTCCCTGCCGTCAAGGCGCCCCGTCACCACAACATATCTACCCTCAGGATCAATCACCTGCCCAGTACTCTGGAACGGTACCCCCGCCCTAATCCAGACCATCGCGCCCCGTGCATTAGCTGAGTATGTGGTACAGAACACCTGCCCCCGCCACCTCCGTTGCAAAGCCAGTCCCTCCTACTTATTTAAGTGCGTTTCCTGCAACAGTACTATCTGCACCCCGCGTCTTCTAAGATAGACATGAATCGTGTGACGGCGAGTCATAGCGTGCATCCCCCTGATGTTCCAAGATAGACATTTAATACCTACGGCGGTAGCCCTCGCACGGTTAAATAAATGCTGGTCCCCCCTACCTCCCATAGAGACATGCTTAGACCCACCCTCCCCCCATCCCCTGTACCCCAACTCCCCCAACTCCCACTCCCCAGGACAGGTTCCCTTAAACTAGCCCCCATCCAAACTGAAACAACCAACAGCTTTGCTCAAAATGGGTAGTGAAAAGTGCGCTGACCCAGAGCACCCAAACCCCCCCCGGCTCTCCCCCTGCCTAGTGTTAAAGAAACAGCAAAAGCCCCCCGGGAGCCCCAACAATGGTGTGTAGTTGGTACCAACTCCCCTCTTCCCATAGGGCATGCACCCCTCAATAGTCAATCCAGAGTTGCAGTGCAAGTGTATCTCACCCCACCATCAGGGTCCAGATCAGCCAAACAAGTCCACTGTCTGCGGAGTGATCTCTGGTAGTTCAGGTTCAGAATATCCGTTCGTGCTGCCAGCCGGAGAGGACCCCGCGTCCCCCAGCACTCGGGTAGAGGAAGCAGAAGACGGACTGGTTCCACCCTGGCTAATCGCTGCAACCGCCTGCACAGCTCTGTTGCGTTCCATACGACGGTCCAGTAGCGTGCCAGCCCTCATCAGGCTCGTAGCATCAGGGGATCCTCTCTCTGCATGGCTTGCTGGCGAACTCCGCCCGACGCGTCTCCAGCCATTGCCATGCGTCCTGCGGAGCGGTGAATAAAAGCGTGCTGGCACCATCCACCACCCGCAGCCGCGCCGGGAAGAGCATCGCATAAGAAATGCAGAGTTGACGTAGTTTCCTCTTAAGAGCAACAAAGGAGGCACGCTGTCTCTGAACCTCCCTGGTGTAATCCAGAAAAATCATCACCTTGGAGTTTTCTATTTGCAGATGTTGCTTCTCTCGGGCCTGCTGCAGGAGGAGGTCTCTGTCTCGATAGTGCAGCAACCTTACCACCATCGGCCTCGGAGGTGCTCCCGGTTTAGGAGGCCTTGCTGGGACCCTGTGGGCTCTAGGGTGAAAAACTGGGACAGCCCCTCCGGTGCAACCTCCGACCTGAGCCAGCCTTCCAAGTACCGGACAGCATTGTCCCCTTTCGCACGTTCTGGTATTCCCACGAGGCGGAGGTTGTTCCAACGAGAGCGCCCTTCACTGTCCTCCGCCCTCAGCTCCAAAATCCGAACCCTGCTCTCCATCTGCCTTGGGGAGTTCTGCAAGTTGGCCATAGTGTCCGGGACCACCGCCAGTGTCCTCAGTCATTTTCACCCGCTCCTTCAACTTCTTATGGTCATCCTTAAGCAAAGCGAGATCCACCCCAATAGTATCTATCTTTATTTCGAGGGCCTCCCGAGATGCAGTGATGGCCTGCATTATATCCGCCAGAGTATGGCCTCCAGGAGCCTCCACACCGGAGTTTCGCGTCTCGACATCCTCATCTCCAGACTGGTTCCCCCGTCCTCTTCCTGAAGGGCAGCGGACCCTTTTTTCTTGGACACACGGCCCATCGCAGCCGCTCACCTGGGGACACACCAGTCTCCACCAGCCTCGGGGTGCCGCCAATTCCAACCACGCTCAACTGGTGCAGTCGCCTCGCCCAGCAAATCAAATGAGGCAGAGTAAGTCCCAAGGATAAGTTGGCGTGTGGGGAAACTGCCCTCGACCGTGGGGTTGAAGAGGTCAAGAGGGCCCAGGAGCTGGTCCCCGCTCTATTCCAGCCTCAGTTTGAAGGATAGAGGAAGAAGCGCCGTTCAGTCAGTGCAACTCAGGGGGCAGCCAGCAGCCCGTTAAGGTCCCCCCCGGCTCCCAACACTGTCACAAGATACCCCCGATGCAGCAACGCGGCTCGGAACCAAGCGGCTCACAAGGGAATCCTCAGGGCCTGTCCGCTTCAGGAACACCACCTCACGAGAGCTCCACCTGCCCCCAGGCGGTCAATACCGGCCAGGTGACGCCATGGGTACAGCTATGGCAGGGCCTCCAGAAGCACACTCAAAAGTCTGCCTCCACTACCAAAGCGGTCAACTCCTGTCCTTGAGCCCCACACTCTACCCCAGGCACTCCGCTGACGTCCAGGGCCGTACAATGGGGGCAGTCAAGGAGAGAGGCAGGCCGCCGTCTCAGTCGTAGGCAAAGCAGGGGGACTCACATCCAGGCTCCCCTGCCCCACAGCACCTTCCGCACAGCGAGGGGGCCCGTAATCCCGGTCAGCCACACACCACCGTCAATGTCCCAGCTCCACTGCAGATGCCGCTCTGCAGCCACGTATCACCGCCGCAGGAGGGCCACAAGCATGCCGGTCCCCAGTAGCAAGCAAGCGGTGGGCTTCAGCGCCGACAGCGAGGCCCTCCGTCGCCCCTCAAGATGTATCGCCCACCTTCCTCGCTCTCCGCCAGGCCGCTCTTCCAGATCAACCCCGAGCAGCCAATTGAGGGCCAGGGGGCAGCACCAGGTCACGGTGCTCTGCTCTCCTCGCTCTCCACTCCTTCACCAGGATTGCCGCCAGTCGCCGCACCAGGGTCAGGTGCAGGACCCCCCGCCACTCTGCAGGGACAGTCCACAGCCCACAGGCCGTTGCAGTGGACGACGACCCCCTCTTCAGGTCGCGGCCGCCATTTTAGTTTCGCCGCTGCCAGCGCTGAAGCGGGACAAAGATTCGCGTCGCATTCCGCTTATCAGCTGTTTACACCATCAGGGGAGCTCCCGCCAAGGCACCAGACATTACCACGCAGGGTGGGAGATTAGGGGCCCCCTGAGTACCACAGGATCAATGGCAACGGAGGGAGGCCATGGAGGAGCTCTGAGGTCCGCTTCCCTCTACATCGGCATCAGGCCACGCCCCCTGTCAAAGATCATTTGATGACAATTCCTGTGATGTCACTGAGGGAAAGTGGTTGTTTATGCTACCCCTGACTTTTTTGTGAATCGAGGTCCATGATGCTTCTTTTAAATCTTCGTGCAAGCAGATAAGATAATTTTCAAAGCACCACTAATATTGAGTACTTATTTCACCTATTATTGCCAAGGGGGAAAAAACAAAGGGCTTTTTTATTATTCAGGTCCAGCATACATGCCCAATGACTAGTGTAACCAACAAGGTATGCAGTTCCTAATGAGTGTAGCAGGTGTGATCTCGCAAGTGAACCCTGTTGTCTGGGCATTCACAAGGGCATGAGAGGCGATTCCTCCTTTCATTTGGAAAAAGACCCTCACACACCCAACAAGCAGGTGTCTTGCTTCATCATCAGGTCTGCTCCTACTCGGGTTGGCGCTGCAATACCCGATCAAGCACCCTTGATGGGCCCTACTTGGTGGAGATCTTTATTTCTCAAGCTGTTGGGTGCAGTGCATGTGAGGGCCCTGGTGTGAAATAGGGGTGTAGGTGGCTTTTCCTGTCCTTGTAAATATGGAGCAGTGAAATATGCCACCAGTATGTCACAAAAAGCGACATACTGGTGGCTCAGGGGGCTTGTACATCTGCCCCTCTGTGTATTCCTTCAAATAGAATCACACACATAATTAAGAAGCACCATAGATCACTGTGTGCTTTAAACCTTGCATCCTGTAAATTTGTCCCTATAAATATTTGGGAAATAATTCACGCATAGTGCACAGCTTTAATATTTGGTCAAATCCAAGGGCCATGTCCCCCTAAAAGTATACTTCAGGCTACGGGCCTAGTCCAGCATGGTTGAAGACTCTTTGTTTTTTACTATCTTCTCTTCCTTTATCAAATTCTGTCACTTCCCCTCTCTTCATTTTCCCCTCTCTTCTCCTTTCTCTACTTTTTTAACATGGCCTTGCAATACTATGCTGTACTCGAATTCTGACTTATGGGTTGTCTTACCTGTATTGGTTTGATTTCTTTATTAAGTTGAAGATGTACATTCATTATGCTCTTTTCTTCACCTATTTATATGCCAAATAATCCAGCTCAAATAAACAGCACTTTAATAACACCCTCTTGAAGGATAAAGTTTTTGTGAAAACGTTTGAATCATTTTTGAAGGAATATTTTGGCTCCTACAAATCTCCTGATCTTCCATTTCATATTATTTGGGATGTCTTCAAGGCCACGGCTAGAGGACATATTATTGACTATGTTGCGACCAAAAAGAAACAAGCTCTCAAGGAATCCTAATTTTTACTTTCATCCATTAAACAACTTGAGCATGAATATTATACATCAAATAATGATGCCACCCTAAAGTGCCTTATTCAAGCTGAGTTGGATTTAAACAAAAGATCCACTGAAGAGGCATCTAATGTTTATGAAAGATTAATGGTAAGTTTTATGTAAGGCATTATAGATCAGGTAGGCTGCTTGCTAATTACCTCAAGCATAAATCTCAAATATCTAAAATAGTTAGCATTATGGATGACAACAGTGTCAAACATTTTAGAGATGCGGAATTCTTTACATTTTTTACAGATTTTTATCAAAACGTATACACCCCAGAACAATTCGCTTCAGACGAAGCTCTTGACTCCTTCTTTGATTCTCTTCCACCACGTTCTTGTCAGCCTCAAGATTTTTCCCTCCTACCCAATGATTTATCCATCTCTGAATTAAAGGTAGATTTTACTACACTACCTTAAGATAAAGCCCCCGGACCGGATGGTTTTACAGCCGAATTCTATTCACGTTTCTTGAACATCTTACTTCCTCATTTGCTCTTCCTATACCAATATTTTCTCTCTAATAACTTGTTTTGGAAGCAATGTTGTGTTTGATCCAAAAAAAGACAAAGATCTCTCCTTTTGTAATAATTATTTTTCTTTTTTTTAATTTTATTTATCTTTTTCAACAATATGACATACAGTAAATAAATAGCTTTACAGTAGATATTTTGTGCTGTAAGCTATATACATTAGTTGGCTTCACCTATAGATGAAAATACTATTACTTTCAAGACGTTTCTACAGGTGCGACAAGCAAAAATTATACCTTCTAGACCAAACCTGGATGAGACTACTATTGTGCTTCCCCCTCCTCTCCACTTATATGCATACACCTTTCCTCTATAGTCATAGTGGACCTTCTTGGGCCCACATTGTAGTGTCTCTATACGTATTTTAACATATTGTTCCGAGGTGCAGTTTACCCTATGCCCGTGGCCTCCAATGTTGTACTCTCCTCCTTATCTGTATCTTTCCTTATTACGTACTGTTGGTAGGGGCCCCATATATTTTTAGGTCTGCTTCGTACTGGTGGTAGGGTATTGTATTTATCTGATTGTGTGGAGCAGTATGTTAAGTCTGTGTGCCAATCTTATAGAGTGGGTATTGGGCCCTGCATCCAGCGCATGGCTATCCTCCATTTTGCCAGGAGAATACCAATTGCCGCTAGCTTCCGACCTGGTTTTTGAATATCTTTGTCATACCCCAGCAGAGCAATCATTGGGGATTCGGGCAGCTGCTCCCCCAGCATGTCACTCTGTGCTACAAACACTTTTCCCCAGAATGCCCTCAATCCTGGGCAATCCCACGCCAGGTGCATAAAGCCAGCATTGCCTTCCCCGCAGAGTGGACATCCGTTGCCTGCTTGATATATCTGCTCTGTCAAAAGTTATATCAGTCCGTATTATTCAGTTAGTTGGTGCTATTACACACATCGGGTAGATACTCAGTGTTCCATGGTTATATGCCCTATGCCAGCATTCAGGATTTGTACTTGTAAAGTTAATCTTGCTTATCCAGATCGCTGCCAGTTGCAGCCTCTTCTCCGTTGGAGTCTGTGGGGCGCTTGCTCGTGCCTTTTCTAGTATGTTCATGAAGGGCTCTCTGCAGTGCTTAGGGGTCCATTCAGATTTTGGGTTTGCCTTCCAATCTGACTTTTAGTCTAGTGGAGTATAACATTGCATGTTGAGTTCTCACAGTTTGCGTTTTACACAGCAAATTGTCTCCTCGCCTCCTGTACCATGGGGGTGAAATCCGGGAACAGTGATAGCGTCTAGCCCTCAAATTGAAGTTCACGCAGTTCTCTCACCCGACGTAATGCCGCGTCTCTATCCCTGTGATTTAGCAACCTCGCTATCACAGGGCGTGGGGCCGCTCCCAGAGGGGGTTCTAGGGGCCAAGGAGTGATGGGCTCTTTCCACTATGAAGACTGTGGAGAAGGTGTCGCATCCAAGCAGTGACACCAGCAGCTGCTCAGTAAACTTTTCCATGTTACTTGTTGCCGTAGTTTCTGGTAGGCCCGTGATACAAATGTTGTTGCGCCTTGATTGCGCCTTTAAATCTTCTGATTTATCCCGGATGGTCATTAGAAGCTTTTTAATTTGTTTCTGAGTTTTATCAGTTTCAGTTTGGGCGTCTTCAGCTTCAGATATTCTACGCTCTGCCATGTCCAGCCGTTTGGCGTGTTTATTTATGCGGTCCATTCAATATGACAGTGAGTCTATCTTACCGTCTATCGTGATGAGGCTCTTTTGCATGCCAGTTAGTATTTGGCGCAGATCGCCTCCGATTTCATCGGGTACAGCGTCTTGCATTGGTAGGGTCACCACCATAGCTTCCTCCCTACTTCTTGTGGATTTATGCTGTTCAAACTGCAATTTGGATTGTAGCTTATTTGTTTTCCCCGTAGTGGATATTACTGCCTCTGTTGGGTTTTTGCTTGTGTAGGGCTGCCCCAGTCTTGTCACCAGGTTTTCTGTGCCAGATCAGAGTGCTTTATTTGCTTTGAAAGTGGATTATTCAACCAGGCGAGCTCTAGTGCAGTGTATTACGTTGTGGCTGGCTGTTCAGGCCTTAAAGTGTGTGGGTCTGGCTCTCTGTTCTCAATAGTCTGTGCTGCGGCTTTTCTACATGTTACAGGTATAGTATTGATTAGCCACCCAATATACCCAATGAGTGCGCTCCGCCCAGGCTCTCGTCACAACAGGGAGGCTCAGCACATACCTCAAATGAAGATTCTATATGTCCAGTGGCATGCCCGCCACTTTTTAGCTCACAATCTGTGTACCATGGATATGCGCGCTCTCTCTCTGCTGATCAGACGCTGTCTTTCATCTCCCAGTCTTTATCCTGCTATCCCCCAGGGCTGTGCTTAGTGGTTACAGACGCGCTGCTTTACCAACCCAGCAGGCCCAGTAATGTATTTTTCCGCTCCGCTCTCAGCCTGCCCGGGCTAATGCGCACTCACCGCAGCTGTCCATCGTTCCTGTGGTTGCCGTAGCCACAGCAACAATTTGGCGGCTTCGCCGGCGGCGTGGGGTCACCGCCTCTCTCACTGGACGTCAGGGGGCCCATCAGGTGCATACAGATTGTCCGCCCTCTCCGACTGATATCCGGGCTCCATGGTTCTGTTGGATACGGCGCCTTCACGGAGCTGCTTTCAGGGACGATCAGTGAGCAAGCCTCGGGGCGTTCTTCAGACGGAGGACACACTCAGCACCTCGGCCGCGTACGTTCTCTCGCTGCATCGCACTAGGCCGCACCACTCGATGCAGCTTCAACCTCCGACTGCCTCGCTCAAATGCACCTTGCTGTAAAGCTCGTCGTCAGTGTGACAGTATGCATTATAATTGTGGCGGTGAAACCTAGGGATGAGGCGGATTCCTTTAGGATAGTGTAGGCAGTTGTCGGAGCTCACTCAATTGGCGGCCATCTTGATGTCAGGCAAGCTCCGCCTTCCTTTTGAATTAATTATTGACCCATTTCTCTTATAAATTTAGGCTGCAAAATGTTTGCAAAAACCTTAGCCTTTAGACTCAATCAATATATTCCACATTTGATTAGTACTGAGCAAACCGGGTTTGTAAAGGGTAGATGTATAACTAATAACTCTACAGCTTTTTGGGATATTCTACATCTTGCATCAAAACGTTCCACACCTATAGCCACTTTTGTAAATGAAGAAGGGTCCCTACACTTGATGCAGGAAAGGCATTTAACTGGGTTCATTGGCATTTCATGATGCCTGTATTTAAAAGGCATGTTTTTGGACATGGTATTTAAAAAAATATATTAGTCTGCTCTATTCCTCCCTAAATACTTCAATATTTGTAAATGGCATTCAGTATTCATACTTTTCCCTCTCACATGGTACCCGTCAAGGGTGTCCATTATCACCTTTACTTTTTATACTCTCTTTGGAACATTTTCTTCATACTTTACGTCATTCACCTTCTTTTCATGGTTTTTCATACAAAGACCCTCAAATCAAATTCACTGCTTATGCTGATGATATTGTCTTATATGTCTCAGATCTACAAATGTCTGTACCTGCCTTAACCCCTTCGATGCGCATGACGGAGCGGTTCCGTCATGCGCATCGGTTGTGCTGTGCGGAGGACGGAACCGCTCCGTCATGGCCCCGCCCGCGCACGAACCCTTCAGAACAGCGCGGTAATCCGCGCCGCGCTGAAGGGGTGAAGCTCTTCACCTCTTATTCTAACGTGTCCGGGTGCAAATTAACTTCCACTAAATCTGGGGTCCTTCCATTACATAAATATTGCTTAAAAGAAATGTTTGCGGATATTGGTTTTCAATTGAATTCTAATTAAATTAAATTAAATGTTTAGGGATCAAATATTCCTCTTCAATCTCCAAAACCTTCCAGATAAATTTGGAGGATGCTCACCATAGAATTCCTTAAATGTCAGAAAGGTGGTCCTCTCTGTATCTATCTTGGTGGGATAGGTTAGACACCATCAAAATGATGATGCCTCCCATTATTCACTTCTATCTATCTATGCTGCCTGTGAAGCTTCCCCTGAAGTTCTTCATATCTCTATATAGTTCACTGGGAAATGTTTTATAGGGTGGACAGAAAGCATGCATATCATTATTTTCCATATGCAGAACTAAAGAAATAGAAGGGGTTAATTTTTTTAATAATCAACAATATCATTCCTCGTTTTTAATAAAAACAAGTTTTACCTCATCTGCACATTGTCACAGATCCAGATCCAGCTGTCTGGTGCAAATTGGAATATTCTATGGTTTCACCTTTCTCCTTTCATTCTATGGCTCATTTTTCAAACCCTCCAAGATCCTTTGCTTCTCCCACCATTAAACAGTCTATATTATTATTATATTCAGTCCTTACTCGGTCTCTGCCGTCATTGCAGGTGTTCCTGAATCTTTTAAATATGGCATAACAAACATGTTAAATTGTCCAATCGTACAATTCTTTTGGAAGGACTGGGTATCTGAAGGAATAATGCAGGTTAAACAACTATTGCAGGGTATGCATATCCTGTCCTCATCTCAAGTCCAAAGCAAATTTGGCCTCTCCTCTGCCTCCGCTCTTAAGTGTGACTCTTTGAAAAATGTTCTTACACAACAAATATCCACCCTCTTACAAGCTCCTTCCCCCTTTCCATTGAGCTTCCAGAACAGATTAGCTTTTTCCCACCTATTGAAGCCTCCTATACATACAAACATCTTCATTATGTACTTACACATCATCCCAAATCTAAAATAGAACTGTTATGGGAATCAGAATTACAACACTCATTTTCCCTACAAATCTGGAATTTATTTTGGTCCAAAATCCACCACACCTCTTGTAATACCAGACCAATGCAAACTTTATAATATTTTTGCCATAAGTTGTTTTTAACCCCAAACTCTCTCTGTAAATACAATCCTAACATTTAGAACACATGTTGGACCTGTAAAGAACACGGGGCACATATATACATATGTCTTTTAACTGCCCATCCATTAAGAAGTGTAAAACAATTTCAACGAAATGTTCCATTACTTTTCCTTTTGATTTTACATCTATATTTTTGGGGAAGTTCTTCTCATGCCTGAGTTGGCATATGTAAATTGGATAAATTTGTAGATTTACTTATTGCCATTGGCTTTCAAATAATTACATCCAATTGGAAGGATGCTACTTAAGTTACTTTTACTGGATGGTGGAACTTACTCTATCATCATGATAGACTCAATAGAGTGTCTGCGTCTTCTCCACAACACATTTTTCAGAAGGATATGTTTTGGTTGCCTTTTACCACATATTTATCTTGTAACTCCACCTAGATCCATGACAGAATGATTACCTTTCAGCCTCCATAAACGTTTCTCTTATTGTATAAAGTATTGCAACCTAATTTATGTGTGTTAAGTATTTGACAACCACAATAACTTTTAATATTTGTAAGGCATATAACTTTATTCTTCCTTTTCTTGACCTTTTCTCTCTTTCCTCTTTTTTCCCGTTTTTCCGCCTCTCCTTCCCATAAAACATAAATTGCAATATTACTCAGGTACTTTTTTGTATTGTTCCTATTATTATTGGTCTATAGTTCTACAATGCATTGTTTTATTAGTTATTACTGCTAAAGTTGTATTTATAATCTTGCATTAATTCTGTTTATCATATCGGACTCAAATACTAGACGTGTTTATTATGATGCACTTTTTGCTCAAATCATTTCAATAAAGCTTCTTTAAACAAAAAAAAAGATGATGATTCCACTGGAGTATTTTCAGTTTTTATGTTGACTGACCGTTTTCACTGAAATTATAGTAAGTGCCTTGGTAGATGTTGCAGTTTTAGACATGAGCATCGCTGTCTGTCCAAGACTGACTCTTCAAAGAACTTAGCCATGGGCTCGTGGTCAGGGTATTTCAGTCTTGCAGGGCGGGCTTTAACTTGGGTTTGTATCATACCCTCTTTAGAGTCTTTGATCCTATCTCTCTTTGTTTTATGCCCCAGAGACTGCGATCTTGTGCTCGCTCTAGTGGCTATGTGAAAGTTCATTTAAACTCTACCCAGGCTTAAAAAGAAACTTACCAGCTTTGTCAACCCAACCACGTTTTGCGTTGCTCATGCCCTTACTCTGGTACTATATGGTGGTAATATGATGGGATTCTGAAAGAAAATTCCGCTACGCAGATTATCTGGGAAAAAATACTTCAATTTCCTGCATTAGTATAAAGTGTGTGTATTTTTGCAGTCTTGGTTAAGAAAAGGCGCTCCAGAACGTATGGGTTAAACAAAGGTTTGGAAGCCACTAAAGGGTATAGACATGTAAGGCTGGGAGCATACTGAACTTGCTGCATGCAGGGTACGAGAGAGGTTCTCCATGGACATTGTGAAGTGCTCTACATGGCGCCACATTTATTCAATCAAAGACCAATGCCTTGTAGAAAGCCACTGTAAGAGAGCACAGAACAGAGCAGGAGCCTGGACCTCATACACGCTGTTGTCACTGCCCCTGTCACTTGCGAAAGGCCTCAAAGTTCTAGGGTTAACACGCATTGGCAAATGCACTAGGTTTCGCCAATGTGATTAATAATAAGCTATTTTTTGTTGTACGTTGTAAATTGTTGAGTAGTTGTACAATATAAGTTTCAGAGAATCTGTTAAAGTGTTATGACTTGTTTATGTACAAACAAGGCAATATATTGTGCTGTAACGAGCAATAGAAACATTTTGAAAAAATTAAATGAAAGAGGGAAATAATAGAATGAATAGATGTAATAGCAATACTATGTGTTTAGAGGAGTTCTGACAACTTTTGAGCCCAGTGCCACTGCACCTGAAGCACCATTGAAATCAGTGCCTGAAAGATAACTGTATTTGTGGCTGCCTGTTTAGTAGTAAAATATAGCAATGACCTGCGTTTAGTGGGGTCTCTAGAGCTTGTTGCCCCGGAGCCACTTCACCTTCTGCACCATTCAAATCAAGCCCCTTTTAACTGTAAGATAACTGCAATAGTGTGCCTGTTTAGTAGTCAAACATAGCAATAGTATGTGTTTAGAGGAATTCTGACAATTTTTGGGCCTGGTGCACCTGCTGCACCATTCAAATCATGAGCTTCTTTTTTTTTTTTTTGTCTTCATTTACCTTGGAATCAAACTGTGGGCCCCCCCTGATCCAGCACCTTCCAGAGCTATATCTTTATACCAAGGATCTTTATGTGTCTTTTGGTTCTCCCTTGTTTCTCTGCCTTAAACGGTAACTAGCTGATGTGCAGATATTTAAGGAGAATTTGGAGACCATAAAAAAGAAGGCATAATCATTGACCGAACCCTTCCCCTGTATCCTCTTATCATTAAGCTCTAGCCACTTTAGAGCAGGAGTCTACATTTTTTTCCCTTTTTTCCCACAACTCTATCCAGACTTACAACAGTTTTAGCCTCTTTTATCCACTCTATTTTAGTTGGTAACACATTACTAATCAATGTCTTACATATTTCTCTTTGTGCCAAGAGGATCAAATAGAAAACGATTTTTTCCCTCATTAGTGAGATCAGCATACTCAGATGACATCCCAAAAAACGCAAGAGGTAAGCTTACCTGGAGTTCTATGACCAGTATGTCTGAGATATCTCTACTCAGGTCTTCCCAAAATTTCTGAATCACAGGACTCTCCAGGAACATATGGATGTTGTCTACTTTCTAAATAGCAACATTTTATGCATCTTGACGATCTTCCCTTCCCCAACTTTGATAATCTACATGGTGTCCAATACACTCTATAGAGACTGAAGATGTGGTTCCTTCCTAAATTGTTGGGGTATACTGTAGAGTAAAGAAAGTTAAAAGATACTTGCCATAAGTCTTCCAACTAGATCCCTGGCAATCTCTTCCCCCACAGATCAGTCGGAAGTTTGAAGGCACCCTCTGATAGCTCTACCAACAGCCAATACCATCTAGCCACCTTCTTCTTCTTCGGAGCCTCTCTCATTAAGTCATCTTTCAAGTTATTTGACACACCTATCCCCTCCAATGACTGAAACCAGCCTCTCATTTGAAAGTATTTAAATTTAGAGACTTTTATTTGTAGACACGGCGCCAACTTGTCCCAGGATACCAATTCTCCATCTTACACCACCTCCCCCCATCTTACCATCCCTGCCTCCTTAAGTGGCATTGCCAACACATCCTTTGCCTATTCAGGTGATTCTAGGGCATTCCAAATTGGCACCCACCTATCAAAATATGTGAGTTTGACATCCTTTCTAATCTTGAACCAAAGTTCAGCTATTCCCTGTAAAGTTTTGAGGTGCACTCTCTTGAAGTATTTGGGGTCGCCAAATTTATACATAAAGCCTTGCATCCCTCCATCAATATCTAATAACATGTAATTCAACATTTTACCAATGTCTGAGTTGTCTGGTTGCGTTAATAGCATTTTCCCATTCCTTAAGAGATGGGCCCAGGCATAGTAGGTTAGATCTGGCAAACATAAACCCCCCTTTTCCTTTTTGCTAAGTAGTTTTTTCAGGCAATTGGGGGGCCTTTTGAGTCCCATATAAAGCTATTAATTTTACCCTGTAGTTTCTTTAACCACCAATCCAATTTTTGAATAAAAATGAAATCATCTGCAAAAGGAATGTGACGGAAGAATAGTCATCCTCACCACATTAATTCTCCATATGATTGTCAAAGGAACGTGCGCCCATCTTAGCATCAGCTTCCTGGCTTCTTTTATCATATTGAGAAAATGTATTTTGGGGATGTCTTTGATGTTTTGAGTGATCTTTATACCAAGGTATCTCATCTCATTCTTGCAAATATTTGGAGTTGACTCCAGATTCCAAGCCATAACCTCTGTTTTTGCCCTATTTACTATATACCCAGCAATGCAACCAAATTGCGACGTTAATTCATTTAGTAGGGGGATCGTGGTCTCCAAATCTGATGTAAATACCAACATATCATCTGCATACAGAGCCACCCTATTTTCCCATTCTTTGTATCTAAAAAGGACTATGCCACTCTCCTTCCTAATCTTGATTGCCAATGGTTTAATATATAAATTAACAAGCATTTGCAATGCAATAGGTCTCGAATTAGTGAAGGTTTGAGCTATTGGCATTGCTAATAATAATGCAGCACAGTAGCTCAAACTTTTAGTAATGCAAGAGCTATTGAATCAATCATGGCACTCACGCTTTAGCTTCAAACATCTTAAGATAAAGCCCAGGTGCCGCAATTGCGTCAAAAGTTAAGAAATAAGAAAAATGGCAGCTGCATGCTGTGTTTCCATGTATTTACTTTTATTACAATGGCGGCACCTGTGCTTTAGCTTTAAACATCTTAAGCTAAAGCGTGGGTGCCGTGATTGCTTAAAAAGTAAAGAAATAGAAAATAAATGCCCATTTTTTGCACAGCTTTATGCCCATATCCTGAATACTGAACACACCAGAGGGGATGGGCCCCTTAAATCAGTATGGCTGGGCCACCATAAATTATCGCCCTAAAGAATGCTGAAACCGATTATCACTCAACACACATATTACTAATGAGCAATGTCTTTAATATTAGTGATTAAACTTATTTTTGCATTGAATTTTGTCTTTTCCTATTTTGAAGTCATATACAAAAGATTCTTTCCTACCAAAGTATGTCACAAAATTCATACGCACAACCACCCTGTTTCATCAAAACATATAATTACATGTATCAACAAAATATATTATCACGAAAACGTTGCAGCATAAGAATTAAACACCAGAAATCATATTACACACAAAAAATGAAAAAACATGAACATTACACAGATCATGAGACTGTACATTTACTTTTCCGTGACTTATTTAAACAAATTCAGAAATTACATTTTATAAATTTTGTGCATACAGTTCAGAACTCAAATAACCCATCACAGACAACTTAGAAACACTATCCTATTACTGATGTTCCCAGTGCTTAATTTGGGCCGGAGCTTTCCGGTGCTTAGCACCGGCACCTTTTTCTCAGGGCCGGGTCTACAACTTACAACTGCACGACTGCACTGCAATCTTAACGTGTCAAACAGTAAATTAAATATATTTGCCTTACTGCAGTGTTCATTTCACACTCTGACAGAGTCTCCGGAGCGAATCCGTCGGTGAAGAAGAGTGTTTTGTGCAGTGTTCAGAGAGCGAGCCCGTAAGCCCGATAATCAATCAATCTCTGCCACCGCAAATCTATTTGTTCTCAGTGTTGCTGGTGGGCGGGCCGAACATTAGGATGTAATTGATTCTACTATGGGGGTAGAGGGCTGCGGCAGCGTGCCGTGCGTAACCTTCTATGATTCCAGGGACGGTGGACCACGCCCATCCCCAACACACACGCACTTGCGCACGAGTCACTATCAGGGCAGCACCAGTTAGCAAGATGTGAAGCAGCAGCAGGCCTGCAGTCCTGGCAGTGCCACCACGCAGTGAGTAATAAAAGAAAATGCTGCTTTTACTGGCGCGTGTTGACGGTCACCAGAACTGAGTCAGTGTCTCAGAGGCCCCAGCAATAAGGCCCCAGCAGTCATGCCACCGGAGTCGGGTGGGGCACTGTGTGCAGTGCAATGCTCCGAGGCTGCTGGAAGGTCATGGCCTTTGCTTAATTTATTTTAACTCATGTCTGTCTAAAGTGTCTGACTCTGACATGCTTGCTCAAAAGAAATTAAATCGATCATAAAAGCCAAAGCGCCAGTGGAATTAAAAAATATGTGATAATATTTCTGTAAATCATAACCACATCATGTGATTTGCACGGTGTAGGAAGTACCACTAGGCCGGAAGTAGTGCTCTGGTCTGCGCAGCCTTCCTGTCCATAGACGGCGGTTCCTGCCGGTTGAGGAGCCCCTGTTTTATGTTCTTAGGTACTAAAACAAAACCCTGCAAATTGCTTTCACCATAAAGGGACGGTAGCAGCAGAAATAGATATATTTCATGGCAGCTGTCAATCCCGGCGACCTTGAGGCCCAGCCGCGGCCGCAATCCTTATTGGTCACTTACATTCACACAGTGAGTGGGCCGTGCGTGACGCGTGCAATGCACAGTTGACTGTGCGTGCGCTGTGCTTTGAAGGTGAGCGGGCGCGGGAGTCGGGACCAGGAGGAAACACACTGGCGGCAGTAGTACTGTGTGTCTGGCACACACACTGATTTATTGGGGCACCAGGGGCGGGCTGGATTTTGGTTCTCTAACTTCTAACTGTTCTGATAGGGGGGGGGTAGGGGCCGCTGTACGCGCGGCAGCGTGCGCAGATTTTAGTCACATGACCACTCGCTCGCGAGCACAACGCCCCTGCATAACCACCGCAGCCAGTATCACTGCAGTGCTAACCTAAACCAGGACATTACTGCTGGTGGTTCTGGTAGCATTGTTGGGTACTACTACTGGGTAGAGCAAACAGCAGCAGCAGTGTTCCGGGCCGCCTAATCTTGTAAAAAGTTATTCACTGAGCCGGACCGTACCACGAGTAACGGTAAGAATAAGATTGAAGTTAATTGCCATTCCAATACCGTCAGGCGTCAGTACTGAATACCGTGTAAAAACGCAGTATTTTTATTTTGGGTAGTGTGTGAGTGAGGGTCTGGATTCCGGTTGCATTGTAAGATCACCAGCGTGGGGCGGGGGGAGAGGGGCAGCTCTATAATACTGATTATTTATTAGGAATAAAAATAGGATGCAAATGCTGCCTGAAATTCAGATTCATTAAAGGCTCACCGGCCATTGCGGTATACCATATAGTCGTGCTGGCGCCGCAGTACTGTACTGACCTGCACTGCGCAGGCTGCGGGTTTAAGTAAAACTCCTAGGCCCTGCTGCCCTAGCCTACCCACCCTGCCGCTTGCTGACTTGTTGTCCAAAGATGGCGGCTGGTCCGCGCAGCGGATCCCGATGCCTATGGTAATGGTTTCACTTTCTTTCTCGGGTGTGGTGTGGCGTTGTCGCAATGGATAGTGATGCAATATATAATATTACTTTTTAAAGTGATTCCCGGGGTTTCAGGTCTCATTGTTCTTGTAATATATTTGTTGGTATGTTTTAGTTGTTGTCAACATCTGAGTGCAGAGTGCACAGCCTGTTGGGTATGAATAGTACATTGTTGTGCAAAGCAAAATTCCCCCCCACCCCACCTCCCCACAGTAGTAACCATATAATGCTAACCCCTACCAAATGTTTACTCACACTGCTTAGAACAAGCACACGTGACCGACACAAATTTCGATCAGCAGCTGAACGGCTTTCTCATGGGAATCGTTAAAAGGACATTGAAAAGAGAAATGCAAACTCTAAATGCTGAGCTGGTTATCGGTGATTCCTTGCCAAGCACTAGGGCCAGACTAGAGACTTCAGAAGTGACTGAACTGACAATCATGTATAACATCGCACAATACAAAAATCAAAATGGTATCAACGTAATGTGACAGTGACATCAGTCAATATGGTAATTTTGAAAGCCATTTCCGTGCCAATCCGCACCAAGTTGTAAATGTCTTCTTTCAGGTCACCGTTATTTATCTAACCTCTTATTTTTGTTAATGCAAAGTTTCAATCAACTGAGGTGTTCTTATTGGTGCAGTAATCGATCTGTTAAATATTTTAGCTTTATTTCAGCTTTACTCTAGTGTTTACTTGGCTTTGGCTGGCTTGCGTGTTATGTTCAAGACCAGTGGTCGAAGTGGGCGGGATCAGCAGGGCACGGCGCGGCCCTACTTTGTTAATTCTAAAGATTCCGTTACCCTACTTTATTATTTTGAAAATGCGTCCCAGGACGCAAGAAATCACCATTGCCTATAAAGAAAGCTCAGCCTCAGCATTCCTGGCGTTCGTTGGAGGACGGGCGGCAGAGAGGTAACAGGACTCTGTCTTTTCTTGCCCAGAGAAGAAACATACAATGTCCACTTCTGCTCCGCCGTTTCAACTGCCCCCCCCCTTTTCCCTCTCTTTCTATCTAGCAGTTCTTCTCTTACTGAAAACTGTGATTTCAAGACGAGGTTCTCACTCTGTTTCCTCTCCTTTCTTTTATTTGCTCCCCTGTGAAATGGAGCCAAAAAAAACAAACATTTTTGCTGGAAATGTCGTTTTTTAACTCCAAAGTGCAGCATCTGGAATAAAAGGTTACAAATATGAAAACTAACTAAAGTATGACAGGGTGGTAGCAAACTGGCCGGATTGATTTTATTCACACCCAAACACATTAGCACCACTTTTACAGAGTTTGCCAGTAAAGCGCTATTTTTGTTTTCTTGTCTTTGTTTTCCCTGGGCTTGCAACTAGTGCACCAATCCTGGAGGTACTGCAAAGTGTGGATTGGAAAACAAAATGTGTACTGTGGCTCTGGGTCCAGGGATGTGGTCTTTTTACTATACTGCTTACGTTTTGTATGCAACATTTTCACAGGGCAGGGGAAACTCCTATCAAAACTTTACTATGAGGAAGGCTCCCTTGCTGAAATTCATCTGTCTTTTCGTAGTGCCGGTTGAGGAAGTGGGTGGAGCTGATAGAGGAAGTGGGTGGAGCCAATGGAGGAAGTGGGTGGGGCCAATGGAGGAAGTGGGTGGGGCCATAGAAAAGTAGGTGTGGCCTCCGACAAAGATTTGAGCACCTGCACTTCATATTTTACAAATTAAGCACTGGATGTTCCTAAATAATGGACAAAGCAACCATGGGAGATAGAGAAGTCCTGGTGCTCAGAGCCTGAATCTTACAGTGAAGCTCGTCACTGTAATTACTCCCTCTCTGTGCACTATGACATTCTGTCTCAGCTACGATAATATCTGCTGCTACATTTTTAAGTACGCAGCACACAAGTACACCTCACACTTTCCACCAAAAACTTTATATCAAAGCTAGATGCCCCGGAGCTGCGTCCATCGCCAGTGTCTCTATCGGCTAAAAAAAAACAAGTTTAAGCTTGTAAATGACAATTCCTTTTATTTATGTTTTAAAAACCAAGACATAAATAAAAGGCATTGTCATTTACAATGCCAATAGCTTAAACTTGCGTAAATGCGAGAGCCCTATTGCATTGCAAATGCTTGTTGAAGGATTGATGTGGTCTATGGCTGCTAAACCCTTTCTAGAACTCTCAGTCATAAACCAGCACCCTGTCGAATCCACCAGCCCCACTTCCTCAAAAACATGTTGCAAACCTGTGCCCATCATTTTATAATATGGTAGGAACTTAGACACATCACAAGGATGGCACTAGGCGCTTCATAAACTTGCATTCGTCAACGATAGAGCTCCCTTCCTCTCAACACGCTGCAGGGAAGCAAAAGGTCAGTCTGTACAAAGGCCACAGGAGACAGTCATGGAAGAAAGAGAAGCAGCAAACCAGTTGTTACGAAATCGAATTGAAATGATGTCACACCGAGCAGGAAGACGTGAGACATGAACAGTAACTTACTGCACGGCAGCTAGTGCAGACGGAATGAACACGTGTCAGTGTAGAGTGCCATCACCTCCCCTTCTGCCGGACACAGATCACACTGGCTGTCAGTAGAGCACCCTCGCCCCCATGCACATTGGTCATCATGGCCATTTACTGATTGCCACCCCTTCCAGTGCACCCTCCACCCATTTGCAGTGATGACCAAACTAGAACAGATCCCACAGACCTGGAAGGGGGCAATCTGGCCTCCAGTCCGTAAAGAAACACTGGCAAAGTCAAAAGGTTTGGCTACTGTATCGTGCAGACACACAACATACATGCACACAGTTCAACATACAAAAGCACAAATGTACGCAGGACTAAAGACGGATGCATACAAGCGACCATGAAAACAGATCAGTAGACATCTCTGTAAGCAGATCAATATTCACCCAACCGCCTATGTACACGGGACACACACATACACATATATACGATTGGACAGACATGAATAATGGGGCAGGCTAAGAAATTGATAAAAACCCACTACCAGGGCAATGCAAGTCTGAGCTTCATCGCCTCTTCAATCCCCATCCAATCCCTTGGTTTTTTTGGAAGGCTCCCTCCACATAAGAATAAAGTGCCACACGCATGACTCTTCCATGGCTGCCTTCGATACAGTGAAATGCAGATCACGCCCCTCTCTGAAGTCAGCAGACACACGTTTCAAGATAGTGGTAACATAGTTCAGATATTTGTGGCTGCTATAAAAAAAAATTGATGCACCGTTTGTTTGTATCTTTATTTTAATTCCTGCTCAAAGTTCAAAACCTATCCAGGTACTCACATCTTTATTTTGCCGATTGCGCTGAGTGAAAAAAAAGACATTGACACCATTCTCGGGTGTTGTGCTCACCTCATCGCCAGCAATGTATTTTTTAGAATTCCGGAGAACATTAATTCACCACTAAAACATAATTAGAAAACGGTGCACAAATAATATACTATGTTTAATTAAAAACTCTTCTTAACATTTTCAATAGACAACTAGCTAGTATGTGTCCAGGATCATTTCTACTTCACAAACTAAAAAATTAAAACAAAAAAAGCTGCATTTTGGAATAATTCAACATAGAGGCGTGGCTGAGATAAGATCTGCGCAAAACCAATATCAAAATAACAATCAACATTTATAGTTTTGCTCCAGGGAACAAAAGAAAACGGCCACCCACGTATCAATACTCCTATGTGACTAAAGAGTACACATTGGATAAACATTAAACACAATATTGTTCCCGAGCAAATTATCAATTAGATATCCTAAATCATATCATATCATTTAGTCAGTCCAAAGTGAAAAGTTATTTCATTCAAAATTCCAGTGTTTCTTGAGTTGTGAACTTCTTTATTTCATTATATCCATATCTGTTGATATATAAATCACCACTCTTTTATCTGCACTTGTGTTGTCTTACTCACCCTCGCACTGCCATCAGTAACTTTGAGGCATCCAGGGAGTCCATTGTCCCCCGGTCCGTCACGGCTGTTGTGCCGATTGAACGGAGGGGACGCGAGTCCTCCCCCTGCACCTCCCCTCACTTCCTGCCGCCTGCCCTGACCCGCATAAAGCTGAGGAGGTCACGGCCACGCAGCAGAGAAACCGTGAGCGCCGCGAAAACTAAAAGCCTAGTCAATTACTTGCCAAAAATGTACTGAGTTATTGCATTGCGCGAATTACAATTGATTACTAATTGTGTTCTGTTGTGAGTTCTGTCGCCGCTTGTTTTTAACAAACACCTTTTATCTGCACTTGTGCTGTCTTACTCACCCTCGCACTGCCATCAGTAACTTTGAGGCATCCAGGGAGCCCATTGTCCCCCGGTCCGTCACGGCTGTTGTGCCGATTGAACGGAGGGGACGCGGCACCTCCCCCTGCACCTCCCCTCACTTCCTGCCGCCTGCCCTGACCCGCATAAAGCTGAGGAGGTCACGGCCGCGCAGCAGATAAACTGTGAGCGCCGCGAAAACCAAAAGCCTTGTCAATTACTTGCCAAAAATGTACTGAGTTATTGCATTGCGCGAATTACAGTTGATTACTAATTGTGTTCTGTTGTGAGTTCAGTCGCCGCTTGTTTTTAACAAACACCTTTTATCTGCACTTGTGTTGTCTTACTCACCCTCGTACTGCCATCAGTAACTTTGAGGCATCCAGGGAGTCCATTGTCCCCCGGTCCGTCACGGCTGTTGTGCCGATTGAATGGAGGGGACGCGGCTCCTCCCCCTGCACCTCCCCTCACTTCCTGCCGCCTGCCCTGACCCGCATAAACCTGAGGAGGTCACGGCCGCGCAGCAGAGAAACCGTGAGCGCCGCGAAAACCAAAAGCCTAGTCAATTACTTGCCAAAAATGTACTGAGTCATTGCATTGCCCGAATTACAATTGATTACTAATTGTGTTCTGTTGTGAGTTCAGTCGCTGCTTGTTTTTAACAAACACCTTTTATCTGCACTTGTGTTGTCTTACTCACCCTCGCACTGCCATCAGTAACTTTGAGGCATCCAGGGAGCCCATTGTCCCCCGGTCCGTCACGGCTGTTGTGCCGATTGAACGGAGGGGACGCAGCTCCTCCCCCTGCACCTCCCCTCACTTCCTGCCGCCTGCCCTGACCCGCATAAAGCTGAGGAGGTCACGGCCGCGCAGCAGAGAAACCGTGAGCGCCGCGAAAACCAAAAGCCTTGTCAATTACTTGCCAAAAATGTACTGAGTTATTGCATTGCGCGAATTACAGTTGATTACTAATTGTGTTCTGTTGTGAGTTCAGTCGCCGCTTGTTTTTAACAAACACCTTTTATCTGCACTTGTGTTGTCTTACTCACCCTCGCACTGCCATCAGTAACTTTGAGGCATCCAGGGAGCCCATTGTCCCCCGGTCCGTCACGGCTGTTGTGCCGATTGAACGGAGGGGACGCGGCTCCTCCCCCTGCACCTCCCCTCACTTCCTGCCGCCTGCCCTGACCCGCATAAACCTGAGGAGGTCACGGCCGCGCAGCAGAGAAACCGTGAGCGCCGCGAAAACCAAAAGCCTAGTCAATTACTTGCCAAAAATGTACTGAGTTATTGCATTGCCCGAATTACAATTGATTACTAATTGTGTTCTGTTGTGAGTTCAGTCGCTGCTTGTTTTTAACAAACACCTTTTATCTGCACTTGTGTTGTCTTACTCACCCTCGCACTGCCATCAGTAACTTTGAGGCATCCAGGGAGCCCATTGTCCCCCGGTCCGTCACGGCTGTTGTGCCGATTGAACGGAGGGGACGCAGCTCCTCCCCCTGCACCTCCCCTCACTTCCTGCCGCCTGCCCTGACCCGCATAAAGCTGAGGAGGTCACGGCCGCGCAGCAGAGAAACCGTGAGCGCCGCGAAAACCAAAAGCCTTGTTAATTACTTGCCAAAAATGTACTGAGTTATTGCATTGCGCGAATTACAGTTGATTACTAATTGTGTTCTGTTGTGAGTTCAGTCGCCGCTTGTTTTTAACAAACACCTTTTATCTGCACTTGTGTTGTCTTACTCACCCTCGCACTGCCATCAGTAACTTTGAGGCATCCAGGGAGTCCATTGTTCCCCGGTCCATCACGGCTGTTGTGCCGATTGCACGGAGGGGACGCGTTTCCTCCCCCTGCACCTCCCCTCACTTCCTGCCGCCTGCCCTGACCCGCATAAAACCAGATGGGACTAAGGCCGCGCAGCGGACGCGCGCAGCGGGCCCGCCGCCGGCGCGCCGCCGGCGCGCCAAAGGCAAGCCCATCTGCGCCCGTCCGCGGCCGGTCGGGTCCAGGGGCCAGTTCCCCTGCCTCTCCCTGAAAATATGCATCGTCCATGCTCAGAGAGCTGCATGGGAAACGGAAGATCGCTACCCCCACCCGCCTTTGTTTGGCTGAAGCAGGTATCTTATGCAATAGATCTTCTTTTCCTGAAGTCCTCCTCATTCACGATTCTGACACCCCTACAAACGGCATCTCGCCCCACACTTTTAGCACTCAAAGCCTAGGGGGCCTCTCTGTTATATACTTAAATACTCGCTCTATGGTGAAACACCAACTTGAGATCCTCCAACTCTTACAGTTGGAGAGGCCTGATCTACTTCTCCTTACGGAAACGTGGCTTACGGATGAATCTACACCGGACATTCTGGCAGCTCTGCTAGATGATTATTATATTTTGCAAACTAACCGCCCCTCAGGGATAGCGGGTGGCAGGGTTGCCGCCATTATCCTTAAGGACCATCAATTCAAAACTATGGAGATTAAGGGAATATCTTCTGTCGATAGTCTAGTCATTAAACTAGAATCCCCAAAATCGTCCTTTACCTGCGCCCTTTTCTACAGACTCCCCTGCTGCATGCCCACTTTTCCCCAGGCCCTAGGAGAAATGATCTCTCACCTGGCGATTATTCATGCTAGACTCCTTATTATAGGGGACTTCAATTATTGTCCCTCAGATGCTATGGAGAGCGCCAGCTCTATTGAATTTACAGATCTTTTGTTGGGTATGAACTGCACCCAACACGTGCAGGCACCTACCCACACCAAGGGACATATTTTAGACCAGGTTTGGACAACGAACATGACTCCCTCGTCCCTTTTGATCTATCCGTGCACCTGGTCGGATCATCATTTTGTGTCCTTCACCTTACCGGAAGTTCAACTCCCTAGACCCAAAACGACCAAAAACCTTAAGTCTAGGAGCTGGAAAAATGTTAACATTGACCTTCTCTGTTCCCATCTTACTCTTACGGCCCCTATTGACTCGGAGTCAATTCACGATCAGGCCACAAACCTCAAGTCTTGGCTTGAATCCGCAAGTGAGCATGTCGCTCCGCTCAAGTACATTAAACCCTGTAGACCACATGACGCTCAGCGATGGTTTTCTACGGACCTAAAAATGAAGAAACTTACACTCAGACAAGCTGAGCGTCAGTGGAGACTCCACTATCACTCAGTAGACAAAAATCTTTACATCACCCTATTAAAGGAATATAAAAGTGCCATCCTCCAAACCAAAACAGACTACTTTTCAAAAAAGGTGTTAGACTCAGCCAATAAAGCTAAAGACATTTTTTCTATAGTCAGTGAGCTGTCTAAACCTGACAGAATAGTGCCTAAGCTTATTCCCTCTCAATCTCTTTGCGATTCACTTAATTCCTACTTTATGGATAAGATTACTGACATTAAAGCCAGTATCCCGCCCTTTCGCACCCCCCTCACTCCTCCCAAAACCAAGGACCTGCCACCTCCGATGATCCAGCTTCCTCTTATTTCCTTGGAAACCTTCTTGGGGTTACTAAAAAGAGTCAGCTCAGGGTCCCCAACAGACTGCTGCCCCCCACATCTTTCAGCAGATCCTCTCCAGGTGTCCTGACCATTCTCTCTCCCTCTTAAATAAATCACTCCAAGAGGGCATAGTCCCCAACCTTTTTAAGCATGCGGAAATTATCCCTATACTGAAGAAGCCAGGTGCTGACCCCTCCATCCCCGGCAACTACCGTCCCATATCGCTCCTACCATACGTTAGCAAAGTCCTTGAGGCCCATGTCTCCTCACAGCTAAGCTCTTTTGTGGAGCTGCATCATATTCTGGACCCTCACCAAGCCGGCTTCCGTCCCTTTCACTCCACCGAATCTGTCATTTTGACAGTGATGGGCGAGCTTAGAGGGAGTGCTGACAAAGGGCTTACTCAGGCTCTGGTCCTCCTGGATCTGTCCGCGGCTTTTGACACGGTCGATCATAACATCCTTTTGGACCGTGTCAACAATGCCGGGATCCAGGGGCGGGCTCTGGATTGGCTCTCCTCTTTCCTTAGCAATAGATTTCAATCAGTTTGCCTTGCCAATTTTTCGTCTAAAAAGAGGAAACTCTCCTGTGGAGTCCCTCAGGGCTCCTCCCTTTCCCCGCTTCTGTTTAGTCTTTATTTTCTCCCATTAATCTCTTCTCTTCGGGACAGGGAAGTTGTAACCTACAATTATGCGGATGACCTTCAGCTGATTTTCAATATCAGCAACCTCCCTTCTTCGCTAAACCACTTTCAGGATACTATGACATTTATCAGCGAATGGATTAATGGAAACCAGCTGAAACTTAACCCTGATAAAACGGAGTTAATTCTCACGGGTGGCCCTGCTAACCCATGGAACTCTAACTTTTGGCCTCCCCACTTAAGCACCCCCCCATCCCAGTTAGCTCCGCTAAGAGCCTTGGAATACTAGTCAGCAACGACCTATCGATGAAGGCCCAGATCAGCCGGCTTCTTCCAATTGCGCCGAATCAAAAAGATTAGTAGATTCCTTTCTCAAGAAGCCTTGACCTTGGTAATCCTAGCCCTGGTCATCTCCCGACTGGACTTCTCCAACTGCCTTTACGTAGGCATCCCAGCTTATCAGCTTAGACGCCTCCAACTTGTCCAGAATCAGGCAGCCAGGTTGATCTTCCATCAGCCTAGATGGCATCACATCCAGCCTCTTCTGAAGGAACTTCACTGGCTACCTGTGGCCAAACGCAGTCTTTTTAAACTGGGGTGCACCATTTTCAAATCCCTGTACGGAAGCTCACCAGCTTTCATTTCATCTAAAATCATACGCTATGTTCCCAACCGGCTTCTCCGGTCCCTCCATCACAACCTGCTAGTCATCCCTACTTTCAAACGTAAAAAAATGGGCGGCGCTCGTATTGGAGTACTGGCACCGCAGTTCTGGAATTCACTCCCGCTGGAGATAAGAACTGCCTCCACCTATGCCTTATTCAGGAAACTTCTGAAGACTCGGCTCTTTTCTCAGGCTTATGACTACTAGTTCCTGTCCCTCTGCCGCCTCATGTCTCTCCTAGCGCCAAGAAACCGTTTGGTGATCCCTTTCAATTTATATAATGCCCATTCCATGTTATATATAGCAATAAGTTTTGCTCTCCAGCTTGTGAAGACAGGTGGCTCAGAATCCAACCACTGGGATGTTATGCAAGACCGCAAGACTGACATACAAATAAATTTAAATCCTCTATCCGATATCGTCTGCCTACCCATATCTGTGCTGAATTCTATTCCAAACAAAACCAGAGAGGCTGTGATAGATATTGGTATTCCCAGAGATTGTGACAAAAACCGTTCAATATCCAACAAGAGTGGCTGTAAGGCAGGACAGGAGTAAAACATATGTAATGAGTCTGCTGCGTAGAGTCCACACCTTGAACAATTAGCCCCCTTACCAGCCTTCCATTTTGCTATTCTTCCTGGCGTATAATATAAATTAAACGTGGCCATATATGATTGACTTCTGAGACTACCAGAAAGCAAGATAGAGCTAGCCGTTCGCATTACTAATTGTAAGTCCAAATTAACTATCGGCAATTTCTCCTCCCATATTGCCTCCTGTCTTCCTAAGTCGTCAGTTTGTATTAACATAAGCTCTGCATATAATTGCCCTATTTTGCATTTACCTTTTATTAAATCCAAGACATGGATTTGTAATGGGTAGCATTTTCCCCCCACAATTGCGGCCTGTAAAGCACTTCTTAGTTGCAGATACTTAAAGAAATCCGCCTTTCCGACCCCGAATCTGCTTTGTAGGGTTGAAAAAGATACAATCCCGCCCTGCTCTAACAAATCACCCACTAACCTAATACCCAGGTGCGACCACCTAAGCATAACAGAGTCCTGAAACACCACATAGGATAAAACTGACGGATCTAGCGGTGTATACCATGTAATACAAGGAATAGAAAACAGTTTGCAAAATCTCTTCCAAACTACATAGGCCGCCTGAATGATTTTAAACCTAGTCTTTTTGTAGTAGCTTGGCTCTAATACTTTTAAAAGTAACCCTTGTGCTGAATTTCCCAAACACCACTCATAAATAGATGGGGAGAAAGCAGAGTCCAACACCGTCATCCTACCCCAAATCAAGACACCCATTAATTGAAACAGTGTGACTGAATAATACAAATAAAAATGTGGGATAGCCAGACCTCCACGTTCCAATGGCAAGTAAAGCCATTTAATTGCCCTTCTAGAGCGGTGGTATCCCCAGAGAAATCGTGAACACATCCGTTCTATTCTGTCAAATAACTCTTTTGGAAAAAGGATAGGGATAGCCCTAAACAAATACAACAATTTAGGAAAGATAGACATTTTCAAAACATTAGCCCTTCCATATAAGGAAAGATGCAGCCGATTAATTCTCTCCAAGATTTTATCTGAGGAAGCAAGTATCGGCTCTACATTAATACCCGGAATGTTTTGAATTTTAGATGAAACAATTACACCCAAATACATAGCTTCTGTGGCCACGCCCACCCCTAAGTCCACTGGATACCCAGCTTCTGAATGTAGTACTTGGGGTGCACCATTTTCAAATCCCTGTACGGAAGCTCACCAGCTTTCATTTCATCTAAATCATACGCTATGTTCCCAACCGGCTTCTCCGGTCCCTCCATCACAACATGCTAGTCATCCCTACTTTCAAACGTAAAAAAATGGGCGGCGCTCGTATTGGAGTACTGGCACCGCAGTTCTGGAATTCACTCCCGCTGGAGATAAGAACTGCCTCCACCTATGCCTTATTCAGGAAACTTCTGAAGACTCGGCTCTTTTCTCAGGCTTATGACTACTAGTTCCTGTCCCTCTGCCGCCTCATGTCTCTCCTAGCGCCAAGAAACCGTTTGGTGAACGTGCGCTCTACAAATTCTATGTAACATAACATAACATAACACTCTTCATTGATGAAAGAAAAACAGCATCACCAAATGTAGCCAATAGCCTTAACAAACAGGTGTTTCGTCTCGGGAAAAATCACCCGACGACTTCCTCAGGGCTACCACAAAAACTATAAAAGCATATTCAGAAAATGTAAAGCTCATTCCATAAACTGAGCCACCAATCAAAACCAGGTTCCTTCTTATAAAAAAGGGAACCATGTATATAAAAGCTATAAAAGAGTATCCATAAGAAAGCCAAAAGAATGAAATCACCACAGTTTCACCCAGTAATTAATTACAAAGATATATAGTGCACAACAAAGAAAAAGAAACCTGCACCAGATGCGTCACTTTTTAAACCCCTGCGCCACATTATACCTGCGCCAGGTATAATGTATGCGGGGGGGGCGTTCCGGCGCAAGTAAGCCTCGTAGAAGTGACGCAGTGAAATCTACGAGATTTCACTGCGCCACTTCTAGGACGCAAATGTGTCAATATCTTACGCCTGCCTCACAGCAGGCGTAAGACTGACGCAGGCCCTTTCACCTGGGGCTTGCCCCATGTGAAAGAACACATTGCTGGAGTTGCGTCACTTTTATGACACACCCCAACAATGTGTCACTTTTGCGCCAACAGATACGTTAGAAATACTGACGCATCTGTCACTCCTTGTAAATATGACGCATCATTGGTGTCGCAAGAAGGGCGCAATGAAAAGTGACGCATCACTGTTTTCACGGAGCGATGCGTCCCTTTTAATAAATGAGGCCCTAAGTGTTTAGAGGATTTCTGACAACTTTTGGGCCCGGTGCTACTGAACCTACTGCACCATTCAAATCATGACCCTGTTGTCTGCAAGGTAACTGTACTTGTGGCTGCCTGTTTAGTAGTAAAATATAGCATAGCTCTTGTACATTAACTTTACTTTTAACATGTAATGTTTATTACAACATTTAGAATTTATCATAATAACCAAATAGCCATATAGATTAAGTTGAAAAAAATCAATCTTATAATGTCTACAAGAAAGGTGCTGAGGCATGAATAGGAAATGTTCTAAGTCTAAAGCACCTGCTATACACAACTAAGGGGCCGATTTCGATGTCGGGTGCAATTGCTTCTGCCCAACATCGACTCGGTCCTGGGACTGACCGACCTCTGGTCGGCGGTCCCGACGGCCTCATTGGGGTGCGACCAAACACTGTTCGGTCGCATTCCTGCATTTCCCTATGGGAGCATGCGTAAACTGGCCATAATACATGCTCCCGTAGGGAAATGGGAGGTGCAGTTCATCCGAGTACACCGTGACAGCCACGGGGCGTAGGGATCAACAGGGTGGCCCCATAGGTGCCCCCTCGGCCCCCAACTGGAAGCCGCAAGCACAAGGGGGCCCTGCTGAGAGCCGACAAGCATGCTTTCCGACATGGTTTTCATGTCGGACAGGCCAGCATGGAAACCATGCTGGAAACCGTGCATCGTAATCTCAAGGGCAGAAAGGCCGCCCTTGAGATTACTGGCTAGCTTCCGACTGGCCGACGGGCTCCAGGAGCCCATCAGAAGCCACCCGGAATGACCGGCTGGTTTACTCGGGAAGAAAACTGTGCAACCCATTACGATGTGGCCCAGAAGGTTCCGACTGTCGGGCGGAGCCTTTACGGGCCGCATCGTAATCAGCCCAGCGTGAAGCTCTGCTCCTTAAAAAAACTGCCCCCACACTGCTGCTTAACAAAACCAGCCCCTACCGCTCCAAAACCTGCCCCCACCATTCCAGCCTCCCGGGCAAACACCAGATGCCCACTACGGCCAGTGCAAAAAGAACTATTGATGGACAGAATGCAGAACAATGTCATACATTCACCCCAGTACAGAGATCTCGGCCTAAATCCATCGTTTTTTTGCTCACCATGCCATTCCAGTTTGGACCCAGCCATATGCAAATCAGTCTTGACCCTGTGCCTCATGGGAACAGTCCAGCCCGAAGTGCCAAGCCAGGTCCTCCCTGGACTGGAACCACGCATCCTAGGACCGGTTTCAGGGTTTCACCCCTCTTCAGCCAGGATAGCTTGATTCCAGTGGCATGGAGAGCACGGGACTCACGTCTGAGCATACCCGTCCCACTCGGTTTGACAAATGCAAAAAGAAGTGCCTCAGCCCTCTTTTTGAGTGGCCTAGTATTAGGTGCGATACTGATAGCACCTGATAAATAATGATTCAGTGAGATTACATTATTTATCGAGAGCGGTAAATAGCACCTATTACGAGTTTTTACCCCGTAATTTCCCAATGTTTTTCTTCCTTTAAATCTCGTTAGATTTAACCTGCTGAAATGTAATGAGGGGTGTTTTTTAACCACACTCTGTATAAACTGAGTCGAGATAAAAACCACAAAACTAACAATTCTGTTATGTGGAGTGACATGAGTTACCAAATATATTGGAAATTATTTGCCAACCCATAATGAGGGCGTGTAAGTTGTTGTTGTTACTGGGGACTATTCCTATCTCAAATATATGCTCCTGGATTTAAGATCGAGTATATTTTTATTGTTCTGGTTATAGCACTGCTTAAACACCAATGATAAATTAATGTAGGCCAGATTAGTTCCACTTCCTATTGTAATTACTGTTGTGTTCAGCAAATCACTGAGGCTGGAAATTCCTGTTAAACTGCTTTCAATGCCCTTCATAGAGGTTATGTTTGCACAATTCTTAGGATGGAATACAGTGCCAGACCTTGTTTATTCAACAAGGTGCCCTGCTACCCTTGTTATTCTGCAGGGCCCAGTAAATCTTGCCAAGCTCGATTTAGTGGGCTTTGGCACCTGGAAGACAGGGTTTTCTCTCAGGCAGGTCTGTCCGGCTTCCAAGTAAGTTAAGTATTGTTTGAAATAATTTGTCAGGAAGGCTGATGGCTTGCGCAGGTGTTTACACATCTCCCTGCCCTTTCCATAGCAGAGATTGATCGATAAAACTTCAAGAAAAGGTACAGTCTTAAAGAGTCTCATATAAACACTGTGAAGATGTAAAGACCAGGGACAGGCCAAAGACTGACACTTTATCTAGCCATTTTTAGGTCTCGACCTTGCTATCGCGTAAGCGATGGCAAAGCGAGACTATTGAAAGCGGGTTTGAAAAGTGCTCCCAAAAGCGGATTGCATGGCTAGCACGCGCACAATCACGCGCATCGTGCCGCCATGCACTCCGCTTTTGGGAGCACTTCAAAGGGTCCGCTCCCCCGCCTGGAATGCGCTCCCCCGCCCCCAAGCGCACGCGCGCCACGCTCCGCCGCCGACGGGCTTGTTTATCATCTCCTGTTTTACTTTCTCTTTCGTCTTTCTTGTTTTGTTATCCCCTCTGCGATCATCTTCAGAAGCATTAATTTCTCAACGCATAAGCTGAATCTGTCCCGTAAAGTTACAAAATGCCTTCCTGAGCTATTCTAGGCTTTGTGCCCCGAACAAAGTCCAACAGGTGGTTTGTGTCAGTTGTACTTGTGCGCTATAAAGTCTGTAACTAAATAGTACTAATAGTGCATCGTGAAAAGGGTCGAAACGTAAGACATGTTTTAAACAATTAAGCAGATTCACGTTTCAAACCGCATCCATTAAAACTAGTGGAACGAAGAGCTATTTTTTGTTTGGCCTTTCTGAAAAAGCAGCAGACACACAAACCCCCAGCCCTCTTTGCGCCCACCCGCACTCCTCGAGTTGGTATGATACATTGCGCTCGCCTTGTTTTAAGAGCGCTGAAAGGTCGCGATTTAACTTTATTTTGTAATTGTTTCCTGCTAGTTTAACTTCCTTTCCAATGCTGTTTCCGTGGAGGCGTTGCAGCTCCGCCCACATTTCCTTTCTGTTGACATCCCTTTAAAAATACATGTAAACAAAGCATAACACTCACCGGCTAGGGTAACCAACTATATGTAATTTTCATGGTCTGCCCGTGAATTTACTGTAATGTACGTTTTCCGGGAAGTTTCCACAGGCGGCATTTGTCTGGTATTTCAGCCTTTGAGCTGACTGACAAATCTTCAGCAGTTTAGATGGCTCAGCTGAAGCAGAAGAGATGTGCTCTCCTGAGCAGTGATTCAGTGGTCTGGAATTTAGTGCTGAAAAAGGCATCATACACGTGAAACCCATTTGTCGATGACTGCATGCCAGGCAGCCATACCCCAGCAGAGAGTGAGAGAGCGCAAAGGGGTCTCCTAGGGGCATCGGTCACTGGTCTCTTTCATGACCAATTATTTTAAAGTCCTCATTTGAAATTCGCATTTGCAACAGCATGCTTATACAAACAAGTCTTTGTGAACCAGGCTATTGGTGTCTGCACGTGTTTGACCACCCAGTAAATGACCGTGGGGCACACTTCTTTATTCCTTTCAACTTTCCCTTCAGACATTTCACATAATCTTGGCACCGCTTCAAAAAGTGTGGCTTTGTATTTCGGCTGAAGAATTTTACTGGATGATATAGTCGATCATTTTAGCAAGTTCTGTGATTCTTTCAGGGCATTTCTGGTATCAGAATGCGTCTGCTATTAGATGGATATTAGGGAATAAATTATTGTGTGCTGTACAACGACATTCTACGAGTCCTTTCTGCCAGCACTCAATTGCCTCTGCGTGATCAGAGAAATCCTTGCTGACTTGAGCCATCCTCGGAGTTAAAGGGACTTGGTACTATTATGGCAGAATGTTCTTTACGGTGCGTAGTCCGTGTTAGTTCACCAATTATTTCTGAATAGACAGCGTCTTCGCAGTGAAGTTGCGTGCTGTGTTACTATTTTCCCTGCGCAGCACTCCTGGCCATGCTGAGGTCTCCCCAGACAGACTATGTATAGCACATGTGTGAAGGGATAAACACGTTTTCTCACAATCTTCCTCATTTTAGAGTTGATTTGAGGGCTGTTTATGGGATTCTATATGCATATTCCGGTGGCTCCTGCCTGTGGTAACTTGAGATTGCTGTCCTTGTATCCCAATGTTGAAACTTGGGGAAACCCAAATATATTCAGGACTCCCACCCAACTCATCCCCAGTGTTTTCAAGAGTTGCGACTCAAATGCTGAACAAGTGTCCCACCCCCACTTCTTGAATGCGCACATTAGATTGGCTGTAGTCCTGCACTGATCTCTTTGCGCGCAGACCTGTGACAGGACAAAAGAACAACTTTTTTTTGGGGGGGGGGAACCCTTCCATTGGTTTTTGTGGCTTTCAAACAGTCCCCCACCACCCCCCACACACACACCTCTAATCCTGAAGAAAATACAAACTCTTTGGTTGCAGCCCATGGATGGTCCTGTTACATCTTTCTTCCACTTGGTCTTTGATTGTATTCGGTGCGTTGTTTGTTAATGCTTTAATCTTTCACACTGCATCAGTGGTTCCCATGCCCACCAGCGATCCAGCTTCCAGTAGGGAGCCTTCAGGGAGCACCTTCCACATTTGGACCTAGTTATTCACTGCATGTCTTACTTGGATGTATCTAAAAAGTTATCTAGGTGAAGTTCAATTCCTTAGCTTAATTGTTTGAACTATATCCTCTCGTATCTCCCCCAGAAGTCTCCTACTTTTAAAACACCTATCAGGTCACACTTACTTAATTTGGAGAGTTCAATGATGTCGCACATGTAGTTTCTTCCCCAAACTGGAGTTTCTTGGGTTACTTACCTTTACATCCCATGTTGGAGCTTGCTGTTTCCTCTGCTTTTACATCAACTTAAGTAGGATTTAGCATCACAGCCATATTCTTCCTCCACAACTATAATGTAAATATCTTACTCCTCCACTTCTGTATCTGTCCAGATGCAGTGAGTTCATCCTGTGCCTTGGAGCTCGTACTGTGCTTTAGTGCTCCCTTCACCCACCAGGTGTATTTACCGATCAATAGTATTTGTATATTGTGGTCAGAGAAATCCTATTCCCCTCTCCTTTCAACAAGAAATTGCTGCAACTTCTCTTTAAAAAAATAAAATAATAATAACACCTTGGCTGGACTTTTAGCACCTTTTTGAGTATCATATTTTAGGAATGTTTAATCCAGAGTACTGTATTGCAAGAGGGACATGCAGATTTCAGATATTTTAGTTCTGCCCATTTCCACCCCATCTTTTCAATTGGCTCCTGTTACAGTCCTTTCAAAATCGTTGCTTTTCATTTGTGAATAGGCTTACTAGCCTCCCTATGTCTGCATGTGTATCCTCCCATAACGACTGGACTTTTAACTTGTGGTCTTACACAGGCTGCTTTATCTAGTTGGTGAGCACTAATTTCTTTAATGGTCTTCCCCTATTCCAACCAGGACGTTGCCGCCCTCTTTTACCTTGTTGTTATTAATGTAATTATTTTTAATTTGCAGCGTAGTCCGCTTTCACTTTGGTGGTCGCACTTCTTTATTTATTTAACTTACACCGTGGTCCGCTTGCACTTTAGCAGCTGCGCTACTGAATTTGCTTTCTTTTTTTTGTGCAAGTTCCCATACCGTGCTTTCACATTATTGTTAACTGCACCACTTTCTTTAGACGCTGCTTACTGTAACCTGAATACGGTGAGCAGCATCTAAAGAAAAGGGCGTGGCCACTATGAACTTTGTCTCGCATTTGCAAGAGTTTGAGCTATTGGCATTAGAAATGACAATGCCTTTTATATATGTGTTGCTTTTGAAAACACATGAATAAAAGGCACTGCTATTTACAATGCCAATAGCTTAAACTCTTGCAAGTGCGAGACCTATTGCATTGCAAATGCTTGTTATAGAGTTGTGCTCAGTGGCGGCTGCTGAGGAACAGGGGTGGCGAGGCGTGGGGGAGTGTGGGGGGGGGGTTGAAATAAAATCACTTACCTGGTGACGGCTGCCGCCTCTTCTCCGTCCGCTTCTCTTCATCCTGACTCCCAGAAGCAGGAAGCTTCCGGGACCCCATAAGCCAATCACAAGCATGACAGCAGCATTGTGACTGGTCTGAGCGGCCCGTTTGGCCACTCAGGCAGGGCCTGGAACCTTGGAACAGTTGTCCACCAGGCTCTGCAACACAGCCGGGTGGAGAAATGCTAAGTGCGCATGATGATTTGGCCGACCCAAGACGGACGGCCAAATCATTATGCTCACTTAGTAGTGCCCATACCACTCCTCCTCCTGTGAACCAGCCCAGCCGAGCCCCGCCCACCCCAACCTGGCGCAGTGCAGAAAAATTAAATGATAATAACAATGTACTATTACCATTTTATTTTTTCTTGTTGCACTGCTCTGAGAGCAGTGGGGCGACGCTCCTCCGCCTTAGCGGAGAAGCCACAGCTGGTTGTACTCCCAGTAAAGAAATATTCACAAAACAGCATAAATGCAAAAGTAATTGAGATCAAATATGTGAGTCCATATTTGGATGATTTAGAATTGAATATACTTTATTGCCTGAATGCAGGAGTATATGCATTCTATATGCAGGAGTATATGACATGTGAGGAGGCTCATTAAGGTACCTGCCGAGTTCCACTAATAGTTCTAAATCTTCATTGCTGTTTTTCTGGTAGTTGCCAAAAATATTGCATTGGTATTACTGCAGTGAGTCAATGGGGCAAACATATACATTTTCCAGGGAGTGTGGGTGGGAGACTGACCCGAAAGGCATGAACATTGATCTATTTGAAATCTGCACAAGTGTGGTTGAATGCAGCATTGGCGATACTACTGCACAGACAGAGAGGGTGTGGTTGAATGCTTAGGGAATTATCCCACAATTCCCCTGACACATAACTCCTCATCCCGTGTTGCTTTTTCTTTTCTCCCCTTCTTTGCAACACTACTTTATTTTCCTTTTTTTCTCCCCACTCTTTGTTTACACTCTGCATTGTGCCTCCATTTCACCTCTTCTTCACTCTCTTAACTTCTTCTTTAACTCTGGCTCTCTGGTGAGGAGATACAGTGTGCAGATATGATAGCAAGATGGCTCAGTGAATTAATGCTTGCTGCTGTCATTTGTTGTGATCTTTTAACCACAGGCCCGCATCTCAGTGAGGCCAGCTCAGCCTGCCATTCTTCCAAGGCTGCTTAACTCAGTATTATTAAAATGTGTAAAAGGCACCCACGCAATTTTCATTAATTGGACACATTCTTCATCATCTTCTGCTTCTTCTTCATCTTCTTCTTTTTTTTTTTATTGAAAGCTAAATATTGTGTCCTAATCAACTTGACAAAAGGAGAGGATGGCACAATATTTTTCTCTTTACAAAACTGAACATGCTCCTTTGTATTAGATGAAAACAAGAATACATTGCGAAAGTGATTGCTTATTTTCAATCGGTTTGAATTAGTCTTTTACCTTAAAACCCATTCTCCGATATATATATATATATATACATATTTTTAAAGGGGCATATGAACAAGGGCTTTATCTCTGCTGTTTTGGCTTAAAAAGCCGAAATAACGGAGATAAAACTATCGCCGTATTTACAAGAGGGTGCTAACATGCATAATCGCATTTTAGCACCCTTGTTCCCGATGCCTCCCTTTGCATCTCTAATGAGATGCAAAGTGGGCGTCACTGGGCGTACCACGGATGGACTTCCTTGTAAAATATCGCTGATGTTCACATCGCGATATTTACAAGGCAGCCCACAGGATTTTAGCAGATGTTAGATTTTGGCGAAAATGGCGGTTTTCGCCAAAACCTAACGTCTGCTGAATCCTGACTTACCAATGCTTAACATAAGGGGTGGATTATGCTGATATGACCACAGGGTCGTATCAGCAAGGTTATTGCCGTTTTGCAGGGAACATCGCTGGAAAACCAGCGATGTTCCCTGCAAAACGGCGATTTCCTCGCTATCGCTGGATTTCTTATCGCCATTGTGAAAAGCGTTGTTGATATAGCGCTATCACGGCGATGAAATCCAGCAATAGGATAAACATCGCTAAACGCGCTTAGCGATGTTTATCTCCAACCGTTGTTGATATGCCCCTAGGTTTGGCCATAACTCTGCTTTGTATGAAGCCTTACTGATATACCTGGTGTGGGAGCCTGGTTGACAACCATAAGGACTATAACACAGAGTGGCCGATTTACAAAGCTATTTGTGAACCTGTGGCAGACTTACATTTAGACACAGCCTGATTCATTAGTAAAAAAAAATATTTTTCACTGGTGTAGGAAAGGTAACTTTTTACTCATAAATGGACATAGGCAAAGATGTTTGTGTGACTAAACCTACACACTGGGATGGGGCAGGGAGTGGGTATCAAAGACTAGATTGTGAGCACCCACAAATGTATGCATTTGTTGGCATTCACAAACTTGTTTCTGATCTCAATTCTCTGGAAAGGTCACAGAGGTACTCCTATCAAGGGTTGAGTCTCTATCCAGTGTGGGGATGGGAAGGGATAGCCTGCCAAAAATGTTCAGTGGCAGGGAAAAAGACTGCCCAAAGGGTAAACATATTTTCACCTTGAAGGAAACAATTTTCAAAGCAAGTGCATTTGCTCTTGTGCTGTTGATTTACAATTGTGAAAATGTACACATGCATGGTTTTGTTTCAGAAAACAGTGTTCTAAAACTTTTGCATAACCTGGAAAACATGCATAATACAAAATAAAAGGAAAGGAAGACAATCGTGGAGAGAGAAGAGGTGAAGGTGTCAAAATAACAAAAATGATATTTCAGCACACTGTGTCTATTTATTTTATTTGATGTCCTTTTCTGCTTGAAGTGGTTACAAAATGGTTGTCTTGTGGGAGCAAAGCCGTACCCCACATTTTGACACACCAAAATTAACCTCATTCGGTTCTCCCACAATTTACTGACTCAAAGACAGTGTTAAACCTCTATATCACCTTAACACATATGCATCCTCTCAATTAGTTGAAAAATGGCGTTTAACACAGAAATGTGGTATAACTAAAACACATTAATAAGCACACTTCCACACATCATAGGAGATTTGATTCAATTGCAATTATAGAAATGTAGTCTATATATGTAAAATCATATTTAAGAAGGCATATTAATTACCATTATTCATGCAAAAATTATAAACCCAGAAAAACGTTATCACAAATTTCCCCTCTTATTATTTTATAATCACTAAAACAATTAATACAACTTTATTAATCGGGAATGCATCAATTTCTGCTTCTTTTTGGAATCCTCCTGTACCATTTATAACTGATATTTCATATCTCATATTCTTCAGTCCATTTCCTCTTTAATGGTCTCTCGTCATTTTGATATATTTTTAATCCGACACCGAGAAAAGTTTAGCAAGAGAAACAAAAAAATTGTACAAATCATTATAATTATTACAGAGAATAGTATAATGTGTACAGACTACCACCAAAATCATTTATCAATTAACCTGATAACCTATAGCTTCCCACAAGCCATGCTTTTTAAAGATTAAAGTTCATTAGAGTTATTAGTCATGTTGATGATATATGAGTTAATAATAGGACTATTATAAGGATTAAAAGTGCAGCATCTCTTAATTTTTAGTACTTAGCAAACACCGACTTCTTTCCCAAGAAAGATATTTAATGCTAAGTGGTACTGCAACACCATTGCTCTAATAGCAATTAGTTCTGAATTAGTTTGAGTTAACACTCCAGCTGTGCTTAGAGCAAGTCTATCCATCAATGTAGATAAAGATCTAATTTTCACATCATTCATTGCCACACCAGGAGCAATATATATTTAGAACTACCTGTTCAAATCCATGCTTCACTCTCCTCAAAACCACTGCATCATGCATTCCACTCATATGATAAACTCTAGGGAACACCAAAGCAGATCAATCAATCAATCAATCAATCAATCAATCAATCATGGCATTTGTAAAGCGCACTACATACCCGCGAGGGTCCCAAGGTGCGGGGGGGGGGAGGGGAAGCTGCTACTGTTCGAACAGCCAGGTCTTGAGAAGTCTTCTGAAGGTCAGAAGGGCTTTGGTCTGTCGTAGGTGGATGGGGAGGGTGTTCCATGTCTTGGCGGCGAGGTGGGAGAATGATCTGCCGCCGGCGGTCATTCTTCGGATGCGGGGGACAGTGGCGAGGGTGAGGTCTGCGGAGCGGAGCTGGCGGGTGGGGGTGTAGAGGCTGAGTCGGCTGTTGAGGTACGTTGGTCCAGTGTTGTGGAGTGCCTTGTGTGCGTGGGTGAGGAGTTTGAAGGTTATCCTCTTTTTGACAGGGAGCCAGTGTAGGTCTTTCAGGTGGGGTGTGATGTGGCTGCGGCGAGGGATGTCGAGGATCAGGCGTGCGGAGGCGTTCTGGATGCGTTGAAGCCGTTTCAGGAGTTTGGCCTGGGCCCCTGCGTAGAGTGCGTTTCCATAGTCCAGTTTACTGCTGACGAGGGCCTGGGTGACTGTCCTTCTTGTTTCGGTGGGGAGCCACTTGAAGATCTTGCAAAGCATGTGGAGGGTGTTGAACCAGGAGGAGGAGACGGCGTTGACCTGCTTCGTCATGGAGAGGGTAGAGTCGAGGTTGATCCCTAGGTTGGGTGCGTGGTCCGTGGGAGTTGGGGGTGTTCCTAGTGCAGTCGGCCACCGGGAGTTGTCCCAGGCCGAGGGGGTGGATCCGAGGATGAGGACCTCCGTCTTCTCCGAGTTCAGCTTCAGTCGGCTGATTCTCATCCAGTCGGCGACAGCCTTAATTCCTTTGTGGAGGTTGGTTTTGGCGGGGGTCCTTGGTGAGGGATAGGATCAGCTGGGTGTTGTCGGCATCGGAGATGATGTTGAGGTCGTGCGGGCATGCGATGTGGGCGAGTGGTGCCATGTAGACATTGAATAACGTTGGGCTGAGGGATGAGCCTTGGGGTATGCCGCAGATGATCTCGGTGGCTTCGGAGCGGAAGGGGGGGAGGCAGACTCTCTGATTTCTGCCGGCAAGGAAGGAGGAGGTCCAGTCCAGGGCCTTCTCCTGGATTCCGGCGTCATAGAGGGGTGTTCGTAGTGTGCGGTAGCAGACCGTATCGAAGGCGGCTCACAGGTCCATGAGGATGAGGGCCGCGGTTTCTCTGTTGTCTAGCAGGGACCTGATCTCATCGGTGGCGGCAATGAGGGCAGTTTCGGTGCTGTGGTTGCTGCGGAACCCAGACTGGGACGGGTCCAGGATGCTGTTCTCCTCGAGGAAGCTGGTCATTTGTTTGTTGACGGCCTTTTCGATGATTTTTGCCAGGAGCAGGGAGATGGGTCGGAAGTTGTGGAGGTCCTTGGGGTCCGCCTTGGGTTTTTTAAGTAAGGCGTTGATCTCTGCTTGCTTCCAGCTCTCCGGGAAGTTCGCTGTCTCGAAGGGGATGTTGATGGTTTTCCGGAGATGGGTTGCGATGGTGCTGCTGGCTTTGTTGAAGATGTGGTGTGGGCAGGGGTCGTCTGGGTATCCGGAGTGGACGGTGCTCATCATCTTGATGGTGACGTCATCGTTGATGTTGGTCCAGGAGATCAGGCGGTTGGTGTGGGTGGTGGTCGTGGGAGCGGGGGTCTCAGTGGTTGCCGGGGTAGTGGCGGTGTTGAAGCTGTCGTGGATGTCTGTGATCTTGTGATGGAAGAAGGTGGCCAGTGAGTCGCACAGGTCTTGTGAAGGTGGGATGTTGTTGGTGTTGGAGCTGGGGTTGGAGAGTTCCTTCACGATGTTGAAGAGCTCTTTGCTGTTGTGTGCATTGTTGTCTAGCCGGTCTTTGAAGGAGGTCCTTTTGGCGGATCTGATGAGGTGGTGGTGTCCGCGGGTGGCGTTCATGTGGGCGGTGTAGCTTTCCGGTGTTCCTTCACAGGTCCAGGATTTTTCCAGTTTTCGGCAGGTTCGCTTGGAGGCCTGGAGGTCTTCGGTGAACCAGCTGGCTTTCTTTTTTTTTTTTTTTTTTTTTTTTTTTTTTGAAAACCTTTATTGACAGTTCAGGAAGAACAAGTATGGGCCTACAACCCCCCGGGGCCGGCCGCTAAGCAATCAGAGCAATAACAACAAGTATAAACACAGGCAGCACTTCGGGGAGCAAAATCGTACTGCTAATACTGTGAACAGCGTAAGTAGGGCACCAGTAGAAAGAGGTTTTCATTTTATGATGAAACGAAGCAGAAGGATCAGGTGACAAGCAATTTTAAAAACAACGATCACGGATATGCGGAGTAATGAACGTTAGCGATTTACAGCAATCTATTCGGTCACTGGCGCAAACACAAGAACATCAGGATGGGGAATCACATAGTATACAGTTGCGCCCGCAGTCACCCGCCAGAACTCCCCAAGAACACCCCGGAAGTTGTGAACACATGGAACGGCAACGAGGCATAGCAAAAGGAGGTGTATCACGCTGATCCCAGAAAAGAAAACAAAAAGAATCAGAGAAGAAAAAGGAGGCCATGGAAAAAAAGATGAAAGAATACAGAATCCCCTCCCCCAACCCCCCACCCTGCACCTCTGCAGATGAGTACGGCCCCCCCCCCAGCAGTGTGCCTGTCGCCCTGGAACCAGACCCGAAATGTAGGAGAATAGGGAAAAAGAAGTAGGAAAGGACCCCCACCAGACGGGGGGGTAGAGAAAGTATTTATAAACTGGAGGAGGGCCTTCATAACAGACCCCCGGCTTCTCCCTCCCGCACAGTAAGGTTCCCCTAAAGTGAACAAGGAACAGCACAAAAACAATCTTCTCAAACCTCGATGGGGAGCATTATGCACCTATTGTGTCAGTAGCCATGTCAGGAGAGCACACCACCCCAAGCCCGCCCGTCCACTAGGCGACCACCCCCGAGGGGCTAGCCTCATCCCTGACCACTCTTTGGAATTCTGCCCATGCCAACCCCTCGACCCAGCACCATACCCAATGTTCCTAGGCAGAGGAATGTCCAATAACAACAGAGAAGCGACGCACACAGGTGGGGTGGAAGTCTCTGAGCATCAACACAGTCCGCCGCTTGAGGAAACAGGCTTCCCAGTGCTGCCCTAGGATCTGCTCTGCACGCAAGGTTCAGGAAGGCAGAAGCAGCCAAAGCAGACATTAGGTGCTGGAGTTGTCTCTGGGTCGCAGGAGGGCATGCACGGGATGAGGCCACCAAATCCCACTCAGGTCCGACGACTCCGGGAAAGATCAGGCCCTCAGAAGGTCGAACACACTGTAGCATACTGGCCGGGGCGTCCAGTCGTACACTAACCTCAGGGGTGGCCGCCACAGCGTCCTCCTGCGCGCAGTGTGGGTAGACTCTGTGTTCGTGCGGACAGGCGGGCCGCCACTGCCCCAACTCCGACGCCACACCATCGAGCTTACTCCCCAAGATCACGAAACCATGAACCAAGGAGGAGTGAAGAGTACCAATAGCCTCGAGGAGGTCGCCGTACCCCAGCTCAGCTCTTTGTGATCTCGCCGCCACACTCTCAAAAATCGTACGCTCACAGGCCCGCTGCGGCCCAGCGGACAGGATGGTAGGCTTCATCAACCCAAGATGGCCGCCAAGTATGCCCGACCCTCACCGGGGCCGGGACCCCGGGACAAGCGTCGCGATGTCCACGTCGCGGGTGACCGGGTTCCGGGGGCAGGCAAAAAACTATCTGTGGTCACGGGCAACAGTCGTCCCCACCACGGACCAGCTCCCGTAGAAATCCGGGGGCGGCCCGCAATGATCGGGGCAGGATACGGACGGCGGCCGGGCAGCTCACCATCAAGGCAGGGGCAGCCACCGGAGGATCCAAGATTTGCGCCCCCGGTCATGCACTCGGTCAGCTACACTGGGCAGTAGAAATGACCACGCCGAGGTGCAGGCCGGGTTTGGCACCGCTCCGGTGGGCCGACTCCACCCAGTCACCACCAGCCGCTGTTGTCGCACTGCCACCCGGCCACGGCGTCCACTCGATGTCCCGGCTCCAGGGTCGCACAGGCCGCAAGGTTCAGATGCAGTTTTCTCCGGCGATAGCACTGCTAGAAACCTCGGAGTCACACAGTCGGGAGCCCCTCTCCTTCAGAAACAAGACCACGTAGCACAGGTTGAGGATCTCAGGCAGGATATTCGTGCGGGATGCGGAGGTTCACGGAGCCGGGAGTCTACGCTGCCGTCCCGGTCGCCATCTTGGCTCCTCCCCCAGCTGGCTTTCTTGCTAGTGTGGGTGTTGGAGGTGTTCTTGAGGGTGGCGAGGGTGTTGGCGCAGTCGTTGATCCACTGTTTGAGGTTGCGGGTGGCGGTATCGGGGTCGGTCGGATCTGCGGGTGGGTTCTGGGCCAGAGAGGTGGAAAGCTGGTCTTCGGTGACTTTGCTTCCGGAAAGGTGAAGTGGATGCAGCGGTGATCGGTCCAGTGGAGCTCGGTGGTGTGGTTGAAGGAGATGTGGGAGCTTGCGGAGAAGATGGGGTCAAGCGTGTGGCCGGCGGAGTGGGTGGGTGTAGTGACGAGTTGTCTGAGTCTGAGGTTGGCGAGGTTGTCGATCAGGGTGGAGGAGTTGGTGTTGTTGTTGTTCTTGAGGTGGAAGTTCAGGTCCCCGAGGAGTATGTAGTCCATGGAGGCGAGGGCATGTGTACTGACGAGGTCGGTGATGGAGTCGCTGAATTGTGCTCGTGGTCCGGGGGATCTGTAGATGAGGGTTCCTCTGAGGGTGGTGTTGGGATCGGTTTGGATCTGGAAGTGCAGGTGTTCGGCGGTGCTGAGGGTGCCGTCAGAGTTGGTTGAGACTTTGAGAGAGCTCCTGTGGACGATGGCGATTCCTCCTCCTACTCCATTGGTGCGGTCCCTGCGGGTGATCTTATAGCCTTCTGGGATGGCTATGGCGATGTTGGCCGCCGAGGAGGGGTTCAGCCAGGTCTCCGTCAGGAAGGCGACGTCTGTGGTGTTGGAGTCCAGTAGGTCCCAGAGTTCAACGGCATGTTTACGTGCGGAGCGGGTGTTGAGAAGGATGCATCTGAGGTGGTTGGGTTCTTTGGTAGGTGGGATGGCGGGCCGGATGCTGGTGAAGCTGCAGTTCCGGCAGCAGAAGGGTCCTTGGGTGCGCTTCGGGGCGGCCAGGCAGCAGGTGCGTGATCGTCCGGCGTTGAGTGAGTGGAGGGTGCTGGGGTCGTAGCGTAGACGGGCGTTGTAGCGTTCGCAGGGGCCAGGGGTTCTGGCGCTGGGTGCGGTCCAGGCAAGGACGGGCGCAGACGGGCTTGCCTTAGGCGCGCATTTGGCGTGCCTGCAGTGCGCCCGCACAGCGGCTGCCATATATTGGGAGGAGGGAGGGAGGAGCAGCTGGGAGACGAGAGTCGGAAGGAAGGGGCAGCAAATGGGCAGTCGGGGGGGGTGGGGCCGCAGGGGATGCAGCGGCGAGAACGGGAGCGGAGGACGGCACGGGGGCAAGGGCACAGAATTGCAGGGCACACAAGAAAAACGGGGCACAGATCAGGGGGCACACGAAGGAAAAACGAGGCACAGATCAGGGGGAACACAAGAAAAGCGGGGCACAGATCAGGGGGCACACGAAGGAAAAATGAGGCACAGATCAGGGGGAACACAAGAAAAACGGGGCACAGATCAGGGGGCACACAAGAAAAACGGGGCACAGATCAGGGGGCACATGAAGGAAAACGGGGTACAGATCAGGGGGAACACAAGAGAAACGGGGCACAGATCAGGGGGCACACAAAGGAAAAATGAGGCACAGATCAGGGGAACACAAGAAAACGGGGCACAGATCAGGGGGCACACCAAGGAAAAACGAGGCACAGATCAGGGGGAACACAAGAAAAGTGGGCACAGATCAGGGGGCACACCAAGGAAAAACGAGGCACAGATCAGGGGGAATACAAGAAAAACGGGGCACAGATCAGGGGGCACACGAAGGAAAAACGAGGCACAGATCAGGGGAACACAAGAAAAACGGGGCACAGATCAGGGGGCACACGAAGGAAAAATGAGGCACAGATCAGGGGGAACACAAGAAAAACGGGGCACAGATCTGGGGCGCACAAGAAAAATGGGGCACAGATCAGGGGGCACATAAAGGAAAACGGGGCACAGATCGGGGAAACACAAGAAAAATGGGGCACAGATCAGGGGGCACATGAAGGAAAAACGAGGCACAGATCAGGGGGCACACGAAGGAAAAATGGGGCACTGATCAGGGGGCACACAAGAAAGAAAAACGGGCACAGATCAGGGATCACACGAAGGAAAACGGGGCACAAATCAGGGGGAACACAAGAAAAACGGGGCACAGATCAGGGGGCACACGAAGGAAAAACGAGGCACAGATCAGGGGGCACACAAGAAAAACGGGGCACAGATCAGGGGGCACACGAAGGAAAAACGAGGCACAGATCAGGGGGAACACAAGAAAAGTGGGGCACAGATCAGGGGGCACACGAAGGAAAAACGAGGCACAGATCAGGGGGAACACAAGAAAAACGGGGCACAGATCAGGGGGCACACAAGAAAAACGGGGCACAGATCAGGGGGCACACGAAGGAAAACGGGGTACAGATCAGGGGGAACACAAGAGAAACGGGTCACAGATCAGGGGGCACACAAAGGAAAAATGAGGCACAGATCAGGGGAACACAAGAAAAACGGGGCACAGATCAGGGGGCACACCAAGGAAAAACCAGGCACAGATCAGGGGGAACCCAAGAAAAGTGGGGCACAGATCAGGTGGCACACGAAGGAAAAACGAGGCACAGATCAGGGGGAACACAAGAAAAACGGGGCACAGATCAGGGGGCACACAAGAAAAATGGGGCACAGATCAGGGGGCACACGAAGGAAAACGGGGTACAGATAAGGGGGAACACAAGAGAAACGGGACACAGATCAGGGGGCACACAAAGGAAAAATGAGGCACAGATCAGGGGAACACAAGAAAAACGGGGAACAGATCAGGGGGCACACGAAGGAAAAATGAGGCACAGATCAGGGGGAACACAAGAAAAACGGGGCACAGATCAGGGGGCACACGAAGGAAAAATGAGGCACAGATCAGGGGGAACAAAAGAAAAACGGGGCACAGATCTGGGGCGCACAAGAAAAATGGGGCACAGATCAGGGGGCACATGAAGGAAAACGGGGCACAGATCAGGGGGCACACAAGAAAAATGGGGCACAGATCAGGGGGCACACGAAGGAAAACGGGGTACAGATAAGGGGGAACACAAGAGAAACGGGGCACAGATCAGGGGGCACACAAAGGAAAAATGAGGCACAGATCAGGGGGCACACGAAGGAAAAATGGGGCACTGATCAGGGGGCACACAAGAAAGAAAAACGGGCACAGATCAGGGATCACACGAAGGAAAACGGGGCACAAATCAGGGGGAACACAAGAAAAACGGGGCACAGATCAGGGGGCACACGAAGGAAAAACGATGCACAGATCAGGGGGCACACAAGAAAAACGGGACACAGATCAGGGGGCACACGAAGGAAAAACGAGGCACAGATCAGGGGGAACACAAGAAAAGTGGGGCACAGATCAGGGGGCACACGAAGGAAAAACGAGGCACGATCAGGGGGAACACAAGAAAAACGGGGCACAGATCAGGGGGCACACAAGAAAAACGGGGCACAGATCAGGGGGCACACGAAGGAAAACGGGGTACAGATCAGGGGGAACACAAGAGAAACGGGTCACAGATCAGGGGGCACACAAAGGAAAAATGAGGCACAGATCAGGGGAACACAAGAAAAACGGGGCACAGATCAGGGGGCACACCAAGGAAAAACCAAGCACAGATCAGGGGGAACACAAGAAAAGTGGGGCACAGATCAGGGGGCACACGAAGGAAAAACGAGGCACAGATCAGGGGGAACACAAGAAAAACGGGGCACAGATCAGGGGGCACACAAGAAAAATGGGGCACAGATCAGGGGGCACACGAAGGAAAACGGGGTACAGATAAGGGGGAACACAAGAGAAACGGGGCACAGATCAGGGGGCACACAAAGGAAAAATGAGGCACAGATCAGGGGAACACAAGAAAAACGGGGAACAGATCAGGGGGCACACGAAGGAAAAATGAGGCACAGATCAGGGGGAACACAAGAAAAACGGGGCACAGATCAGGGGGCACACAAAGGAAAAATGAGGCACAGATCAGGGGGAACAAAAGAAAAACGGGGCACAGATCTGGGGCGCACAAGAAAAATGGGGCACAGATCAGGGGGCACATGAAGGAAAACGGGGCACAGATCAGGGGGCACACAAGAAAAATGGGGCACAGATCAGGGGGCACACGAAGGAAAATGGGGTACAGATAAGGGGGAACACAAGAGAAACGGGGCACAGATCAGGGGGCACACAAAGGAAAAATGAGGCACAGATCAGGGGAACACAAGAAAAACGGGGAACAGATCAGGGGGCACACGAAGGAAAAATGAGGCACAGATCAGGGGGAACACAAGAAAAACGGGGCACAGATCAGGGGGCACACGAAGGAAAAATGAGGCACAGATCAGGGGGAACAAAAGAAAAACGGGGCACAGATCTGGGGCGCACAAGAAAAATGGGGCACAGATCAGGGGGCACATGAAGGAAAACGGGGCACAGATCGGGGGAACACAAGAAAAATGGGGCACAGATCAGGGGGCACACGAAGGAAAAACGAGGCACAGATCAGGGGGCACACGAAGGAAAAATGGGGCACTGATCAGGGGGCACACAGGAAAGAAAAACGGGCACAGATCAGGGATCACACGAAGGAAAACGGGGCACATATCAGGGGGAACACAAGAAAAACGGGGCACAGATCAGGGGGCACACGAAGGAAAAACGAGGCACAGATCAGGGGGCACACAAGAAAAACGGGGCACAGATCAGGGGGCACACGAAGGAAAAACGAGGCACAGATCGGGGGAACACAAGATAAACGGTGCACAGATCAGGACGCACACGAAGGAAAAACGGGGCACGGATCAGGGGGAACAGAACTTACCTCAGCAGCGGCAGCTGGGGCAGGGACAGGACGCACAGGCGGTGCTGTGCGGAGAGGGAGCGACCTACCCATCAAGGTCAAGGGTCGCAGATAACAAGATCCCACCCAATTACTCGGCAAATTAAACTAGGCAGTTTTACTACACACATAATAAATCACCCTTCAGAATAATCTGTGCACCAACCAAATAATTCCCACTTAGAACATATCCTATTTTACTCGACCCCCCTTATTTAGCCTTGTCACCTTTAAAAGGTTCATGCACCATATACATTTCATCTCTCCATTCTTATTCTCTTCTCAATCTAGGATGTAGATGTCTTCTACTGCTTTAATTTGTTCTCTTATTGCCATGTTATCTTATCAACATCTCACAATATTCACTTTCCTCTCATTGCATTATTTAATAAATTCATCTCTTTCTTTGCTCAAGCCACACACATATGCCATTTTAATAGATTTAGTTTCAGATAGTTATCACATTTAATAACATTTTTAGATTTGTCATTCTCCAAGATAGGTGTGATCTCCAGCACACCTTGAAATCAGATAAATAAGGAGACACAAATTCAATATTATTAAATAAAATAACACACCGTGCAAAAGATTTCATAAGAGATTGGAAGCTGCATATATGTAGCACTCTCATCTACAGAAGAGGGAAGGAAAGTACAGATGAAACAATTTTTTAACCTTCATATTTTCAGAATATTCTTGCATCATTTTAGTATAAATATTATCTTGAAATTGATTAACTAAACTTTCCGTATGTATCGGTGTGTTGTGCTTCACTTCATTATGTACTACAGATATTTCAACTTATGTAGAGACATTTTCCACCTGAGAGAGTAAGCACAACAGGCCATCTAAGACTTTTAATATTACCAATAATACAATGAAACTAATAATTGTACAGCATTTGCTGTACTCCATTTTCTATTGAGACTAAAAAACTACATTTTAAAATCAACAAAAAATGTATTTTGAACAATAATACATTTCTTCTTTTCTTTCAAAACTAACCTTTTTTTCAAGAGTTCTTTTTAATTCATGCTCATCGGAAAATTTTCTTTCTTCATTTATTGCAATTGGAAGTTCCAGTTTAACTTAATCTTTAAAGATTTTTAAAAAGTTTCAAGGTGTTTCTTGTTCCTTTTCTGAAACATTTCCAGGTTTGCTTTCAAAGGTGTATTGTCAACACTTCATTGGGCTGTAGACCCCTGACTCTGCTTCTGCTTCTTCCCTCTGACACTGTAGCTATAAGTACCTTTTCATGTGATGCACTGTTTCTATTTGGAGTTCTCTTGCTTGCTGGTCTTTAAGCATCAGGTGATTCAATCCCACTATCTATTTTCTGAATATAGTTGTATTACTTCTGAACTTTCATTGATTGGCTTTAGTCTGTCTTGTTTCTCTTGTGCAGAATGCGTTCTTTTGCAGGTTCTTTTCAATTACTTATTTTCTTCTGTTCTCCCTTTTTCACATGCTTCTCCGTTCACTGTTAGACTTGAACCCTAATCAATCTCAACTGCACAGTTCACTGTGAACTGCTTTCTTCCTCTTGGGGTTTTTGTGCCTCGTATTTTTAACTGAAGTCTTTCACTGTTTGGATCAGATACTACTTATTCTTGCTGTCACTCATGCCTTTGACATTGCAACAGCTATTCACTCTGATCCCCACTTTTAAACTGGACAGTAGCACCACAGGTGGTTGTACCAGCATCTTCACCAGAACGTTCACTCAGCAGGGCTTTTATAACTTCACTTTCTTCATCAGTTTCAACATTTCACCCCCATCTGGATCCATGCAGCAAACTTCAGATTGCCTTGAGAATCAGTGGTTGTTTTCACCACTTTTTTATCTGTCACCTTCACTCTTTTTATGTAAGCAGTGTGGATCCACTTTGGGATTCAAGCACAATGGTCCCTGCCAGTACTCCTCTAGGCAGTTTTTCCTCATGTGTTTTCGGACTGCTATCCACCAGTCTTCAGGGTTTATTCCATGGCACTGTTTTTTTTGTTGCTTCTGTTGCCATGTTCACTTGATGAAAAACAGAGTTTACCATATCAGCCATGCCTTTGCAGTGATTTAGTCTGATGCCATCAGTTACTGTAACTAGCGAAGCTGAGGGAATGTAAGCCAATCTCATTGCTCTGCCCATGATCACTTCTTGGCGTGAGAGGCCAGTCTTTTTATCTGGTGTTTTTCAGATGCTCATTTAAGCAAGAGGAAGAATGTATGGTTACTTTAAACCACTAGAAGCACAGATTTTGGCCAGTTTGTTCTTGAGAGTTCCATTCATCCTCTCAACCACTCCAGAAGATTGAGGACAATAACTACAATAGAACCTCAAATCAATTTGGAAACCAGTACAAATAATTTGCAAAATGTCATTTTTTAAATGTGAGCTACGATCGGTCTCAATAGAACTTGGTAGGCTAAAACGTGGAATTAACTCACTCAAAAAAAGTTAGCAACTGTAAGGCTATCTAATCACCGGGTGTAATAAGGCTCAACCCATTTAGAAAATAAGCAGTCAATAACCAGGATATATTTTAAGTCATTTAAAACTGGCATCTCTACAAAGTCTGCTTGGAGTCTTCTAAATGGGCCTTCTGATTTGCCAATGTGGTTCATCAAAGTCAATTTTCTTTAGCCCCAATTATTTTTCTAGCACACCAAACATCTGGAATATAAACTTTCAGCAACATTTCCAAAATGTGTGTTTTCCCAATATTTCCTACATTTTCGGAGCATGGAATCACGCCCTGAATGAGATTGTCAATGAAAAAAACACCCTGCAATGGAATATAGCGTAACATTCAGAAGAATGTATTTGTCTTCAGAAGTGACATACAAATCCTGATTATTTTTTTGTACCCTAAATTTTCCCATCTCTTTTTTTCATCTTCTGTAGCTTCCTCTTGATGTTCTTTCAACTCGCTCAGAGCCGTTTGAACTTAACTCAATGAGAAATAATCCATATTCTCTGCATTTTGCATGGTATTTTTTCTTGAATCATCATTGTCAGTTTCCCGAGCGACTGTTTCACCCTCAGATACACAGTATTTATCTGCTTTAACAGATAACAATATCCAAGAGTAACCAAATGTTTTCAGCCTTGTAGGCAGCACACTTGACTACAGCAATCTCTTTTGGTTGATGTATTGCTTTGAACAGCAGCAATCTCTTTTGGTTGATGTATTGCTTTGAACAGATCAAGGATTTAGAGACTATTCTTTATGGGAGATGAAGAAGATGTCATAAGAAGTCATAAGATGTGACCATAGTTGACCAAATACCAAATTCATGCACCCCACTAATGCCATACTGGCTGTCTGTATAGATTGTCACATCAAAATCTTCTGACAGGCAAAAAGCTATTTTCAATGCAACCAACCCACTTGTCCAGATGTTACATTCAGCGGATAGGATGTTGCAAGAATTTCAGAACTGAATCATACTGTATAAGCAGCCTTTAATGCTCCATATTGGTCTCCCAAATAAGAACCATCAACAAATAAAGTCAGACCAGCCCTCTCCAGAGGAGTGTCTTTAATATCTTTAATATCCGGTCTTGGTTTGATACGTAATACAGTACCTGTATTGCAGTCATGTTCACTCCCTTCTTCTTCATCCTCATTTTCATCAGGGTCCCAGTCATCACAGCTGGAATGAGAAGCACTATTGCCGGATTAAGAGAATCACATCTCTTAATCAATATGTTCTCTGCTTCAAGTATGGCTTGCTCATATCTGGTTAATAAACTGTTTGTCATGTGCTGAGTACGTGTACATGTTAATAGAATCTCAACTGAGTGTAGGACATATACAATTAAAATATGGCCCATCACTATTCCTTCACTTTGTTCAATAGCAACGCAAACAGCTGCAACTGATTTCAAACAACCAGGAAGACTTACAGCTACTGGATCCAACAGAGATGAATGGTAGGCTGCTGGTTTCATAATCCCACCATGTCTCTGGGTAAGGACTGATAATACACACATACCTCTCTCATGACAGTATAAAAATAAGGTAAAATTATAGTTATGCATTCCAAGTCAGGTACATTGCATACACTCTCTTTTAATACCTACAATGCCTCTGAACACTCTTTTGTCAAATGGTACTGGGTCCTTTATGGCACTGTGAGTCAACTTTATTAAAGATTTCGCAATCAAAGAAATGTTTTGAATCCGCTGATGACTGTAGTCAACTATACCTAGAAACATTTCCACCTGCCGGTGGGTGGTAGGAGTGCTCATTTTCTGAATTTCAGAAACACATTCTTTTGAGACTTTCTTTGCACCTATCTCAATGTGGCAACCATGATCAATTACTTCCTTTTTACAGTAATGCATCTTTGTTGGGGAAACCTTGTGACGACTGTCAGCTAAATGATCCAGAAAAGCAATTGTATCAAGTTTACAGTCCTCTTTTGTCTTTGATGTGGCCATCAAAATATTGCACCAAGATTGAGTTACAGGGCAATCCAACACATTGTAACTTGTTTTCTATGTAAGAGCCTCATGGAAGAGAAAACAAAGCCTCTACCTTGTTTTGGAACATTTAAGCCATTACCTAAAACAAAGTGCTCCTCCACCCCCAAACAAAGTTGAATTATAAGTATCATACCACCTTGACCTGGAAGAATTCCATATTTACAAGTTTCAAAATGGCTCTGTCCCAGTTGCATCTTGAAACCAATTATTGACCTCTAAAAGTATCTACAGGCTTTAACCAGCTGGATCTTATGAAAAGGCAGTACAATTCCATGATATTATGAAAATATAATGCTACTCTATCCCCCTGTTGTATTAAAGCCATGTTCAATGGTTTCACATTTCAAATTCCAGAAACATTCTGCTTTGTTCAACAAAAAATTGAATGTCTCCACTCTGCCAAGGTTTTGGAATGACTTCTGGAGCTTTGTTACTTCTAATAGGCTAATGTTTCTCCTGACACTTTCAATTTATGTGCCCATCTATCATTGAGTTGTATACTTTCCATCCCCTTATCTATGCTTAAGCATGGCTATGTTACATATATATAGATGATGTACCTGGTTTGTGCCATACAGCTGCATGCCCCAGACATGGAGCACTGTATGTAATGTTTCTTTGAGTAGCTTACATCCTTAGATTGATGTGTGTCTCAGAAGTCTCCCACAATACGCCTACAAATGTGCATGAAAAAGTGACCTTGACTTGCTTCCGCTTAATTCCTCTCCTTTCTTTCTTCAGAGTGACCCTCCTCTTACCTTCCATCCTTTGCATGCCTTCGTTTTATGGTCATATCCGCCCCTATGTCTAATGTTTGCCTACCTTAATCCTTCTTATTGTGATTCTGTGATTGGCTGACACCTCATTTCATAGAGCACAATGTCAGGACTCCAAGATTACAGATAGGTTTAATAGCGCATCGGAGAATCAAAGTTTACGCACCCCGTGCTAAGGAAGATACATGGTTGGAGCTGACTCGGAAATGGCGCCTAAAAAGGCCACCAGAACCGAGTGGCTGTTAGCGCTCTAGTGCCCAGCAGAGAACGCGCTGGAACTCCAGGTGAGGCTCGCGCTGTTTGAGAACTGCGCACTTCACCAAGAATTTCGATGGAGTCAGGAGTGTACTTCAGAGCGCGATATCAAAGGGTTAAAGAGTAGTTTGAGGACTTATCTTTATCAGGGCCGAAAGGCATACAGAAGTCTGCTGCTAACGAGTTGTAAACCCGAGTACCAGGAAGTTATGTGGTATGTGAGGAGAGCTGTGGGTCTCCGTGTTTGTGAAGCATTCGTACCGCATTGAGGGAGTCGAAGCAGAGTCGCCCGGAGCTTCTGAAAGAAGAAGAAGAAAACAAAGCTAAGTTATCAAGTGTATTATTTTACGACTGAGTATTGAAGTACATTATTGATAGTTATATAAGTAAAGGAACTTACTGTGAAGAAAGCGGCATTTCAGTATATCAGCACTAAGTCAAGCGCAGAGTTGGCAAGACCTGAATAAACGAAGAAGTAGTTAGTATTACATGTTAGAATACTAGAGCAAGCTGTAAATAGTTAGAATAAGATAACATACTCACCACTGAGATAAGACGTCAGTCAGTAACGCAGAAGCGGCGAGGAATAAGACCAAAATTAAAAGAATAAGAAGAGAACATACCAAATAAACAGATGATTAATTACCAATAGGAAAAGACCCTAAACAACAGTAAGTAGAATCCTAATTCGAATATAATAAATACAGAGTCAAAAGGGAGAGAAGAAGTCCTTAACATATAAATGTAAATATATTGCAGGTGTGCTAAAAGGGAAGAAACTGCGAATTAAGGCAGAAAGCAAGGAAGATTTACGTAGAAGAGAATAAAAGAGCACACATAGAAAAAAGAAATAAAAGAAATAGAAGAGGAGCTGAGTTCTGGAATTAGTAGGGTAAAGAAGCGAGGTAACAGGGTTTTAAAAGATAAGACAGGTTTATAGCTAAATGGTATGGTAACCTAACTCTCGTCTACAGGTTACCTCATCAGCAATAGAAGTCTGCGGGACGGACTACCGAAAAAATCAGCCAGAACAGTCTCTTCTCTCTTTTGTTATTTTATCCACTTCCCCCCTTCCCCCGAGATAGCCACTCTGGAGACTTGTTACACTAAGCTCTAGGTTGCTGTCGGGGTGGATTTGGGAACTAGCATCTCTGTTCCTATGTAGTAGCGTGCAGAAACTACAGTCTGACAGAGTGAAGTGCCCAAGTTGCATTTTACACCCGAACAGAGATGGCTGAGTGAATAGACTTACAAGGGTTAGGAACCATATTAGATACCATACAAAAAGAGTTAAGTGTAGTCCGAGAGGAAAACCAGAGCCTCAGATTGGAAGTAGTAAATTCTAGAAAAGAGACCGCAGAATTGGCGCAAAGTCTTAGACAACCTTTTGGTTCTGGGTCGGACGCTCAAGCTCCATTGACAGAAGGGAGTAATAAGATGACTACTCAGGTGATTCACTCCCTCTCACCCGTCATTCCATTAGCGGCACCTGAGCGTTTTAGTGGGGATCCACAGAAGGCTCAAATATTCATTACGCAGTGTTCGTTACATTTCATGTGCCGCCCTTCCATTTTTCCAGATGCTCAATCTCGAGTAGCCTTCGTGTTGTCATACCTAAGTGGGGATGCAGCATCCTGGTCTTTGCCTCTGATTTCGAAGGACGATCCCATATTGCGGCATTATGAGAACTTCAAAGAAGAATTTCTCCGAATATTTGACAGGAGGCGGATATCCCAAGCCGTAGACAATGAGTTACTTGACCTGAAACAGGGGAATCGCGATGTAGTCTCTTATTTGGCTCAATTCAATAAACTAGTGGTAGAAACCAACTGGCCTGAGGGTAAGAGAGCAGCGGTGTTTTATCGTGGTTTAACCCCTTCGCTGCGGCGCGAATTCCGCCGCAGCGCTGGGGGGGTTTGGGGGCAGCACGGTGGCGCGGTGCTCATGACGGAACCGCGCCATCATGAGTCACGGGCGAGCTGTGCTCATGACGGCGTGGTTCCGTCACGACTCCGCCCACTCTCTAATTCGCCCGCACAGGCGGGGAATTCGAGCCGCGTGGGAGGAGCGGCCGCTCCATGACGGAACCACGCCGTCATGAGCACACGGTGCCCGTGGCTCATGACGGCGTGGTTCCGTCAAGGGCACACAAGGGGTTAAGAGATGAGCTAAAAGATGCATTGGCTGGAATTCCCAATAGACCCACAGAAATCTCAGCGTTGGTAGACTTGGTGCTGGAAATCGATTTCTGTCAAGGGGAAAGAAAAGGTGAAAGAAGAAAGGATTTTAAGTCGGTGGTTCCAAGATTTGATCGAGTTAGGGCGGAAGGAGGACGAAGTTATGAAAATCAGCAGGGCATCGAACCAATGCAGATTGGTACAATACGGGGTCCTCTTTCCAAAGAAGAGAAGGAAAAGAGAAGAGCCAGCAATCTTTGTATGTACTGTGGATCGGGAGGCCATTTTGTGCGCGCTTGTCCGAAGAAACCCAAGGGAAGCTTCAAGCCGAAGGAAAACTAAAGGCACCATCTGTTGGAGGAGTTGAACAGGTGGATGCGAATTTAGATCAGACTCCAAAAGAACATAGAGTGGCTAATACTCTACAGTCTGCAGCGCCACATCTAATTTTATCGATGGAAATCAGATTCCGACACGTGACGCTGAGGGAAGTCTCAGTGATGATCGACTCAGGAGCCACCGGAAACTTTTGCGATTTGAAGTTTGCCAGCAAGGTGGGAATCGAAGCCATCAAAAAGTTAAAAAATGAGCCCGTGAGGGCTGTGGATGGAACCAATCTGTCTTCAGGTCCAATAGTCAGTCACCCAGAATTAATACATCTGATCTCGAATGATGGACATGAAGAGAAGATCCAGTTTAACTTGATCGATGCCCATCAATTCCAATTGATCCTAGGACTTCCCTGGCTTACTGAACATAACCCAACAATCAACTGGAGTACCAGAGCCATTAAGATGGAATCAGAATATTGTTTAGGAAATTGTTTAGGAGGTCAGCAGAGGGAGCAAGAGGTTAATCCTGCACATTCGTTGTGTCAGACTGGAGGATCAATTTGCGTAATCCATGTACAAGACATATCAGAGGAATATCAAGACTTTGAAGATGTATTCAATGAAGTGGAAGCTGAACAATTACCTCCACACAGACCTTATGATTGTAAAATTGAGATAGAACCAGGTTCGAATCTACCTTGCAGTCGTGTGTATGCCCTTACAGAAAAAGAACACCATCACCTAAAGGAATATTTGGACAAGTATCTAGCAAACGGCTTCATTCGTCCCTCACAGTCCCCAGTCTCCTCGCCCCTATTTTTTGTGCCAAAGAAAGAAGGGGATTTGAGGACCTGCATTGACTACAGAGCCATCAATAAGATTACAAAAAAAAAACGTTATCCATTGCCCCTAATATCTGTTTTGCTAGATCAAGTGAAAGGAGCAACAATTTACACGAAGTTGGATCTGAGAGGAGCGTATCATCTGGTGAGAATGAAGGAGGGCGATGAGTGGAAGACAGCTTTCAGAACGAGGTTCGGCCTATTTGAGTATCAGGTTATGCCCTATGGGCTATGTAACGCTCCAGCAGCTTTTCAACATTTTATTAACGACGTGTTGAAGGAATTCATCGACCAGTGTGCATTAGTGTACATTGATGACATCCTTATTTACTCTGAGGACAAGGAACAACATCAGGATCAGGTTAGAAGGATTTTACAGAAGTTGAGAGAAAACAGACTGTTTGTGAAGCTTGAAAAGTGTGCTTTCAGTGTCTCTCAGGTTGAATTTTTGGGTTTTGTAATTTCACCAACAGGCATTCTTATGGACCGCAAAAAGATCGAAGCAGTAATCAACTGGAAGTCCCCCGAGAGCATCAAAGAAGTACAAAGCTTTATCGGTGTCGCCAATTTTTACCGGAGATTCATTGGTGAATTTTCACATAGGATTTTACCACTCACCCGTCTATTGAAAAAAGGGCTCAAATTTGAATGGACAACTGAGGCTGAAGAAGCCTTCCGATCTCTAAAAGAAAGTTTTACGTCAGCCCCAATTCTACAACATGCAGATCCAACTGAACCTTTTTATGTGGAGACTGATGCCTCAGATCAGGCTGTGGGAGGAGTGTTGTCCCAACGAAGTAAGCTAACAGGGCAGCTGCATCCGGTCGCCTATAGGTCCAGAAAATTCACTCGGGCGGAAACAAACTATACAATCACAGAGAAGGAGCTATTGGCCATAAAAGACGCATTCAAGGACTGGAGACACCAATTAATAAGGGCACAACACCAAGTCACAGTATACGCAGACCACAGAAATTTAAAATTTCTGAAGACAGCCAGAACCCTAACACCAAGACAATTGCGATGGTCGCTATACTTCGCTGACTATGATTTCGTCATCACTTATCGGCCAGGAGCCCAGAACGGGAAAGCAGATGCCTTGGCTAGAATAGACACAGAAAATCAAAAGACACCTCTAGGAAATCAATCCATTATCCCAAGTGAAAAGACAATTGGAGCAATTACTTCAGTTAATCTTGAACACGATATCTCAGACGCGATGGATGAAGAGACCTTGAAAGAGTGGGTGAAGAAAGAAGGAAGAGAAATTCGTAATCAGTTGCCCTACTTCCAAGGAGCCCTGTATATTCCCGCTAAAAAGTTGCAGCAACAGATCATCAAGGAATCCCACGAATCGAAGCTGGCAGGACATAAGGGGGAGGCAAAGACCAGAGAACTGATCCAGCGACACTTCTGGTGGCCTGAAATGTCGAAGAGCATTGAGCAGTATGTTAAGACTTGCGAGATTTGTGCTCAGGGAAAATCCGAAAGGCAGGCCCCAAAAGGTTTACTTATGCCCTTACCCACTCCACCTTATCCTTGGCACACCGTTACATTAGACCTCATTACTGACTTACCCCTTAGTCAGGGCCACAATACCATCTTAGTAGTGGTAGATTCCCTTTCTAAAATGGCTCATTTCACAGCTCTGAAAGGAGTGCCAACGGCTAAGCAGTTGGCGACTCATTTTAGTGCTCAAATAGTGAAAATGCATGGAATCCCTAAGATAGTAATCACAGATAGAGACCCACAGTTCATTTCCCACTTTTGGAAATCTTTCATGGAAGGGTTGGGTACAGAAGTCCGTTTTTCCACCAGTTATCACCCAGAAACTGACGGTCAAATAGAGAGGGTGAATCAAGAACTTGAGCAGTATTTGAGACTGTTTCTTTAAAAACAGGAAGGAAATTGGTCGGACTATCTATGGGCTGCAGAGTTTGCCCATAATAATGCCAAAAATGTTTCCACCGGGTTTTCCCCCTTCTTTATGAATTATGGGAGACATCCAAACTCAACCCTCAGACAAACTGAAATCTCAGTTCCAGCGGTAGAAGAGATTGTAACACAGTTAGAACAGGTACATAGGAGTGCAGTTGAAAACCTTAAACTAGCTAAAGAAAAGAATAAGACTTATGCAGACAGAAAGAGACGAGTGGGCCCCCCATTGGAAATAGGAGATAAGTTTGGTTAAGTACTAAGAATTTGAGACTAAAAGGAAATCGGAAGTTCCAACCGAGATTTATTGGTCCATATCTAGTAGAGGAGAACATAAATCCGGTGACTTACTGAATTCAATTACCACCAAGGCTGAAAATACATCCAGTTTTGGTACTGAATTTGAAGTCAAAGAAATTCTAGACTCCAAAATGCAAAAGGGGAAGCTAATACTATTTGGTGGACTGGAAGGGTTATGGGCCTGAGGAAAGATCTTGGGAACGAGATGAAGATGTCCATGCTCCAAGATTAGTTAAGGCCTTTCATCAACGATTTCCAACTAAACCCCAGAGGAGAGAACCTACCTTGTTGGAGGGTACTGTCAGGACTCCAAGATTACAGATAGGTTTAATAGCGCATCGGAGAATCAAAGTTTACGCACCCCGTGCTATGGAAGATACATGGGTGGAGCTGACTCAGAAATGGTGCCTAAAAAGGCCACCAAAACCGAGTGGCGGTTAGCGTTCTAGTGCCCAGCAGAGAACGCGCTGGAACTCCAGGTGAGGCTCGCGCTGCTTGAGAACTGCGCACTTCACCAAGAATTTTGATGGAGTCAGGAGTGTACTTCAGAGCGCGATATCAAAGGGTTAAAGAGTAGTTTGAGGACTTATCTTTATCAAGGCCGAAAGGCATACAGAAGTCTGCTGCTAACGAGTTGTAAACCCGAGTACCAGGAAGTTATGTGATATGTGAGGAGAGCTTCGGGTCTCCGTGTTTGTGAAGCATTCGTACCGCATTGAGGGAGTCGAAGCAGAGTCGCCCGGAGCTTCTGAAAGAAGAAGAAGAAAACGAAGCTACGTTATCAAGTGTATTATTTTACGACTGAGTATTGAAGTAAATTATTGATAGTTATATAAGTAAAGGAACTTACTGTGAAGAAAGCGGCATTTCAGTATATCAGCACTAAGTCAAGCGCAGAGTTGGCAAGACCTGAATAAACGAAGAAGTAGTTAGTATTACATGTTAGAATACTAGAGCAAGCTGTAAATAGTTAGAATAAGATAACATACTCACCACTGAGATAAGACGTCAGTCAGTAACGCAGAAGCGGAGAGGAATAAGACCAAAATTAAAAGAATAAGAAGAGAACATACCAAATAAACAGATGATTAATTACCAATAGGAAAAGACCCTAAAAAACAGTAAGTAGAATCCTAATTCGAATATAATAAATACAGAGTCAAAAGGGAGAGAAGAAGCCCTTAACATATAAATGTAAATATATTGCAGGTGTGCTAAAAGGGAAGAAACTGCGAATTAAGGCAGAAAGCAAGGAAGATTTACGTAGAAGAGAATAAAAGAGCACACACAGAAAAAAGAAATAAAAGAAATAGAAGAGGAGCTGAGTTCTGGAATTAGTAGGGTAAGGAAGTGAGGTAACAGGGTTTTAAAAGAAAAGACAGGTTTAGAGCTAAATGGTATGATAACCTAACTCTCGTCTACAGGTTACCTCATCAGCAATAGAAGTCTGCGGGACGGACTACCGAAGAAATCAGCCAGAACAGTCTCTTGTCTCTTTTGTTATTTTATCCACTTTCTCCCTTCCCCTGAGATAGCCACTCTGGAGACTTGTTACACTAAGCTCTAGGTTGCTGTCGGGGTGGATTTGGGAACTAGCATCTCTGTTCCTGTGTAGTACCGTACAGAAACTACAGTCTGACACACAACCTCTTCTTCTTTATTCCTGCAACCCAACTCTAATCTCCAACAGCCTATCTATCTTACCCATCATTTACCTGAAACCACCTAACAACAACTAATGATCACACCTGAGTGGCATTCAAATAATCTATCACAAAGTAACTAGAGTAAATGCATGCCATTTGCATTGAGCGCACCTAACCAATCAAAATAATTAACAATATCCACCGGATTAACCACTAACCTTGGGTTTCGAGTAGCGTGTTACTTGTCGTCGTACAGCGCTTCAATGTCTCATCAAGGGTAGTAAGTGCTATATAAATCCAAATACAATTGCAAATTTTCTAGATCTTTCTTCAGAATTTGACTAAAGATTGAAGGACTTTCAATATACCTTTATGGGATCCTACTCCAAAAGAGAACTCTATTTTGAAATTGAAATGCAAATAAAAATTGACTCCCCTTGTAGAGAGGAATAGAGAAGAACACTTGTCAATGATTATATGCGATTCTGCATCTGATGGAATTTGGGACAAAATTACTGCTTGATTCTGTACCACTCAACAACATATAATGACCATTTTATTAATTTTTCTTAGGTCCAGCACAATACGCCATTTCCTACTCGGTTTCTTTATCCTCATTTCCGGAGAGATGCAAGGGCTGCCATGCTCTTCCAGAAGCATTCCCTGCCCAATAATTTTCTCAGTAACAGGTTTCACTCCTTCTTCTGCCCTTTAGAAAGTTTATACTGTTTAATTCTGAGAAAACCTGCCACAGGCTTCACCGTAATTTTAACTGTTTAGCACTGTTGTCGAGAAATCTCACACCTCATCTTTGGCAGCATGTCTGAAATCCAGAGATCAGTCATTTTTTGGTAAAGCTGGACACAATTGAACCCTTGAATCTTGTGATTTGATTTTGAACACCTGATCCTCATCTTGTGTTTCAATCACAACACCATCCGATATGCAGTGAAACACACAATTCATGTTGCAAAGCAAGTCTCTGCCTAACAAATTCACAGGACTTAAATCACACAAAATCAACTGATGTTAGTTCTTCATTTGTCCTCTTTTAACTGGCACATCTGCTGTAACCTGATTCCCAATTTGTTTATTACTGATCCCCACAACTTGGACTTCTCTTCCAGAGAGGGGTAGGTTTTGGATTTCCACCAAATGAACTGGAGAGTGGGTAGTCCAATTTCAATTATAAATTAAATGGAATCGCCATTGACATCACCATCAATACATGAGCTGCTTTGGCCCGCACCTAGGAATGCTCTAAGCAAGCAATCTTCCTACTTTCTCATGCACTGTCATTGTGAAATAGTCCCTGAAGAAAACTGACAAGAATCATTATCCAGGATCAGTGAATTCTCTTGGTACCCTGGACCAGATGGCATTAAAAAAAATATTTTGTTAGAACACTAACACTGAAAGCACCATCACGTGAAACGGTTTCTGATCATGCATACCCTGCATAGAAGTTGACTGAGTTTGGGCCATCGATGTTTTTTTTGGCAACTGGGCATAAACGAATTCTGGATTCTATCTGGATTTTGTCTACATTCCTGTTTTTAGTGCTCAATTGTACCACAGAAGTGACAATCAGTGTTCCTTTTCAGCATTTTACATTAATTCCAGGATTGTTTGCAATCCCTTTTCCAACACCTTGTATTTGCATTGACCCATTTCTAATGCTCATTCCTTATATTTGAGCCAGTCCATTCACTCCAGCATTTCCAGATTGGACATATGAGTCCATCAATTTATTTCAAGTTGCTTAGTCTGGACAACCATCAATTTCTCCTTGATTCTCTTTTGCATCAAACCAGTCATTACTGTATTTGGCCAGCTTCAAAATCTCATCTATGCTCTTTGTCTGTCAGCACATTTACTGTGCTGTATGTGATAGTAAGTTGTGGATTCAAACACATAAGGAAAGCAGAACCAAACCACTCACAGCATCTTTTCCGGAATAATCAATTCAGCTGTGCTTTTTGAAAATCTGTATGAGACTTTCATAATAATGATGCACTGACTCTTTAGGTTCTTGTGAGGTTCTCAACATTTTTTGCCAAATTAATGTCCTTTTCAGACTCTTGTTGGATGCTTTCTCAGTAGAAGCATTATTAAGTGCAACCCTAGCTGGTTCTTCATTTGGCCAAGCATCAGCAACCTGACATTCAGACGACAAGTCACTAGGATTACAGTCACAAATAATTAATTAAGTCCAGAGTCCATAATTAAGTCCACAGCATTTGTGAAATCATTTTCAATCTATGAATCTCCTTGTACTACCTATCAGACTCCTCTTGCAATTTTGGAAGATTCGTAGTAAAAGCATAAAGATCAGCTCTCATCCACAGCACATGAACCAAATTTCTCCCATGAACTTCTCTGAATAGAAACTCTAAAACTTGTTTCTGATGCTACTCCCCAATCACTCGCTGATCCATTCACCTTGATCTCGGATTCTTTAAATTTCTTTTTACTTTCTGACCCTCTATTCCATCTTTCAATGTATTTCTTCAAATCACTCCATTCTCTTGTCTTTTCAATTAAATCTTTAATGTGAGGTCTTAAAGTTATTAAACCCAATTCCTTTATTTCATTGTACTTCAAATCAATTTTGTAACTCTTATTTAAATTCATCTTGCTTATGCCAACCTCACAAGCATGAGCTAATTCTACTAATTTCCCATACTTCATACGCACACCTATCTGCTTCTTTATTGAAGTACCTAACTTCATCAACATTGTAAGTCAATAATATGTTTAAATCAGAGCTAGTTAATAAAAAACGTAAATGCCAGGGCCCTTCTTGAGAGGCCACTGCAGCCTGCCCCACCCATTGCCCCTGCCAGCACTGCCAATAGCAGACTTTATTGAACTTCTAACCATTGTATTCCTACAAGTGTGAGAATTCAGCCTATTCTAGGTAATGTTCTTCTTTGAATTATATAAAAGTATTGAAACCTGTTGTTGTGCTCATCTCAAAACTGGCTCAAATTAAGCACTGGTTTAAATCAATTGTCTCTCTCAAACTCTGTCCAAATTTTATTTTTAAAAGTCCAACATTGATAACTTTCTCTTTAGGGGGCTCCTCAATCATAACTGGATTACCAAGTGAAGCAGTTTGAATTTGAAAAGCACCTGTACTATCTATGTTGGTTCTTGGCAATGTTGTCATTGCAGTCTCTGATGGGGCGGTTGCTATTGTACTCACAGCCACAAATGGGCTCTTTTTTTGCAGCCATATGTGGTACTCCACCAGAACGAGCACCAGTTCCCTGTACCCTGTTAGTATATGGAAGAGGTCTGGAATTGAAAAGATCATTTGGAAAATGATCTTCCTCATCTGTATATTGACTCTGTTTCTCTCCCTCACTGGCTTTCTTTCTGTCATCAGTTTTTTGATTACTGCAGGGAAAACTCTTACACCTCCCATCCTATCTTCCCTTCAACATTTCTGTTAATCCATTAATTTTCTAACCACTGCCTAAATGAACCCTTCACTTAACGCATAGCCACTCACTGTTGCACTGGCCGGTCCAGAGACTATAATCTCTTCCATGTATCATCCACAGGCAATCCGAGGGCCAATGTTGAAGTCAAAGTTGGTGTAGTAATTTCGGAGTCGATTTATCCAGACCCAGTTTCTCCATTCCCTCTTATCTTGGATAAGGATGCTGGAGGAAGGTGAAGCGGTTGATAAGGAGTGACCGACAGGCCCACATTAGTCCCCGCGGTAGGTCGTTGTTGCCCTGTAATGTCATTGTTTCCTCTATCCTCCAGTAAGTTAACGCTTAAATTAGTCGCTGACCTAGTTGGGACATTTCTAGCAGGTTGATGAGGAGTTATGTTTATCCCTACAGTAAAAAATAAAGACGTTTGATAGCAGGAGCCCTTTCTTTCACCTCCTTATCCTTGAGCTTCCCAAGGAAGGCACCTGGGTTTTGATAAATTATTACAATAGCACTTTTAGCCCAAAAATGCACACAGTAGATAAGGTAAATATGTCAATCGATGAGTCCCTAACATTTAAAAAGAGAGACGGCGCACTTACCATAATTTAGATGGGAGATTTTAATATTCACCCATGTAAGCGCAATCAAGATCATCTCTGCGGCCTGGTTGATTTGGTGGGAAATCCTGCTTTTCACTTCTTCCATAGTGATTATGGAAACAGTTTTAATACGACTCTGTTTACCAGGAAAATGGCTATAGATAGCATTTGGAATAACCTAGAGGATTCCCCTTCGAAAACTTTCCATAGTGAAGCTCAGGAATCCACAATTGATTTTATATAATGGTTTCTAACTTTATTGAGGTTAGTTTTAAACACAGATGCCCAATTTACTAGCTTTAGCGATCACGCTATTTGAACTGGTGAATTAACTTTGATTTGTAGGGAGAAGGTGATGTACCAGAATATTAATCTCCCTATATTGGCCAGGAATAACGGCTACCAACTAAAATGGGCCCAAATTGACAAGCCCAAATTTATCCCCAAAATAATAAAACCCACCCAGGCAACTATTGGTAAATGTCTAGATCTAAGAGAAGCTCCAATAGCCTTGGTATTCTCCTTTACGATTCTAATAGAACATATAAAGGGGGCACTTACCCGCCGGAAAAAAAGATAAAAATACTAAGGCGAAAGGTTGGTTAGACTCCCACTGTTCAAAGGCCAGGAAAACCCTTACCATAGCCCTCAAAACCAGTCCAAGAAATCAAGCACAGATTGCTTTATTTCGCAGTCAGTATAAATTAGCCAGAAGACAAAGGGAGAGGTCCTTGAGGGAGGAGATTTGGGAAAAGCTTGGTCAAGCAACAACATCGGGTGACAGCAGAGAGTTCTGGGCAATAATCAACTCACCCTTTTTTAAAACCCACAGGGACCCCACATTAGATACTAACGTGGGAGAGTAGCAGTGGGTAGAGTATTTTGTAAACATCTTCTCGCCCATCTCCTCTCCTGCTCAACTAACCGCCGCCTCACTTTCCATAACGCGGGAGAATTTATCATTTTTATCATTTTCATTACTTTAAGTAAGGAAGGGGCTAGAGACATGCAGTATAGGGAAAGCCTCAGTTCCGGACGGTGTCCCGATAGATTTCTTCAAGGACAACTGCGACTTGTGGGCTCCACTACTAGCCAATGTTTTTAATAGGATAGCCGTACTAGGTCCCCTTCCCTCCTGGAAAACAAGCATAATTGTCCCAATTCACAAAAAGGGTGATAAGGGATGCACAAAAAATTACAGGCCAATATCACTTTTAGATACTACAGCGAAACTTATGGGCCGATTACTTTTATGTAGGCTAGACGCTTGGGCACTAGACAAGGAAGTACTAATGCAATCTCAGTACGGGTTTCAACAGGGAAAAGGCACCGTAGATCAGTGTTTAAATCTTTCACTGATCATGGATAAATATGCCAGGGCTAACGGTGGGAAAATCTATCTTACCTTTATGGATCTTTCAGCAGCATTAGTTTGTGTTTCCCACTCTAGGCTCTGTTATATAATGGAAAAAATGGGGATTGACCTCCCAATAATTGATTTTATTCGGCAACTATACACTGACGCCTCCATGTCGGTCAGATATGGGAAAAATGGGGAGTGCACTCGCCCATTCAAGATTTTAAGGGGGGTAAGGCAGGGCTGTGTCCTCGTGACGTTCCTTTTTTCCATCTACACGAACGGCGTGGAGAAGGCCCTTCTGGGCGCAACCCCTGACCTCCATGTGTGTGATTCCACCCAGCCTCCAATTCTGGTTTACGCAGATGATACAGTCCTCATCACCAGAACGGGGATAGGGCTGCAATATCTAATTACCACCTATACGGCCTTCATGGGATCTCTGAACTTGAAGGTTAACCAGATAAAATAATTCGTAATTACAGCTGGGGGTGGCGTCCGACAGAAAACGCCTAATTTTCATATGTAATCGGGAAAAATTGAGGTAGTGTAGTCCTTCCCCTACCTTGGGGTACTATTTGATAAATATCAAACCTGGTCATGGCTAATTGACGGAAGGGCCATGGGTATGGAGAGGAGCTTAACAGCCCTAAAGGCATTTATGTCTAGGATGGGTGTGAAACCTTTCGCTGTTATCAAAAACATTTTCCATGGGAAAAGTAAGTCCGCTTCTACTTATGGGGTGGGTGTTTGGGGCATGGCCCACGTTGACCAACTACAATCCTCTGAAAATACATTTTTCAAATCCCTGATCTCTCTTCCACAGTCCACTTCAAACTATATCTTGCATATGGAGCTGGGCCTACCGTACATTACAGATTCAATCAGATTGGCCCCTATTCTTTTGTGGCTTTCCATTTGGCGAAGGGACACAGTGCCTACCTCAAAACATAATAAGAGACTGCCTGAGACTGGAAAGCTACAAAATGATTAGATGGCTAAACTATGGCAAATTAGAACTGACTGCGATGGGACTGAAAGATTTATTAAAGGCCCCAGTGGCCTGTAGGCTGATGTCAAGACAAAGTGTGGGGGATATATTTATGCTGAAGGTTCAATATACACGTAGGGAAAAGAACTATATGAAAAAGTCAGTCCTTGTCTAACAACCACTTCCTACTATTTTAACAGGAGGATATTCTTATCTAGAGGAGGTCTCCATACCGCAACATAAATTTATACTATTGCGGTTCCGCTTAAATTTGTTAGCACTGATGCGAGGGTTCCCGGCAAAAAGGTTTAACCACTCAGAATTGACCCCCTGTCCCTGTAACATGAATTCTGCTCAAACTGATATCCAGCTAGTATTTTTCTGTGGATATTACCACAGGGAAAAGAAAGAGTATATCGCACCGATCTTAAGGAGGCATTACTTTAAACAATGTAGGGTCGCATTGTTCTTTTTAAAATCACTCTCCAACCACTTAGTCTGCTTCTCAGTAGCATCATTCTTATGGGCCTGTATGAAAAAAAGACAGTCTCTGGGACTATAACTGTTTTTGGTACTTACTATTTCAATTTTATATACATTTTAATTATATATTGTCTTTTAGCCCATAATTAATCTGGCATCTGTGTATGCTTATATTTTATTCCAGAATGAACTTTGAAACCTTTTTTAATACGTGTTTTTAGGAATGATGAATTATTATTGTACATTGTCTGTGGGAGTAACTTATAGTTTACTGTTGTATTATGCACTTTTATGATCTTAACTGATCATGATCAAATAAAGTTACTACTGACTGACTGAATCCTTCACTTGCTTTGTCATTTATTTTCTTTCATTCTCTGTGGCCATGTGATCCCATTTGTTTAATGCCTCAAATTGTATGGGCCTAGGTAACAGTTTTCTGTCATTCATTGTTTATCTCAGGAAAGTTAGCTTCCTAATGTTAAATGTACCTTCTAAAGGAAACTGTAAGTTTTTATCAGAAGCAGTATAGTCATGCCATTCAGAAATCCACATACATGTATAGAACCCAATGTCCGTCTTCATTTCTTAGGCAGGCGTTCCCTCAGTAGGTAATTTCCAATACTCAGTAGAAGGTCCAACATAAATTTGGCTTTTCAACACAACACCCATTATTGTTTATCAATTGGACCTATTAAAATCACACAAAACAAACTAGAGAAGAACAACCAATGCCAGCGCAGCTCTGTCAAAGGTCATCCTATCACACCACAGCTCTGTCAGCAGCCAACCGATGACAGCAGAACTTTGTGGTGACACTTTTTATCAATCCCAATCAGTGGCGTAACACAGGCCCCCGTAGCCCCCTTGGTGCGGGGGTGGGGGCTAAGCTCCAGGGGTCCCCTCAGCACAATACTCTGGCTGGAGAGCTCCTGATTGAGTCCGGACGGGGACCCTCCATGTACCTTGCAGGTGGGTCCCCTCAAGCTTTATATGCCAGTGATACCAATGCAGCTCCCTAACTTACTTACCAATTATAGCCCGAGTTATCTATGAATGTAGAAAACCATTGCAAAAGTTTTCTTGCTCTCTCTCAATTAAAAAAAAAACCCTTGTCTGCTCAACCTAAATATAAAGAAAATCAGCATGTTTAGGTACGACAAAATGTCACAATTAGTAGACACAAGTGGAATAAAAACAGCATCCTTCACTATCTCGTTAAAAATCATAATTCACACTAGGCAGACGCCTGTAAGTGGTAATCACTCTAGGTAATGTTAGGGGTGGGTGGAACTGGAGGAGGTTCATTCCGCTGGATTCCATTAAAATTATGTGGAATTCCGCAGAATTCCATGAGATAGAAATTAAAGGGCAGCAAATGCTGTGCACTCGGTGCAGGCAGTCAGGCTCTACTCTACTGCTGGGCCGGATGTTTCATTGAAGAGACACTGCTCTACACTGAGGACAGGGAAAGTTTTTCTCTCTTCGCTCCCAGCATTTTGGGATGCAGGAGCGGCAGAAGTTGTTCAATATTCGGTAATCACGGGGTTATCAAAATATTCCCAACAGATTGAGCACGTAGCCTCATCCTGAAGATTCCTGAATGGAGATGCTGATGCAGCCATTATCTCATAAGTGCAGAGAGTATAAAATAAGTTTTGTTTTCTCTTTTGTAAAGTGGGTGTATCTGCTTGTCTCCTCCCTGCATGCACTATGGTTTTGGGTTTAGTAGTAGTCACTGAACACTAAACCGAACTGGGTAAGAAACTTGTGTCAACACTCAGTTGGCCAGAGAGATGAGACATCTGATGTCTCACTGACTGTTTTGGAAGTGTGGTGACTGGTACCTTCCCAGAATGCTGCATTGGAGGTGAGCCACTGGAGCATGCAACATTCAAGGGTGCATGTCAAGTGGTATGAAGGGTTGTGCAGCTTGCGGCATGAGAGATTTTTCACAGAGTCCATGGAAGAGCCTTTAATGATAATGCTTGCCATATTGAGAAGAGCCATACGATAAATGTCAGACTCTGATTAGATTGTTGCATTACAAAATGAATTGAGGGCAGCAGACCTCCATAGGTACAACCTCACACCCTTCTCAGTTGACCTCTGACTTATGATGGTGCTTCTCATGTTAAAAGAACATCACTAATGGATTTAAGTTATAAGATTGGTCATTTATAAAAACGAGTCTCCCAAGTAATGGAATGAGGGCTCCAAGCATCCAAGCCAGAAGTATACTTTTAGGGGGGCATGGCCCTCAAATATGACCAAACATTAAAGCTGTACACTATGCATGCATTCTTTCCCAAATATTTATAGGGACAAATGTACAGTATGAGAGGTTTTAAAGTACACATAGCTCTATAGTGCTTTTTCATTATTGGCGTGATTCTATTTGAAGGAATGCACAGACTGCTTAAGGTACATATTAAAGCTTACTCAATCAAGTTTCCACAATTCATTCTGAATTTGAGGTCCACCGCATCCTTAGAGAAACTTGGGGGCATAATATCAAGAAATGGCGTTAAAATTATGGCCGCTTTAGCGGCAGAAAACTGCCGCTAAAGCGGCGATAATGGGCTTGATAATCCGCCCTTGAGAATTCCGATAGAAGCCCATGTTCTGGTGTCAACATGGGCTTCTATGGGAATTCTCTGCGGCATATTATCAAGCCCATTTTAGCCGCTTTAGCTGCAGTTTTCTGCCGCTAAAGTGGCGATAATTTTAACGCAGTGCTTGATAATATGACCCTTAGTTGTAGACTTGAGAAAGCCAAGGTCTGCGAGCCAAAAAAGGTGAAACACGTGTTGGCTGACTTTCGCATGACATTACAACAAATGGCTTGTTTTGAACTATGAATGTAAAATTGTGCAAATAATTGAATAGAAAACTCACCAACATTTACAGAATCTTTTATCCTGTAAACTTCATAGCACACTACCTATGATTATCAAAAGTATCTGTAATTATTGTACTGACTACTCTATACTATCATTCATTTTGGACTGTTGTCTGGTTGTTCTTCCCAAACAACAGAAATTCTGTCTTGGTTGAGTTGAGCTTCCGGTAGGCGCTGCGCATCCAGGTTTGACTGATGTGCAAGCAGTGCATAAGGCAGTGGATGTCAGAGGCATGGAAGACTTTCAAGTAGAGCTGCGTATCATCACTGTGTTGAAGGCAGCTGCGTGACCGTCCAGCAGTATCAGGAGGCAGGGGTCATCTTCATCTGTTGTCAGGAGGGCATTGCCTACGAGGTGTAAGGTAGTGGTCTCCCTGCTGAAGCTTGAGCTGAAGTTAGACAGGTATTCGTGCATATGTAAATGACTTCATTTACATGTACAAGGCATTCACAACCAGTGACCATGCAGTAGTAAATCCATTTACTTATGCTTAATATTATTCAAGGAGGCATGACATTGCTAGAATAAATACTATGGCAGGTGCAGGGAATGGGTGTTTGAGGATTTGAATGCCAGGGAATGTTTGGAACTCATGCTTTTTTTTAATACTTGCAAAGATTTTTTCACCCCTTTACTATTAGTTGGAGATTTATTCCTTTTACGGGCACGAGAAAATCCGTTTGGAACATGGAATTGGGCCTGGAGCTCCCGCAAATACAGGGTGGCATACAGGAAAGGGTTTCTCCAAGAGCATATGTATTTTCCTGGATGAGAGAAAAGTCATTTGCAAATACAAGTTCTTCATTATTAAAAAGAATGCCAAGCATTGGGTTAGCAATGTTTTTTATTTTATTTACTGGCTGTATTTCCCTTCATTTTTTAATTCTGTTGGTGACAAGTGAAATCTGAACCCAATATTAGTGGTGCGCTGAAAATGATCTTATCTGCCTGCATGAATATTTAAAAGAAGCATCATGGGCCTCGATTCACCAAAATGCCAGGGGTAGCAGAAATAACTTCTTTCTCTCCGTGACATCACAGGAATTGTCATCACATGAACTTTGACAGGAATCATCACAGGAAGTAATTTCACATGACATCTGACCGCACACCATCACACAAATTGACATAATGGATGAGAACTGCATAATAAGTGCACAATTAGTAGTTACAAAGGTACAGTGTGTCTTCTCTATACCACCTATATTTTAACTAGGGTATTGCCTCCCTATTCCAGGAGCTCAGTCATCATCTGCCCAGGTACAGTTATCGTATGCCTAACACAGTTTTATACAGGTACAGCCGAAAACACTTAGGCACAGCCATGGTATGTCCAGTCGTTTATTCCTTACTTGTTCTTGCCAGTATTTAATTGCAATTCCATTGCTACTCCTACATCGAATGTCCAGTGCAACCTTCCCTCCAGCCTCCAGCACACCAGTCCAGCCTCCAGGGCCAGGTATGTCCATTGCACGGGTGTCCATTGCCTGTAGTAATCTCCATGGGACCAACCCAAGCCATCTACTGCCTAGTCCGCAGTAAATGCACTCAAGTTTGATGTTCTCCAGAGGACCATCTTACTTTACCACTTTTGGAAATAGGATTTACTTGCCGCCTGTCTAATATAGTGTCATTAGTGCATTGAGTTACTTCTGTAATCCATTATTTTTCATTATGATGTTGAAGTCACATAAGTATTCAAACAATGGGCAATGAATAAACTGACAATAAAAATTCAATGTCATTTCTGAAAGCCATTCAGTTTTGAGAAGCCATCCTGGTGATATATATTTAAGGAACAAATCATGTCACAAATAGAGTACTGGAAGCACAGTTCTGCTCTGTTGTACACATTAAATTTAACATTCTGAACACTTCTCAATGTTGCTGCTTTATTATAGTGTAAGATGAAAGGCATACTTGGAGAGTGCATGTACATACAGACAGCCTCTTGATGAAATACAGATGCTTAATATCATACCTCTCAATGGCATCAATTTGTATTCCTTCCAAAAGGCAAAGGCTGGTTTGGAGAGGCTAGGCTCAAACCTTTGACCATGGGAACAAACAAAGACAGCTGTAATACATGTATGAATCTACTGATCTAGCCAGGAATAAAATTATGCAATGTCTGTACTTCTCAGCAGAAATATTGTACTATTAATGGACAGTACCAGTACTTCATAGAGGATTTTTAATAACTAATTTGTAGAATCTGACAGCCATTTGTAGCATTTGAAATTACATAAAACTTCCAAATATGTCTTGTTATTGTCATTAGACCAGATGATGTCCATATTTTTAAAACAACACTGTATGTGTTTGTAATTTAGGTGCGTTCCATGAAATATCAGCACACAGAAACTGTACTAGGCCTCCACCTCCTTCAGCCGTCATTCTACATTGCCTCCAGAGACTCAGGAACCCTCAGCTTGATTAACTGTACCTTTCTTGTAATACACTAGTGTTCGAAATGTGCCATTCCTGTAGTGTCACTCAGGATTTTTTACATTTTCACTGAACCCTATTTTTGTTGGCCGTAGAAGTCTGTGAACTTTACCCCTGCTAAACAAGGGTAAGGAGCTTGTGCCCTCCTTTTCAAACATGGCAATATTGGTATACACCTGATTGTCACAGTTAATTTGCTTTTAAGTCCCTAGTATATGGTACAACATGTACCCATGGCCTGAACACTAAATGGCTGCAGCACCCATTGTACCACCCACTACAGCAGGACTGCAAGACATGTCTCCAGGACATGCCCTTGCAAGCCGTGTGTGCAGTTTTTAGCTGCAATTTGACCTGGCAAAATAAATGTTTTACCAGACCTAAATCACACATTTTAATACTAATAAGTCACTCCTGATGTAGGCTTTAAAAACCCATAGGGCAGGGTGCATGGTATTCAAAAAGTGATCATGTGTCTTTAACATTTTGCTTGTCCTGGTAGGAAAAAAAAACCAAATTCATGTTTCACTGTGGTGTGGCTGGCTCTCCCATAATTAAACACTGGTTTACTCTATTACCATAAATAAGTGCTGAATTGAATTTTAGAATAGCTAAAAAATGGTGGTGCGCCACAGGTCTTGAACCCTTGACTGATGTTAATGTCTACTCATCTTGTTCCTAATCTGTAGTGGAGTTTAGAATCTTTTTGGCAGCTTTCTGCCTGGAGAACCGACAGCGACTGGGATAGATGTCACAGCTTCAGAGACGGCCACACCGGGACCCCACTCTTCAGCAACCCACCTTTGTCGAGCCTCATTTCAGATCCAGCTTGCCCTGCCAAATACTCACCGACAACCACTTTTACACCCTAAAATTCTTTAAGTCAGAAAGTAAACTTCCCACCAGGACAAACCTGGTCCCTGTATCTGACCTACATTGCATTGTGGCCAGCCTTAACTTTTGACTTTGACCCAGTAGAGCAGAAGCAGATGACAGTGGTTGGCGCTTTGTGCATTTTTGTGTTATATTTAATTCAGTCTTTAAAAATTCATATCTGCTTATGGAATTTATATCATTTTGGTGTCATCTTATATATTAAAATGTATTATATAGGCCTGATTCACAAAGGTAAACTTACACTTACAAGTTTACATTTGTTTGCTATTCACAAACATTTTTTCAAGTAGTATCTTAATGACTGCAGATTTTCTGCACATGAAAAGATAGGACTGTCCTATCTTTTTTATGTGCGGGGATTCCACAGTCGTAGAGATAATACTTGTAAAACTGTTTGTGAATAGCAAAAAAACATAAACTTACACAAAAGTGTAAGTTTACCTTTGTGAACCAGGCCCCATGTTTTTAAATTGTCTTGGGATTTTTCTTGTGTTGTGTTTTCACTTTATTACTATTTGAAGTTGTGCATAAATACTTTACACTTTGCCTCTAAGTTAAGCCTGACTGCTGTGTGCCAAGTACCAGAGGGTTTAGCATAGGTTTATTTAGTGACTCTCATGGTTTACCCTGGCAAAGCTTCTGATTATTATTTGAGGTGGGCTCTCAACCTCTCATCTAATGTTTTAATTTCTTACATCAAGTAAAACTGACAAACAGAGTTACAGGCATTTTGTTAAATCGACTTTTGGGTAGGTATTCAATGCACTGTCTAAGCAATGTAGGTTTAAACTGCCTTGGACACTAAACTTTGTAAAATCCATTATGAAAGATGTTAATTGTGAATAATGTCGACAGGTTTAAAAGAATCTAGACACTGACACAGTCCTCATACACCTCTCCTTTCAGGCCACCCAAGAAAGTCTGCATGTGCATGATGGAGGAGGCCATGCTGTAATACACGATATTGATTGATTTGAGAAGGAGAGAAATAGGGCGGCACTTGTAATGATCTATCGTATCAAGGGTTGGCTTCTTCATTTTCCTTTCTTTTTTTTCCTTCTCCCACTTTCATTTATTTCCTCCCCTCTTGGCCTGGTGTCCACCCATGTCCTACCAGCACCCTAGTTGTCCTTCTCTGTCAACTTGTTCTCTGCTGCCCATCTCTATAATACTTCATTCAGCCCAGTTAAGTCAGTTTCTCACCTAGATTACTTATGTCACTGTGATTGAGATCACTTAAATGCTTGCAAGAGGATACCGAGGCAGCAACAAATAAGGTTTCTCTCATAGGGTGCAGGGTGATAGAAGCAGCAGCATTTCAAACGTAGCCCATAGGCAGTACCGACACGGCACATATAGCAGCATTGCAGGCTTCATGTCCATACATAACAGGTAGAACACTTGCCAGAGGGTGAGATTTCAATGCACAGAAGGGATATACCATAAGCAGCAGTACTACAAGCTTTGCTCACACAAGCAGTAGTGTAGCAAGTATTATGCATATTTGTAGAGCGCTCCATCACCCGGGAGAGTGTCCTGGCGCTGAAACCCACCTTGACAAAATATACGGCATAGACAACAGCTATGCTAATGTCACTCACACAAAAGAACTATATGTACAGAACCAGCACATGGCTACCTTACACAATAGATGAAAGACAGGAAGCAATCATCAGTTCAAGCCTCTCTCACCAAACATATACACATTGCCAGCAGGAACAGGCGTGCAAAGCTGCCAAGGGGCATTATAATATGTGGCAGGCTTTAGGGCAGACCTTGATTCAACATAACAGTGCCTTATATGCTGATATGTTTACCGGCATGCTTTATGTGGTAATACAAAAATGCAAAGTGCGATTGGATTAAAGGTTAGAGTGGCGAATAGTGTTACACATAATGGGGCCCACTGTCACCAGTTATACCTGTGCAAGCAACAGTCCTAAAGTGTGCAAGCAACACACTGATATTCTGTAAGTAAATTAGAACACCAAGCAGAGCAATCCTGACAGTGCAGTCATTACAGTTGTTAACATGCACATTGCAGCTCCACGCTATAACTTACAAGGATTTCAGGGGTTTGGCCTGCAGGACTGACGTTGCAGTTCAAACATTTGTGTTCTTGTATTGATATTTGCACACTGTATCTGATGCAGGAAAGTTGTTCAGTGTGACCCTTTCTGCTAGGCTGCATATGTGAAGGAAATGATAAACTTGCCCACAGTTTACAGAGAGCATCCTGGTCTGGGGAAAGTTTCATTTCCATTTCCAGTTTCCGAAAGATTCAGGCAGGCTCCAGGCACAGAGAGGGACCTCCTGTTCCTCTCTGGAATCGCTCGCCTGCTCTTTTTCTCTAGTCCAGATCAGAGACAGCACGTGCACTTGCAAAACTCAGCAGAGACAATGGTGAGGGACCTTTACTTTTCATGCAGGTTGTCTATCATGCCTCCCTCTCAGAGGTCATCACCAGGACAAACCACCCGCCTTCTTCCAGGCTGACTGTCAGCAATAGAATGCTGTCCGGAGGTGCCACAGTGCAACGTTTTTTCTTTCAGCTAGGCTGCAGTTTGAGGCTGAATATTTTCATTTTACTTTACACGCATTCAAATATGAATGTAGTGTGCTTAAATAATCAGAATTCATTTTAATATATAGTGTGCCAACCGCCTGGGCAGTTTGGAAGAGCCATGTAGCCAGAGCCCAAGGAAGTGGCTGAAGCAATTAAAGAAACAAAGAGTTGAAATGAACTCCAACTCTTTGTTTTTGTAATTAACTGTCACAGCCCTAATTGAAGTGGCACCCATGGATGATATGGTTTAAAGGACAAAATGGACAGTCACATGAAAAACCAACTCTCCTCTCTAAGGGGGAGCTTATTTGAACTGCTCCTGTGATAATCTATGCGATAGACGTATTGTTTTAATTTCATAAGCATTACGTGAATATAGTGACTATATACAGTTGCTTCGAACATGGATCGTTAACATCTGAAATTTCATTTAAACATCTGCATTTTATGTATTCAGTTTCTAATGCCTTATAGTACGTGAGATGACGGGCGTAATAGTAAACATCTTAAGGGTGGGCGGAGTAATCCAGTAGCAATTGGGTATGGGTTTGGTTACCTGAAGAACAATAATGGCCCCTATGGAACGAAGCTTTGGCATAATTCAGTAGAGGATTATGGGTCCTGTAGTACCTGATTTTGTTGATGAGAGGGGGAGGGGTCTGACGAGTTTAAAAAGGGAAACAGGTGAGAGTGAGTTGATAGGCGGCTCTTGGTAAAGGAGTAATGAGATTGAGTACGGACATGTATTACAGGTACGCGAGTGTTGCCATGAGGTTCGGGTTAACAAATATGGGCTATTTGGAATACCGAGGTAGCCAGGTGACATTCCCATATGGTTTACAACAGGGGATTGAGATAGAGAACGATGGGGTGGTATCGTATCTTAGTCTTATGTTGGTTATTATTAGAGGGAGAACGCTGTTTGAGGCATTTAAAATGCTTATATTATGAGTATTTACTACTTGAAAATGTATGATGCTTTAGAGGTTTAAACATACTGTCTAAAATACGCTGTTTATATTTGTAGTGAACCCCTGACGAAGGGCGATGAAGCAGCCCGAAATGCATTGGGAATTATACACTACTGAGGATGAAAAATGTATATGTCCTGCTTTAGTGAAAAGGCCTGGATGGGCATACCTACTGCATCAGATTTTTATACATTAAATGGATTTCATGTGACAAAACGAACTGAAAAGGAAAACGAAAAGATTGGAATAACGTGAATAAAACTCTTTAACGGAATTAATTGTAGCATAATTTTTGCGAAACCACAGCAGTGCTTCCGGTTTGGGAGCGAAAATAGGTTCCCAAACAATCATTTGAAGCAATTAAAGGCCAATTTCACCTACCCCTAGTCAATGTACCTACTCATGTGCACTTAGGAGCAAAGCATATAAACCAGTTTTAAACAAACAACCCAGAAAAAGGAAACTTGTTAATTCAGAAACCCCTATCTGTGTGCCTGCAGCACCTTAAGGAGACAAGTAAACCACAATATCTCCAGGTCTTGGATTTCGACGAATCTGATAACCAAACCAATAGATAATAAAACAAATTCTTTATAAAACAAAAATCAAACATAGGAATAATGCATCAGAACAACAATGATCAAACAACCAATTGAGCCTAAATTCAGCATCACATAAGCAAACACTTCTTATATAGCATAGCAATCCATCTCACAAACTGAAACTTAAACTCACACCACAGACACCTCAGAAACACTCACAACTTACCGAATAATTCTGCTCTATTCATACTTACTCTCCAAATTGTACATGACCAGCACTACAAGTCACACCGCTCAGCAAACTCTAAACACTGGGAACTCCACCGGAAAATCCTCTATCTCCCAGACTGGTCAGGGTAAAAGGAAAGCTAAAAAGGGTCTCTTAGCAAAATGAGAATAATTGTAATGTGTAACCACTCTCTGCTACCAAGATTTGTGGGAGCAAAACTGTACCCCACAATGTTGACACCCCAAAATGTACCTCATTTGGCTCTCCCACAGTTTATTGTATCAAAAAAGGTGTTAAACCTCATTTTATGATAAAAAGAGTCCCTTCTTTAAGGTATCTCCTGGAACATCAAATGGGGAGAGTAAAATACCTTGAATAGCAATGGGGTCCACTAAGAATTGAGTTCTACATCAATGAAAAGTTAAAGAGTTCTATTACAAAAATTCATAATGAGCAGTACTGAGTCAATGTCATGAAGGCTCTCAGATGCACAGTCATACAGATTATGCAAATACAGAAATCATTCTTAGGCCCAAATGAGCATCAAAATTAGAAAGAATGTGGACAGCATCCATCTGGCTCACCCCCAAAATCAATGGTCTCTCATCTACAATTCTTACATAGGAAATTAGTAATATTGCAAACTCCTTGTGGTGTGAGCAAAGGTATCATTCCTTGAGCAAATCAGAACACAAGAATAATAAACATCGTTATCCTACACATAAACACCATCAGTTACTCAATACCTTCTATGTTAATGTCACCTGGCTATGAACGAATATGAAACATTTAACAATATGACTTTCCCTCACTGAATAGGTCCTGTGAAGGAATAGATAATTGCTGCAACCTTACATTCTGACCATAGAAAGTTCATAGTGAGCAAAACAATACAGCAAATAAAATCAAATAATATGACCTCAGCTTGAATGCATGCAGCAGGGCCTGTGAGAAGAGGATGCACGTGTGGGAGAAGGAGGGGGATAAGAAGGAGTGAGCAACAGAGATGGTATCCATCTTGTCTAAAATTACGTTTTACACAGAAATGTGGCATAACTAAAACACATTAATAAACAGACTTCTACACCGTGTGAGATTTGTTTCAATTGCAGTTACGTTAAGTCATTCTATAGATGCAAAATCATATGTAAAAAGGCATATTATTATTCATTATTATTGCACAAAATATAAGCCTGGAAAAACAATTCCACAGTCTCCGGAGGTCTGTGGCTACGGCCTGTTCTGTTTTCTGTTTTTGGAAATCTGTGAGCCTGCATGCAGCTTGAGTGCCTGTCAGCTCTCTTATTTTACTATTCAGTTCTCTGTTTGTTTAACATGAGGTGAGATTTACTTCTTGCTCTGAATCAACCTGTAATAGTCAGATGACTGTGCAGCTTGATGGATCAAGTCCCCTCTTGTTTCAAGGGAAACCCAGTCAGGTTTGAATTTGATCAATCATTTTTACTCCCTTACAGAGGCATGAAGTCACCCTATGAGAGAGGCTAATGTCGAGCTACGAAAACCTGCTAGAACTGAAGGAAGTATTGTACAATAGTGCAAATTTAAGGGTGATGATTATATATGTTTTTAAAAAGTGTGTGTGATTTGTGATATTGTAGCTGTTTTCCTTTTACATCTTGGAACTCAGAGCTTCTACAGAGCTTAGGGGCATATTATCAAGAAACGGCGTTACAATTATCGCCGCTTTAGCGCCACTAAACTGGCGATAATGGGCTTGATAATATGCCCTTGAGAATTTCCATAGAAGCCCATGTTCTGGTGTCAACATGGGCCTCTATTGGAATTCTCTGCGGCATATTATCAAGCCCATTATCGCCGCTTTAGCAGCAGTTTTCTGCCGCTAAAGCGGCGATAATTTTAACGCTGTGCTTGATAATATGCCCCTTCGTACTTTAGTTAAAGAATGTTTAGATATATTTTGAAGGCAGGTGAGTGCTGTGAGGCAACTGAGCTAGACTATGTTGTAAAGGTATGAAAATAAATATCAGTTCCAGTTTTATTTGATGATTGCTGATTTCTCCGGTGCTGCAGCTGACATTTGTGAGAAGTTGGCCTGGTATATGATGTTCACTAGTTAAAGTGACCACCTTGTACCATGCCAAGCAACCCTTATGGTGTGGTTGTAAGTCAACCTTTTTGGACTAGCTGCCCTAGTTGTAGCGTAGGCTAAGCAGTCTTTGAGGCTAAACTCGTGAAGCGTGTTAAGCAGGCTGTTTTACCAAATGTAACCCCCTTTTATACCAATGAAAGGACACCACACAGATATATATTGAAAATATATATGTATTTATTTCTCAAAGTATCCCCTAGACTCTTTATGAGCACAGGAGCACAAATCGTTAAACAAGAATACGTTAGAATACACAGAAGTTGCACTTTATATGGATAGGCCCTGGTGGCCACTCAAACCATATACTAAAATAGTGGTATAAGTACCACGAACAGAAAAGGGAAAAGGTCTAGGGCCTCTAGAATCGCTGTGCCTACAAGGAGCTAACTTTAGTTAGTGACCAGGAGGTCCACGGGTTGCAAGGTGCAGAGCAAATAGTCACACGCGAGCTCCCATAGGTTTTCAATGGGTGCGTAAAAGTTACAAAGTTACTGCAAAAAGGATCTTCCGGATGGACTATGAACTCAAGATTGGAAACACAGACACTAGAGATGATACTCTACACTTGGGCACCGGAGTGCCAGCTTTACCTCACCCACAGGAAGCGGGTGCATAGGTCTCGAAGTGCGTCGGGTTTCTTCTATCTGTTCAATGGAGCCTGAAGACAAAGATGCTGCAGGCGATCGGTCCGGAAGAGATGCGGTGGATCCCAGAGTGGATCGGAGTTGTAGAAGACCTGTAAGCAGAGGGGACAGTGTTCACAGTCACTAGCCAGTGACCAGCGTGGCACCAGGTGGGTACCAGGCGATGTCGGGTGCAAACAGGAAGAAAGGTGTAGCTTGTCTCTGCAGCCACGTGGTCCTTGAAGGTCGACGACGTCCAGGAGTCGGTTCACGAGCTGTCCCACCCAGGCTCTCGCTGTCGGCGGTGTCGGCGACTTGATCGAAGCAAACAAGCCTTGGCAAAAGCAATTGTTGTGGAAAACGAAATAAGCTGATGGTTCTGACCAGCAAGGTCAGAGGGACTGCTCCTTTGGAGAGGAGCAAGGGCCAGTCTGGAGCAACCAGACCAGCAGTGTAGTTCTTGAAGTTCGCCGCCAAGATGGCCACTAGCCAGCGGGCCAGCAACCGGTTAGGCGCGTCGAATGGCAAAATGCAGAAGGGCCCCACGCAGATCGTGGAGATGCTGGAGGGCTCACCTTTGGTGCAGAGGCTGCTCGAGGGTTGAGCTTCTCAGATCCCAAAGCACAACTTGGAGGGAGCCTCGGTTGTTGCGCTTGCAGCTTGTCGTGGTCTTTTCAAGATGGCTGGCTCCACGTGTCTCGGTGCCTCCACGGGTTCCTTCTTCTCAGGGACTGTGGATCGGGCGGTGAGAGGTCTGGAGGTCCAGGTCTTGTCAGTCTCTGGGCTCGGGCTACGGCGGGAGGTGGCGGCAAAGTAGATGTTGATTCGCTGGATGGGGCTTGCCTTAGCAAGGTGGTCACTCCCTGACCACAGGGGAGATTGGCTTCAGTCCTCTGTGCGGCAGAGCGTCGAAGTTCCCGTCTTCTTCTTGTAGTTAAGTTGATTCCAGGATGTCTGAAGTCTTAGGACACAGCTCCTACCTTTAAGCGGATTCTAGGGGCCGGACTACCTGCTAGGTCCCTCCCTAAGGGTGGGACCAGGAAGGGGGGTGGTTACACCCCCAATCCTTTGTCCAGCTCGCCCCAGGTCCAGGGCTGGTGTGCCCCAGGACCGGTTTGAACTGGCATATGCACCGAGGCTCCTTGTGAGCCTCAGGCATGTCTGGTTTCTTTCAAGTCCTACCTGACCAATACACAAAATCCTGTCTGGGGTGGTGCACGCACCTCCCCTGGCAGGAAACCCTTTGTCCACACCTCCCAAGCTGGAAGGACTCCCAGCAGCAGGAGGGCAGACTTGTGTCTGTGGTGGCAGCATCCATTTTGTGGAGCTGAGGCTATGTCTGATTTTACCTGGGTTTCAGGTACTGTACATGTCGTGTCCCTCTAGAAGGGTGGAATTGGCGAGGGGTTAGTATTCCAATTCGTATGACACCTTACTCGACATGTTTTGATAAAGCCAAACCAAAGTTAGCATTTAACCGCGAGGTTCATAATGCACTTAAGAGTATATGGTATGACGATATCTGGAAACAGTAGAAGGAAGTTGTTCCGACCACTGCAGACAGGCTCAGCTCATGCCAGAGCACCATCTCACATGGAACCAAGCACTCTGCCTTCAGGATTGTTAAGGCCTGCCATAGGAGTGACTTATAGGTTAACATGTGTCCCATTTAAGGTTAGGTATAGGTATACTACACCTAAGTAAGAGGTGGTTACACCAACTTACCCCAGCTGAGTGATCAGCCAGTTGTGTCAAATTTGTTAGGCCAAGCCTGGGGTGGCATAATACATGCTTCAGCCCCTGGCAGGCCTTAGATACACCAATGCCCTGGGTACCTGGTGTACACTGGTACAGGGGCTCACAGGGTGATCCAACCAATTGGGTATGTACCTAGGGTACATGGAGTCCATTTTAAAGAGAGAACAGCCAGACTGAGATCCTGAATGGCAGGATCTCAGGCCAACTAAGTCGAAAAACCAGCTAGACACTAGGCAAACATTTGGGGGTAACCATAGTCAGATATCCACCTTCCTACACAACCCCCCCCCAAACGAAGGGAGATAAGGCTGACCTTGACCAGGTAAGCCTATATTGCCCAAGTGGCCATATAAGGAGGAACCAGCACTGGCATGGTTACCCCCTGTCTCATGGTCCACTAAGCAATCCCTCACCCTAAGGGTATCAGAGGGTCTCCACCATAGGGAATCTCTACCTTTGGTGTGTCTTGGCAAAGTAAAAGGCTGGTGTTGAGATGGAGTACTGAAGTGAGTGTCCTCAAAGTGAGGCCTCAGCTTCCTCCAATCATCCTCCACCATGGATGCCTTTCTTTCCTTAACTGAGTTGCACTGTGCTCTCAGGGTCAACATCTGGCTACCTAAAGCTGGAGGCTGGGTCCCTTTTGTGGGCTTACTGGAGGGACAGGTCAGGTTTGGGGCCCTAAGGTCCCATGTTTGCCTGTGCCCAACAGAATCCCTCTGGGGGAGGTCCCTAACTACCTGTAAAGGAGATCCCTCAGGAATGTTTTTACCCATCACCTGACTAGGGCTACTAGCCAGGCAATCCTCATTCTTTTGATGGGGGGGTTCTTGTGGACAGGGGCCCTCTGGGGGTCCACTGGCCTCCCTGACCTCTGCAGCCCTGGGCTGACTGAGGCAGGGTAGAGAGAGGCAGGCTACCTGCACCAGACTGGGTCCCACCTTGGAAGGGGCCACTGACATCAGAGGCTCGGCCAGGCCAGGCCTGGCTACCTCTGGGGCAGTTCCTTCACAAGGGGTGAGGTCAGATCCCTGAGGAGGCTGACCTTTTCCTAATGTCTGGGGAGAGGGAGACTTTTCTTCCTCCCCACTACTCTCTGTTTGTGTGGAGTGATCCATAGTTTCAGGCTTCACTACACCTATGTCAGTCTGAGTATAGGCTGAGACCATTACAGCCTTGCCAACCTTTTCAGGGGGGCACTCAGTTTGTGTTTGAGCTGTGACTGTCACAGCTCTGCCAGTCTCTACAGGGAAGTCTGTCTGTGCCTGGGCTGTGGCTACCACTGCCCTTCCAACCTTTCCAGGGAGGAAATCTATTTGGACAGGGGTTGTGAATGGCACAACCCCACTACCCTTTTGTGAAAGGCCTACCATTTTAGAATGGGTGTCTTGTTCAACTCCAGCCCAAGCTGAGAGTTCTAAGTCATTCCCCAGTAAGCAGTCTACAGGCAAGGTTGGGGACACTGCCACCCTTTTAGGGCCAGTGACACCTCCCCAGCTGAGATACACCTCTGCCATGGGATGACTGTTCTGTTTGCCATCAATGTTAGTTACCTGGTAGGAGAAACCAGGCAAAAGCTGCTCAGAGGGAACTAGCCAATGGGCCACCATAGTGATGCTAGCTCCAGTGTCTCTGTAGGCCTCAGCTTTTGTACCATTGATGTAGGGCTCCTGTCTATACCTACCCAAAGTGTTGGGACAGGCAGTGAAGTTGGCAAACCCCATGCCACCATCACAGACAAGAGTAGTTGCTGTAGGGGAATTGGCTAAGCCAGGGTCCCCCTGTGTTCCCCAAGTGAACCCACCCAGATTTCTGGGGGCACTCCCACCACCTGGGGGATTACTGCTGACAGTAGGTGGTGTGACAGGAGTAATTGGAGGAACAGTTTTGTTTTTAGTCTTTGGGCAACTGCTGTCAGTTTTCCAATGCCCAGGAATTTTACATTCATGGCAGTAAGGCTTTTTAGCTGTGGTAGAGGAGGGAGCTTGGGACCCACCACCCTGTGTGGAGTTTTGGGGCCCTGAGGAAGATTTCTCTTTTGCTTTATCCCCACCCTTCTCTTGAGGCTTGGTGGTATCTTTCTTTTGGTCACCACCCTGGTTTTTAGGCCTGATCCTGGTCCTGACCCATTTATCTGCCCTCTTTCCCAATTCTTGGGGAGAGGTCAAATCTGAGTCTACCAGGTGTTGATGGAGAAGCTGGTTTTGACAATTACTTAAAATCTGCTCTCTCATCATCAAATTGTACAATCCTGTATAATCAGACACCTTACTTCCCAGCAACCAACCCTCCAAAGCCTTAGTGGCACATTCCACATATTCAGACCAGTCCTGAGTCTGTGTCTTCTGGGTATCTCTGAACATTAACCTGTACTGTTCAGTGGTTAAGCCTAACCCATCAACCAGGACACTCTTCAGGGCTCTGTAGTTTCTGACATCCTCCTCTCTAACAGTGAGGAGTCTATCTCTGCCTCTACCTTCAAAGGAGAGCAATAAGATTGCTGCCCACTGGTCCTCAGGAACCTGCTGTACTTTGCAGGCTCTCTCAAGAGCAGTCATCCACTTGTGGATATCATCCCCACTTTTGTAGGGGGGCACAACCTTGGACAGGTTCCTATTGTCAAAGACCCTATCTTTGTCCCTAGGGACAGTGCTGCCACCAGTGGGTATAGACCCACTCTCTCTAGGTTGCCTAGCCTTGCTCAGTTTCTCTTCCATCAGAGCTACTTCTAGCTCCTGCTTCCTGATCCTCAGCTGGGCTTCTTGCATTCTGGCCTCATGCTCCCTCCTCTGAGGGGTGGTCATCCTTCTCCTGGAGTGACCTTGAGAGCCTCTAGAGGCATGAGAAGCATTAGATTCACCTGAGTGATTCCTTTGCCTCCCAGACCCCTGGTTAAGTCCACTGGGGAGATCCAATGGGGTGATCCCATTGTCAGTCCCCAATAGCCTTAAGTTAGCTGGGCCACGTATAACACTTGGCACTGGGCTAGTTCTCCCTTCATCCTCACTACCCTCTGTATCCCCACCACTTTCCTCCTCTGTAGTATGATTCTCATCTAAGGGATGACTATTGGAAAGGGGTACTTCAGTAGCATCTTCAGAAGGGGGGCCTCCTGTTCCTGTCCCTAAGGGGCCTAACTGGGAGGCTTTCCTGAGAGCTTTCTGATCTTCATCAGCCTGTAAAAGCTCTCTGAGTTCAGCAGAAGTAGGATTCTTGGGCTGTTTAAGGCCCCTGATATTTGCCAACTGCCTGAGCTCATTTTGATTTAGGGTAGCAAAGATGGATGGTGCCCTCTGGGGGTCACTCTCAACAGAGATGGGTACATTGGACCCCTCTGTCCCAGCCATTGCTCTTAAGTGTGGGTGGATGTGTTGCAATCTACCTACACTTGGGTTTACCTACTAAACCTATCTAGTAGTTGTAGTCAGGGTGTGCTACTCCCTTTGCTCTACAACAACTAAGTTCAGTAGAACTTAAGTATATCTAATCTTGTTTTATATGTACCTACAGGTACCTATGTGATCTTTCAATTGGTAACCAAGAGATTACAATGGTAAAACACAGCAAGCTCAAATCCAACCGCTGCTCACCAATGTGAGAGGTTGGCCTGGTATATGATGTTCACTAGTTAAAGTTACCACCTTGCACCATGCCAAGCAACCCTTATGGTGTGGTTGTAAGTCAACCTTTTCGGACTAGCTGCCCTAGTGGTACCGTAGGCTAAGCAGTCTTTGAGGCTAAACTCGTGAAGCGTGTTAAGCAGGCTGTTTTACTAAATGTAACCCCCTTTTATACCAATGAAAGGACACCACACAGATATATATTGAAAATATATATGTATTTATTTCTCAAAGTATCCCCTAGACTCTTTATGAGCACAGGAGCACAAATCGTTAAACAAGAATACGTTAGAATACACAGAAGTTGCACTTTATATGGATAGGCCCTGGTGGCCACTCAAACCATATACTAAAATAGTGGTATAAGTACCACGAACAGAAAAGGGAAAAGGCCTAGGGCCTCTAGAATCGCTGGGCCTACAAGGAGCTAACTTTAGTTAGTGACCAGGAGGTCCACGGGTTGCGTGTGCAGAGCAAATAGTCACACGCGATCTCCCATAGGTTTTCAATGGGTGCATAAAAGTTACAAAGTTACTGCAAAAAGGATCTTCCGGATGGACTATGAACTCAAGATTGGAAACACAGACACTAGAGATGATACTCTACACTTGGGCACCGGAGTGCCAGCTTTACCTCACCCACAGGAAGCGGGTGCATAGGTCTCGAAGTGCGTCGGGTTTCTTCTATCTGTTCAATGGAGCCTGAAGACAAAGATGCTGCAGGCGATCGGTCCGGAAGAGATGCGGTGGATCCCAGAGTGGATCGGAGTTGTAGAAGACCTGTAAGCAGAGGGGACAGTGTTCACAGTCACTAGCCAGTGACCAGCGTGGCACCAGGTGGGTACCAGGCGATGTCGGGTGCAAACAGGAAGAAAGGGGTAGCTTGTCTCTGCAGCCACGTGGTCCCTGAAGGTCGACGATGTCCAGGAGTCGGTTCACGAGCTGTCCCATGCAGGCTCTCGCTGTCGGCGGTGTCGGCAACTTGATCGAAGCAAACAAGCCTTGGCAAAAGCAATTGTTGTGGAAAACAAAATAATCTGATGGTTCTGACCAGCAAGGTCAGAGGGACTGCTCCTTTGGAGAGGAGCAAGGGCCAGTCTGGAGCAACCAGACCAGCAGTGTAGTTCTTGAAGTTCGTCGCCAAGATGGCCACTAGCCAGCGGGCCAGCAACCGGTTAGGCGCGTCGAGTGGCAAAATGCAGAAGGGCCCCACGCAGATCGTGGAGATGCTGGAGGGCTCACCTTTGGTGCAGAGGCTGCTCGAGGGTTGGGCTTCTCAGATCCCAAAGCACAACTTGGAGGGAGCCTCGGTTGTTGCGCTTGCAGCTTGTCGTGGTCTTTTCAAGATGGCTGGCTCCACGTGTCTCGGTGCCTCCACGGGTTCCTTCTGCTCAGGGACTGTGGATCGGGCGGTGAGAGGTCTGGAGGTCCAGGTCTTGTCAGTCTCTGGGCTCGGGCTCCGGCGGGAGGCGGCGGCAAAGCAGACGTTGATTCGCTGGATGGTGCTTGCGTTAGCAAGGTGGTCACTCCCTGACCACAGGGGAGATTGGCTTCAGTCCTCTGTGCGGCAGAGCGTCGAAGTTCCCGTCTTCTTCTTGTAGTTAAGTTGATTCTAGGATGTCTGAAGTCTTAGGACACAGCTCCTACCTTTAAGCGGATTCTAGGGGCCGGACTACCTGCTAGGTCCCTCCCTAAGGGTGGGACCAGGAAGGGGGGTGGTTACACCCCCAATCCTTTGTCCAGCTCGCCCCAGGTCCAGGGCTGGTGTGCCCCAGGACCGGTTTGAACTGGCATATGCACCGAGGCTCCTTGTGAGCCTCAGGCATGTCTGGTTTCTTTCAAGCCCTACCTGACCAATACACAAAATCCTGTCTGGGGTGGTGCACGCACCTCCCCTGGCAGGAAACCCTTTGTCCACACCTCCCAAGCTGGAAGGACTCCCAGCAGCAGGAGGGCAGACTTGTGTCTGTGGTGGCAGCATCCATTTTGTGGAGCTGAGGCTATGTCTTATTTTACCCGGGTTTCAGGTACTGTACATGTCGTGTCCCTCTAGAAGGGTGGAATGCTAACCCCGTCGCCAGAATTGGTGAGGGGTTAGTATTCCAATTCGTATGACACCTTACTCGACATGTTTTGATAAAGCCAAACCAAAGTTAGCGTTTAACCGCGAGGTTCATAATGCACTTAAGAGTATATGGTATGACGATATCTGGAAACAGTAGAAGGAAGTTGTTCCGACCACTGCAGACAGGCTCAGCTCATGCCAGAGCACCATCTCACATGGAACCAAGCACTCTGCCTTCAGGATTGTTAAGGCCTGCCATAGGAGTGACTTATAGGTTAACATGTGTCCCATTTAAGGTTAGGTATAGGTATACTACACCTAAGTAAGAGGTGGTTACACCAACTTACCCCAGCTGAGTGATCAGCCAGTTGTGTCAAATTTGTTAGGCCAAGCCTGGGGTGGCATAATACATGCTTCAGCCCCTGGCAGGCCTTAGATACACCAATGCCCTGGGTACCTGGTGTACACTGGTACAGGGGCTCACAGGGTGATCCAACCAATTGGGAATGTACCTAGGGTACATGGAGTCCATTTTAAAGAGAGAACAGCCAGGCTGAGATCCTGAATGGCAGGATCTCAGGCCAACTAAGTCGAAAAACCAGCTAGACACTAGGCAAAAATTTGGGGGTAACCATAGTCAGATATCCACCTTCCTACAACATTACAAAGAGTTGTTTTTATTTTTTTATAAAGGGTCCTTTTTGTGACTTTTGCTGTATGCATTTTGAAGATTTAGGGTGCTGTCAATCAAGTACCTACAGATTTGATGGTGGGTACCAGTTTATAGGTGATACATTAGGATTTGTATTTTTCCTACCTTCTTTTAATGTTAGTGTTTCTTTTGCTGTTTGTAACAGGATACATTGTGCACTGACTAGCTTTAGCTTGAGTTCAAATGCCAACATGCATATTTTTTGATTTCTCAAGAAATCGCAACATTTTTTAATGCCAGGGAAGACATTATAAGGTAACTTTAAGTGGTATATGTTTATCGATTAATTCTTATACCACCATCTCCAATCAGTAATTGACTCAGTAACTTAATATAAAAAGTAATCATAGTAAATGATAATGCTGGTAGGTCTAGCCATTTTTAACAATTTAAATCTGTATGAATTGAGAGAAAAGAGGTCAGCCTCAAATGAGTCCACTTCATATCGAGTGAAATGTTCTAAAGTCTTAAATGTCTTTCACATCATCACAATTACAAGCCTCAAGATATTTGGCTATTTCTTCATTTCAGCTGATTAGCCAACAGTGTATTGTCAGGGGTGGAATCTATTTCTGATCTCAGTTTTGAAGTTAGTAATATGTCTGATCCATTGATTAGGGAGAATTTTGCATTTAAAGTGATTCTAGTTGAATCACTTGTGCGACAACCTGTCAACGAGAAATCACATTTTTGTACCCTTTCTCTCAACTAACTCACTCCACTCATCACCCCTGATTATTCTGACCTTCATAGTGTATTTATAATCTGTCCTGAGAATGTATTAGTTATTCTGGAGGACATCTGCCTGAGGTAAGGATTTATTGTATCTAAAACGTTGGACATGTACTTTTACATTTTACATGTCCTGGTAGTAAAAACTCTGGAATTTGTCTTTCACTATTGCAAGGCCTACCTCTTCCATAGGATAACATTGGAGTTACCTCATTACATTTCATAAGCTGTAACTTCCATGGGAACAGGTAACCAGTTCATGCTTGGTGTCTCTGGAATTGTAATGGAAAATCCTCTCTTATGGTAAAGTCAGATTTGAAAATTCAATTTGAAAATGTCACATTTAAAAGTTGGTATTTTCCAGCCTTAGCCATTTAGTGCCAGCAGCTTGTCTCTGGGTCACATGACTGGGTGTAGCTGACAGTTGTGCTATGTATATTACCCCCGGACAGCCACACACAATTGAGAGCTTAGGTGTACCTGGATGGGCCACCACTGGCAGGATGGGTGGGAGGTAATGGGCACAGCCCTAATTGCACTTGGATAAGCTGTGTTCTGCCTCCGCCCAAAGGGCTGCATACCCACTGTAGTAAGTCTTGAGCCAGGCAGGGGAGGCACGAAACATGTAAACTTCAAAGGGAAACCTCTAGAAGCTTCTCCCACTTCAAAGGAGGCGCCTGGTGAAATTTGTGCGGGGCAAAAGTGTATTATGACTGCACTAGTTGTTTTCCTTATATGGACACAAACTGCCCGAATTGGGGCCACTGGGCCAATTGCAACTCAGGCGTAAGTATAAACCAGACTTTAAAGGAGCACACATGTGATGCATAGATAACAGCCTCTCCTTGATACGATATCATGGGGGCCATGGCTCTGATCTCAGGAGCAAGAATCAGATTATAATGAAAGTTTCCAGGATCAGATTTTGTATTTTCTAGACCTGTTAAGTACAATAGCCAGTGGTGGCTCCTCCGCTAAGGCGGAGGAGCATCGCAGCTCAAGGAAAATAAAATGATAATAACAATGTTATTATCATTTTATTTTTCACTATTGTCAGTGCGCTTTAAATGTGCGGGCGGGGCGGGGCGGGGCTGTGCCGGCTGCAGAGCAGGGGGAGGAGTGAAGAGCACACTCTAAAGTGTGCATGACAGTTTGGCCGGCCCTCTTGGGCCAGCCAAACAGCCATGCGCACTTTGCATGTTCCTCACCAGGCTGCGTTACAGAGCCAGGTGAGGAAGATGTCCAGGCTCTCATTCCCAGTCTGAGTGCCGAACCACGGCGTTCAGACCAATCACAACACTGCATTGCAGCTTTGTGATTGGCCTAGGGGAGGAACCCAGGGTGCTTCCTATTCCTAATTGCGTCGTGTCGTGTGACCTGGACGAAGAGGACGCAGGAGAGCCGGTCTTTGGGAATGTACGTATTTTTTATTTATTCCTCCCCTTTGCTTTTTTTAACACTCCCCATCCCCTGCCCGCCACACCACTACTCCCCAGTAGCAGCCGCTACTGACAATAGCTATGTCATTTGTGAAAATGCTGTGTGGCAAAGATACAAAAAAAGGGGGCTCAAGCCAATTCCCCCATACTCAAATTAGTGTTCAGCATTTGCCCATGTATAGGAAGACACTAGGGAATCCATTTAGGTTAAAGTTTGGATTTTGGCAGGAAGATCAATGATATTGTTACACAGCTCCTCAATTCCTTAAAATTCCCTATAAAGTACACAGTTGCTTTGGTATACTCTTGAAACAATGAAGGAATTGTAAATGAGGACCACTTGGTTTTCCCTTGGTATTTTGTGGAAAAGATATCAGAGATTTAAATCCAGGGGACATTGATCTGCAGGCGCATGAAGACAGGGAGCAGTACCCTTGGTGTCTTGTTGAACTGTGTTTGTAATTGGCTTATCTTCTAATAGGGTCCACTTGGCCCACTTGCCATTGATGGGATTTGTTCAGTTTCATTTTAAGTATGGAACAGATTTGGGACCACCTTCTTTCGAAAAGTTTTCCTAAGGATTCCCCTGCTGCATCGCAGATCTAGACAGCATTTACAGAATCAACGCAAATTGCACCATAAAGCATAATATAGAGCACCAAAATACAGCAATCTACACCGTTCTCCAGAGAATTAACTCAATCACCTCATCTGTATGAAGAATAACTAAAAAGAAATCTTATTTAATATGCTGGACATACCTCGCGAATGGAATTGCAGAGTGAAGGTAGCCAAGCCCACCATACAGGGCTAGATCCATTAGGTCTGACAGGTAATGAACTGCGCTGCTGTGTCAGGTTCCACCTAGAATGAATCAGGCCTGGCCCCCAACAGTGTTTCGGCAACTTAAGCAAAGCATTACTGACTAAGGAGATCATTAGCATAGTGGCCCAGGAAATGCAAAGGAGGCGGTGACAAGGGCACCAACAAACTTTGTTTGACAGGAACATCGGGCTAGTGTAGCAGTGAAGGAGTACAAATCCTCAAGTATCAGGCAAAGTCCTGATGTTATACTTTTCTCTACAAGAAACGTATGCAAAGCAACAAAAGTCAAGGAGATTTGGTCTCTATGTTTAAACTTTAAGAGTAGTTTTGCAGGTACATCCTCAATAAATTGAAGTCTGCAGATCTACATAATTGGGAGCCCTACTTATACTTAATTGAAGTAATCTAAAAATGAGGCAAAAGTAGCCTATAATTGCTACTACATGGTGAAACAATAGGACTCTGTTCAACGTGTACAGCAGAGTATATTTCGTGCTTTAGCTTTATATGGGGAAGTAGGATGGCTAAGAGTCACCTTTAACGACTTCAGCGCGGCGCGGATTACCGCGCCGTGCTGAAGGTTCCGTGCGCGGGCGGGGCCGTGACGGAGCGGTTCCGTCATGCGCACAGCGCAACCGACGCGCATGACGGAACCGCTCCGTCACTCGCATCGAAGGGGTTAAGCCCCATTTACTTAATTATGGGGAAAGCAGAAACGTCCAGAACATTGGAAAATGGTAACATGCCAAGAATTAGCCCATTGCAATGCAACAGTAACAATGCATATGTTGGTACTGACCATTATCAAAACTAAAATTTGGGGCATGATTTGTCTTGAAAAGAACAAGACACATATTTATCAAGGTTTTGTGCCACCCTAGCGCCATGCAAGGGGGGGCAAGGGCGACGCAAAACTTAAGTTAGATTTTTCGAGCCACGCATGGCCACCTTGCGTGGCCCTGCATGGCTTGATAAATCTAGAGTAACGCTAGGCAGCGCAAATTGCTGCCTTGTTTTACACTTCACTGGGATGGGGTTCCAGGGGTGGAGCATTTGATTTCCTACGCATCCACTCATGGAATTTGACAAGTTTCCAGATTTACTATTAGTGGTAGAGCTGGGAATGCATCAAAACGCTACACCTCCCCAGGTGAGGGGTAATGAGGAGAAATAACTTTGTTTCTCCTAATTGTTTCCTCTTTCTACGTGTGCTGCATTCTGAAGCATGTGTAGAAAGAGAAAACTGCCTCTCTGGGTTGTTTTTGTGCAGGAAGGTCCCCCTTCCTACATAAAAACAATTCTGCCTACAACACAGAGACCCTTGCAACATGACACAATGGTACCTGCCTTAGAGCTAGGCAGACAAATGTGCACCAGTGCTAGGAAAGGACAACAATGCAGGATATAATGTTAGATATGTCTTTCACGCAGGGCAGCAAGGTGTCCTGCTGTGCTGTGCTGCACTGCATGAAAGATTGATAAATCTACCCCCAAATTTGCACTCAGAATTCACTTCCCCATTTCAGTTTTTACACTAATGAGATTTGGAATATTGTGTGCCCGAGCCATCCTATATGAATGAATGAGCAATTCACACTTCTGAGTAATGCACCACAATTTTCTAATTTCTTAAAATCATGCCCTGATCGATTATATTCTCACGTTTCATAGGGTACATGCATAATGAATGACAAGGGTAGACGCTGATCTGGGTTGTATGAACTGAACATTTGCCAGTGAATTGAACTACCATCACGTAGTTCCTCCTGAAAAAAGGTCCACTCCAGCACCTCTGTCTTCTTTACTCTGTGGGACTTGCTATCAAAGGGGCGACAGAATGTGCAGGAATGCCACTGATGAATCCTGGACTCCACTGATAAGTGGGTGGAGATGGATGTCAAAAGAGAGCTTCTTAGATGCAAAGATGGCTCGTGTTAAATTATAGCGTGCAAAGTAGTTCTATAGGATTCTGCTACTGCTAAGCACATCCCCAGATTTGAAATCGCACCACACTTAAGTAAAATTTTGATTGTAGAATGTGGGAGTTTTTTATGGATTGTATTAGCATAACCTACTAAAGAATGCTGGTTGTCTTTTTAAAACTCCTGCTTGATCCACTGGATGAAGAGTAGGGGTGTTGTGCATGAATGCCAAATGTACATTGGTAGGGCGGGTACTACCTGTGCTTGAATCTTTGAACCCATCCTACCCCCACAGCCCCCAGGTTCTGATTTAAAAAAATGAAGGAGAGATTTTGCTGAACTGATCCATGGGGAGGTTATGTCCTCTAAATCTGTGTGCAACTGTCTGTCTGCAGGGGAATTTGGCACTAAAGGAAATTAAGTCTATGAGGATTAGGGAGGTCCAAGAGTACCAGAGGCTGGCATCCAGTTTACAGGATTCCCCATTTTTATGGATGTTCTTCTTGAGATATTGCAGAACACCCCATCAGTTTTCAGTGCCTCCCAATACATTTTAAATAGACTGGATCCTGGATACTTACCCTGAACTCCCGGCAAGAAGAAATTGTGTTGAACAACTATCTTAGACACTTAAAACAAACTACGATTACTCTTGGTGATTCAGCCTACACATTTGAAAGCCAGAAACATCAGCATAAAGAGGAAGCTCGCAGTCCCCAGGTAACTGACCTCTCCCAGCACTATCAGCTTCTGTGAACTTACTTTAGTGGAGGGCCGCTAATTAATACTCTTAGGGCGTCATTAGGATGGCGGACGGATCGCCATCCCAACTTGATTTGCCCCCGCCATATTATTATGGCGGGGGGTATCGCGGCGGACGCAAAGTGTGTTCGCCACTTTTCCTCCGGTCGGCAATAGTTACGATTGCCGGACGGGCAGACTTGGCCACTAATATAGTAGCGGTGACTACCAGGCACCGCCATCCATATTTGGATGGGTGTGGTAACTGGCCTTTTGGTTGGCGGGGATGTGCTTTGGGGTACCGTTGCGGGCCCCCAGGGGGGTGGGAGGTGCACTTGGGGGGTACCATGGTACCCCCCCTGCATTCCCATGCACAAGGTGGCAGGCACCGCACAGTGCCTGCCATGTTGTGCATGGGAATGCACAACATGTCAATTTGGCATTGCAGCGGGTGCTCTCTAAGCAGCACCCGCCGCAATGTCAAATATGCAGAATGCGACCGCCAGGGTGGCGGTCGCATCCTAATCAGCGGTGCGGGATCGCCGCACGTCTGGCGGCCAGTCCCTGCAACGCGAGGCCGTCCGCCCGCCATCCTAATGGGCCCCTTAGTGGGTTGGTATTGTCTAATGGACAAGTTTGATACAAGCCTGTTTTGAATTGCTTTTTTTAGAAGAAGTTCAATGGTGTTATTTTTTGACTGTTTCAACCCTTTATTTTTTTCTTTTTCACCTACATTGTTTCTATGAATTTAAATTCGATGTTTGGAAAATCAGCTGTTTTCATTCTTAACGGCATTGTTGTTTGGTTGGTTTATTAACACAACTTCTCCAAAACTTTCTTTTGAGGTTGACTTACTGCTCAGGTCAAACTACTGTAGGTGTGCCAGTATTCTCCTTAATGAAAAGGCTTTAACTCTGTGGAATTTTCTCTCTAGGCCGTGTGGGAGCTCAGGCACAGCTCTGACCAGGATGGTGGTCTCACTCTTGTTTAGTCTACCAGTTGGTTTAACTATGCACCTTATGTATCTTCACCACCTATATCATTATGCTTATCCGCTGAACATACCTTATATGTTGGCATTAATTTGCTCCTAAAAACAGTTGACTTTAAATTAAGCACTGATTTGTGGGACAGGGGCCTTGTGTGAGTCCCAAAGTATGAAGACCGTATAATAGAGGTAAACCAATTCAAATCAAGCTTACACCAAACAAGTTTCAAACTTAAAACTACAAAGGCTTATTTAAAATTCAAAATCATTACAGAAGGCAAAAATAGTCAGTAAATTCAAATCAAAATGTCAATAAATTCTCAAATTGTCAACTAATGGAAATTAGAATGGGCTCAGTTTCTATTCCAGTTAAATAGCCAACCCAGATATGGTCTAGCACAGAGGTCTCCAACCTTTTCTGCAGTGAGAGCTACTTCTGATCAGTGAAAATCATTGTCAGCTACGGAAGGCCAAGTCACTTGTGCAATATTACCAGACACCCCCACGTGCAGTCTCATTGATTAAGCCTAATGTCCATAGAGCCAAAGACTATATGATTTGAATAAAATACTTTGTCAAAGGGTACTCTGGCAGGGCTGCCATGTGTGTCAATGAAAGCGTGGCCTTTGGGCATATATGAACATGTGTATGTATGAATGGGATATGTGTGTTTGGGTGAATGAGAGCCTGTGTACTATGTACTTGTGGCACAGGACATACTTTCACCATTTGTGGCACTGTTACATGTATAACACAAACAGAAAACCATTCATTTTTTAGTGGGAGAAATTTAAAGTGCATAATAATATTCTGCAAAAAAATTTCATAATATAAAAAAAAATCTACACTTTGAATTTCTCTCACATCAAAAAATTACTCTATTTTCAGTTGTAAATATGACACTGTGTCTACCAGCCACTGGGAGCAAGATGCCTGCAGTGTGTAAATGCCCTGGAGACATAGTGCCATGTTTACAATATAAAAATACAGCTATTTGTTTAAATAGGAGGAATTTAAAGTGAAGAAACATGCTTCATAAATTAGAAAGACATATGTGGCTTAATTTAAAGTGGAGAAAAACACTGACTCAACACTTTGAAATTGTATAAAATTAAAGTGAAATGTTAATTTAACCAATTAACTCTTCATTTGAATTTTCTCCCATTTAAAAACATCTAGAAACATCATTTTGTTCTCATGCTCCAATATATATATTTTTTTCCTGGAGGTTTTATTTTGTATAGCGCGAACTTGACCCAGAGGTATTGGGTATCACACCGCTTTACACGAGCACCAGTTGTGTTACATGAGAACACAGTCATTTTTGTTAGACACGGGGTGATTAAGTGATTTGCCCAGAATCACAGGAAGTTGCGCGTCCTTGCGGAGACTCAAACCCGGTTCCCCAGATTTGAGGTTGACCGCCCTCGTTAGGTCAACTCCTCTCCCCTAATATTGAGTTGACAAGGACTTTTATTTAAGATTTAAATACCTCAGTGCTTCTGTTCTCCACCTCTGTGACCTCAGTCATAAATCTGACTCCAGAACACCTCATTATCGGGCCCTGCTATCTGCAGCCTGAAGATAATAATGTAAAATAAACACTTACTGCCCTTAACTTTATAAAGTAAGTATGACCCTGTGCTGATTGAAAAATGAACTCAAGGCTGTGAGCTAGTCCGAAGGTGTTTGTGAGGTACTGGTAGCTCGTGGACTGGTTGGGGACACTTGGTCTAGCACAAGAACAAATAACACAAACATATTCGCAATAGAAGTCTCAGAGTGTCTCAATATTATCCTAAGTACCAAATTAAATAACAGTCTAACATAGAGACTACTCCGTATGAAAACAAGGGAAAATATCTGGCAGACATCCCATCAACAGCATGTTGTGTAGTTTTTCAAACAGAGAAATGATACTGTTGACTTGGTGTGAAGCAAATGTTACATCACAATATCCAATGGTAAAACAGAAAGCACATCACATGGAAAATAACTTTTGCTCTAGTTCCAATGAATACTTCTGTATTACTTACAAGAGGAAACAAAGGCACATTTAAATTATATATACTACCACCGCAAGACAGAGGAAGTGGCCTTGTAAAGATACAGTCAAGCTTTGTTCCTTCCTTCAGGATATCAGGAACACAAAGAAAAATACCTATTAAAGATATAACAAAACCAAAACTATAAAAACACTTGAATTAAGACTATTTTAAAAATGCTGGAGGAGACATTTTTAACTAGAGCCGCACAGACAGAGTAGTAAAATCAATGGAAGTGAAGTTGAGGCCTAGTCATGTCAACTTAAACCCTTTGGCCGCGATTCACAGAACTAACTTAAGACAAAATCCTAAACTTACTACCATTTTGGTATTCACAGAAGGTACTTACTCATTTTGGTATTCACAGAAGTTAGGAGTCCTAACTTTACCCGCGATCGTACAGACGCGGAAGTAGCTGCCCGGGAACGCTGGCCGTTGGACTCATTAAGCCACGAGCAATACTCACCCGGAGCAGTGAAAGGAACTTTGAATGCTAACAATCCCTTAGCCAAAAGAAACCGAACGGCACGGAATTGCTTGGCGTTCTAAAGATAAATAAATGCGTAAGATAGGATTCTATGAGTCCACTTCTATGAATAACCTGAGAGCTTGGGGAACTGAGAAACACTGAGAAAATCTCTCTCAAGAGTTCAGCCCAATAAACAAGTTACCCTAGTGCGTTTGCACAGGCAACTAATTCTGGAAAAGGAGATACAAATAGTTATTGTCCTGAAGAAGGAGGCTACAAACAGCGAAAGCCTTCGAAACGCGTTGACGCAATGTATATGTGTTAAATTCAGAAGGGGCATACAAACTCTTTGAAATAGGGAAGTAAATCCTTATTCTATGTTGCCCATGAAGGGTCTGAATTAACTGTGATATGACAAAGTATATTGTCTTTTATTCTCCTGTTCTCCTAGAGTACTAATTGTTATAATGTTTTTAATTTTCGTCGTCTTTTATAAAAATGAAATGTATATTTTATACTGATATGTTTTAAAAAAAATATTTTTTGATGCAAATAAATAGTTTGCTCTGACACAATTGGCGCTCTTTGTGTGTAAGTGTTCCATCAGAGGTAGTGAGTTGGACAAACCCGACATTGGGATTCTGATTTGGTAGAGTGATTGAATGAGTTGATGAGTATCTTATCCAAAAGGAAAAAAATATCTTTTTACTTTACAGCTACACTATACTACCAAAGGTTAGGAAGTGGGAGGCCCACGGGATTCAGGTGCAGAGTGGAAACACTCACGCGTAATGCGTAAAAGTCAATAGAAATGCAAGTTACTAGAAATTAGCAGTTTTAGGACACTTCTGGTATAGCTAGAAAGTCGAGACTCGGAAACTAGACCCTTGGATAGTCAATACCCTTGTGAGCACCGAAATGCTCAAGTTACCTAGCCCACGGGCTGCGGGTGCATAGGTGTGAACTTGCGTCGGGTTTCGTCGTTGACTCCTATGGATGCCTGAAGGAAAGTTGCTGACAGGCAGTCAGTGAAGAGTGTCCGGTGGATCCCGAGGATGGGATCAAGAAGGAAGGAACCTGCAAGCAGAATGGACAGAGTCTAGGTCACCAGCCAGGAGCCGGGAAGGAACCAGGCGATGTAGTGAAGATGCAGGTGAAGAGGTGAAGCTTGTCGCAGCAGTCACGGGTACCAGGAGGCGTCGAGGATGACCAGGACCAGGAGGTGAGCTGTCCCACGAAGGCTCTTGCTGTCGGCGGCGTTGAAGTTGAGTCAGGACGCAACAAGCCTTGGCAAGCGGAACCCACGCAGGATGGAAGACTTGCTTCTGGTGCAGACCAGGAAGGTCTGGGGTGCTTCTCTTCTACAGAGGATCGGGTGCCAGTCTGGAGGAGCCGGACCAGCAAGTTAAAAACAAAGGTTCGTCGTCGCAGAAGTCACTAGCCAACGGGCCAGCAACCGGACAACTTGTCGAGCAACTCAGGTGCAGAAGGGCCCCACGCAGAACACGTGAAGTGTGGGGAGCTGATCTTCTTTGCAGATGGTGCTCGGGATGGGGGTTTCTCAATTCCCCAAGCACAGCCTCGAGGGAGCCTCGGAAGTTGTGCTAGTCAGGTACTAGCCACTTTTCCCAATTCGCCGGTCCCACGTCCCTCGTCGCCTCCACGGGTCTCAGATTCACTGGAGATGTGGATCTGGATCAGAGGTGTCTGGAAGTCTCGGCGCTGGTCAGTCTCTGCAGTCGTCCCCCGTAGGATCTGTCGCAAAGCAAAGCAGCGGTCGCTTGATGGTGCCTGGTTGCCCAGGGTGGTCACTCCTTGGCCACAAGGGAGATTTCTTCAGTCTTCTTCCTGAGGTCGCATGTCGAAGGTCCAGAGTTTCTGTACAAATTGCAGATTCAGGTTAATCTAATTTAGCAGGGCTCAGCTACCTACTGATATACTGGGCTAGTGGGCTGGGCTACCTGCAAGGCCCCTCCTATGGGTGGGACCAGGAAGGGGAGTGGTTACACCCCCTTTCCTTTGTCCAGTTTCGCGCCAGAGCTGCTCCAGCGCCGGTTTGAACTGGACTATGCATGGGACACCTTGTGTGCCCCAGGCAGTGTCTAGTTTCATTCAACCCTCCCTGCCCCAATACACTAAAGTCTGTCTGGGGAGGTGCTAGCACCTCTACAAGCAGGAAACCCATTGTCCAGGCCTCCCTGGCTGGGAGGGCTCCCAGCTGCAGGAGGTCAGACTCGTGTCTGTGGCAGCAGCATCCATTTTGTGATGCTGAGGCTTTGGTCAGAGTTAAACAGCAAAGTAGGATTTTAACATGTCTCTCCCTCTAGAAGGGAGGAATAATATCTTCATCACCAGAAATGGTATGGGGGTATTATTCCAAAGTGTTAGACACCTTACACGACATGTTTTGATAAAGCCAAACCATGGTTAACATAACCGTTTAAGATTATAAGGCACTTTAAGAGTATATGGTAGGCTATATCATAGAACAGCTATAAGGACATGGTTCCGAAAGCTGCAGACAGGCTCAGCTCATGCTAGAGCACCATCTCACATGTTACCAAGCACTCTGCCTCCAGGATTGTTAAGGCCTGCCATAGGAGTGTCTATTTTAAGGGTAGATATAGGTATACTATATCTAAGCAAGGGGTGATTACACGACCTTGCCCCAGCTGAGTGATCAGCCAGTTGTGTCTGATTGGAAGGCCAGGCCAGGGGTGGCATAATACATGCTGCAGCCCCTGGGAGGCCTAGGGTACACCTATGCCCTGGGTACCTAGAGTACACTGTACAGGGTCCAATAAGGTGACCCTTACAAATTGGGTATGTACCTAGGGTACATGGAGTCCATTTTAAAGAGAGAGCAGACAGCCTGAGACCCTGAATGGCAGGATCTCAGGCCAACCAAGTCGAAAAACCAGCTAGACACTAGGCAAAAAGTTGGGGGTAACCATAGTCAGATATCCACCTTCCTACATCTTCTGTGAATACCAAAATAGAAGTAAGGTTAGGATTTTGTCTTAAGTTAGTTCTGTGAATCGGGCCCGTAGTTATGTTAAATACAGTTCAATTATATTATTTACAACCTATGCATGTTTTTTTAAACTCTTTTTTATTGTGCTTTTTGGTTTTACAATACATCATGTCACAAATCAGAATCTGGATATATTGATGGCATTGATCATGTGAATACAAAACAAGTGAATTGTGCTCCCAGGCCGTATTGAGGGAGCACCTTGAAGAGGTAAGCCCACTCCAGAGAGTAAAAAGCCTTCTCCAGATCAAGGACCAAGCATCCAGAGTTCGGCAAGTCAGCAGGAGCAAACTCTAGGACCCGGAAAAACCGCTGCAGGTTCAGAGATGTGTTCCTGGCTGACACGAACCCGTTCTGATCTGGCTGTACAAGCTGAGGGCATTAAAGAGTGCTAGTGGCCTATAAGAGGATAACTCTTCAGAGTCCCTACCCGTCTTTGGCAGCGATGGAAGAAGAGCTTTGTGGAGGAAGGGTGGTAGAGACAAGCTCAGCAGAGACTCATTGAATAGTGATTGTAGTTTTGGGGCCAATAGCTGGGTGTATGATTTATAAAATTCAAGAGGTAGTCCATCCGGACGTGGTATTTTCCCCGTGGCCAGTGCCTTGATGGCTTCCTGGACCTCATGCAAGGTCATCTCCCCATTTAGTTCCTCTCGTTGATCGGGCAGATGAATGGAAGTGCTGGGGCCCAATTTTCTTATTTCCATTTATTCCAAGAACCCACTCTGGTCGATTGAACCTTTTTACTTGCCCAATAGCGTGGAGGGAGCAAACACAATTATCAGAGAATATCTTCCGCAATTTGACATAATTAAGGACTCGAAACTCAATCTCTATTTCTCTCGGGATTTTATTATCAGAAAAAACATCTGCAGATACAAGCACCTTAACACAAGGCACAACAGGTAAATGGGCACTAACACAAATGCTACTCTACGAAGAATCCGCATTCGACTAAATATAAACAAAAGTACAGCTTCTAAAAGCATGAGGTACAATTTACTGCAGCCCAAAACCTCTACCAGAATAAATCATTGCGGCCTACCGCATTCAGCTAACATAAGAAATAACAGGCCTTTCTTCTCAACAATATATGTGCATTCGGGCCTCTACTCGGTTAAACACGCTATTAAATCACATTCTAAGCATTAGTACCTTTACTTTCATATACATGAATAAGCGACCTACATGAGTAATTTTAATCATGTCACACGTTTAACCTAATACATTGCATTGAACGGAAACTAATCACTATGCATTTTACTGGAATACATTCACAATATACGTTCACATCTCTAACACTTCTATATTGCGATATAGCTAATACATTTCTTAATACATTTCGCACGACACATCTAAATATACATTGATTATTTGCGGATGCCAACTAACAGTGAATATGATGCACCCCTACAAATTTCAAAACCTTTAGGCGCTACATCAGTTCCCCCCTTTGATGACAACTGTCATCACACCATCATATCCTCATTTCTCCTGGAATAAGAAGCTGATCTAAACGGTAGTTGCTACCATTCTATTCTGTCGGATCACTTCCATCCTTTTAAGATTCTGATATTGAAGATCCTGTAATCTCGCCATTCTCTGCTCATTCGCTCTGAGGGCTCTTTCGACCCTATTCCCTCTGTACCATTTCCAAGCCCTTACGAGTCCCCACAGACAGATCACACAAACCACAGCAATTATTATTGGCTTCAACACAGATCCAAGAAATCCCATTCCCAAGTTCGCAAACCAAGTCTCTACGCGACCAAATCCTTGACCAATCTTTTCCCACACATTCTCTTCGGTCAGATCTACTATTTCCTTATGGATTGTGGTAATGTTGTCTATGTATTTCTCCAAGCCCTTACTATTGTCTGGAATATACGTGCAACATTCCTGGACCTTCAGCAATTTACAGACTCCGCCCTCTTTTGCCAATAATACATCTAATGCAAGTCGATTCTGCAAAACCATATTTCGTATCGATAACATTTCTCCATTCACCAACAGCAATGACCTCACCGAATTCATTGATAATTCATCCACCACAGTCGCCAATCTTCTTATTTTCACATCATTCAGGACCACACCCAAACTAGGCATAGTCCCTCCGAATATATCACCAATCACCACTCCTGCACTTGCAGCTCTACGCACTTTAGAATGACGTCCCGTCTCTAATAGATTCAAATATTCAGCATGATAAATCTTCAGAAAAATGATAGCCAAATAACACGTACCATACCAATTTGCAGGCAATTTCACATATGCATTCCTCCCACATACATAGTACACAGTCGGAATCACCTGTACCGGACCTAGCATGAAGCTCTTAGCAGAGTCTTCCATGGTAAAGGTATGTTCACACGTACTATGCCCTACTAGAACCTTCTCCTTAGGAGTTTGAGGACGGGCAATACACAATTTCCCCTTCTGTACCTCATCTAATGCAATCGGTCCATAATTTCCCTTCGATTTGTGCAATCTCTCCTCATCAGTCCAATCCACTGGACTATCTCCTGTATCTCGTGTCTGGGTCAGTTTTCTATACCTATCCTCTATCTGACCTATGAACTTCTTTTCCGTTTCGGACAACCAACATGTCAAATTATGTCTATGAGCATAATCTGTATCTAGCTTCACAGTCGGTATGAAATACTTCCGAAGTCTATCCTCTGACTTGTAATAATCATACTTATTCAAATGCTTGTATGCCGGAACTTCAGGAAGTACTGTATCATAATTTGAAAAGAAATACTCAAACTGTTTCCTTTCATAAGACAAACTAAGCAATAGGCTACAAGAAATCCCATATGCCAATGGGAGATGATGGTATCTAATACCTTCGTCTACTGAAGCAGGCAACTGCATGCACACATAACAATCCTTCGCATCCATCGCATCAACATACTCATACAACAGCTTCGCATAAGCATTAAGTTTATAATCAGCTCTAGACAAATCTATGTGAAACATACGACTCTCCTCAAGCGAGATGAGCTCTCTGATCTCTAATAGTGACCCCTCCCTGTCCTAGAGTGGTAAGTGTGGGTGTTCCCTGAACCTCCCCTCCTGTCTATGGGCCACCATGTATGAAGTTACTACTACTGCAAATATAACAGCTATCACTACCCCTACCAGTGTGCCTATCACTATTTTGGCTCTACGGTGTGTATTTCCAGGTTCCGCCATCTCTGAAATGTTCTCAATGTTCAGTACAGTCTCTGCTGACACAAGTCTTTTTCTCATTCAGCAAGTTCAGTTCAGTTGCTCCCTACAACTGGGGAAACCTCTAACAGAGTTCAATTTCTCATCTCTTTGGATAAGGAAGACTTCCCTAATTCTTCTTCGCCTTCCAACGGAAAATCCCTAAATGTATTCTTCTTCCTCTCTGGCCTAGGTTATCTTCTTTTCAAACTTTATATACAGCAAATTTTCGATCAGTCCAAAATAACTGCCGATCCCAACAGCTCTAGGACTCCCTGCAAAATTTCAAGTTTAAGGGTTGTCAGTTCTTGGGGAGCTGGTATGACTGCAAAGGTTGGGAAGTCCAGCGTTTCCAAAATCAAACCACGGATGATACTCAAAAATGGCGGATTCAGAATATTGATGGTCAGTACTCCTTCGATCTCCAATCCTGGAATCTTCAACAACACTTCCACTCTCCGAAACGGGAAACTGTTGACCAGTGTGATCGATCTCAACCTTCCTGTGTTCAGTAAACTTGGCATCAGTCACTGAGTATGTCCACTCTGGTGAGGCGTACTTTTGGCACGGCACTCTTGTTCTCTTCGATCTTCTCAGAGCACCTTGGGGTCTATCTTCGTCACTTTGCTCTGCTTCTGATTCTTCGGAAAATGGGGCGAGATCTGTGCTTGGTGCCGATCTCAAGTTTACCCGTCTCTGACTCACGGGCCAAACCCTTTCTGCTTCTGTGGCACCTCCACGCTCCCTACTGGTACCCTGTGCACTGCTTTCTTCTTCAGCAGAATTTGACTCGGTACTGCCCACTGCAGCTCTTTCTTCTTCTTCCGAGTCCGTTTCAGTGTTACTTTCACGTTCCCTTTCGGCTTGGTTTAGTGCACAACCAGCTGCGTCAGCAACCCCTACAGCTTGACTTGCCCTCTCAGATGGCTCTGCCACCTCAGCTGGGTTCTCGTTCTCGAGAGGGGCTGTTTCTTCCAAGGGTGCTGGAACTCTACGGGTATGGGAGGCGTGTACCCAGTTTGGCAATCCTCCACACTTCACTGCTGTGTTCGTAACTAGAATGATTTGATATGGCCCATGCCACCGAGCATCCAGGCAACTCTTCCTCACGTGTTTGCGCACCAATACCCAGTCCCCTGGGCACAAGTCGTGGCACAGGTCACTTGCGGCTGGAACCGTTGCTGTCTGCACCTGCTGAGACACAGAACGGACCACGTCAGCCAGGCCTTTACAATAGTCCAAAATCATATCATCAGTGATGTTAATCAAAGCAGTGGCAGGTATTGCTGGCAAGCGCATCGCCCTTCCCATAAGGATCTCATGGGGTGACAATCCAGTCCTCCTATCAGGGACACTACGGAGACTAATGAGAACTAAAGGTAATGCATCTGGCCACTTCAAAGATGTCGAAGAACACACTTTCGCCATTCGGGCTTTCAAAGTTCCATTAACTTGCTCCACAATCCCAGAAGCCTCTGGTCGATAACTGCAGTGCAATCTTCGGTCTACATTCAAGGCAGCACAAAGCAGCTTCATGATCTCACTGTGGAAATGCGTTCCTCTATCTGATTCAAAAGAGGTCGGAAAACCGTACCTCAGGATTAGTTCTCTCAATAGTAACTTAGCTACGGTGAGTGTGTCACACCTACGTGTTGGGTAGGCCTCCACCCACCTGGAAAAGACACATACTATGACTAATATGTACCTCAACCCATTACACTTCGGCATTTCAATAAAATCCAGCTGCATTCTATTAAAAGGTCCACCTGACCTACCTATGTGACTCAACGTCACAGCGGTCCTCTTTCCTACATTCATCTGTTGACATGTAACACACCTCTGGCACACAACTTCAGCTACCGTCCGAAACTTCGGATTGTACCACGTCTGGCGAAACACTCGCATCATTGCATCTCTGCCAAGATGTACAGCACCATGTATCAACCTCGCCATGGGATTCAGCAAACATTCCGGTAACACGGATCGTCCATCTTTCGAAACCCATATATCCACATCTCCCTTCTCGCATCCAGCTCGTATCCAGCTGTCCCGCTCCTGATCGGAGACTCCATCTTGCAGCTGCTTCAGTTCCTCCCATGAGTCTGCCATAGCTAACATCACATTGTAATCTGTTTTTTCTTCGCTTTCCACAACATGGTTCTCAGTAAAATTACATCCCTGTTCTGCACAAAATCGAGCAACTTCGTCTGCGTAATTATTACCCAATGACACAAAATCGTTTCCTTTAGTGTGTGCAGAACATTTAACAACAGCAATTTCATCTGAGCCTTGCAATGCTTCCAACAATTGTCGTACATAATCCCCATTTCTGATGGGTGAACCAGAAGATGTCATAAACCCTCTCTGGGACCATAGCTGTCCGAAATCATGAACTACACCAAACCCATATTGACTATTCGTGTAAATCGTTACACGGATCTTATCAGCGGCCAAACAGGCACGGGTCAAGGCAATAAGCTCAGCCACCTGTGCGGAGTATACTCCTTCTAGACAAGCGGCTTCAACCACCCCTGTGATGGTACACACAGCAAACACTGCTCTCAGTCGACCAAAACTGTCTCTTAAACATGAACCGTCCACAAAGAAAATCTCATCTGAAACTAGGAGCGGTTCATCGACAATGTCAGGTCTCGGTTTAATGCAAAGTTCCATCACATCGAGACAATCATGGTCCTCACAATCTTCATCATCATCTACATTTGGAATAGGCAACAGTGTAGCAGGATTTAAAACCGAACACCTCTTCAGCGTCACATTGTCTGCGGCAAGGATGACTTGCTCATAACGAGTCAACCTATTATTTGTGAGGTGCTGTGTTTTAGTGCTAGTCATCAACAACTCAACAGAATGTGGCACATGAACAGTAAGCGGATGACCCATCACAATGCTCTCACATCTTTCGATACTGACACCTGTTGCAGCAACGGATCTGAGATATCCGGGCAACGCAGAAGCTACTGGATCTAAAGTAGCTGAAAAGTAGGCAACTGGTCTACGGACACCTCCGTGACTCTGAGTCAACACTGCTAATGTACAACCTTCCTTTTCGCAACAGAATAGGGCGAATGCCTTGTTATAATCTGGCATTCCCAAAGCTGGCGCGCTGCATGAAGCTTCTCTCAGCCTCAGAAATGACCTTAAGCAGTCATCATCCCATGGTACCAGATCACTCACATCCTTACGCGTCAGCCGCTGTAAAGGCTTCGCTTCAAAGGAAAAGTTTGGGATCCACTGGCGGCAATAGCCCACCATTCCCAGAAACATTCTGACTTCCCTCTGAGTCGAGGGAACCGGCATTCTCAAAATCGCATCAATACGATCTGGAGACACCTTTCTCTTGCCTTTCTCAATTCGGTGCCCCAAATACTGTACCTCGCTCAAACAGTTTTGCAGCTTGTTTGGAGACACCTTGTGACCATTCTCTCCCAGGTAATTCAACAGAGCAACAGTATCAATTCTGCAGGCGTCTTCCGTCTCCGACGCAACAAGCAGATCATCAATGTATTGCACTAAAACAGAGTTTTGTGGCAACACAAGACCTTCAAGATTTTTCTTCAAGATCTGATTAAAGATAGATGGGCTCTCTGTATACCCCTGTGGGATACGACACCACGTTAACACACGATTTTCCAGCCGAAATGCAAAGAGAAATCGGCTTTCCTTATGTAGAGGAATCGAAAAAAAAGCTTGACACAAGTCAATCACTGTGAACCATTCAGCCTCACATGGGATCTGAAATAGGATCACAGATGGATTCGGTACCACTGGACAACATGGAACAACTATTTCGTTTATTTTTCGCAAATCTTGCACAATCCTAAATTTCCCACTTGGTTTCTGTAGTTCCATGATAGGCGAATTACATGGGCTACCCATAATCTCCATTAGTATCCCCTGCTTGATCATAGACTCAATCACAGGTTTAATCCCTGCAATAGTTTCAGGAGATAACTTATACTGGGGTGTCCTCGGAAACTCTACGTTTGGTTTAATCTGAATTTTCACTGAGTCTACTCCCTTGACTAAACCAATCTCCTCACCACTAAGGTCCCATACGTCAATAGACACTGAGTCCCTCAGATCAAGAGGAAGCTCCTCCACCGTCAATGCTGGGTACATTTTCACACACACACGCTGATTTACAACCTTAAAGGTCGCGTCATCGTCTCTCGTCTGTACCTCCACTCCTTTCGGGGTACAGTTGATCGTGCAGTTGAGCTTGCACAATAGGTCTCTCCCTAACAGGCAAACCGGACTAGAATCGCACACCACAAACTGGTGTCGATCACTGAAATTTCCTATCCTGATTGGAATTGGCTCCGTCAGTGGACTAATCAATTTCTTATTTGCCACACCAACAACCTGTTCTAGGGTCTATTGGTCTTGGCCTTCCCTGCCCCTGAACATTCTGATTTCCCGCCTGATAATTTCCCTGTCTCCTTACCAACGCTCCCCCATTAGGCTGTCCCTGAGCGGTTTGCATCTGAACAAGCATCAAGTTATCTTTCAACTTCCTGTGCTTGGATTCAATCTCATCTGTGCAGTATCGGGCGTACCGTAAAATCTCATCAACAGGCTTGTTTTGCCAACAAATCAAATGCTGCTGTATCATGAGACTAACCTCTGGCCTCAATCCCAACACAAACTTTGAAGCAAACTGTCCCATATCTTTCGTGTCCAATGCATCTAGGCCACTGTACTGCTTAAAAGCCTGCAAGAGTCTCTCATAGAATTCATGTACCGTCTCCTTAGGTTCCTGCACTGTCCTGTCTATCTTCACCCAATCGATGTCTTGTGGTGAAACCTTCGACTTCAACCAAGTAATCACTTGCTCGTACTTCCTCATCACTAGTAGTGACGGACCATTCGTGATCGCGTTTCTTTCAGGCTCATAAGTCGGCCACTCAATGGCAATCTTGCATTCTGCCCACAAATCTCCCGGAACCACAATATCAAATAAGGTATTCAGATCGATCCACAATACCTTCGAGATATTGACAAAGCGGTCAACCTGCTTATACCACTCTGCGGGCTTCTCCCTAAGCTGGGGAAAATCATTAGTAAACGCCGCCAAATCACCCCTGCTCCAGGGCACATGCAAGTATCCTCCATTCTGCACTTCCCTTAAGGGGAAATTCCTTATCTCCGACACCCCTTCACCCGGAGGTGGGGTCTCTCCTATCGTTCTCCTAGAGCTTTTCTTCTTGTACCATCTTTCTTCCCATTTATCAAGCATCATCCATGCACGCATGGCTGTGATCAGATCTCTGCTGTGGGACCTCAGTCCAGTAACCCTTTTCTCCTCCAGTTCCTGGTCACTGTACTGCAACCTATGACCTCCTTGCAATGTTTTAGTCTTGGACAGCCACCTCATATCGCTTAGCCAATTCTGACAATTTCTCATGCGCAACTCGTGCCTTTCGAGTCACATCCTTCGCTACGAAGAGTAATTCATCTGGTCCATATATTAATATTCTCTCAAGGGGTAAGTTTCCACCTATTATCTCATCCACTTCTGCCTTTAACCTCACTACATCTATCATCATTCCCCCTTTCAGGGCTCCTCTCAGCACTTCTCGGCAGATTACTCCTTCTCTACCGCTGTCCTCCCATTCTTGGTCCTGCGACCTATTCTCTTCTGGTATACCCATTGGAGCAGACCGATTCATGAAAATGACCCGCTCTCTCTCTGCTGTCATCACTCTTGGGCTTCGGTTTCTCACTGGTGGTACCCATGATCGTAAATCCGATCTCGACTCCATCAGAGACCTCGGCCTCTCTGGTCTCTGTTCTCCTTGTCCCCTAGATGAGTCTGACATGGCTGGCAATGGTGTATTCCATTCTATAGGGTCAGGAGTCCGAGCCATTCCACCCACTAGGCCACTTCCTGCAACCTCTCCCCTTACCCCCTCGGCTGTCTGCTCTGGGCTCGCAACCTTCTCTGAATCTGGGTGGTAAATCGAAACAATAGGTCCAATAGTGACCGGTACCTTTAGAGCATCCGGTAACCTCACATCTCTCTCGACCTTTACGCTAGCCACAGACTGGCTCCTTGTACTCTCTGTTCCTATCGAGATCCTTCCTTCTACTCTCGTCACTGGGTGGATCGTTACTCCTCTAGTCTCTTCTATCCGAACCAACGTCTCTTCTGGGACCTCTGGGTTATACGGAGGTGGTCTCTCTGATAACAACCTCTCCAATAGGCTATCATCTGTATCACTATCGTCCTCATCTTCTGACTTTACGTTCTTTATCCCCTCTGAAGTGATCAATAAGGGATACAGTTTTTCTCCCTCTATTGCCTGTACCCTCCATCTTTTCTCCGCTGCATCCCATCTGGCATCCTGAAAAGCCCTGATCGACTTTTTCACCCTTTCCTGATTTCTTCTTCTTTCTCTATCATGCGCTGCTCTAATCCACGCATGTAGTGCTTCAAATTGTGTTGGCCTTGGCAAAGGTCGTAAAGCCGCCATCACAGACTTCAACTGGTACAACACTGCTAACCTGAATGAGCCATACCTCGGGAATGCTAATTCTCCTTCACTTTGAGTCATTTTATGCCAATTCTCAAGCCAAATTATCGTATGCAATCCCACATTCTTTGCCATGTAATGTGCTGGAGTATCCTCAGGAGGGGCTTCTTCTCCCTCCCGAGTAACCACATGTTTATCACCTCTACACAGTTCTCGAAAAACCTTAAAACACTTCATGATTGACAAAATTCGATCCCACACACTGTTTACCTCTTGATGCCGAAACCTCCAATAACAGCGCGACTAACACCAACCAGCCTATCACAGCGCGACACTCTCTGACGTCACCTTCCTTCGTTCGCAGCAGTTCCCTTTCCTTACGCTTAACGTCTCACACCTGCACTCGTCCCATTCATAAACTGAAATAACCGTTTGTCCCAAACAAGTTACTTCTCTGGCTGTCCGTCCACAGCCTCTGACGGTTCGTCCACAGTCTCTCGAAATTGTGGACCTCGGTTGGCAACTGTCTGTCCCCGTCCGGCCAGACAGTTCGCCTCTGATAGGTTACAAATACCCAAATCCACACACAGCAACCCACGACCAGCGTCGAGCTGTCATGCACTCACACAATCACTCCCCCTATCTCGGTCCAGGTGATCGATGGTACCTCACGATCTCCTTTTGGTGGTCAACAAAATCTACCACGGGTGTCTTCCACACCACAATTCCCGGGCTGCGCGCGCTCACAGCCTGATCTCACAATCAATCAACATTCACTCCAACTCCGCAAGACATCACACAACGAATCAACACCGCAATCTACAACATCTCATCCTATTCATACTCACTCCACGAACTGCTGCTTCGTGCCGCACTGCTACTCGCCGTCAATGTTCATCATCCGCCGTCGTCTGCTGCTCACCGCCTGATGATTCACCATCACTTATCGTCTATGGGTCTCAAGGATCTCTTATCCTATTCTAATCGTCCCTCGCTATCGGAAGTAACCATCCGACTCTGCTACCAACTGCTGGGGCCCAATTTTCTTATTTCCATTTATTCCAAGAACCCACTCTGGTCGATTGAACCTTTTTACTTGCCCAATAGCGTGGAGGGAGCAAACACAATTATCAGAGAATATCTTCCGCAATTTGACATAATTGAGGACTCGAAACTCAATCACTATTTCTCTCGGGATTTTATTATCAGAAAAAACATCTGCAGATACAAGCACCTTAACACAAGGCACAACAGGTAAATGGGCACTAACACAAATGCTACTCTACGAAGAATCCGCATTCGACTAAATATAAACAAAAGTACAGCTTCTAAAAGCATGAGGTAGATAACTACCAAGCCAATGTCAATATTAGGAATCATTAAACCAAAGCATCTCTGTCCCTACTCTATGCTAGATGACATCCCTGCTTACCATTCCCTTAAGACCCAAGAAATCGTGAAAAGGTGTCAGAAGTGAAGCCTCTTCAGAAGTCTTCACTTAGAGAGCTTGATCTAAAGCGCTCCTTCTAGCTCCTCGCCTACCTCTTCTCTGCTCCACCCTCGGGGCGCTGTCCCTAATACAAAACCCCAAATCACAGAACACGCCCTCCGGCACACCTCCTCGACCAGGTCTTCTTCCAGTAATTTTCCATCCAGCTCTGTCCATCCTCCATCGTCCATCGTCCATCAGCTTGGCCTTGAGTCCCAGACACCGTCCGCACTAGGAGTTGCGATTGGCAGATTCCAAAGTACTCCCATGTCTGGTTTTCCCCATAATTCAATTCTTAGACAAAGACCTTTTCTACTAACGAACCAACTGTCCTTGCACCTGCGGTGAGATCATGGGATGGAAAAATACTTCGCATCTTTTAACTTTACAATTTACTGCAGTCCAAAACCTCTACCAGAATAAATCATTGCGGCCTACCGCATTCAGCTAACATAAGAAATAACAGGCCTTTCTTCTCAACGATATATGTGCATTCGGGCCTCTACTCGGTTAAACACGCTATTAAATCACATTCTAAGCATTAGTACCTTTACTTTCATATACATGAATAAGCGACCTACATGAGTAATTTTAATCATGTCACACGTTTAACCTAATGCATTGCATTGAACGGAAACTAATCACTATGCATTTTACTGAATACATTCACAATATATGTTCACATCTCTAACACTTCTATATTGCGATATAGCTAATACATTTCTTAATACATTTCGCACAACACATCTAAATATACATTGATTATATGCAGATGCCAACTAACAGTGAATATGATGCACCCCTACAAATTTCAAAACCTTTAGGCGCTACATCAGAAGTGTCACCTGCTCCAGGAATGCCTGGATTTCGGCCGCTGTGGCCACCAGTGTGGATTGGTATTGCAACATGTAGTATGGCAAAAATGTTTTATGTATGGGTACAAACTCAGTCACCCGAGGGCTGACGTATAGACAGTATAGGGTGCGTGGGTTGATCCTGCTGAAGTACCCACGCCAATAGTTTCCCTGCCTTGTCTGACTCCATGTGTGTCCTAGCAGTATGGACTGCACAGTTGCAGCAGAGCAGCCGCTCCAATAGCTTTGCATGCTCCTGCCTCGCCTGATGTAGCCATTCCCTACCAAGCGGGGACTCATGAGCCTGCCCCTCCAAGCGCAACAGCCCCTGTTAGATGTGTACAGTGCCTCTAGGCTGTGCCTCATGTTTATGGTGTTCCCCATGCAGTGTCCCCTGATTGCTACCTTAAAGGCATCACACTCGATTAGGTCAGAGGAGGCAGTGTACGTGTTAATTTCAAAATATTCGGTAATGCTGGTGTCCAGGAAGGTGGAAGGGAAGTATTTTCTTGTGCATCTACCTGCAGTCGGCACGTGAAGAAGGGGGGGCTATGAGCCCAGTGTAGCTGCAGGCATTGAGGATTATGGTGTGAGTGTGTGCGGCCCAGATTGTCTACATTTATAACATGTGGTAATACATCCGCTGTGGTGACAAGGCAAACTATGAGTACGTGTAGATCGTGTGGGTGTGAGTAAATTGAGTAAACCCTGGTGTGTCTGTTGCAGTGTCCCCAGATGTCTGTGAGGTGCCAATGCTGCAGCCATCCTGGCAGGGACTGGGCATTGTAGGTGGCAGGGGTGTAGGGGAAGAGAGGAAATGACCTGTTCAGGTTCCCATCCAAGAAACTGTTAAAGTCACCCCCTATTACTCATGGCAGCTCAATTCAGTGGGCTAGGACTCCCGATAATTCATATAGGAAGCATGCCTGGTCACTGATGGGTGCATATATTGAGCCAAGCAGCAGCTGGCGACCCTCCTGATGGCCTCCACAAATACATACTGTCCCCCTCCCCCCGGGGCTACAACTATGGTATCCACACCAGTGCCCCATGAACGTACATGGAGTAATTGGTGAAGTAGACTTGGCCTCTCCACCTGTTCTTAAGGAGTAGGGCTTCAGTCTGGGTAGGATGAGATTCTTGGAAGAAGGCTATTTGTGTTTTCCTGTGGTGCAGGTACGAACAGACCGCATATCTGCGAGTGGGAGTGTGCATTCCATGGACATTTCATGTCATTACATAAGTGTTGGTTGCCATGTTAGTATCTTGGGGGGATGGGTGGGAGAAAACAGAGAAGGGATGGCCTCTGGCTCCCGCTCGTGACAGGAGAAAGATAGTATGGGTCTGTGTGGGAGAGTGCTTTTGACAGCTGCAGAAGTCAAACAAATACCAACATAACATATGTTAGAAGGGCGAACTCTGGGGAGTCAGATGGTGTCGGACTGACCACCCCGAGAGGCACCGTTCCGTAAGGACGCAGCCGAGCCCCGCTGAGAAGCCTCCTGGGCGAGGTCCTTCTCCTAGGATCGTACAGCCAAGTAATCCCCTCCCACCACAAAGGGACACAACCAGGGTATCAATGCTCACAAGTCGTTTATCAGAATTAAGGGTAGGTCTCCGTGGCAATATTTACAGGCGGATCAAGGGATCCAAAAGAGTCTCAGGGTTTGGTTAGGAACGGGGGTAGCGGGACAGTCTCAGTAACAGCCCGGGACGTCATCCGCAGCGTTCGAGGGGTCGCTTCGGTGAGGTCGAGCCGCGACGAGGTCAGCAGGGCTCCGGTGGTTGCTTCAGCGAGGTCGAGCCGCGACGAGGTCAGCAGGGCTCCGATGTTCCGTGAGGGTCTTCTTCTCAGCAAGGGGGAGCCGCGACGCAGTCAGCATGGCTCGAGTTCTCAGTTCCAGGCAATGAGTCTCTCTCCGTAGGGTCAGCCGTGATCCGATCAGCAGGGCTCTGGACTCCAGGATACAACTGCCGTCCTGGTTGTGGGCTGCCCCAGATATATGGCTGGGGCCCTTTGATGTCCGGACCCTCGCGCCTGGGGGGGCCGGAGGGGCCGGGATGAGAGAGTCCAGACACCCAGCGGGGGGGTGGAGCCATCGCCCAGGGAGGCCGGAGGGCGTTCGGGCCCAGGTGTCGGGGACCGGCGGGAGGCCCCATCGAAACTCCCCTCCTCCGGGATCTGTGGAGTGGCCACTCGACCCCCTTGGGTCGGGTCTTGGCGCCTTGATGTTGGGGCTTCGCAGGGACCGAGGCCCGGGCGGGCCGCGTCGCGAAGGCTGGTGCGGGTAGCGGGGTACAAGCTCGGGGGGCCAGAAGGGTTGGGGTTGCCCCCGTTTGGTCTGGTAGGAGGGTTCGGGACCACGCCACGAGGCCGGGTCCAACAGGCGTCCCCCCCAGCGGAAGGCAGGGAGAGTCACCCATCTTCTTGGGTGTTCTCCTCGCCGAGGCGGAAGAAGCGGGATAGGCCGTCGGCGTTGGCGTGGTCGTTGCCGGGCCGATGGTCTACAGTGAAGTCCATCCCCTGCAGAGAGATGGACCATCGCAACAACTTCGGGTTCTCGCCTCTCATCTGCATTAACCACCGCAAGGGCCGGTGGTCGGTTTGGACCCGGAAGTGGGTGCCGAAGAGGTAGGGCCGGAGCTTCTTGAGGGCCCACACCACGGCGAAGGCCTCTCATTCAATGGTGCTCCATCTTTGCTCCCGGGGCAGCAGGCGCCGGCTGATGAAGGCCACCGGCTGGTCAATCCCCTCAGAGTTCACTTGGGACAAGACAGCCCCGACTCCGTATTCCGAGGCATCAGTCTGTACCACGAACTCTTTGCTGTAGTCGGGAGCTTGTAGCACGGGGGCGGTACACATCGCTGTCTTGAGGGTCTCGAAGGCTGCCTGACAGAGGGGCGTCCAGTGCACCTTCTTTGGTTGCTTCTTTGAGGTGAGCTCCGTGAGGGGGCCCACAATGCTTCCGTAGTTCTTAATGAACCGCCTGTAATAGCCCGTGAGTCCCAGGAAGGCCCTCACAGCGGTTTGGGTGGCTGGGGGCTCCCAGGCCATGATGGCGTCGATCTTTGGCTGGAGGGGAGCCACATGGCCGCTCCCCACTTGATGTCCCAGATAGGTTACGGATCCTTGGCCTATCTGACATTTGCTGGCTTTTATTGTGAGCCCGGCCCTTTGGAGGGCGGTCAGAACCTCCCAGAGGTGCCTCAGGTGTTCGGCCCAGTGGCTGCTGAACACCGCAATATCGTCCAGGTTTCCGGCGCTGAATGCTTCTAAGCCGGCCAGTACCTTGTTCACTAGTCTTTGGAAGGTCGCCGGGGCATTCTTCATGCCGAAGGGCATCACTCGGAAGTGGTAGTGGCCATCGGGGGTGGAGAAAGCAGACCGCTCTTGGGCGCCCGGGGTGAGCCTGATCTGCCAGTATCCGGTGGTGAGGTCAAAGGTGCTAAGGTAGCGGGCTGCTCCTAGGCGGTCGATCAGTTCATCTGCCCGAGGAATGGGATGGGCATCGGTTTTGGTGACGGCATTTAATCCCCGATAGTCCACGCAAAACCGGAGCTCCGGGGTGGTGCCCGGGGCGGCAGCTTTCGGCAACAGGACCACAGGGCTGGCCCAGGGACTGTCGGAGGGCTCGATGACCCCCAGGGCCAACATCTTGGAGACCTCGGCGTGGATGCAGGCCCGCACCCGGTCGGGGACTCGGTAGGCTCGGTGTCGCATGGGGGGGGCTGTCCCCGCTGTCGACGTCGTGGACGCACTATCGGGTGACTCCGGGAGGGAGGGAGAAGAGAGCAGCGAAGTGATGCAGCAGTCCTTGACACTCTTGGCGCTGCTCCGCAGTCAGGGTGGCGGAGAGGATGACTCCCTCTATGGAGCTGTCCTTTTCGGAGGTTTTCAGGAGGTCGGGTAGGGGCTCGGAGTCGTCCTCGGCCCCATCGTCCGTAGCCATCAGCAGGCTAAGTTCCGTTTGGGCAAAGTGGGGTTTGAGCCTGTTGGTGTGGAGAACCCGGAGGGGGTTCCTGGGGGACTCCATGTCGACCAGGTAGGTGACGGGGCTCTTTTTCTCTACCACCTTGAAGGGCCCGGTCCATTTGTCCTGGAGAGCACAAGGGTCAACGGGCGACATGACCCAGACCTGCTGGCCTGGCTCGAACTCGATGGAGGAGGCGTTCTGGTCATACCAGCGTTTCATTTCCTCCTGGCTGGCCTCGAGGTTGGCTTCGGCCAGTTCCCTGAATTTCCGGGTTTGATTCCGCAGGGTCAGGAGGTACCGGTAGACGTCGGGCGGAGCATCCTGGACGGTGGTCTCCCAGCCTTCTTTGACCAGGCTGAGGGGGCCCCGGACAGGGTGTCCGTACAAGAGTTCGAAGGGGCTGAACCACAGAGACTTCTGTGGGACCTCCCGATAGGCAAACAGGAGGCAGGGCAGCAGGACGTCCCATTTGCGTCTTAGGGGCTCCTCCAGGCCCTTGATCATTCCTTTCAATATCCTGTTAAATCGTTCGACTAGTCCGTTCCCCTGGGGGTGGTACGGGGTGGTGAACTTGTAGGTGACCCCGCATTGTTGCCACAGGGACCGCATATATTTTGAGATGAAGTTCGTGCCTCGGTCGCTCATGACCTCCCGGGGGAAACCCACTCTGGAGAATATTCCCATTAAGGCCCGGCCCACTACGGGGGCCGTCACTGTTCAGAGAGGGATGGCCTCAGGGTATCGGGTGGCATGATCGACCAGGACCAGGATGAAGCGATGTCCTTGGGAGGTTCGGGGGTCCAGAGGCCCCACGATGTCGATCCCTACCTGCTCGAACGGGGTGTTTACTATTGGAAAGGGTTGGAGAGGGGCTTTGACTTTTTCCCCACTCTTCCCGCTGGCTTGGCAGGTCGGGCAGGTGCGGCAATGATTGTCCACGTCCCTCCGCATTCGGGGCCAGTAGAAGTGGGTCACCAGGCGGCTGTAGGTTTTGTCTTACCCCAGGTGCCCGGCGAGGGGCACATCATGCGCCAGATTGAGGAGGAAGTCTCGGAATCGGAGGGGGACCACCAGCACTCGGCCGGCCCCCAGTTCTGCGGTCTTCTGCTCGCTGTAGAGGAGGTCATTGTCCCAATAGACCCAGTGGGTCCCCGTTTGTTTTCCGGTGGCCTGGGCGGCTGCTTGCTGTCGGGTCCCTTCGAGGGAGGGGCAGGTTTTCTGTTCTTGGCGTAACTGCTCCCTGGTGGGGCCACTTTCTTGGCGCCATTGGGCGAGTTCGGGTAGGTCGCCGAGTGCGGCGACCTCGTCCGGGGGGATTTCTGGCGGCCCGGACTGAGCGTCGGCTTCTTCTTCGACGGAGGGGGGTGGCGGTTCGGGCCACTCCGGCTCTTCGGGGGGAGCAGGTATGCTCGACTGGATGGCCCGGGCGGTCGTGGACCGGGTGGTTGCGCAAACCCACTCGGGCAGTCCCAGCATTCCCAGATGCTCTCGGCGCTTGACGTGGGCCCAGGGGGAACTTTCCAGGTCGTTCCCCAGGAGGCAGTCTACAGGGGCGTCGTCGTGGACGGTCACCTTCAGCATGCCCGACACTCCCCCCCACTCGAAGGTAATCCGGGCCATCTGGCACAAGCTCTCGGTGTTGTCTGCCGACCGGACGGGGCACAGTACATTAGGCAGGATCTGTTCGGGGGTCACCAAGTGGCAGCGGACGGCTGTCATGCTGGCTCCGGTGTCGCGGAGGGCTTCGGCCCGGCGTCCATTAATGGTGACCCACTGTTGGTACTTATGGGTGTTGCTCGGGATGGGAGCCCGGGGCACCATTTCCCGGCTACCCAGGCATACCAAGGTCATGGCGGCGGGTTCCCATTCGGTTGGCTCTGCGTCGTCGTTCTCTTCACCTTCTCCCCCTTCTCCCAGGGCCGCGGCCGCCAACTGGCGGGGGGGTGGCCCGGTGGTCCCGGCTCGTCGGTTCACGGGGCAGGTCGGGTCACTGGCATAGTGCCCTGGCTGTTGGCAGTTGTAGCACGTTACCGTCGGTCGATGCCCTGGTCGGGCTAGGGGGGTCCCTCTTCGGGCGAGGGACGGGGACGTGCGGTTCGGGGGCGGCCCCCGGGGAGGACTCCGGGGCGGCCCTGCTGGAAAGTCTCTGTTTCAGTTCGATCCCCCTCCTCCGCCGCGCTGGCGGGGGGGCCCCGGGTTGTTCCGCTGGTACTCCCCCATCGAGTTCCGAGGGACCCGGGTGTTCACTCATCGATCGGCCTCGGCGGCGAGCTTCCGCGGCTCGGTCAGCTTGCTGTCGAGGAGGTGCTGTCTCAGCTCGATGAAGCAGTTGTTGGAGAGGTGCTCCCATACAATGAGGTCGAACAGCTGTTCGTAGGAAGTGACTTTGCTGCCCTTGATCCACCCTTCCAGGGCTCTGCTGAAAAAGTCTACGTATTCCACCCAGGTGGTACCGGGGAGCTTCCTGCAGTCCCGGAAGCGCTGGCGGTACATCTCTGGGGTGAGACCATAGCGGGTGAGCAGGGCCTCCTTCATATGGTCATAAGAGGTCATCACTGCGTCTGGGAGCTGTAGCAGGGTGTCTCTGCCTTCGCTGAGGAACCGTCCCCATAGGCCGGCACCCCAATCTTTCCGGGGTACCCGATGGGCGGTCATGGCTACCTCGTAGGCCTTGAACCATTGTTGGATGTCGTCGTTCTTGTAGTACTCTTTGACGACATCCTTGGGGATATGTACCTTCGCCTCGGCCGGCGGAGGGTTGTCCCTGTTTCCGGGGGCGCCGGTCTCTCCATTTTTGGACTTAATTTCAAGTTCTTTAAGGCCCCGCTCATGCTTGAGGGTTAGCCTCCTCTCTTCCAGTTCTCGGTGCCGTTTTTTCTCCTCTATTTCTTCTTGCAACCGTAGTTGCTCTAGGGCCAATTTCTTTTCTGCTAGTAGGAGTTTGCCGTCCAGGCGGAGTCGGGCGAGCTCTAACTCGTGGGTCCGGACCCTCTCCCGTTCTCGCATCTCTTCCGGGGAGAGGCCGGTCTCCATGCTAGTTCTTCTCCCATCTGCTGGGGTTGCGGCAGGTTGCTTGGCACCGGATTTTCTTCGGTTTGGAGGGAAGCCGCTTCGGGCTCTACCCAGGCCCTTAGGGATTTCTGCAGGTCTTCTTTTGTGTTTAATCCGGTGGTCGCGATGCCTTTGTCTTTACAAAACTGTTTTAGTTCCTTATGGGTATATTCCTCCAACCGTTCTTGTTGGAACTCCGCGGTTGGGGTGGTCTCTTGGTTGCTCATAGTTACTCTGTGTCTGGGTAGGTAGTAGGTGAGTTACTCGCTGTACGATTTGGGTCGGGCTCGGATCGCACCGCTGGCCACCAATGTTAGAAGGGCGACCTCCGGGGAGTCAGATGGTGTCGGACTGACCACCCCGAGAGGCACCGTTCCGTAAGGACGCAGCCGAGCGCCGCTGAGAAGCCTCCTGGGCGAGGTCCTTCTCCTAGGATCGTACAGCCAAGTAATCCCCTCCCACCACAAAGGGACACAACCAGGGTATCAATGCTCACAAGTCGTTTATCAGAATTAAGGGTAGGTCTCCGTGGCAATATTTACAGGCGGATCAAGGGATCCAAAAGAGTCTCAGGGTTTGGTTAGGAACGGGGGTAGCGGGACAGTCTCAGTATCAGCCCGGGACGTCGTCCGCAGGGTTCCAGGGGTCGCTTCGGTGAGGTCGAGCCGCGACGAGGTCAGCAGGGCTCCGGTGGTTGCTTCAGCGAGGTCGAGCCGCGACGTGGTCAGCAGGGCTCCGATGTTCCGTGAGGGTCTTCTTCTCAGCAAGGGGGAGCCGCGACGCAGTCAGCAGGGCTCGAGTTCTCAGTTCCAGGCAATGAGTCTCTCTCCGTAGGGTCAGCCGCGATCCGATCAGCAGGGCTCTGGACTCCAGGATACAACTGCCGTCCTGGTTGTGGGCTGCCCCAGATATATGGCTGGAGCCCTTTGATGTCCGGACCCTCGCGCCTGGGGGGGCCGGAGGGGCCGGGATGAGAGAGTCCAGACACCCAGCGGGGGGGTGGAGCCATCGCCCAGGGAGGCCGGAGGGCGTTCGGGCCCAGGTGTCGGGGGCCGGCGGGAGGCCCCATCGAAACTCCCCTCCTCCGGGATCTGTGGAGTGGCCACTCGACCCCCTTGGGTCGGGTCTTGGCGCCTTGATGTTGGGGCTTCGCAGGGACCGAGGCCCGGGCGGGCCGCGTCGCGAAGGCTGGTGCGGGTAGCGGGGTACAAGCTCGGGGGGCCCCGAAGGGTTGGGGTTGCCCCCGTTTGGTCTGGTAGGAGGGTTCGGGACCACGCCACGAGGCCGGGTCCAACAACATAACTAAAGGAAAACATAATACCTCTTAGGGAAGAGGTGTGGCGCCACGGCCAGGGCGACTGACGCTGGAATCTGGGGCTCACGGTTCGATCCCCGGCACCGGCGAAAGGTCAGCCCAGCACCATGTGACTCTGGGCAATAGCTTGCTTAATCTTCCCGACGGCCCCCAGCGCCGGGATGCCTTTGGGTAGCTGTTCGCGCTTTACAAATACTGGATTTATTTATAATAATAAAAAGAGCAGCGATGCAACTGCACCCTGCCCAAACATTCGGGCAATGTGAGCTGTCTTGTGCCCTTCATCTGGGGTGTAGCTATCAAGATGTGTGATGTTCAACTGCAGTGATCCCATTATATTCAGGAGGCTTTCCGCTAGCCCATGCTGTGAGTGGCCGCCGCATGGAGTGTATGTAACAGTGTCAGAGGTGGCCGAGCCCCTAATGAGGAGTGGGGAGGTGGCAGGGGGAAGAAGGTGCCACTGGTGTGCCCACCCATTAAAGTGTTCACTGTGGGAAGGAGGGAGCATGGGGGGGGGGAGAGTGAACTCCAGGGAGGGGCAGGGAGAGGGGAGAAATAATGACCCACTCGCTCTGCCCATGTGAGCCTGGCTTCAGACAGGGAGGAGGACTGGGTCACTTGGAGCTTTTGTTGGCCAGGATGGAAAGAGCTGAGTCATTCCTGCACAGGATGAAAAAAAAGGGGGGGAGTGGTGCGTGAAATAGAAAAAGGGGGGGTTCGTAAGAATTGCCCGCCTAATTTTAATCATACTGCATACCATACAGGGTGGGTGCGTGAACAAGGAGCAGCACAGTGGTAAAATAAATTCATCTGCAGTTTGTGGTGCAACATTCAGCGGTGCGCCGGAGGCCAGTGGGAGAAGGATGGAGGATTTTGAGCATTCAATTCTTTTTTGTTATGAGCAAACAAATCTCTGTATCTACTCCTCATAATATTTATTAGCGTGAGGTTTGAACACATTGGCCCTCTTCACTGATGCTGAAAGGACACCGTAACATACTTGCGAAATAAAGTCTAGTGAAGGCTCCCAGTCTCCCATTTTTACAGGTATATACAGATAGAAGTAGAGGTAAAGAGTTTCAAAGTTGAAAAACACACTTGTTCACAAACAGGAAACAACCATTACATTGCATGCGTTACAACGCATGCGATTACAACGTGGTCGTTACAACGACCGCATTGTTACATCGCAGTACATTACAACGCAAGTCGTTACATCAACTTTCTGTAGGGGGCGCGTTAACCTAAGAAATTGTATAATTTACCATTCCAACACCTTCCCTACTGTTGCGCACACTGGAGTTGGAATAGTAAATTATACTATTCCTAAGTCCCGCGCGTCCCCTACAGCAAGTCGATGTAACGACTTGTGTTGTAATGTACTGCGATGTAACAGCGCGGTCGTTGTAACGACCGCGTTGTGATCGCATGCATTTACAATGCATGCTATGTAAGGTGCTATATTCTCACAAACTCACTTAGAATAGCAATTCACCATACATCAAATGTACATATGGAATGAGACTTACCACCATAAAATGATGCACCACCAAATTAGAAATGTAACATCAGAAGCTTTAATTACAAAAGAAGAAAATCACATCATAAAACCACCATTGTTTGCATCCTTAAAAAACATTCAATAATCTAAAATTCACATAAGACATACAATATACAATATAGAAAATGTAAACAGTTGGATCAGGTTACGCAACAGCATTCTTTAGACTGTGCAATAGGGTATCCCCGTTAGGACCAGTGGTCCCCCCCTTTTTTTCTACATTTGGATGTAAAGGTTTTTAACATTGTAAACACACTTTTTTTTTATTCTGATGCAAGGTTTTCTAACATTGTACACATTGTTTTCTATTTTGTATATTGTATGTCATATATGAATTTTAGATTATTTAATGTTTTTTAAGGATGCAAACAATGGTGGTTTTATAATGTGATTTTCTTCTTGTGTAATTAAAGCCTTTGATGTTAAATTTCTAATTTGGTGGTACATCAGTTTATGGTGGGAGGTCTCATTCCATATGTACATTGTGAATTGCTATTCTGAGTGAGTTTGTGAACGAGTGTGTTTTTAACTTTGAATCCAAGGGGAAAACTCTTTACCTCTACTGCTTAGTAGTGCCCTTTTTCCTCTGGAGAAGGGGCCACCTCTCTAGTATAATTACTATGTACAGATAGAAAACAATCCTTTTTCCTGTCTGTATTTATTTTTAAATATGTAAAAATACTGAACTTAGATTTGCTTCTGGACGATTCTCACTGCTGTCAGTCATGCGAGCTAGATCAAAAGCTGTGCAGACTGACAGGTAGGAGAGTAGAAAAAAGAATAAAGATTTCCAAATGAGGCTTAAATAGCTGCAGGAGTACTACTGTTTAAAATGTTCCACAATGAAAATAATTACATATTAACGGGTTGTCCTGTATGGATCAAGAACCCGTTGTACAGTCGAACATCAGAAAACATTTGTCGGTTACACGTTGAATGTATCCATTGAAGCTTCACTTTCTACACTAAGTGCAAAATAAATATGGATAAATACAAACGGAAATGAAAAAAACATAAAATCGGGAGTTTTTAGTATATAGTTAATCATTCTCGGCACATTTACTGCGCTGTGCGGCCCACCAAGTGCACCTCATCCACTGGCGGCCGCTAGAGGGCAGTCCGGCCTCACAGACAGGCTCCTGGAGGTCAGGGTTTTCTGGGGTTTCGAGCATGTTCCTTAGCAACACGTCTACTGACTCGTTCCATGGCACGGCTGTCTCACAGTCTCCCTTCATTGTTGTCCCTGCTTTATATGGGCACTCTCGCTTCACTGGAGGTTTTATGCCCTTTACAAATAGTTCTTAATTTACGGGCAAGGCCGAGTTACTCAAGCGGAGGAAATGCCTGTTCAGGCCTGAGAACTCTACTGAAGCCCAAAAGACACAGGAAGAAGCCTGTTGCTCGTTCCAGCGTTTGACGACATCTCAGAGAAAGAGATGCAAACTTTAAGAAACTGAAAACATGGTTTAAAGGGACAAACAAATTCTTTAGGACAAGGTTTCTAAAACTTTTCAAAGGCAGTACTCCGTATTCGTTAGTAACCCAAATTCGACAGTGCCATCACCCTGCTAATTCAATTTTCATCATTTTAACCTAAATCTGCTACGACTCTTAAGTGATTGTTGTGGCCCCTGCATGTACCCCCATCCCAACTTCTTTGTGGTACCTACTTTCCTTGGTACACACTCAATATATAGCATCACAAACATATGTTCAGTCCCTCGACCAAAGCACTGCATCGCAAGTTAAGTCTACGTCAGCAGACTATAATAATTGTATACTTACAGCAGTGATGTAGTGGTAAGCGATGTACCACAGGGTCGATATTATTGAATTCCATCTTATGTTACACACTCCTTCCTTGTGATGAATGCATGGATTTCTAAAACCCATATTTCAACCATTCTTCATGAAATTTGGTGCAGCATCTATTTTTGGCTCCACAGGCTGATTATTTAGTTAACAAACTTCAGCAATTTTATTCAATTGACAAATGGACAACATGTTCCTGAGCTAGATACAATTTTCCTTTTTCAAAACCATTTTAAGCCACTTTTTCTAACGGTGCAGCCTCAAAAACCAATAATAACTATGTGCATCATTTAAATAGCGTTAGTTGGTACTCGAGCACAGTTCAGAGTTTCACCATGAATGTATCACGATAAACATAACAGCGGCACAGTTCGGGCGTTTCGAATTCTCTTGGGAAAATTCGCAAAGGCATTAGCTCCAACAGACCTACATGGGTTACTCAGGAGCAGTGAGAGATTCACTTATACTCAGTATGCTGAACCCCTCGATGTTACAGTGTTTTTGATTCACATAAATTTTAGGGTGGACTGTTGGATGCTTTCTTCAAAAACAGCACCCTTTAACCCCTTCGCTGCGGCGGAAATTCCGCCGCAGCGCTGGGGGATGCGGGGGGGCAGCGCGGTGGCCCAGTGCTCATGACGGAGCCACGCCGTCATGAGCCACGGTTGGGCTGTGCTCATGACGGAGTGGTTCCGTCATGACTCCGCCCACAGTGCTAATCGCCCGCACAGGCGGGGAATTAGCGCCAACGGCCGCAGCATGACGGAACCACTCCGTCATGAGCACACGGCAACCGTGGCTCATGACGGCGTGGCTCCGTCATAAGCACGGAAGGAGTTAACCTATGCCCCTCACCAAGCCCTGAGGATGGTCCTGTAAAATTACAGGAGTGGGACCGAAACGTCGACATTCTGGAGCTCTGTATGGCAGATATAACCCCTATTGAAAATATCTGGTGGGAAATCTGAGAAGAATGAGTTCTCCCCCACAGCCATTATGGAGTTTTGTTTACCTTGGTGGACCACCCTCCTGTCGTCCTTTTGTGGTCTATTTTTGAATTTTTTATACTGTGTTATAAGTATTTTTAGGTCTCGCTGAGCCAGCGCATGCGCTGCTCTGCGAGAAATTTAGTGTGTGGGTTTTCAAAGTGCTGCCACAAGCTTTTGGTGGCCTAGCGATTGCGTTCACACGAGCATACACGCGCGCCTCCGCCATGTGGGTTTCTGTCAAGGCTCATTAAGCCTTGCGTGCCTCAATAAGCTTTCACTTTCGTGCTTGTCCTATAATACTGCTGAAGTAGTGAAAGAGGCAACAGGATTGATATTATTAATGTGTGAATGGCATTAATATAAGAGGATTACAGAGTATGCCAGGGAATGCTTGAAGTCGGATTTGAATGTGTTTTTATTGCTTCTAGTGTTCACCCAGTCTGATAATGTGATAGAAGTGCTGCGCTTCGACAAAGGAGGCCTGTTACAGGTAACTACACTCTTGCCTTCAAGCGAACCGCCTTTGTTAAAACTAAACTGCATAACAGCGTTCTTTTAGCAGTATGCAAAGTTAGGTTAATCGCTAGACCTCTTTCAACGATGTCTCACAGTAAAAATTGCTACATAATGTAAGCCGTACATTTGCTCGGAATTGCAGCCAGAGATTTAAGTCATCATTTTTAATTGTGAGATTTGGTGTTGATGTTTTTCTATTTATTTTATAGTCAGAAAAGTAAAATTGCTGCAGAAATTGCAGTACTGTATTAAGAATTACCGTTAACTACTATGAATTATGTTACAACTTGAGGAACAGCAGCAAGATATTTTGAGCCTCATGGTCGCCTCTTTGGCGCTTTATATGCGTTTGCAATTTTGCACGGGTCAACTAGTAGTAAATAGAGCTGAACCAGAGAAACAAACTTGGGCTCATATTTATAAATTACATATTGTACGTTTGTTTAATTGACAATGCTGCTTTTTACTTTTCAATGGCGTACGGTTTAGCGATGTTAGACACGCTTCATATCTGTTAAGTTCTGTAGGTTTCACTTTAAACTGTGACATATTAGGACAGGGCTTGAAAGGCTGTCACATGAGTTATGTTTGTGCAGTTAATGACTGGGCTTGTTCACTCAATCTAAGGCCCTCTCTAACAGCATATCGCCTCTGTCAGTCGCACACAAACCTCAGGGAATTCAAGCATCAGCAAGCGTTTTTCCCACAAGCCTCATGATCTAACTATTTACACACATCTTGGAATGTGGACTGTGGGATTGGGCTAGTTGCGCTTCATTTAGAATCATTGGTCTTCACTAAATAATCGATGTACACATCTATTTGTGTAGCATCCTCGACCACGTAGTTCTTAAATACAGTTTTTGTCAACCGTTTTCTCTCTAAGTGGGTTTATATTTGAGAGGTGTGGAGACGGGCTGGTGGGCGGGGAGCACTACATTTACAAACATTTATAACATGTTTTTGTATTACAATATTTGTATGGTACATTGTGTTTACTAATTAAGGGGCATATTATCAAGACAGCATTAAAATTATCGCCGGTTTAGCGGCAGAAAACTGCCGCTAAAGCGGCGATAATGGGCTTGATAATATGCCCTGGAGAATTCCAATAGAAGCCCATGTTGACACCAGAACATGGGCTTCTATGGGAATTCACAAGGGCATATTATCAAGCTCATTATCGCCGCTTTAGCTGCAGTTTTCTGCCGCTAAACCGGCGATAATTTTTAACGCCGTCCTTGATAATATGCCCCAGTATTTGTTAAAATTATAACCGCAAGTTCCTTCGAAATTGTATGCAACAACCTCTACTAAAGTTAAAGGAGTTGTACTTCAGACATCTATTGCCAAGCTATTTAGTCTGACCTCAACCTGCATGATGACGCACACTCAAATTAGGTGAAGCCTGGACCCAATATTCTTTGTAAACAGAGCAGAGGAATACATGTCATTCTTTGTACTACTGTGTGCCAACTAGGGGCTTGTATGGCTTGATCCAAGGGCTTTGTATTAGCTTTGTTGCAGTGGAGAATTGGCCAGGTAAGTTAAGATTCAACAGTGTAATCCTACGATATCATTATTACCTGTCGTGGAAATGCCATTGCACTACATATGCTTCTGGCCCTGGACGTGTTCTTAATCAGAAAAGACAACGTGGCATACCCATGCATTATTAACAGTTAATGGCAATAACTAAGTAGCACATAAAGTGTTACCTGTCCCAAGCTCTGAAAGTTTCCTACACTTTTGCACCCATTCTTAAATTAAGATAGGAAAGCAATCAAACTATGAGTGTTATTTTGATTTCAGCAGCTTGCGTTTTGGCTTTTTTAAGTAGTGTCAGGAGGACTAGTTTCCTTCAGTCTGAGGATTCGGTTGTCTTGATTAAGTCCTTGTGAAATTTTAGCTATGCTTGCAAATATCATGAAACTTTGAATTATTTAATTTCTTGTAATTTTTTGCTGATGGGAGGCTGGCACTAGCAAAATAAATGTCTCACTTGAACCAGTCTCCTGCTAGCGACTGCCATCATTTGCTGATGTATGTCCTCGTGGGAATATTTCATGCGAAATACTAGCAAAACACAATTCCCACCATTTGCCTAATTTTGTTATAGTTTGCACAAAAGTTTACAACAAGCATTGGCATAGCCAATAGGTCTCACTTTTCGGACCTTATAAGTGTTTAGCCATGCAACACTTGATGTTGTTGCACAAAGGATATTGTGCTGGATAACTAAACACTTATAAGGTCTCAAAGGCGAGACCTATTGGCTATGCCAATGCTTCTTTTTAAAGGGAAGAGTTTGGTGGGGTTTTTTCGGTTGATTTTGGATTCATAGACAATTTTCTTTGGATAACGATTTCCTAAAAAAATTCATTGGAATGCATATATTTTTCTTTTCAGTCGTTGTCTAAGCTCTTTCAGGTGATGGGATAGTCTGACCTATTTAACAAAGATGAGATGCCCAGGGAGCATTCTTTGATGTTGTGTTAAGATTGGTTACCCCAGCTTCCTGCAACGGAAGGAGCAGGATACACCCTGTTTGTTGGTCTGTGCAAGCACTTTAGACACCATATACAATGTACTTATAGGGGAGATAAAGAGGCCAAGTATGGAGTTCAAATACACAGCACATATTTTACAGGAGAAGCACAGGCACTTTACAACAGTTTAGCAGTGATAAAGTGTGCAGTCCTAAATTCAACAAAAATAGGGTTCGGAAAAAGAGTTTCATCAATCACCCTAGGATAAAAGTACAATAAAAAAAAGATAAAAGAGGAAAGACTCAATTACTAACTCAATCTCTAAATGTTCAAGAGAAATAATTAGCTTTAGTGATTGGAGCCTTTCGATGATTCACCGAAAAGTTTGGAGCCTCATTTAAGGTTTATTTTGGTGGAACCATCTCATAGGATTTAATGGACTGCAGTAAACCTCTGAAAGGTTAGCCCCATTCGTGGCTGTGGAGCTATCCAGAGTACCGCTGGAGTATTCCATTCCAAAGTGAGAAGCAGTAGTGGCTGCTACCACACCCGGATGGTAGGGTGGGGGCAGAGGGGTGGACGAAAAACTGTAAAAAAAAACACTTACCTGTGACGGCCGGACAGCCATCGTCTCTCCTCCGTCCTCTCCTTCTTGACTCCAGTCCTGCAGCAGCATGCAGGAAGCAGCAGGAAGCTCCCCGCCTCCTGATAGCCAATCACAACGTTGTAGCACTTTGAAAACCCACTTACTAAATGTCTCACCTGAGACAGCGCATGCGCTGGCTCAAGCAAGACCTAAAAATGGCTATATCTTTTGAACTGCTGGTTACCACTGAAACTTTTTAAATGTTATTGTGCTGAAGATGGACCAGATTGCTCTTAGGTCATAGGGGGTCCATGGGTAGGTGGGATGAATAGTCTGGGGGCTGTCTTCTACACTCCAAAACCATATTCTCTGAATCCTATTAGCAAGCTCTGGATCCAGGGAAATAGGCACCTAGTAGTTGCTGATCATTTGCAGATCCTGGCATGGGGACCCTAAGTGTGATCTGGAGGAACTTTTCCCAGTAGCCGGAGCCAAAATAGTGAGACAGTCCTTGATCACTGCCATGCCCGGTGATGCCAACCAAATGGTAGGGCTACATGTAGCAACCATTTATTATTATCGGAAGTGGGCCCCAGTGAATGAATGAATGAAAGCCAAACAGGGACTGCAGACACTAAGACAACAAGAAACCACTGGTTTTGCACACAGTCAATCAGCAGACAAATAACCTGTTCCCACTGTTGCCCAACGTTCATTGGTATTGTTTGGGGCAGCTGGTGTCAGGTAAAAGTGGCGAGGCAGCATGGGTGGTAACAACACACACACACAAAACAAAATGAACTTACCTACCGTCTGCAGCATTGCTTCTCTTCTGCTCTTCTGGCTCCACTGTATCCCAGACACTCCTACGGCCAATCCAGACATTGATCGCATGCTGCTGGCAGCATGAGAGAAGCGCTGGAATTGGCCTGAGCATCCTGGATTTGCACTCTCGGAGAGAGTGGGAGCCTATGCCCGCTGTCTTCAACCTGGCAATGCAGCTCGGGTTAGAGAAATCTCAGTGTGTATAACGGTTCGGCCGTCCTAAGATAGCCGGCCAAACTCTCATGCACACTTAGCAGCAGTGCCCACTACTCCTTTTATGCTCGTCGTTACAATGGCCCTGCACTTTAGACTCACCCCTATGGAGAAAACTAAAATGATAATAAACCTGTGTTATTATCATTTTATTTTACAGGTTCTACATCTGCTGGTGGGGGAGGGGGGCGACGCTCCTCCACCATCATGGAGAAGACGCCGCTGCATCTAACTAAAACAGGAGATTCCCACACATATTGAATATTGCTCCATCAGTATCTTCTTAAAGCCGAAGTGGGCAATGGCCAGCTACCCTAATACCTCTATCCCAGGGCACAACATTTGAGTAAACAGGTAATTTCCCATTGTTTAGGAGCAGAAGAGTCACCCTCAATGAAATTTATCCCTTAACCCATAGGGCCTTATTATGACTTTGGCGGTGTGGGAGTGGGCCGGCATGCCAACGTCCCGCTCCCACATCACCAAAGCCATATTGAGACCGCCTGCTGGATTTCGAGTAGAATCCAGGTCGGGCGGCCCTGCGGCAGCTAGCCTACGGCGGTGCAGTGCTAAGGCTCATATGTTAACCATAGCAAGGCACCACAAGGGGAACACCATTGCACGTTTTTGCAGGGCATGGACTGTTAAGTCCATTCCCTGCAGGAACTGGGAGTGCGTGCAGATAGTGAGGCACAGCATGTGCCCCCCTGAATGCTTCCCCTGTTGCAGAGGCAATAGGGGGCCCTGTAGAGCCTACTTAGTTTCCTTACCGCCACACTTTTCATGGTGGTCGCACTGCTATGAACACTGTGGCAGTGAGGAAACTAGTAATATGCTTGGCAGTACCGCAGCGGCACTGCCAGCATATTACCAGCCTCACACTGTTTTAAGACCGTCAGGGATCGTGGTAGTCGAGATATGGCAGGTGGACTGCCAGTCTGGTGGCCCACAGACTGCCACCACGACTACGGCAGTCCAATGGACCACCATAGTCATAGTAAGGCCCATAGGCATGTCATGAACCTCAAAGTCTTTAAACTCAAAATCATTTACGTACTATGCAAACAGCAAGTGCGTCTTCAACGTCTGAGATGACTGATCATCAAAAAAGAAGCCAAAATAGTTACCTAGTGCATGGGTGAGTAGGAAAAAGCAGATATCTAACAGGAAAAAGCCAGATCCGACAGGATAGTATCGCTGAAAAAACATAAATTATCTGAAGGGCTGAAAAGAGTTGCAGAAGTCTGTGACTCTCGGTAGAGCATGCTGAGGAGTATTGTTAAGAGGAAATATGAAAAATGTACCCAGGTTAACTTCAACCAACTCACAAAACATTCTCACAATTCTATTGGGTAATTAACAGTCAGTACTGATGCAAATGGGGACAAAACTTTAGAGGTCATAGGTGAATGACCAGACAGTATCTGCATGGCCCTGCCTGCGCCACCTACTAGTGCTTGGTCCTCCAATCAGGTCCAGCCCTTTCAGACCCAGATCTGGTGCTGTTGCGAGGCTCCTCACCTTGATCCTCCTTTTCTTTTACCTTTTTCCCCTCTCTCTCTCTCTCTCTCTTGCACCCCTGCTCTCCTACTTGTTTCTCCACTTTCTATGCTTTCTTGCTCTTTAATCTCTTTTATTATAATCATATTGCTTTTCCACTTGCTTCTTGTACTTCTGTATTCGCCACTTCCATCCTTGCTTGCTTTCTTTTTATTTGCCTATTTTGCTTTTTGTCTTTGCCACTTGTAGGTTTTGCTCTCACGGTTGGCATTTTGCCATTCTGACTCTTGCTCTCTCACTCTTTCTTTGTACCTAATTTTCTCCTTTTCTTTGCCACTTTTGTCCCCACAGTCCACACTCTGCCAATTTTGACGTTCCGCTCTCTCACCCATTTCTTATTCCTTTTACCACTTTGATCTTTTGCTTTCTTTTAGGTGCGTCTGCTGCTCTTTACTTGTGTTTGACCCTCTTTCTCCTTTTGCCTCTGCTTTACCAGCTTTTCAGTCTTGTGGCCTCTCTTTCTCATTTCTTTCTCTTTGTGCCCTTTTTCCCACTGCAACAGTCATCCTTGCCTCTTCTTTTATGCTGCACTCCCTCCTGCTTCCTGCTTCTAGCCCCACAACTGCCCATGGCTAAGCCACCTCCACCCTACCGCTCCTACCTAATGGTGGCTGCAGGATGAACATGCCACTGTCAGTCCAAAAGTGTGCCAAAGGCAACCCCGTCAGGGCCGTCCATGCTCCACCCCTGTCTTTACTTCACCACAGCCCTCCACGCCCTAACCCCAGAGACATCTCCCAGTGTTGCTTCAAGGCCCTGCTGGCAGATATTGAATGGTCGCTCTCCTGCACCACCTGACACTTCTCCTGCACTGCCCAAATCCCACCCACTTGCCACAAGCAACATACTAAACTCCACACTTTACACCTCCCCCACATCTAACCCCACCCCTCCCTGTCCTGCCTCTCCTCAACAGTCATTTTCTTCACCAGACATGCCACAGAAGCCTGGAATCCGCCACCACCACAGCGATCCTCCCCAGAGACAAGATTGCAAGACGGGACCAACAAACCCAGAGGAGGACCCTCCATCATTTTTGTAGAGAACATCCTTTGCTCCACCACCACTGCATACATCAGCAACAGCATATAACACCTGTCCTTCAAACTTCACATCACCGACATCTACTGTCCTTCCGGTCCACGTGTCATCTTCAGTAGCACAATCAGAGACTTTGTTGCCCCCTGGTACTTGACTCTAGCGCCTTCATCCTTCTTGGTGACCTCAACTACCACATGGAGAACCTCACTGACTCCAACATGAACAACCTCTTGGAGACCTGTTGACCTCTGCACTCACCCAGCTAGTGAAGGCCCAACCCATGCCGCAAGACACCTATGAGACCCCATCTTCACCAAATTCAACAACATCATAGTGATTAAGCTCACACTGCTCACCTGTGCAAACCACTATCTCATCCAATTCAGAATGCCCATCCCCACCACTGCAGAACTGCTCCAAACAAATCCACATAACTAGACTGCAATAGGATCCTTTAAGAAAACTGATCCTTCCTACTCATAGACCACATACCGCAGCACCACAATAACGACCTCCAACGATTCATCTCCAATTTCAATTCAATGCCTGGATAACCTTCCTTCCAGTCACCCTAGCCTTGGTGGCTCTACAGATCAACCAAGGCTACCAGGACTAGGAGTGGGCAGTAAACTACGCTCTGCTGGCGGGGCTCCCCGAGTTTTTGTCACTCCGCACTTCCCCTGGAGGGTGGAGTTTGGCAAAAACTCTGCTTACGCAGCCTAGCGGAGTTTACCGGCACCCACCACTACATTGGAGATCGTTGTTTTACTTATGCACTCTTCCCATGTCATTTTGTCATTTCGGTTTGTTTTTAGGGACGTTTCACTTGTTGACTTGACCTGCACTGCCTACGCTGGAAACAGTGTTTCTGCCTGCCTATCCCCTCGTCACACACTGGTGCCTGCTAGGTGTTGCATGCCATGGCTTCTGTACGCAGCGCTGCCCGTTTCTGCGTACACAGAGGTTGCTATGGGTTACAACCAGGCGCTTCCACACTCTGTTGCAGCCGAGGGGCCCCGGCGGAGGTGGTAGGGAGCACTGCCTGGTACCACTGTATTTAAATACACAAACCGAGGAGCTCAGCCGGGAGAACTGCAGCACAGGTGTGGAACACACCCATCCCGGATGGCAGGGCTCTGTGCGTTTAGCCCAGAGAGAGAAAAAGTGGCAGTAGAGAGACTTGACTGTCAGTGCAGCAGGTATGTGCACCCTACAGACCTCGGTACAGTCTCTGTGTCCCCATTAGAACCCGAGAGCTGCCTCCACAACAAAACCATTGCTGCCTATGGTCCAAGCAGTGATGTCCTACTTGAAATGGGTAACACATATATTTTCAAATGAAGAGAAAGGCTGAGCACAGCGCCCTCAATGCACAAGCTGGTTGTGCTCTTCATGAAGGAGCCACGCTTTGCCATTTTCCCTCCCTCCTCCAAAGTAGACATGTCCAGGGAGCCTGCTCCTGGTGGCCACTCGAGATCAGGGGTGGGTGACGGGCAAGTGGATCAACTCCGCCAGCTCAGGGAACTATGCGGAATTCCACAGATTTAGTTTTGCAACTCCAAGGAATTCTGCGTAGGGCAACTCCGCGAGCTCCGCCCACCCCAAACTAGGACCAGCCACAAGCAATATGGTGTACAGATGAACTGAGAATCACCAAGTGCCACTGCAAGCGACTTGAATACAGGTGGAGACAGAGCCAAAATGACACCAACAAGAGCACCTGTGGGACAGCTCTTGGATTATACCATCATCAAATGAGAAGCACCAAATGCTCAGCACTCAATACCCACATTGAAAACAGCACCAACATTGCCATGGAAATCTTCACCATCATGAAGGATTCCTCCTCACCAGCGGCTAATTCCATAACCATCACCCTCTCACAGTACGTCTGCACCCAGCTCTTCCTCTTTTCAGCAGGAAGATTAGCAACATATACAACAACTTTGAGCAGAAGCCAGACCCATCCACCTTCACAGACCCCCTGTCCATTGAGACCAATTCACAGAAACCCACCATGACTACTTTGTCCATCAACACCACACAGGAAACTGCAACAACTATGTGCTCAATACACTCAGGAGTCCAGTCGAACCCCTGCCCTCAACACGTCTTTGTCGAAGGACTGGACCCCTTCAGCTCAGCCTTAACCCCATTACTGAATGACTACATTCACACAACCACCTTCCTGGACACCTAGGAGGAGACCACAATACTCCCTCTCCTTAATATATCCTCAGGAGACCCGAAGATACTCAATCAATCAACTCGGATTTATAAAGTGCGGCTACTGGCCCAATACTGGTCAACCACAGCTCGATATGTCTGCTACCCTACCCTGTCAAAGACATGGAGAAAATCATCAGCAAATGACTAGCAGCCCAATTCAATGACAACCATCTCCTCCACATCACTCATTCCAGATTCAGGCCCAACCACAGCACCAAGACTGCCCTCCTTACTGCCATGGATATGATCATGGACATAGGAAACATTGCAGCCCTTATCCTACTTGACCTATCTGCCTCATTTGAGACTCCCACTCCATCCTCATTCAAAGTTTCCACAAATACGAGGACCTGTGCTCCCCTGGATCTGCTCCATTCTAACAAACAGCACCCAGTAAGTCAGCCTAGTTTCCTACATCTTGGCTGCTGGCAACCACATCTGTGATGCACCCCCAATATCTTCCCTCCTCCCCACAATTTTCAACACCTACATGACCCCATTCGCAATTATCATATGATCCCATAAAAATATACTTAATCTCATACTCCGATGGCACCCAGCTCATACCTCTTCCTCTCCAATGATACACCAAGCAACTGGACCAACTTCACCACCTGCATGTACGAAGTTGCCAGATGGATGAAGATCAACTACCTAAAACTCAACACAAATAAAACAGAAGTAGTATGCTTCGGCAAAGACATCTCGCTATGAAACTTCACCTCATGGCCTGCAGACAGACCTACACCCTGACGGGCAACTCAAGCAAAGAGCCTCGGAATATTGGTGAACAACCAGCTCGCAATGACTGGCCAAGCAAACACAGTCATCTTCTGCTGTTGCCACACCCTCAAAATGCTCAATAAAAATTTCAAATGGCTCCCTGTCAAAATACCCAAAATCGTCACCCATTGCTTCATCACCAGCAAGCTGGGCTATGACGATGAAACTTTATAAAGAAATCAACACCCAACTGTCCAGAAGGCTCCCGACCATAAAAACCGTGGTGGCCATGCTTATATTACGGCTTCCTGCTGGCACGCACATCACCCCACACCTAAAAGAGCTCCACTAGCTTCCCATCTTCAAATGCACACTCTTCACACTCCTAAAACACACCTTAAAAGCTCTGCCAAACTTGACCCCACCTACCTTAACAGTAGCATTGACTTCCACACACTGGCACCAAACACTTCACTCTGCTGGAATTCTGCTTGCTCACATCCCCTGCATACGCAGAACCAGAGTTGGTACCTCGCTACCATAGCCTCGAATAACCTACCTCTACACATTATAGCCACCTCCACACTACTTGAGTTCCACAAGACCCTAAAATCCCGGATTTTCACCTCGACACAACCCAGACACTGCCATTGCAGCTGCTGTTTCACATGACCCAGATACCCTCCCATGTAAGCCTTCATAACATAACATAACATGGCATGACATGACATAAGATAACAGGTAGAGTGGCAATACTACCTCAAAATATCTCTAAAGCACAAACCTTGCAGAACAGTCTTGGAATAAACACCCTCTTCAATGTCTGCCGTTTTTGAGGCACCCACGTTTAATTGACCCAATTCAAAGTAAGCAGGTGACAAAGACGGATGACAAGTCTGAACATTCAGTGGGTAGTGCTTGTGTTTACTGATACATGAGGAGAAAGTACTGAACATAGTCCAGCTGGAACTCAGAACCAGCTGATACACAGCTATTTCTGGCTTACTTCTAGCTCGGTCCTCAAATTCAATAGTAAGCCATGAGTACTACATGAGTAAATCGTGGCATAACCTTTGTACATCAGGCCAATTACCCCCAACAGGTTCAATATGTGGAAAGACGAACAAATGCACATTTCCAGCATCACATTGCATCTTGCTTCATACTGGCATGCCCACCTCAGTGATAGCAAAAGTGAGCAGTAAACAACTAAAGAGCACTACAACTAAATTGCTTCATGCACTTCATTAAGACATCAAGCATGCTGCTCTTCTCTGCTCCAGATGCATGCTCTAGACCCCAGTCCAATAAAAAGGTTTGCAAGTGAAGCATGTGACACCTTTCTGTCCAAACACACAAAAAAGGGATAGGAGGAATGCTTTCAAATAGTCTCACCACTGGCAATCGCTTGGACGTAGCATTCCAAGCCATTGTTTACTTGCCCACTATAAGACCTCAGATTAGATACAGCCATAAGCAACTCAGACTTGGTCCTGCTCCAATGAGAACAGTCCATCCCAAACTGTCAAGCTAGGTCCTCTGTAAACTGGAGCACAAGAAACTCAAGACCACTTTAAGCCTAGTTGGGCACCTTCAGTCAGGTGCAGCTTGGCTCCAGTGGTACAGTAAGCACTGGACCCATGTCTGCGCACACCATTGGCCTCTTAGGGCCCTAAATCAAACACAGAAAAAGTGATGGGATGGAAGCTTGCAAATAGTCTCACCACTGGCAGTAGCTTTGAACAGCATTCCAACCCATCGATCTTTTTGTCTACTATGCCACTTCAAGTTCGACCCAACCATATGTAAATAAACTTTGGTCCACCTCTAATAAGAACATTCCAGCCTGAATTGGCAAGCCAGATTCTCTCTGCACTGGAACACAAGCGACAGCAGGAGCCAGCCCTGGGGGGTGGCGGTCCCAAAGGTCATCAATGGCTCCAAAAGGGGTGAGCATGAGGCCCCCCTCCAATAAAAAAATTTTTTACTTGACCCTGGGGAGGTGGCAGTCCTCGAGCCCGGGGATACCGGAGGCCTCCCCACAAAAAATTGGTATGGCCCCGGGGAGGTGGTGGTCCCCGGAGCTGGTGGGATCCGAGAGGGCCCCCCATAGAATGATTAAGCCCCGGGTAGGTGGTGGTCTCCGGGCACAGGGGATACTTGAGGCCCCACCTCCTGATTTGTTGATTGTTTATGGCCCCAGGGAGGTGGTGGTCCCCGGGGCTTAATAAACCCAGGAGGTGGGGGCACCATGCGCCCTCCCTCCATTATTATGAAAATGCCCCCGGGCCCACCCGTGGGCTGATAACTAACTAAGCGTGGGAGCCTGTGCTTCATTTTTTTGTTGTTACATTTTCGGTGGAAAGTGTGGATCCAGCTGAAAATTAAAAAAGAAAATGCTTTTTTCGCTGTGCAAGTTCCGGGTGTGTCCCCCCAAGAGGCCTAGGAGGTCAGGGTATTTCTATTCTGTTTTTTCTGGTACTCGGTACAAGCTGAGTCCCAACATGGCTGCCAACACTTCCTGGTTTGAAGTGTTGGCAACCAATCAGATCTCGGCATGAGATAGAGGGGTCGCAGATCCTCCGTGTACCTATATATACAATTGGAAATTTCTTTATACAACTCTGCAACTACCAAACAGATTTCCACCAAATCATAAAAAGGCACTTCTTTGAACCAATGTCTACCTTTCTGCCACATTTGGTGCAATTCCGTTCAGCATTTCGGTCTGTAGCCGTGTCTAAAGTTTCCTATGGAAATTAACATGATCAAAACACGTTTTGGGAACTCCCTCTTTTTCTCGGCCCCCAGTTAACGTATCCCCCAGAGATTTTCAAGACAGCAGTTAAAGTGAGTGTCAAAATAGTTTTTAAAATTTTACAAGGATTCATCAAACGAAGCCAAAGTTATTGGCAAATGAAAAAAAAAATTTCCTATGGAAAATACTTCTTAACTATAACTACCAGTAGCTTATATATATATACTACCGTGACCAAGAACTGCCATAGTTCGAAACGCGTAGGTGAAGAGAAAATAAAACTTTAACTTCAAAGATTCAGGAAGAGTGCGGCGTCTTTGTTTGATCAAAGCTTGCTTTTGGATATATATATATATATATATATATATATATATATATATATATATATATATATATATATATATATATATATATATATATATATATATATATATATATATATATATATATATATATATATATATTACCTACTGGTGGTCGCCAGTAGGTAGATATATTCAGGATCTATTTTCCATAGGAAATCCGCAACGATTGACGAATCTTCGCGCAATTTTCCAAACTTTTGGCCAGCTCCGGTCCGCTTTTCATGGTGATTCGTCAAGCGGGGCCGAGAAAAAAGGGGGGTCCCAAAACACGTTTTCCCCATGCATTTTCCCATAGGACCTTTAGACGCAGCTACAACCCGAACTGCTGAACGGAATTACACCAAATTTGGCAAAGAGGTAGTCCTCAGTTCAGACTTGTGCTGTTTGCTTAAATGGTGTAAATCCGTTCAGTAGTTCCTGAGAAAATTAGAGTTAAAAGTACATATATATCTATGGCCTCGGAGGATCCGTGCACCCTATGCGCACCCAGCGCGCACCCTGCCATGCACAAGCTGTATTCTAATTGGCTGTCAACACTCCAGATCAGGAAGTGTTGGCCGCCATCTTGTGCCTCGGTAGAACCGAGGCACAAGAAACCTAAAAAACAAACGCGAAAAACACAAAAAGGGTGCAGGGTAGAAACACCCTGACCCCCTAGGCCTGCTCAGGGGGTCCCACAAGGACCCCCAGGGCCAAAAAAAGATTTATTATTTTTTAAATCGGCGAGATTCAAGCACCCAGTGCGAATTTCGGCCGAAAAGGAAAAAAATAAATCAGCGCGGGCTCCCGCGCTGAATATGCTAATTTGCCCCTGGGGGGCCAAATCCCGGGGGCATGATAAAAAAAAAGTGTGGGGGGGTCCCAGGGGACCTCAGGATTCAAGGGGACTTAATCCCCCAACGGGGCGCGTTTGCACAGTGGTGAAGGTAGGGGGTGGGACCTGAGGTGATACTGTGCAAACACGCCCTGCGGCACGTTTTAAGTTGGGGATTTCATCCCTCTTCAATCCAGAGGTCCCCTAGGGGCCAACTAGCCCACCAGGTACCTCCAGTAAGCACCACGGAGCTGCGTTGCAGAGTGTTGTAAAAAGGGGCGTGGCCTCTGAACACCTCTCTGCAACGCAGCTCCCTGGGGCATACTGGAGGTACCTGGTGGGCTAGTTGGCCACCAGGGGACCTCAGGATTCAAGGGGACTTAATCCCCCAACTTAAAACATGCCACAGGGCACGTTTGCACAGTGGTGAAGGTAGGGGGCGGGGCCTGAGGTGATATGTGTGCAAACACGCCCTGTGGCGCGTTTTAAGTTGGGGAATTAATTCCTATTCAATCCAGAGGTCCCCTAGGGGTCAACTATCCCACCAGGTACCTCCAGTAAGCACCACGGAGACTGCGTTGCAGAGTGTTGTAAAAAGGGGCATGGCCTCTGAACACCTCTCTGCAACGCAGCACCCTGGCGCATACTGGAGGCACCTGGTGGGCTAGTTGGCCCCCAGGGGACCACAGGATTGAAGAGGAATTAATTCCCCAACTTCAAACCCGCCACAGGGCGTGTTTGCACACGTCACCTCAGGCCCCACCCCTTCCTTCACCATTCCTCTAAAATCAGCTGAACTACGAATTCCGATTTACTCACCTGTTATCAGGAGAGAACCCAGTGCTGCATCTTTTAGCCCAGCACTGACCCTGAAAAGTAATTCTAAGCGTACTTACCAGTAACTTGTATTTCCTTCCGTAGGAATCCTTTGTGTGGTTTTCTCCAGAAAAGTTTCTAAGTGTCCAATTTTGAAACGTACAAATATTCCTCTAAAATCAGCAGAACTACGAATTTCGATTTACTCACCTGTCATCAGGAGGGAACCCAGGGCTGCATCTTTTAGCCCAGCACTGACCCTGAAAAGTAATTCTAAGCGTACTTACCAGTAACTTGTATTTCCTTCCATAGGAATCCATTGTGTGGTTTTCACCAGAAAAGTTTCTAAGTGTCCATATTTGAAATGTACAAATATTCCTCTAAAATCAGCCGAACTACGAATTCCGATTTACTCACCTGTTATCAGGAGAGAACCCAGTGCTGCATCTTTTAGACCAGCACTGACTCTGAAAAGTAATTCTAAGCGTACTTACCAGTAACTTGTATTTCCTTCCATAGGAATCCATTGTGTGGTTTTCACCAGAAAAGTTTCTGTGTCCAATTTTGAAACGTACAAATATTCCTCTAAAATCAGCCAAACTACGAATTCCGATTTACTCACCTGTTATCAGGAGAGAACCCAGGGCTGCATCTTTTAGCCCAGCACTGACCCTGAAAAGTAATTCTAAGCGTACTTACCAGTAACTTGTATTTCCTTCCATAGGAATCCAGTGTGTGGTTTTCACCAGAAAAGTTTCTGTGTCCATTTTTGAAACTTACAAATATTCCACTAAAATCAGCTGAACTACGAATTCCGATTTACTCACCTGTTATCAGGAGAGAACCCAGTGCTGCATCTTTTAGAACAGCACTGACCCTGAAAAGTAATTCTAAGCGTACTTACCAGTAACTTGTATTTCTTTCCATAGGAATCCATTGTGTGGTTTTGAGCAGAAAAGTTTCTAAGTGTCTATTTTCACAAACGAAAAATATTCCTAAAAAATCGTCTGTATGACTTAAACACATTTTTTCAGCTGTTTACAGGAGATTGGCCAGTGCTGGATCCAGGATCCACCACTGTTTAAGAAAAAGTAACGATAACACTACTTACCTGCTAAGTGAATTTTCTGCCCTAGGATAACATTGGTGATTCTATGTGAAATGTTTTCGGTGTCAACTTTTAAAATACAATAATAATCCTTAAAAATCACTACTGTAACCAAAACGCTTTTACTCAACTATTTACAAGAGATGTCCAAGGACTGAATCTAGGATCCAGTCCTGTGGTTAGAAAAGTAATCCATAAAGTAACTAATTGCATTTGACTAGAAATTCACATTGGGCTTATGTTGCTTTGTGTTTGAAATTGTGTTGCCCATTGCAACAACTGTAACTACTGTACTTAAAAGTCTATTGCCTATTTGCAAAGTATTTAAACTAAAGTAATTCATTCTGAGAAAGTATATTTTGTATTGTAATGTATAATGTAATTAAAAAAATAAAATATCTAAAAATAAACAGTTTAAACAATGTAGTAAATCAATATCAAATAAATCAGTATAACAATTAATACATTAAAAACTGTCATTTACAAAATCTTTGAAATTCACTGAAAAAACCATAGGTTTGAGGCCTGCTATAGTTAGGAATTAGCATTTAAAAAACCTTTGAAATTCACTGAAAAAACCATAGGTTTCAGGTCTGCTATAGTTAGGAATTAGCATTTAAAAAACCTTTGAAATTCACTGAAAAAAACATAGGTTTCAGGTCTGATATAGTTAGGAATTAGCATTTAAAAAACCTTAGAAATTCACTGAAAAAACAATAGGTTTTAGGGGTGTTATAGTTAGCTAGACATTTCACTCGAACAAAACCATTAAAATTCCTCCGATATAGTTAGTTGTACTAACTACATCTCGCGTGCCTGCAATCCACTGCTGATGATGTCACATATTACATCATTCATGACATGGTCAGTGACATCACTGATGACATCTCAAATGACATCACTGATGACATCACTGATGACATCATCCATGTGACAATCAGATACACCTCATCATACACTAGTATAACCTTTCATCACTCACTGTAAAATACAGAGTGCCAGATTTAAAACCACTGACACACCAATACAAGTTTCTAAACACCCACTCAGTGATTCCTAGATCTATACACACATCTAATCACTTACCTATAGATTCACTCATACATGCTGTCAATGATCAATAGAACACTATCAAATATACTTATACACCTATATCGATATTACACACCAGCACACATCCTAATCACTTATGAAGTCATCCCACTCACTTATGCAAACAATGGATCATACTTACTTTTACTTAGCTATACGCTTATAAAAACACCACTTTCATACAATCACTGAGTCTTATGTATACTTATTTATATACAACAACTGACACATACACTGGCTTTTATTTTTCTAGTTTGTTGGACATGTACCATTGAGACATATATTTGCTCATCGCCACACCCATAAAGATATTCACTCACCCAAACAACTGTTAGAACATGTAGTTTTAACTTCATATACCTACTGAATCAACTATTCACACATCTTTGGGCAGTCACACACCCCCCAACGAACCCCACACACATTCACTCTCCCATACAAATACTCAGTTAACTAATCAATAAATAATATAGACTTTCACGTAGCTAGTAACCAACTAGTGCAACAGTTTAAACAACAACTGACAAAGTGATACAGATATTCACACAGTTTAGTCACTATCCAATATATTTAGCGAGACACTATAAATTAGTCAAGTAAACAGTCAATCACACTGCTACTAAATCCTCCATCCAGATATTTATATTTATATATCCACTCATTCTTCAATGCAAATTGATATATATATAATACATATTTAAATAACGAAACCAAACCACATTCATCAGTGATGTCATCAGTGATGTCACTGACCATGTCATGAATGATGTAATATGTGACATCATCAGCAGTGGATTGCGGGCGCGTGAGATGTAGTTAGTACAACTAAATATATCGGAGGAATTTCAATGGTGTTGTTCGAGTGAAATGTCCAGCTAACTATAACACCCCTAAAACCTATTGTTTTTTCAGTGAATTTCTAAGGTTTTTTAAATGCTAATTCCTAACTATATCAGGCCTGAAACCTATGGTTTTTTCAGTGAATTTCAAAGGTTTTTTAAATGCTAATTCCTAACTATATCAGGCCTGAAACCTATGGTTTTTTCAGTGAATTTCAAAGGTTTTGTAAATGACAATTTTTAATGTATTAATTGTTATACTGATTTTTTTGATACTGATTTACTACATTTTTTAAACTATTTATTTTTAGATATATTTTTTTTAATTACATTATAATTACATTATACATTACAATACAAAATATACTTTCTCAGAATGAATTACTTTAGTTTAAATACTTGGAAAATAGGCAACAGACTTTTAAGTACAGTAGTTACAGTTGTTGCAATGGGCAACACATTTTCAAACACAAAGCAACATTGAGCTCAATGTAAATTTCTAGTTAAATGCAATTAGTTACTTTATGGATTACTTTTCTAACCACAGGACTGGAGCCTAGATTCAGTCCTTGGACATCTCGTGTAAACAGTTGAGTAAAAGCGTTTTGGTTACAGTAGTTATTTTTAAGGAATATTATTGTATTTTAAAGGTTGACACTTAGAAAAGTTTTCACATAGAATCCCCAATGTTATCCTACGGCAGAAAATTCACTTAGCAGATAAGTAGTGTTATCGTTACTTTTTCTTACTAAGTGGTGGATCCTGGATCCAGCACTGGCCAACCTCCTGTAAACAGTTGAAAGAATGTGTTTAAGTCATACAGACGATTTTTTAGGAATATTTTTAGTTTGTGAAAATAGACACTTCGAAACTTTTCTGCTGAAAACCACACAATGGATTCCTATGGAAGGAAATACTAGTTACTGGTAAGTACGCTTAGAATTACTCTTCAGAGTCAGTGCTGGGCTAAAAGATGCAGCACTGGGTTCTCTCTTAGAAACCCCCCCCAAAAATCGGGAAGGGGGCCGCGTGGCCCCCCTCCCGAGGCCATAATTTGCCCCGGGGACCCCATCCCCCAGGGCATGGCCTTTTTTTTTTGTTTTTGTTTTGGAGGGGGGCTGCCTTGCCCCCCTCCTGTGGCCCCTTTTGGCCCCGGGGTCCCATCCCCCGGGGCCGTTTTTTTATTTTTATTTTTAAGAAGGGGGGCCGTGTGGACCCCCTCCCGGGCCACTACTGGCCCCAGGGACCCCATCCCCCGGGGCCTGGCCACCTTGTTGGGGACCATGGGGGGTCCCCAATACCCCCACGTTCCCAGCCGGCTCCCCGCCTCCTGCGGGAGACGGCATTGCTTTTCCACAAGGGGAGCAGCTAACATGCTGCTCCCCCTGTGGAAAAGCAATCTACTTTGCTTCATTGAAGCGAGAGCAGGTTTCCCTGCACTCGCTTCAATGAAGCAAAGCAGTTTGCAATGGCAGGGCGGGAGCCGCGAGGCTCCCGCCCTGCCATTGCAAACAGCAGTGTCCCGGGGGCGGGCACCCGGTGACACTGCAGGAGCCGGCCCTGGTGGGTGGCGGTCCAGAGGGCCATCATTGGCTCCGGGGGGGAACCCTCCCTCCCACTTAATTTAAAGCCCCGGGGGTGGTGGGCCCCGGGGCTTGGGGGTCCGTAACGGACCCCCTATGATAAATAATTAGTGCCCCAGGGAGGTGGCGGTCCCCGGGGCGTGTGGGGGGCTCGAGCCCCCCCCAAACAGGGTTTTTTCTTTTTTTTAAATCAAACAAGCCCGTGGGTGGCGGTCCCTAGGGCTGCGGGGGGCCTTTGAGCCCCCCACCCATCTATAATGAAGCCCCGGGGGGTGGTGGTCCCCGGGGCTGGGGGGCCCCTCTGGGCCCCCCATTATAATATACAAATTGCCCCCAGGACTTGGCCCCCCTGGGGGCTCAATAAAAACGAAGCGTGGAAGTCCGCGCTTCGTTTTTTGTTTTTCGGCAGCAGGATGCGTGGATCCTAAGCGCATCCTGTGATTTAAAAAAATAAATAAATGTTTTTGGCCTTGGGGGTCCTTGTGGGACCCCCTGAGCAGGCCTAAGGGGTTAGGGTGTGTCTATCCTGCCCACTTGTCGCGTTTTGCGCCTTTTTGGGGGGTTTTCTAGTGCCTCGGTTCTACCGAGGCACAAGATGGCTGCCAACACTTCCTGATCTGGAATGTTGACAGCCAATTAGAATACAGCTGGTGCACGGCAGGGTGCGCACTGGGTGCGGGGAGGGTGCGCGGATCCTCCGAGGCCATAGATATATCTATCTTTTTAACTCTAATTTTCTCAGGAACTACTGAACGGATTTACACCATTTAAGCAAAAGGCACGAGTCTGAACTGAGGACTACCTCTTTGACAAATTTGGTGTAATTCCGTTCAGCAGTTCGGGCTGTAGCTGCGTCAACAGGTCCTATGGGAAAATGCATGGGGAAAACGTGTTTTGGGGCCCCCCTTTTTTCTCGGCCCCTGCTTGACGAATCACCGTGAAATTTTCAGGATAGGAGCGGACCGGAGCTGGCCAAAAGTTTGGAAACTTTCGCAAAGATTCGTCAATCGGCGCCAACGTTATTCCAAATAGTATGTTGCGGATTTCCTATGGAAAATAGATCCTAACTATATCTACCTACTGGCGACCGCCAGTAGGTAATATATATATATATATATATATATATATATATATATATATATATATATGAAAGAAGAGTCCTTCCTGATGAAAAGACCAAAGGACACAGCGGGGGTACCAGGTAACCATTTATTTATCGCATATTTTAGGCATAATGCATTTCGGCGTTTGATCGTGCCTTCCTCAGCTGCCTTTCCTGCCTTGGGTCATGCTCGCTCCCTCTTTAAGATGTCATGCGGTATTCCAAATGGTTGGAATATTCCAGACCCCGCCTTTATTGCCTGCAGCTGTTGCCCAATGCTGAACGGACTCAGCCTCCCAGCATGCATTGCAACTGCAGTCCAAAATGCGGAGTAGTGCTTCGAAGCACCCTATTGAGCCTTAACAATATATATATATATATATATATATATATATATATATATATATATACATACACATACAGAGAGACAGATAGATAGGTAGATAGATAGATAGATAGATAGATAGATAGATAGATAGATAGATAGATAGATAGACAGGCAGACAGACAGACAGATAGATAGATAGATAGATAGATAGATAGATAGATAGATAGATAGATAGATAGATAGATAGATAGATAGATAGATAGATAGATAGATAGATAGATAGATATCGAAAAATTGTATAAAAATAGATAGATATAATCACTGAAAAATCCCAGTTAATTTAATGGCCATGTTCAATATGCCCTTTGCTCGGCCAAGAGAGTGATGGCATCAGTTTTTATATGCTTTGCTTCGTTTTGTAAACCATAATTGCAAATGTTAGTTTCTTCCATATTTTTCTTTGCTGAACCATAACTAACCTTTATTTGTGCATTGTTAAGGGTTTTGTGCAGTGGGGCTTGACTGCAGGTCATGTCCTTTGGCCAAGCTGTGGAGCCATGGATCCAACCCATCACAGGTGACTAAACCTTGGCTGCAATTTCTGAACTTCAGCCACGCCCCATATCCAACCTCTCCAGGAGGCCAGCACTTGCTTCTCCTGTCCTATGGCAAGCACATCAGGTCAGGAAGGCGCTCTGCTTCAACTCAGTGGATGACAAACAGCCTGAGGTCATGGACTTTGGCCATACGCAGCTGGTGTGTGCTCCAGACTGGGCCCTACACTCAACTCTCAGAGCAGGCAAAACCTTGCAGCACTTTTGGCCATGCACAGAGTACACCCTGTCCCCAGTCCCTGGAAGAGCTCCCCAGACCCCTGTAGATTATATTTATATCATTTCTAATTTGTTTGGGTTCACAGACCCTGGAACCAGGTTCACAGCCTAAGAGGACATTTGCCGGTGAGTACCCATGAGCAGCAGCGGCCTGTGTAGTTAAGAGCGATGGGGGTGGGTTGGGGGATTTCGACATACGACAAGGGAAAATTAATTATTTATTTAATTTCCCCTCATTGTCGTCTGTCGAATCCCCCCACAACCTGGCCCCCCTGCTCTTACCTGCACGGGCCGTTGCTGCCCATGAGTACAGGGCATGGCCCATGGAATTTTTAAGAAATATTTTCCAACTTTGAGTCTTGAACTGACCTCAAACCCAGTACATGGGCAGTTTTAGGACCCAAATGGGCCATTTTGTGTCCTTGAACTGTCCTAGAACTTAGGTTTGAGGGCAGTTAGAGGGTCTGATTAGGTGTTTTTAGTCTGCAAAACCCTAAACAAAATCTGTTTTCTTTAAAAAAAATGACACCCTGGGGCTCCCTTTGGCCCCTCTCCACCTGTGCCAGGGGATCTATGAACGTACTCCTGATGCCCTTTTGACTCTTTCTTTTTTTTTGGGTTGCAGTACACAGGGACTGAGCCACATGTCCTGTAATGTCAGTTATAACAAATCTTTCTATATTGTGGCCAATCCAATCAGGTTTGGGTCAACAGACCTAAATTGGTTAACGAGAGGAAAAATTCCATTGTCCAATCACTTTTGTTGTTAGAATTTGGGTCCTCAAACATCCTCAAACCCAGGTTCATGGATAGTTCAAAGACTCAGCGGCCAAGGTGTACTAAGTTATTAATCCTTTCAAACACTCCCTACACATTTTTAAATGCTAATATCTCAACAAATGCTGAATTGATTTCAACAAATACAGACAAAAAGCATGCTTCCTGAGTAAAAATGTAACTTGCATGCCAAATTTGGATGTAAATTTGTTTTTTGAAGTAGGGGGGAACAGTATTTCCTAGGAAAGCTAAAATCATTTTTGATTACCCTTCACTTTTTCTCTCTGCATGGAACTTCAAAAAAGTGCATGCCCGCCCCTAGCTGCATACGCTAAGTGAATGTTAGGAAGTGGGGCTGGAGGTGCTATTTACCGTCAAATCTAGTTTGAGTGCGAGGAAGTAGTGCTTTGTGGATCTTCCAGGCTGCAGGACACTCAGTGACACTCATTACAAAGTGTGGGCACTACCTTGATTTAGGCTGGGCACATGTTTTTAATGCACTGCATGGCAGAGCACCAACAGTTAGCTATGTTTCCCCATGGCCTATGGACTCTTGTGCGTCTAGAGAGATGGCGGCCATCTTGGGTCCCAAGGTATAACTTTCCCTGTGGTGGTTGGCACTGGCGTAACGAAACTTGAGGGGGCCTCCCTGCAAGGTGCGTGGAGGGGCCCCCTCTGGGCTTAATCAGAAGCTCTCCGGCCAGAGTGCTGTGCCGAGGGGGGCCTCTGGAGCTTGGGGGCCCCCCCCGCACCGTGGGGGCTGCGGGAGCCTGTGTTACGCCCCTGGATGGCATTCCTGCTAGGCACTTATACTGCAATGTTGCTCAGCTGGGTCGTCCTACATGGATGTTGGTTTTCAAGAGTCTAAATATTTCATTGCTAAAGGATTGGATTATGAACGTTTTGGTTTACAGAGAAGCATCCTGAAAAGTATCCTGACAAAGTATTCGATTTGAAAACAATGTTTGAGCTATGTTCTTGCACGCTTTTTTGAACTGGTATTGTATGTTCTGCAAAGAGTTCCTGTGAAGGAAAATTACAAATTCTCAGGATGACATTTCACATGTATATAAATGTTGATGAACATAGTGTGGAGGTTATTAGACCACTGGCCTCGTGATTAAGGGACTGATTTAGATCTTGGCGGACGGGTTAGTCTGTCACAACAGTGATGGACATCCCGTATACCGAAAAATAAATCCCATTATATCCTATGGGATTTATACATTTCGATGGATGGAATATCCGTCACCATTGTGACGGAGTAACCCATTCGCCAAGATCTAAATGATGATGATGATGATGATGAAGGCAGATTTATAGAGCACAGAGATGCTCCTGGGAGTGTCCAGGTGCTTGCCTAGCAACAAGTAGTAAATTACTGAATGAATAGCCAGGTTTTAAGCTTTTTCCTGAAAGCAAGTTCTGAACTTTCCTGCCTCAGATGTAGAGGTAGAGTGTTCCTTGCAGGGGGTCCTAGAAAGGAAAAGAGCATCCTTGTCCTCCTTACCCTAGGCACTCTATCCAAGGCCAGATGCAAGGACAGGCGATTCCAGGCAGGGCTATAGAAATGAACACAGGAGGCCAGGTAACTTGGACCAGTGTTGTGTATGGTAAACAGCGCTTACCACAAATCCTTTTCAACCCATGTAATTACAACGCCGTTGTTACAACGACCGCGTTGTAACAATGCATACCATTACCCCGCAAGTCGTAACAACAACTTGCGGAGGGGGCAGAAATTGTTGGATTTAAAATCAAATACCTTCCCTACTGTAGCACATACTGGAATTGGAATAGTAAATTATACTATTCCAACATCCAGCGCCCCCCCCCCCCCAGATCATATGATTGTTACTATTTGCAGGGTAATGGTATGCGTTGTTACATTGCGGTCGTTGTAATGACTGCGTTGTAATTTCATGCGGAGAAAAGGCATGCGATGTAAGAAGGCATATTCGTTGTGTACGGCATGAAAATCAACAACGTTTCGAACAAAATTCTCTTCCTTACTGGAAGCCGGTGCAGGGAACAAAGATGCATGTAAATCCTCGTTCTCCGCGGAAAATTCAATAAGTCGTGCTGGAGCATTTCATCATTTCAAGTCTGTGAATGCACAGTCTGGAAGTCCAAGATGTAATGCATTACAAATAGTCGAGGCAAGAGGTTATCATTGCCTGGATAACCATTTTCCTGCCCGTGAAAGACAGAAAAAACCAAGAACTTTTTCAAAGCCCGCAGGATCGTAAAACACATTCCTGTCACTTCGCTGATCTGAGGTTTGAAATGAAGGCGGTTGTCAAACTTAACTCACAAGTTCTTGGCTGTCTCCGTAAAAGACGCAGGTAGAGCAGATGCATCTAGCCGACATGCTGACCACTTGGTAGGTGCTGTAGTGCCAAAAAAGAGTATTTCCGTTTTATCAGTGTTACGCATCAGTTGTTTCTGAAGCAACCAGTCAAACACAGCAGTTAGACATGACTTAATGGAGTCGAAGACAGGATCTTCCCTGTCCTTGAAAGAAAATAATACTTAAGTATCATCTGCTTATGATACAATCTTGGCTCTGAAAGATTCAATCACTGAAGCAAGCGGTATAAGATAGACATTAAACAAAGTTGGGCTAAGGGCAGAGCTTATTGCCATAAGCAAATGGGGAAAGCCAAACCTCCTGTTCTCTATTGTCTAATAAACAGGTCAGTCACCTGAGGGCAAGACTCTTTACTCCAATCCTCAGAAGGCGATCCAACAGGAAAGAATCGATTACCATGCCAAAGGCGGTCAACAGGTCTAACAAAATCAGCACAGCCTTGCTCCCGGGACCTAGATTGCCTTTGGTTTGTTCCACCACCTCGAGTGGGGCAGTCTCAGTACTCAGGTTCTGGCTGAAGCCAGACCGACCAGAATGAAGGAGACCGTTAGTCTCCAGATAACAGGAGGGATGACTGTTGTAGGGTGACCAACCGTCCGTAAATTTCAGGGACCGTCCGTAAATTGGACCTCACGTCCGTTGTCCGTTAGGATCCCTTTCACGGACGCCTTTTGTCCGTAATTTTGGGCCTTTCAGGGAACAGAGCTGTTCCCCTGTGAAAGGCCTCAGCTCCCTGAGGGGCCCGCCTCGCACTCCTCTGAGCACAAGAGCAGCCCCAACCCGTCCATTGTCATTCTGTGTAGGGCTGATTGCCACATACAGAATGAAAATGGGTCAGTCTGGGCTGGCACAGCATGTGGTGGCCTCCTCCAGCCTCGGTCCAAGGCAGGGCATTCTGTCACATGGAAGTGCACAAATGCCCATGCTGCTGCTAGGTGAGAATCCAGTTAACAAAAGGAAGGCAGTGAAAGAAGTTCAAAGGAAAGGATTATAGTTCTCTCAAAGTCTCATCGGTTTAGAACAGACGCATTTTCAATATTATATTCAAGGAAGCCATGGTTGCTGCTGTTTTATGTTATGCAACTAACAACTATTGACAAAGCCAATAGTTCTGGCTTGTTGTAGGTGTAACACTTGTTCTAGGTGTAACGTTACTTGTTGTATTATATTTCTGGAGGCAATGACAGAAGCAACACAAATACCAGTTGGGCGGCACATTATACTAAGCACAGATTTTTAGCTTATGTGTTTTAAGCCACGCCCATCCTAGTTTTTTCATCCCACTTAAAGCTCTGGAAACAACACCATATCACAGTCGCCCCACGTCCAGGCACTGTGCATTATGCATGACTCATGCCTTCCACTTTTTCAGATTGCCTATGTGCAGGGGCATAGTGAACCCTGCCCCGCCCCACCCCTTGCTTTAGGAACTACAGCGATGGTGGAGTTCTTGATGGGTCTCTTCTGTCTGCAACTCTGCAGACAAAGGCTCAGCTCATAATTAATGTGAAAAGGTGAGTGAGTGAGTAAGTAAGTGAAGGGATGGGTGGATGGATTGCTGAGTGAAATGATTGACGATTAACGTTCTTCGGAAGATACTGCCATTTATTCTGTTTTCCTTAAGGAAAACAGTAGTAGGGGCTTTAGTTCTATCTCGTATAGAGTACTGCAATGCGCTGTATGCTGGAATTGGAGAAAGACAGCTCTCCAAACTCCAGTCGTTGCAGAACGCGGCGGTAAGAGTACTGCTAGATCTCCTGAAACACCACCCCACATCATCGGACATGAGGCTTCTTCACTGGCTCCCTGTGCGGAGGAGGATACAGTTTAAGGCTCTATGCCTAGTACATAAAGCTGTACATGGAGGAGGTGCAGACGATATGAAATCTATTTTCCCTCGCTAAGTACCAACACAGACATTAAGATCTGGTAGTCTGGGCCTAGTGTGTCTATCTAAAATCAAGAGGGCCCGGATGGTGGCAAGGCTTTCTCATTCCGAGCGACAAAATTATGGAATTCTCTACCAACAGAACTGCGATTAGGAACTAATAAGACTCTGTTCAGAAAAGCCTTAAAAACCTGGCTATTTACCAAATCTTAGACACGATCTCCAAATACCTCCTCTCTCTTACAGCGCCAAGACGCCTCGGCATAAGTGCGCTTAATAAATATCTCAGTCAGTCAGTCATGGATGGATGATGGATGAGTGAAAGGGTGCATGATGGGCGAGTGAATGGGTGGATGGATGAGTGAAATGATGGATGGATTGAGGAATTGATAAGTGAAAGGGCGGATTGATGAATTGATAAGTGAAAGGGTGAATGGATGGACGGATGAGTGAAAGGGTGGATGTAAGGCTGGATGAGTGAGTGAAAGGGCGGGTAGATGGACAAAAGGATGGATAGATGAGTGAAGGAGTGAAAGGGTGGATGGATGAGAGAAAGGATGGATGGATGAGTGAAAGGATGGATGACTGATTGGTTCAATGGATGGATTCATGAGTGGATGGGTGGGTGGATAGAAGGATGGATGGCTAAGTGAAAGGGGAATTGAGAGCGAAAGGGAGGATGGGTAAATGGATGACTGAACGGGTGAATGGGTGGAAGGATGAGTGACTGGGTGGATGAATGAGTAAGTGATAGGATGGCTGGATAGGTAAATGGCTGGATGGATGAGTGAATGGATGGATGGGTGGAAGAGAGGATGGATGAGTGTACGGATGGATAGGGTGAAAGGGTGGATGCATGGATAATGGATAGATGAATAAAAGAGTGGATGGAGGGATGGATGAGTGAAATGATGGATGGAAGGATAGGTTTGTAAATGGTTGAATATGGACATGGATGGGCACACAGATGGAAGGACAGAATGAATGGTGAAAGACTGAATGATGGATGAAAGTATGATTACACATTGTAAGCCCCATTATCTTAAGCAACATTTCCTATACATTGACTTTCACATTTATATGAGTGATTGTCTCTATATAATATGTGTGTGTTGTAACGCAATCCAACACTCTGCCCCACATACTTGGGATGAGTAGCACTATAGAAGAAATTAAATACACATGAGAGAGGGTCTATGTTAAGATGAGGGGTGCCATTGGAGGGTGGTAGCAAGGCCAGACTGGCCGGACCGGGCATCAGGCGTTTTCTCTGGGAGTTGGAAAGGTGGGGTGGGGGCGGATTTGTTACCACAAAAAGACCTGCCCATTTGCTTAAAGCTGCGCGCATACTGAAAAACCATGAAGTGCACAATTGTTTCAACATAATATAAACTTATTTTCACTTGTACTTAAGTGGTTGTCTATTTATTTTGACCTCCTGTCCTGAATTTTGACCCTTTGTCCTGAATTTTTACACTCACTGTCCTGAATGTGCACCCATGCCAGTTGGTCACCCTAGCCTGTTGACTGGTTTCTCCAAGATCTTAGAGACTGCAGGCAGCAGGGAGATAGGCCTGTACTTACTCGGCAGTATAGAGTTGGGCAAAGGTTTCTTCAACAATGGAAGGATCTTTGCCTGTTTCCAACCTGTGGGAGCCATTGCGGAAGCCAACGACTCATTAAGCAGCCTGTTTACCCATGGATTAATTACCTCGGCCGCCATGAATAACACACTGGTGGGGCACGGATCAGCAGGTGAGCCTGATTGGAGACTCTGGATGGCTGTTAGTGACTTCTCTAGAGAGATAGGATTGAAAAAGAGAGGGAGCGCCCCAGCTCTCTAGTCGCTTCCCCTAGAAGGGAGAGGCTGCTACGTCCCTGTGCAGATACTGCAAGGCTGAGCTGGAGGTTAGCAATTTTCTCTTGAAAAGAAGAGCTAACTGATTGCAGCATTCTAAACTGGGCCCTAAGTGTCTGCAGACATTTGTGGTGATGGTGAGAGTTAAAAGAGAACATTGATTCCGTAGGACTGTGCACACAAGGTTAGTTCAAACCTGACAGAGAGTGCCACATTTAGTGCAGATCCACCCAGGAAGACCAACGTTTTAGCAAATCAAAAAAAACTTTCAATGGAAAGTGTAGCTGAACTATGACATAACACTGCCAACAGCCACTCAGTGATGTACATGTCTGTTTAAATTATTTTAACTAAGTTTGGATTTTATTTTTACCTTTTTTAATTTGTTGTTGTAGTATTTGTTGTTTAGGTGTGCTGGTACTAACTTGCTTTCAGTTTCTGAAGCTGAGGTCCAGCAGCATGATTATTGGCTTTGTACTGTCTCATCATAGTGTTTATAGCGTTTCACGAGTTAAAAATTAAAATGATTGTATACACAAATAATGCTTTGACCCATTGCAAAGGGGCATTTGCTAGTCCAAGGTATCTTTGTTGGGAGATTGCGAGGCATATTTACCACGCGCCGCACAACACAGTATCACGTCCTAAGGTCCCATAGTGGACTGCGTGAGCAGCCAAATTTGCACAGCACCTTATTTACATGTCATGGGCGGTGATGTCATTGTCCATGCAGGCACAAATAATGCTATGTTTGCTTTCCCGTAAACAAAATGTAACATTCTGTCACGGTGCACAGGCAGAGCCAATGGTCTCCTGCTGCATTTTGTACTCAAGGCACTTGTGTCACTGTGTTGATTTCAGAAGAGCAAACAAGGGTAAATCGAATAATATGTGATTTGTTTTATAAAATTACACCTATTACAAACAGAAATATCAATTGATACCTTTTGACCATTGTGTGCATCGGCTTTAATTTGGTGTTAATCTACCAAGCAAAGCTAGGTGGTGCTGCTTTGTATGGCTGCATTTGATAGGGCTTTGGCTCGAATCCTAAGGCTGTTTGTGGTGATCTAAGCCCATTTTGGCCACTTTGCGTGAATTATGTGGGTTTGTGCTTATTAATGCAATGCAGTTTATTTTCGAACTTGGACCAACTTACTGTGCACACAGGCTTTTATTCTCAAAGGTTGAATGACAATGTATTTTATTAGTGTTATTATTGACACTTTGCATTGTGCGAATGTCCCTTATACTTAATAGTAATATTATCTAGGCCCAACTTTCATTTCTCTATGCTAGAAGAGTACCATTCTCCATCTCAAAATCTAGAACAGACCTGCGGCCAGATGTACTGTGAATTGGGCCATTTGCGAGCTGAAAAAAGATTCTTTAAATGTACAGAGCCCTATTTGCATTTTGGTAAGCTATTACCGAATCGCAAATTGGGTTTGTGAGTCACTAGAAAGAAGGGGTGTGCCAAGGGAGTCCTTTCCTAATAACGAGTTGCAGGGGCATGTTTTGAATGTTTTGCGACCAGAATGGGGTCGCAAAACATTCATACTTTACCGACTCCGTGAAGGAGGTGGTAACCCATTTGCAATTTGGGAAGGGGTCCCCGACCTTTCCTTTTATGAATGTGGGCACCAACATTTTTTAAGAGCAGGCAGTGGTTCTGTGTGTCCACTGCCTACTCTTAAAAAATGAAAAGGAAAGTTTTGATTTTTCTTTTTAGATGCATCCTGTTTTCCTTTAAGGAAAACTTGCTGCATTTCAGAATAAAAAAACTGCTTTATTTGAAAAGCAATCACAAACATGGTGGTCTGCTGACCCCAGCAGGCCACCATACCTATGAGTGCCGGTCATTCCCAATGGGTCCCAAATTGCAACCTGCTGCTTGAACATTAATTAGGCATGTCCCTTGCGACACATTAGGAATCCCAAACAGTGTAAAACACACTGTTTTACATGGCTGTTTTGCGATTTCTTGATAGCGAATTGCAAAAATTCGCTATTAGGAAATCGCAAACGGAAGTCTATGTACATCTGGCCCCTGGTGTAGTGAATCAGACTTTATTTAAATTGGGGCTACGACAAAGATATTTTAGTTCCAGGTATAGTGATGAGCCTGTCATATTGCTTTCTCTTTTTGAAATAAGTACACATTTTGAAAACCTCCAATCTACCCATTAAAAATAAAAATAAAAGGATTGTTGCATAGCTTTTATCTGTCTATTTAACATAATCTTTCATAATGTATGTATTTGTTTAATGTATATTTATTTCCATAATTGTGTGCATTATTTTGAGGTTCATATCATAGAAATTGTTTAGGTGGAGCTTCATGGTGTCCAGTAGTTATTCATTGGGGGTCCCCAGAAGTCAAAGGTTAACAACCACTGATGTAGCCAACAGGCTGCCCGAATTTTCTAAACAGATAATTAGGCGATCTGAGCATTGCAGTGAATACATTTTTTCTCGATTCAGAGAATGTTAGCAAGATTAGCTCAGATCATTGGGCGTGTACTTTGCAATGTACCCCCTTACCTCGTTTAATCTCCAGCACATAGAGGTGTTTGTGAGTGCAAGTTGAACACGTTTTAAAGATGTGAACTGCCTCTTTACTGTTGGCAGAGCAAATGCCCATTTAAATGGGAGTGCCGGGTTGAACGCCGTTTAGTCAGCTGAATACAATCGTTGCTTCACAAAACAAACCATACGAGCAATTATACTTCGTTAATTGGCCTAATCATCTGCAGTAATGCAACTTTATGGAGTGCGAGCGTGAGTCTCGGGAAATTCACAAAGTAAACTCTAGATGGCACTCAAGCCCCAGCAACTGTACTTTTACTGGTAAATTGCTGGGTCTAATGGTTAAGGCCCATATTATATTTTTTCAGAGGGTGAGATTCATCTTTAAAGTTTATTAAAGAAGTGAATGTTTGGGCAACCCTGGACAAATACCTAGACCCGTATGATCCGCCCTGAATAGGACCAGTAGAACTAGTCAGATAGCAACCCACAATAGACAATAACGAATATGCTAACTCTCATCCTGTGCCGTCCTCTCTCTCTCTTACTCTGGCCCCCTGTCCCTGCCACTCTCTGTGCTTTCTATGAACCATAAGAGTGCAATGGGTGGAAGATAACCAAAACAGGCTAATTGTAACCTAACCTTTACTACCAAAGTGGGCGACCCTGTTACAACATGCGATGCAGAGTGCATTTAAGTGTTATTTGTTTTATGTATGTGTTACGTTATATGTTTATATGTCATGGGTTTTTGGGGAGAAAAAAACAAAATCTTAATAAAAATCTACTGAAATTTAAAAAAAAAGAAGTGAATGTGGAAATCTCGAGAAATAGAAGACGGGAAACACGTATTGTTATAACAACTTAATAGCAACTTGTAAATATAAATGTTTAATTATGTATGAAGTATTTCTATAGCGCCAATCCAGCCAAAAGACAGTGCAGTAAAGGGGCTAGGGTCAAGTCAAAGAGTGATAGGAAGGGTTGCTGGTTTGTGGACAGTTGATGCCTTGTGGTGTGGTGTTCTTTGAGGAGGTGAATCTCAAAGTGTTTCCTGAAGTAGAACACCTGTGGAGCGGGCCTGATAGATACATGGACGGTGTTCCAGATCCTGGGTGCATAAATGGAGAGGGCTGCTGCCTTTCTGTTTCTTTTTCACTCTTCTTGGTCTACAGCCTGATGGTGTCCTGGCTGTATCCCAGAAACAAAAAGAGCTGGTGAGCTTGTCCACAAGATAAGCGGGGGTGCTGGTCGTGAGAGCTTTGTAAATGATGCAGCTGGAGTTGAAGATGGTGCCGGCCAGCAAGGGGAGCCAAAGGAGTTCCATCAGGGTGGGGGCAATTTCATCATATGACTGTTTGTTTATACAGCATTTGAAACTGGACTTAGTTTCCTTTTACAGCTAAAGAAAGGGGGGCACACAATACATTTGAATAGCATCAATCATTTTGAGCAAGTGGGGGCTGGGATGACATCACTGCCCCATGGCTGACGATAGAACCCCATTCCCCCTCTCATTAGATGGCTAACTCCGGTGTCAAGGTAAATTGATTCTCCATCTGGGAATATTTAAATTGCATGGTGCTTTTCAAGACCTTAGCCAGTATTTGTCACAGAACCCATTCTGACACCTTGCCATGTCCAACTAAACACACACATTAGCCCCCTTTTTACACTCAGGTCCAGGCCCCTACTTACATTACTGTTTTCATAACCATTCTTAAATGTAAATCCATTAATAGCAATGAACCGTTCTAGCTTTAAACATATTCCCCATCCTTCCTCTTGACTAAATGCCCCTAAGAGAGTGACTGGGAGGAATAAAGGGGGAACCCTGGCTAACATTTCCGGGTAGATTGTCCACTATGGGTTGCAGCCAGGGACTCATTTTCATATGACCCATAAGAGTGCTGACCAGAGTGGGTGCAGTGGGAAGATTAACAGAACTATTCCCACTTTTTATTTTCTGTTGCTGGCTTCCTGGGAGGTCAGTGTAACCACATTAGTGCCAGGGACTCTTGAACCCCTCAATTTGTTTGGGGGTCTAACAAGTGCCCTTCTTTGGGCTTACGTCTAGAGGGCTTTCTCTATGCCCTTATGCTATTGTACATGTTAGCTGCAATAGCTCAACATTTTATTAACCCAAGTGCTGGTGGAACAGAGCAATACAATCACTATAATAATGTGCGAAATTGCTATCAAATTTTAACCTTTCCTGCATGTGAAGAATATTCCCTTAATCCCACAATGTAGTTGTTTTACTGCAGAAAAAAACATAGTTTACCATATGTTCTGCTATAATTTATTTGTAGTATCGTGCATGCCACCTGATACTATTCTATTGAGAGGAAACAAGGCCAAGATTGATTTGGTCCAGGTCTGTAGAGGCACAGTGAGTACAAAAGAATAGACTGCAATGCTGCCTGGATTATTTACCAATGGATGAGATTAATTCACACGTTCAATCCATCACTTTTTTCTTCTTCATATTGCTAGTATGAGGCGTTACCATTTTTCCCATTTCAAGGCACATGCGCAGGAGCCAACTACTAAATCAGTAGCAGTAATCATAAGTCTGGGTTCTACTCCATGTTAGACCTGACATCCTTAGGGTGGTCTTCCCCCAGGCTTTTTGCCTTTTACCTCCTCTTTTTGCTGATTCTTTTTATTGGCTTTAGAATTCTGAGCACTTTACCACTGCTAACCAGTGCTAAAGTGCATGTGCTTCCCCCTTAACATGAAGACAGTGGTGTATACCTGACTGGCATATTTGTTGTACTGGTATGTCCCTTATAAAGTGGTAAGCCATATACCCAGGGCCTGTACTGCAAATGCTACTAGAGGGCTGCAGCACTGATTGTGCCACCCACAGAAGTAGCCTTTCAAACCTGTCTCAGACCTGCCACTGCAGTGCCAGTGTGTGCAGTTTACTGCCACTTTAGCATGGCATTTAAGTCTAATTGCCAAGCCATAACCCCCCCTTTTATTACATAACTCACCCCTCAGGTAGGCCCTAAGTAACCCTAAGGGCAGGGTGCTATGTAAGTAATAAGTAGGACATGCACCTTTCTTTTTTACATGTCCTGGTAGTGACAAATAGCCTTTTTCATTTTTCACTACTGTGAGGCCTACTCCTCTTATAGTCTGGCAATGGGAATTCGTTAATACCCTTTTGAGCTGTCATTCTTGATCAGAGAGGAGTAGAATTTTCATGTTTCAGAAGTTTGAAATGGTAATGATAAATCCTCCTTACTGGTGAAGTTGGATTTAACATTGCTGTTTTAGAAATGACATTTTCAGAAAGTGGACATTTCTGTGCACTTAATGCTCTGTGTACCGTACAGTCTGTCTCCAATACACGTCTGGGGTGGGCAACAGCTACACTTTGTGCATTCCCTCTAGACTGTCACAAAGTAAGAAGGATAGGTGTGTCTGAGTATCCATCTACATGCATCTGTATTCTGATGGCCTTGCCTGGGCAGGATGGAAGGTGGGGATAAAACTTAACTTGAATAGGCTGTGCCCAGTTCCCACAAAAAGGGCTGATTACCCCCACAGATAGCCTGGCAGACAGGACTGGGGTGACAGGGATCCTTGTGTGCTTCAGAGAGCTGTTTTGAAGTCACCTCCGACATCAGCAGCCCTTTTTTAGGTATAAGTACTGGGTCGCTGACTCCCAAAAATCAGACTCTTCTGGAACTTGAACTGAACCTCTGTCGGAAGGTTTGCTGTGCTTCTTAAAGGGCTCATCTTTGTACCGCAGACTTGAAAGGACTGTTTCCTCTTATTTTGCCCTGCTGCCTGCTGCTCTCTGACTCTGCTGAAGGAGAGCTGGACTCTGCGTTCCCTCCAAGTGAACTCCAAGGGCTTGTTGACTAGCCTCCTGTTGCTTGAGACTCAAGGAAATCGAAGTCTCTACCACTGCTACTGTGCCCGGCAATGCTTGGCTCACTGAAAGTGGCCCAGATTCTTGCAACATGGATTTCAACGCATTTCCTGTCTGAGTGTAGCTGAACCGGTGCATCGACCCGGTTGCAGGAGTAAAATCGAACATCACATTAGAACCACTACTTTGCCTCCCGAGATTGACAATGTATCAACACCACTGCAGCTCGGTGAGATCGACGCATCGCCTTAACTGCGTGGCAGAATCTGGCACATCTCTAGATGCCACTCGACTCTGGCACCCGTCTTCAGAACTGACGTATCACCTTCACTGTGTGAAGATTGACGCATCTCGCTATTTGCAACCAGGAAAGGTACTTTGTTAACCTGGCCCTGCGTGTATCCTGTAGCCAGCCTGCGCTTCAACCATGAGGTCGGCCTGAAATTTGACTTTTCCCCGGTTCAGCACGACCTAAAGTCACCTCTTTCGCGCTACTTGCTTCTAAGTGCTTTACTGCATTTTAGCTTTTGAAAATTAAATATCTCAACTTGTATAAATTGGATTTTTGTTGTTTTGTTTATAATATAATGATCTATTTTTGTAAACCTGTGTGGAGTCTTCCTGTGGTGTATTCATTGTGTTACTGTGTGTGTGTGTGTTGCACAGATACTTTACACATTGACTCTTTAGATATGCTTTACTGCTCTGTGCCAAGCTACGAGAGGGTGAGCACAGGTTATCTTTTAGTTTGTATCTAGCTTACTCTGACTAGGATTGTGGCTTCTGCTTGGACGGTGTGCTCACCTTTCCCAACCGAAAACCCCATTTTTAACTGTCCAGTAGGTAAAAGAGCTGATTTGCAGACTTTGCCCTCAGTCTAGGAATAGAAAATCAAGTTGGACAGGCCCAGGGTGTGTATTTCAGCCTCTGGGCCAGACCGAGAAAATCAACTTCTTATATGAAGTTCCTTCCTGTACCTGCATTGAACCTATGTAGGCTTCCTCCAGAGAGCTATCTCAGTGCGGGGTGGCTTAATGGATTAACGCCAAATAGAAAAGGACAAAGAAGAGGGAGTTGCAGGGATGTGCCATGGGGATGCCATCCAGTGCTTAATTTGTAAAGTTTCAGACAAGGAGGTGCTTAGAAGCATAAAAATTCTGCACTTTAAGAGGTGACTGATGACGGTTGAGCTGATCCTTTCATACACGCTTAGGCATCTAGTGGACCCGACTACGACAGGGGCCCTAGGAAATAGCCATCAAGCTGACTTTATGGCTAGTATTGAAAAAAAAAAGATCTCACATTAGCAGAGTGACATATATATGTTGTTCCTGAGGAACGCCTAGAACTTCTTTAGTCCATACTAGCAGAAACATGCTGATCCTATAATATAGGCTAATATCCATTTATCTAATGGGGGCACCAGAATAAAAGACTATTTATGCCCCCCAGGAGATAGTTTTATTTACACTTTTCTCACTTACACGTGCACTCTGCTCCTTGCTCCTAAACATCAATAGTGCTCATCTCTTTAAAAGAAAAAACCTCTGCTCCTCCCCTCATGGGGAGTTGAAGTCCATGCTGGGTTCCTTGCGGTCCCGGTGTGAGGAGGGGACCCTATGAGGAAGCATGTCACCTTCAGATGAGTGAGGGATCTTGTCCTAACAGAGCAGTGCTCCCTATTTATTTAGATCTTATTCTTCCTTTCTTTTTACAAATCCACCTTTGCACATAGTGTGTGTGACTATTCATTTAGGAGCAGTACGGTTATTTAGGTGGCACAATGCTCCCATTGGACCCTCCTTTGTGTGAGTTCATAAAAAAAAAGAAGTGCTAGGGCCCTCGTAAGGAGGCCACCACAGCTTACACCACCTATTGCCACTGTCAGCACTGCGAATTACAGTATGTACACAGCTAATAACCATCACACTGCTACGGGTGTCACAACTCAGACCGTTCGAGGTCCCCAAAGCTGTAAGGATGGTTTGGGTGGCACGTATTGTTTTCTTTAAAATGTATATTGAATTAAAAAGCAACTGTTCTTCTCATCTCTAAATTACACAAACAGCGTCACCATCTGGCAGTTGTCATAAGTGCCAGTGTTGACAATCAAGTGCCGGTGCCAGGCGCCGGAAATCACCGGCTCAAATTAAGCACTGCATGCTACTGTGCTGTCAAACACAATCCCACCATCACATGCATCAACTCCTGTTTTATAGGACACAGTCGCTCAACACACGTTCCCCCTTCCTCTCCTCAGACAAGTATAGTGGGGGAAAATAGAGCCTCAGCTACAAGTGCTTCTGGATTTTACAAGTGGGGATCAGCTGACCATTCTTTTGGGATGCAAATGAGCTGTGCCACCAAAATCAATATTCGCTGCAACCAGCCAGTTACATCCTTGTAAACGGGGGATACTCCCTCATGGTCATTCGATTGGAACACTTTTTGGTTTCCCATTTGGTCAGTAACAGCCTTGGGCTGCACAGAGGGATCACTGATATCAGTGTCCGGGTGGTCCCTGGAATTACCACCCACCAGACAAACTAAACAGGGGAGCTTTGCTGTAGTAAAAATGGAAAAGTGCCATGATGTGAAGCTGATACTACGAAATCCCTACAAAGCCTTTCTTCAGAGGCACATTGACCTTGCAAATAGGACAGTCTCCTTCCTCAATGGACAACATCCTCGCTTTCATCGGCAGTTCTCCCTGATCATGCTGACGTATGTCAGTGGTGTTGAGTAAGCCACTGTGCTAGCATAAAAAATGGGATTTGGAATCCTGGGATTTATGACTAGCCTTAGCTTTTCGTTTTTCTTTGGAACCAGAAAAATGTTCATCAGGAAACCTTCTGGGTGAAGATGCAATTTTTAGTAGGCCTGGGCGGGGTTCGCAGACTTCCGCGGATCTCCACGAAGTGACCAAAAAACTCTACCATGCTATACGGAGTTCCGCAAGCGGTGGAGTGCGTTAGATCGTGCCGTTCGCACTGATTTTTAGCACCGGATGTTTTGTCCTGCGGAGGAAAATCAGCACAAATGGCACCATGGCTATGAAAGAGGGCGCTGCTGCTTTCTGCCACTCGAGCAGATGTTCTTCTCAAGCGGCAGCTTCCTCAACACGAACGGAAGGTTTTTCAATGCGAGCAGTAGCAGCCTTCCACGACCACCGGCGTTGAGAAATCTCATGACAATCTGCACCAAGAGGTGCTCCCTCAAAGACTCCACAGCATGGAGACTTGAAGTAGTCGTTTGCTGGTGTGATTGCATGGGTCAAAGCTCTGCTCTGGACATCCTTAGATGGCGATTGTTCTCTAGTGTTTGTCATTGCCCCAACAGTGTTCATTTACAGCAACTGGGGGCATACTTACAATGTGTGATACATATTCAGCAGTAAATTGTAAATAGAACGATATATCTGGTCATCTCTTCGTCTGATCAAATGCTTAGCCACAATTTAATGCAGGCTGGCACAGCGTGGTCTCTAGCTACATGCGTGAGAAGCAGTAATAAGGCTTGTGTCCTCAGGACAATCAAGGGTAAATCCTAGCCCGTATGCGCTACCTCAGGCATGCTACTTTCCCTTCAATAGTCTCAGCAACAAACCTTACTATCGATGTCATTTATATGTGTCTATACAAGTCAGCGTCATCATCTGCGTATGCACCCTACAAGGAAGCAAGCAGTTGGATATGCCAATCTTTGACTTCTTTAATTTTTCAAGTTATACCCTCAATCAGGTTTCTTATAGAGCGCGACTACTCACCCGTAAGGGTCTCAACGTGCTGAGTTTGGGGGCGTGGGGGGGCTCCGGTTCAGTTGAAGAGCCAGGTCTTGAAGTCCTTCCTGAATTACGGCAGTGATTGCCTGAGGTCTACAGGCAATGAATTCCAGGTCTTTGCAGCAAGGTAGGAGAAGGATCTTGCTCCAGCTGTAGTCTTGCGAATCCGTGGGATGGTAGCCAGGGCCAGTTAGGCAGAGCGGAGATGTCTGGTGGGGGTGTAGAAGGAGAGGTGGTGGTTGAAGCATGCTGCTCCGGCATTGTGGAGGGCTTTGTAGGCATGCATGAGGAGCTTGAAGATAATTCTTTTGTTTAAAGGTTGCCAGTGAAGGTATCTCAGGTGGCTGGTGATGTGGCTGTGGCATTGGATGTTCAGGATGAGTCTGGCAGAGGTATTTTGGATTTTCTGCAGTTTCTTTAGGATCTTCTGGATGGTGTCGGTGTAGAGTGCATTGTCGTAGTCGAGTCTGCTGCTGACGAGCGCATGGGTGACCGTTTTCCTGGACTCAGTGTGGAGCCACTTGAAGATCTTGTGAAGCAGGTGGAGTGGGTGGAAGCAGGAGGACGAAATGGTGTTGATTTGGCGGTTCATTGAGAGCGAGGAGTCCAGGATGATGCTGAGATTTCGTGGGACTGGATCTTGATGTCTTCTGGTTGCACTATAATATCATGCTTGATTTGTCCCCACTCTCCATAAGACATATCAAACAAAAACAAATTGATGACAAACTATGCAACTAAGATCATTTCCATTTGTGGGTTCTTGGACAAGAATTCCACCACCTCTGAGGCCCATTTGGGCTCCCAGTGAAATAGTGTGTACTTGCTTCCATTTACTTGGGAAATATGTTTGATGTGCTGTCATGTTGCAAGTTCAGAGTTGTTTGTGCACTCTCTTCTCGTCTATTTGCAAATCTAACCCTTTGCAGGGAGATTGCTAGATTGAAGGCTGATCCTTAATATCCCCAAACGGCACTCAGCAAAGGATGGGCTTCGCACTCTGCACTGGCTCCCTATTAAGAAGCAAATTTCTTTCAAAGCCATGCACAAGGATTGATGCAGGGCTTTTACAATGGGCCTCGCCTATGTGATCTGATGCATTGATGGAGCTGCGTCAGTTTAACAAACATCTCCAGCAATGCGTCACTTTTGCGCTAACAGATGCGTCAGAATTTCTGATGCATCTGTAAATCCTTGCGCCATGGAGCCCTGCATTTTAAATACAGTGCATCCATGGTGTCGCAAGGGCATTTCACGCAGGTGCAAGAAAACTGACGCATCGATGCTGATGTGTCAGTTTCTTGTAAATAAGGCCCGAAATGTCTAAACATACAGAATAACATTTGGTTGTATCACAAACCCAGGTACTGAGACCTGATTTTCTGTGGTGTACACTTTTACTTGCTCTGCCTTCCTTACATATAAATGAGGGCCTCTAATGTTTATAAGCAATAGCTCTGACTTGCAACAACTTATTGTGCGCAATTAATGCGTCATGCCATATCTGAGTTCCAAAAGTACTACGGCCTCTTGGAGTAATCCTTGACTGCTTGCAGAGTCAGGAGTACAAAGGAAGTCATTTTGAATTCATTAGACCCACAGTCCCTGGGACACCACTGGTAAACAACTGTACCCCCCCACCGCGATACTGACCAGTAATGACTGATAGCATAGGACCCGGAGACAAACCTCACAGAGGTCATGTATTCCAAGCATAACAAGCACATGCAATGCAATAGGCCTTGCATTTGCGAGAATTTAAGCTATTGGCATTGTAAATTACAATGTCTTTTATTTATCTGTTTTGATAATTATTTAGGCATTTTAATTTACAATGGCACAAGCTGAAACTCTTGTAAATGCGCGACATATTTCATTTCAAAGAAGTGGCCGCTATTGTCCCCGGCTGCTTGGAAAGTGAAAGCACGCATGTGTTGCTGAATGTTGAAGGAGAGCATGCCGTGTTTGCAGTAGGAAAAACTAGGCCGGGGCGGTAAATTTCGTTCCGCTCGCGAATTTGCGATATTTTGACATTTTCGCGTTCCGCGGAGAGCGCGAAAATGTCTAAACTTTCGCAACCTGCCACGAAACGGAAGTATTTTTCTTGTTCGCGCTTTAAAAATGCGTTCTCGCGCGCGTGGTCGCGACTTACCGGGTCCCTGCGTTCGCCGCCGAGTTTTCCTATCCGTTCGCGTGCGCCACAAGATGTTGGATTCTTGGTAGCCAGTCGCGCTATCCCGCGAGAGTTTGCGATCACAAACACGACATTGCGATCGCGAACAGGAAATAAGCACCGCGAGCAAGATGGGCGTGCCCATTAGCGACCGCATGGGCAAGTTGGAGATATATTTCCCCGCGAGCACGCAAAAATACATCGCGAACAGGTGGGAAAAGCAATCTCCGCATCTTCGCAAAAGTTCCGCATGCTCGCGGAGATTTTGCGCAATTTCGTGATAATTTGAGAATTCGCAAATTCCGCCCACCCTTAGGAAAAACACATTAAAGAAAATAGTGCTTACAGACTGAATAAGACATACCGTGCAACAACAGAAGTAAAAGGGCCAGTCCTTATGGGATGTTACAAACGAAGACAAGGCCGTACTAAGAAGCGGCTAACAAGCCTATTAACGAATCAGAAGCCAGCATTTACAAAGGACAATGACACAAGCCAATGAAAAATATGGGTGGCGAGTGGGCGAAGCGACTTTGTGACTCCTAGATTCTATATCCAGCTTCAGAAAGAAGTTGTAACATCTCCTCATGGCAAAGCGTTCCCACCCTGAATCCTCTCTCTTAGCCCACCCGCTGTAACTACAACCATTACATCCCCGCTGCCTGCAGCTGTCCTCCAGCTAAGCATGTCCACCCTGTGGCAGCTCTTGCAGTTAAAACTGCTCTGATGTCTTGCAATGATTTACGGAGCTGCCCACAGCTCTCTGATCTCTATCTCTAAGCCCAGTCTGAAATCTCAAAATAAATGCATGAACGGGATGCCCTGCATGCCAAAGACACGTATAGATTGCTCACTCAGACAACTGCATTGCCACCACTGTAGTCTGGCATTCTGTTTGCTGGGGGAAATGAACAAGCTGAGGCTGACTGTTTTTCAGTGCTTAATTTGGTAAAACATTATCATCATCATAATAACTTTATTTCGATCACCAAGATCATAAAAGTACAATTTGAAACATAAAAACATCTCAGCAATAAACATTTTTAAAAAAGACAACTAAACAGCACAAGATATAACCATTGTTCAATAAAAGCAGAGTCATCCCTTACAGACATTCTTATGGGGCATATCAGCAACAACCGGCGATAATTATCGCTAAGCGCACTTAGCGCTAGGATAATTATCGCCGGCTAGCGTGGATTTTTATCGCTGAGATAGCGTGCTATTAGCAACGCTTATCTCAAAAGCGATAAAAATCCTAGCGCTAACTGCCTAACATGAGATTATCGCTGGAAACCCAGCGATAATCTCACGAAATGTGGCGTTAGCTTGTTGAAAGGGCCTCACAAACTTAGCCATGATATCCACCTTCCATAGGATATCATGGTTAAGTCAGTCCTGAAGCAGGCGTAAGGAAAGTAGCGATAACAGGGGTTATCGCTACTTTTCTTGCCGCTATGCTTCATGGCGTGGGGCTTGATGATAGGAGAAATGTCGCTTAGCGACATTTCCCCAGTCATGTCAGGTCAGAAACGCCCACTTTGCATCTCATTAGAGATGCAAAGCTGGGCGTTAGGAATTCGTGCGCTCACGCAAGGTTTCACGGGTTAGCGTGAGCTTGCTAATGAGGCGATAAAATTATTGCTGCTTTTCGGCCAAAAACGGCCGCAAAAGCGGCGATAATTCTCTATCGCCGCGATGTAGATATGCTCATTTGTTCGCTTTAAGGCTACTCCATGTCTGGGTACCTTGTACCTTCGTAAGCCCTTTATAGGGAAGTACTCGATTTCACCAAATAAAACCAATATTTAAAACATCAATAGTGTAACATTTATGAATAAATTAAAACTTCCACTACAAGTTCCAAATAATTCTGAACTTGGCAACGTTTCATCTTGCTTTATGGAAGTAAACCATTAAATAAAAGAGCACAATTTAAAAAGAGAAAATGCATCAAATAGACATGCAAGTTTGTGGATAAAACAGGAGCAAAATACCAGTAAATAAGTCGTCTTCACGATTGGGAGGCACAATGGCATCCGGTCACCTGACTGAGTACTATTGCAACAATAATAGCAGTTTCTAGGTAGCTATAGCATTTTCTAATAGGGCCGCACGATAGATCCTACTTTACAAATCCACCACTTAAACAGCACTAAAATGGCTTTAAAGTGCTGGAGAACATATGTTTTAAAAAATATAATATGGGGGGCGTGGCTTGGACGCCGAGGGAAGATGGCGGATCTCCGTTAGCTCCGCTTGGACGCGGTGCTATGTAGCTGTGTGGAAGGCTTCCCAGCGAGCTGCGGTTGCTGTCTCCATAAGAATTTGCCAGCGGAACATGTCGTGATTCGGAATTGCCCTTCGCCGGCGGTTTTTATCACTCCTACCTCCCGGAGACGTGGCGGTTTGATTTCCTGAGGTAATACTCGGCGGCCGCCATTTTGTGTCGCGGCGCCCGTATCTCATTCCTGCAGCACCGCGCACGCATCTCCTGGATTCAGTCATGCTTTGATGCTTTAATGCTTCATTTTTCTCCGAGAGGGAGTTTGTTCTAAGTTCTGCAGTTGCCACTATCCCCTGGCCATGCTTGTTCTGTACCGTTTCTCTCTCAGGAGAAGGTTTCATAATCTTTTTCTTCTTCAGAAGACGTGATTAACCCCTAAGTTCCGGTGCTTTCAGAGCTATAGGCTGGATGCGGTACGGCTTTATTTATTGTTCTAAGGTGAGGCTGTAATGGCTATATGAGACTCTTCGTCAAATTTTACAACGTATGAGAGAATTCCGCATACTCTTTCCCGCCAAGAAGGTGTCAAGTCAATTTGCCAAGATGTCTAGTGACTCCCATCCTCCAAGTAAGCCGTCTTTTTCTGGCGCAAAGCCTAAAAGGCAGAAGAACGACCCACCTTCACCTATTCTTTCGTCACAAAGCCCAGTACTAGATAATATATTAGAGGAAGTGCGTGGTCTTCAACCCTTTATGGTCGCCACAAATGAAAAGTTGCAGCAAATAGAAGACCGATGGATTGTCATGGAAGGTAGGGTGACTGAGTTAGAACAGCGCGTCAGTGACGCTCAAGATGTTGCCACAAAAATACCGTTATTGGAACAAGAAATTCACAAGCTAAAGCTTCATACTGAGGACTTGGAGAATCGTAATCGAAGGAATAACCTCCGTCTTTTTGGTTTGCCAGAGAATATTGAGGGTCCTGATATGTTGCTTTTCCTCCGAAAATTCCTTCATGATCTTTTGGGCCTTCAGTCATCTTCACCCTTGAATATTCAGAGAGCTCACCGCTTAGGTCGCCTTCAACCGAATTCCACCAAACCTCGTGGTATTATCATGCTTTTTCTGGAGTTCAAAGAACTTATGACTGTACTCAAAGCAGCTAAACTTAAACGTCACCTATCGTGGTCCGGCCACAATATCTTTATCTCGCAAGATGTCTCTAATGCGACCAACGCTCGACGCAAAGAATTCCTTGCACTGCGTCCACAAATGAGACACTTGAACGTTCAGTATGGTATACTCCATCCCTCCATCTGCAAGATCACACACGACGGCCAGACAAGGTCCTTTGATGATCCGGGAAAATTGAAACTGTTTCTAAATAGCATCTCCTCTCGGAATATGGACACGAATCATTGAGTGCTTTTTCTTATTGCTGCTTTAGTGTGGTGTTCTCAACAGCTTTTTTCTGGTTACTTTAGATATTTCTTATATATAGTGTTCCGTATGCTCTATTGCTTATTGTATGTTTGTTAATCACGTTTCTTCTTCTTCATTATTGGCTCTTACCTGTTCAATTCTTTCTTCTTTCCCTCATATCGTCTTTTCTTTGCTCCTTTCTTACAATTACCAGGTTTATTCCTGCTTCCAATCTTATCCTTGTGGTATATACCGCTGTCTTCTCTCCGGTCTCATCACGCTCCAACTTCACTTTTTTATTGATGTCTTTCAGGTCTGGACTCTTTTCCTTGACCTGTTTTCCTTCTCTGCTTTCCTATACTCTCTACGTCTGCTTATCTTCTTTTCTTCCCTTGCTCTTTCTCACATTTTCTTACTTCAGTCTTTCTTTGGTTGGTGCGTCACTCTTTTCCTCTTTCGAGATTTCTCATGTTTCCTCTTTGTTTTTCTTTTCATTTCTCCTTGGTTGCGGCGCTTTTAGACCTCTCTTTATTTATTCCATTGTCAAGGGCTTGTTGATTTTTCTTAGTAATGTGGTTTTATGTTTTGTTGTTTCCTTTTGTAACTTCTATGCGCATTTTGTTTTCCAGTGTCGTCTTGTCTTTGAAGTATTTCCACACCATGTGTATCTCATTCCCCTGACCCTTGCATATGTGTAATTTTGTTACGTGGAACGTCCGTGGTCTTGGAAATCCTGTTAAAAGACAAAAGGTAATTTCTCATTTATCTAAACTCAACTCTCAAATTTCCTTTCTTCAAGAAACTCATTGTGATGATGTTGAGTCGCTGAAATTAAAAAGGCAGTGGGTAGGCCAAGTTGTTTTTTCTCCTGCTGTTAACAAAAAAGGGGGGGTTGCCATATTGTTCCACAAAACTTTGTCTGTGCAAATAATTTCTTCTCAAAATGATGATGCTGGTCGATGGGTAATGGCCAAGATTGTTTTATTCAATAAAACGTTAGTTTTGTTAAACATTTATGGCCCTGTGAAACCGGATCCAAAATTCTGGAATGATATCAAAATTCTCCTCTCCACTGCTGACTGTCCTAATATTATTGTAGCAGGTGACTTTAATCAGTGGCTGGATCCTTTTTCGGATCGCTTATCAAAGTACAAATTTCAGCCGGATAAGACCCATAAATCCTTTCAATCGGCCATTGCCTCTCGCCCAATGTATGATGTCTGGAGAACCTGTAATCCTGATTTATTGGAATATACGTTCTTTTCTAATGTACACCAAACCCGATCCAGAATTGATTATATTTTGGTTAGCAAACCCCTTCTTCCAACTATCCAAAAATCTGAAATTGGCTCTATTTTTATCTCAGATCATGCCCCTGTCTATGCTGTTTTTGACCTTTCACTTACCTCCACCAAATTTAATCGCTGGAAGTTTAACACTCACCTGTTATCGGATACAGTTTATCTTACAGAAGCCTCCTCCTTTATTAATGAATTTTTTACCATTAACAACCCATCAGACACTTCCATTCCTACCAACTGGGATGCTTTTAAGGCGGCTCTCCGTGCTTTCACTATTTCTTTTGTGTCCCGGAAAAAGAAGGCCAATGTGAAAAAGTATGAGGACCAATTACAACAGCTGAAAAAATTAGAGCATGACTATTTCTCCTCCAAAAATGCAGACGCACTAAAGAGTTTAATTACAGCCAAAACCAACCTTAACAAGATTGCGACTGTTGATGCCTGCAATGTTTTACTTAGAATAAAGTCTAAATTTCACGGAGGGCAAAATAAAGCAGGTAAAATGCTAGCGAATTACTTAAAAATTCGCTCTGAACGTAAGACCATTGGTCCGATCATGGATGAATCCACTAATAATCTGGTGTCCTCTGATGAAGAAATTGCAGCGGTCTTTCATGACTACTATCAGTCTCTTTATTCTGATGATACATTTCCCTCCTCTCATAATCTTGATAATTTTTTTTCTGGACTCCCTGCTCCTCCGTCTCTGAATGCTGAGTTTTCCGCTTTAGAGGCGGATATTACTTTACAAGAGATACTTACTGCCCTACAAGCTTTAAAGAAGTCAAAAGCCCCTGGTCCGGACGGATTACCGGTGGAGTTTTATTGTACTTTCAAATCTTTGTTTGCCCCTAAATTATTGCAGCTGTTTAATTCCTTTATTACTGACGCGAAAGCATCTGGCTCCTTTATGGATGCCTTGATCGTCATTATTCCTAAGCCTGATAAGGACCACTCTTTTTGTAAAAATTTTCGCCCAATCTCCCTAATCAATTATGATTGCAAGATCTTCGCTAAGATTATTGCGTCACGGCTTGATACTATCATACCCCTTCTGATCAAGACTGACCAGGTGGGTTTTGTCAAAGGTAGATTGGCTTCCGATAATGCTAGAATGTTCATGAACATCCTGTCCCATGGTAAAAATTATAAAGATCTTCTGGCTGCTTTGTCTCTGGATGCTGAAAAAGCATTCGATCGTATAAATTGGCAGATTATGTTTCATACACTACAATGGTTTGGTTTTGGCCCTAATTTTATTTCTTTTATTAAACTGTTATACTCATGTCCGAGGGCTAGTATTTTTGTTAATAACCAATTCTCTCAATTTTTCCCCCTATCTAGAGGCACCAGACAAGGTTGTCCTCTCTCCCCATTACTCTTTATCCTATGTTTGGAACCCTTCCTTGAGCGTATTAGAACCAATCCCAAAATTAAAGGTTTTGCCTCTGCTTCTATTGAAACTAAAATATCTGCCTACGCGGATGATATATTGGTATACATGTCCAATCCAAGTGAATCACTTCCCCCTTTTTTAGAGGAAGTCCGCCTTTACTCTTCCATTTCCGGGTACAAACTTAACCTATCCAAAACGGAGGTTCTCCCTTTAAATTCGATATGTTATCAATTTATGTTTGCGGATACTGCCTTTGCATGGTGTCCTTCCAAAATTAAATACCTTGGCATTTGGTTTGCCTCTAATATAACGGATACTATTAAATTCACTTTTAACGCTCTAATGAACAAATTGAAATCTCTTCTCCTCGTGTGGTCCCCCTTATTTTTATCATGGTGGGGTAGACTAGATACTATTAAGATGATGGTCACTCCTCATATCCTTTATACGGTTTCTATGCTCCCTGTCAAAATCCCTAACACATTTTTTTCCCAATTGAATTCTCTATGTATCACATTTTTATGGAACAATAAACACCCCCGCATTGCTTTGAACAAACTTATTCGCCCCAAGGAAGAGGGGGGGGTGCGCTTTCCTAATTTTAAATTGTACCACTCTGCTTTCTTGATTAAACAATCTTTCTCATTGGCCTTCGATTTTGGGGATACGCCTATACCTCGTTGGATTATCTTTGAGCGGTCGCTTTTAAAAGAGTTTCAGTTTCAGCATGTTACATTTATGTCCAACTGCACCTTTTTGTCTAAAAGCCCTGTATTAAAATACTCCCGTGAATTGCTGTGCAATACATTTCTTAAAGACCTATCCCCTATCCAATGTTTTTTAGCTTCTACCCTATGGTATAACAAATTTCTTAAATATAAAGGTAGATCTTTTTACTACAAATACTGGAAGGAAAAGGAGATTTTTTTTGTGCATCAGTTTTTGAATGGGTTTTCTATCATCTCCTTCCAAGAACTACAGACACGATATCAGCTCCCTGACTCCTTTTACAAGGAATACATTATTATCTCTAATGCTATACAAACCCAATTAGCTACTTACTCTCTCCCATCAGTTTCACCCCCTTTAATACCCTCTTCACCATTATATTCTCTATTCCCGGCGCATAAACTTAAAGCTGCCACTGTTTATAAGTTATTGTTATCTAATGCCAATGTTCGTTCTAAATCCAACATTGAGAGTGCATGGGAAATGGACCTATCCATCTCTCTTTCTATTGATAGTTGGGACAAATTATGGTCGAAATTATTTAAAGTTTCGGCTGCAGCCAGGATAACCCAATCTCTGTTTTTTCTGTACCATAGAGCCATTATTACTCCTGTTGCTATTTGTAAGTTTTCCCCTACATCCTCTCCTCTTTGCTGGTCCTGCTCTACCGAAAATGGTACTTTAGTTCATCAGCTATATGAATGTGCATCTGTTCTATCTTTTGGAATTCAATTTGGAATGTATGCATGTTAGTTTTCAACTTTAATGCTACCTTAACTTTTGTAAATATCTTTTTAGGTTCTTTAGCTCCTGATATGGAAACTACTTTACCTAGTTCTAGGTTATTTGATCTTTTTATTGCATTAGCATTTAAAGTGATCCTGTCTGCATGGAAAGACAATTCTAAACTGTCGTTAATTACTTGGTGGAATTTTATTTGTGACGAACATAGGATTGCTTCCGTTTCCTCCTCTTCTGTTTCCCAAAAAATCAAAGTTGATCTTCTTTGGCTCCCTTTTACTACTTATCTTGCCTCGCACCCTCCCATGTAATAATTCATTTTCTTTCCATTTTCTTTTCTCTCTGGCTTTTTCTTTTCCCTTTCTCTCTCTTCTCTTCGGTCTTTCCTTTTTTCCTCCCCCCTTTTCCTCCTATCCTATTTACCTGTGCCCTTTCCTTAATTACCCTATTATTGATCCTTTTTTTTTTGATTGCCCAGTTATTGTAAACCAATTTCGTTTATATATTATTTCTTTATGGCACTATATTGGAATATTTGTTTATTGTATCATTTGTTTTTTTTTTTTTCTTTCTCTGAAAATTCAATAAAAACTTCTTAAACAAAAAAAAAAAATATATAATATAATAAAGTGGAAAAGTGGTAATACTGTGCAAGAGAACTCATAAAACATATATCCGTCATAACATGACAAAATGTATATATCACAATTGAGTCAAAAACAAGTACGGGAGGAGTACAAATAAGCAATATAACTTTTTTTAGATACAACAGAAATCTCTAGTCCTTCTTTGCCAATATACAACGCCAATGACCGTCTTCGTCAATATGGCGAAATTGCATCGTCTACTCAATAGCTTGGATAAACCTGCTAAGCCAAATCCAAGCAGACGTGAGAAATTTTGCGATGGAATATACCACCAATTTATTAGTATCTGTACTAAGTATCCTAAAGGCCTCCAGGTGCCATCTAATGCCAGGTTCCTTCAAAGCTCTTTGGAATCCATAGGCTGGTCAAGTAAATAATATGTGAATGAGTGACTCTGATGCTGCTGCACAGGCTGAGCAGAGGTCACCCCCTGGTACAACTTCAGACCACTTGCAACAGAACTTTTTTGTGGGGAGCAATTTATATCTAAATTTGATATACAGTTTAATTCAAGGGGCGGCATGATTTCATCAATTGTAGACTCCCACCAATGGTCCCTTGCAATTTATAACAATTAGAACAGACACAAAGTCCCAATACCTTTCTTGTAGCCTGACTTTTGATACTGAATTTAGTTAATCTGGGAATAACCAAAATCTCTCCATTCCCATTTTCCTCAATAATACTTTCACAAAATTCAACCATGAGATTTTGCAAGCCCACTCAGGTGACATAAGATATCTTAAACCCACTTGGTATGATCCAAGAGCTGGAGAGGGCCCGAACCGGTACCAATAGAGCAACACTCTGCACTTGATCTTCTGTGCTATTACCCTTAGTGCCAGGCCCAAGATAACCAGAACCATTGGTGTGCTCGCAGGGAGTCCCAAAAGAGATCTTAGGAACATATTTTCGACTGTTGACAAGATTTTGGTGCACATACCCCCCAGATTTCTGAACCATACAGGGCTGCTCCCAGAGCCTTCACATTCTAAATCTCTAATGGCTGGTGCAACCCTCTTGTATACTGTCCTTTTGCAGCTTTTTACTATAATCACAGTGTAGTGGGTTATTAGTAATTGTGTTTTTGGAGTTGCAAATCCCATTTGAGGTTAATATTACTCCCAAATAGTCAAAATCTGACACCTTTTCAATTACATACGCATATTTTAATTTTACTTGTTTTTTGCTTTGCAGGGCTGAAAACCATAAGATATGTCTACGCACTATTCAGCTTAAGCCCCCGCTCTACACAGAAAACATTAAATTTATTCAGCAGCTGCTGTAGTCCATGGGAAATTTTCAAAAGCAATAGGGTGTCGTCTGCAAAAAGTAAGGCGGGCACTCTATGCCGCCTAATTTTGGTGAATCACACCCATCCCTGTTCAAACAATCCATTAGCCTATTAATATACAGAGAAAACAAGGTTGGGGCCAGAACGCAGCCCTGCCTAACTCCACGTTTGATACTAAATGGATCCGTCAGTTCTTCATAGTCCTCCCCCATCTGACTTGGGCATAATTATCTGAATGTAGCAGCACTAAGATGTCCATCAGGTTTGCAGGAATGTCCATGGCCTCCAGGACCCTCCACAACTTGCCCCTTGGTACCACGTCAAAGGCAGCATGCAAATTGACAAAGGCAACATACAATTTATTCCTGCGTATTACTGACATTTTCCGAAAGATACAGTTAAAATTAAAAACCTGACCAATAATGCTAACATTACTTCTGAAACCAGCCTGGAAATCCAGGAGATGTGCCAGTACCTGCTTATAAAAATCTATTTGCAAAGAGTTGATCAGGCTAATAGCTCTGTAATTGCCTGGATTGTTGGGTTTCCCTTTCTTATATATTTGAATAATTTCTGCTTTTTTCCAGGATGGAGGGATCTGCATGCCTTGAACAATTGCATTTGTTAATGAATTTATTTATGGACCCCACACATCGGGATGAGCCATATAAAAAATCATTTGGAATCTTATCAGGGCCGGGGGCTCTGCATGCACGACAGGACTTTATAGCCACTAAGATTTCACTTAAAACAAAGTATAATCTGCTTTTGCTACCCAAGTCAGAAACGTACAGATTAGTTTGTATTTTACAGAGTTTTATATAGCACGAACTTGGCCCGAATCAGATATCAGAGTTCTTTACATAGCACCAGTTGCATTAAATAAGGACACATACATTTTTGTTAGGCACGGGGAGATTATGTGATTTGCCCAGAATCACAGGATGTTCAGTGTCATTGCCGAGACTCAAACCAAGTTCCCCAGATTCGAGGCCGACCACCCTATCCGCTAGGCCAACTCCTCTCCCCAATGTCTTCTCCATCCCATCCTGGCTCTTCACTGTTTGTGTTTAGGTTACCAAAAGGGGCTATCCACTCCTGAGGTTGGACAAAACAATTCCAAACCTCTCTTGATTGCATTGACGCATTTGGAGGCTGTTTTCTAGAATGATTTGTTATCCTTAGCTGTCACTGCACAGTGCAAATTTCCCCACATTGTACTTTCCCACTGTCTCGCAGCTTTGACCAATACCCTCCTATAAGCTAATCAATATCTCACTCAATTGGACCTCCATTTGGATTTAACTGCCACTAATAATTCTGCTTCGGCTTCCCTACATGCATTTATTATACTAGGCCATCTCCTTTACATTTGTGGTACCAATCCTTTTACCCTGGGCTCTGATCTATGAGAAGAGGACCTCATGGTCATCCTGTGATACTGGTGATCTGTGTTCAGGGGGAAGGGCTTTTAGTTTTTCTCCTTCCATCTTAACCATCCTGAGTGCTGTTTCCAGGACTTTAGGATGTTTAACCACCCAATCCCACCGAATGGCTTTGACATTATTGACATGGAAAATATCAATACTGATACCATTATTGGCGTGGGAAATATCAATACTGATTCTGCTATAATGGGCTGCTTCTCTACCATACTAAGGTAAAACACTAGGTGTTGTAATCACTATCCATTCTATCCAATACAACCATATCCAACAAAAAAGTCCAAAGATTTAGATGCACTAAAAAGTAGTCAATTCGACTGGAATAACCCAGTCTATTAAAGGTGATCTTATATTCCCTATCGGAGTGTGTCATCCCATTTGCTGCTTTTAGTTCATAGATAAGCATCAGTGCCAACGCTTACGCTGCTCTAGGGGACCATTTCACACAGGGAAGTTCTAGCTGTGGGATCCTCCACTTGCTGGCTTGGTCAGATGTCAGATCGTAGGGAGTTGGCACCATGGGTTCAAAAGTTGTATAAAGATCTCCGGCCACAATTAAAAAACCTTCACCACTAAGATCCAAGAGGGTATCCTTTACCAATTTTAGCTCCAAGGACTCAGCATTGAGAACTTCCACCCAGTTATATACATTAAATATTTTCAAAGTGGTCCCTGAGGGAAAGACTAAACTAATCGGTAATACATCTGATGAATCAATACAAATAGGACTGATTTTACATTGGAGCGTGGTCTTAACCCAGGCTGCTATACCCCGAGGGTCTTCCTCTGCCTGGCTGCACTGCATTAGCACAAAAAGAGGTAAGCCTGTCACTAAATATAAGAGCAGAACACCAAGTTTCCTGGCAGAGGTAGATATCATGGGCATCTGAAAACTGTCCTCAATCTAATTCAGGAAGCATTTTACTGATCCCAGCCATATTCCTGAATAATATTTTGATAAGGTTGATTGGGCCCTCAATAGGGCTACTAGAATCACATATGCTGAGTGCCCTATCCAGCTTGCTTCTACCAGTAGCCTTAACTTTGTCCGCCAGTGGAGTTTCCCTAACTGCTTTCCCTATAAGACATGTAACACTGTTTCTACCTTCTGCCAAGTTACCCGACCCTCCAATTTTGGGAGATAAGGGCAAAATTAAGGTTCCCATGCTCAAATTCCATTGGTTCCCCCACGCCAATGCTCCGGTCCAGATGGGGTCCTGATGTACTCTTTGTTCACCAGTCAATCGATTGCACTAGCCTCCCCTTGGCTAGGAATCCTCTGCTCATCCAGGACGGCATCTTTTGCTAGTTTTTCATTTACGCCTAATTTAGCTTGAGATTTGTACTCAATCAGGACAGGAGTTGGGTGTTGACATTGTAGATTGTACATGCGTCGATGACTATTAGGCCATCCACCAAATCTTTATGTTTGAAACTAACCCTCATCCAAATAAAGGGGTTCCCTGGGGAAGTAATTCTCTCAACACAAGATGTGTCACTACTGATAATTGAAAAGCACTGCCAAACCTCCTTAAATCAACACGTAACCTTGTTTAATAGGGAACCCTGATCTTCTTTCACTCTGTCTGCCAATTTTGGGACCTGATTTAAATAAACTACAAATGCAAAAAGAACAGATGATGGACGGAATGCTAAACAAATAAAACATTCACCCCAGTCACAGATCTGGGCTAAATCTACAGTTTTTTTGCTCACCATGCCATTCCATTTTGGACCCAGCCATTTGCAAATCAGTCTTTACCATGCCTCCCATGGGAACAGTCCAGCATAATCTGCCATGACAGGTCCTCTCTGGACTGGGAACAAGCATCCTAGTACCACTGTGGAAGTGGCAAAGCGGGTGATGGAGCCTCCTCTGGTGCAAAAGTAAACGGTGGTTGTAGTTGTAGTCCCCCAACATGCTTCCGCTGATTTCAGGCATCCTGCGCTGTGGGAGATCAAACACGCCTTACAAGCGCTGGGCCTATCAGCATGGCAAAGCGGTTGATGGCACCTCCTCTGGTTGAATGATAGATGGTGGTTGTAGTCCTCCAACAATCCCCTGCTGATTTTACGCATCACATGTTTCTTTTAGTAGCTTGATTCTGCTGCAGCCGAATGCCAGGGTTGTTGCATACCAAGGCTGCCTAATCTTGATTCCACCACATGCTTCTTTTTTTGCACCACTGTGTACTTTCTGTGTCTGTCACTCTTGTTGGTTATTTTCTTCTCTAATTCCTCCCTTTGTCCCCCCTTTCCCAGCTTTTTCATCTGCCTTCTTTCTCCTTTTTCTACCTTCCTCTCTCTTGCTATGAAGAAAATTCGGCCAATGAGAAATTAGTCCCAGTCCTTCTTAGTGCTGGTACCTACCACCTTCAACCACTGGCACAAATAAAGCACATCTGGTTTTGGACGTATTTGCCTATTTCCCTAATATGCAGGTGCTTTTGCAAGGTCCGATGAACAGTGGCAGAGAACCCCACAAGTCAGGTCGGTAAGGTAGCTCAGTGACCAAAACACCTTCAAAGGGACCATCAATTCACAACCTTGGATCTCAGTGTGACATACTCAGGTGTGCACCCTGAATACTTACCACATAATATTGAGACACAATATCAAAGCAAAAATATTGAGAAACAATAACAAGTAAGTAAGTCTTGATTTTCTATACTTAGCTCCAAGTATATGTATCTGTGCTGTACATATAATTTCAGGGTACATAGATGTGGAGTTAGGAATAGTAAATCTATTCTTCCCTATATGCACTTGTTACCTTCTGCTTTTTTTTGTCCCTCGTTAGTTTTTCCTTGTTGTTCTTGTATGATGATATTCTGGGGCTTGTTGTTCAGTTGTACAGTTCAGACTCAGCTTTCATCCTTAGTGTGTGATTATAAAGAGAGTACTGTTAAGGTGTTTGATAATCACATCCTGGAATTTGTTGCGATAACATTTTGAAAAAAACACTACTGCTAGTTATTCAGTAGAACATTAAAGAGCAGAGAACGGGGGCTGGTCATTTCTGTCTGTTTTTCCAAGAACTTTTATTTGAGGCTGGAAGACCTTCCAGCCCGGGAAGCCCGCTGGGTAGCCATGAGCTTTATAAGTTCCTTGAATTGAATTGTGCTCAGTTACAGTAATTTTAATGTGTTGTGGACCCACGCGCCCTGAGACAATTTTAGGGATTTATGGATTACCCATGCCACAAATGGAGATTAACAAAACACATGGAGAGAATTTGCCTTGTGGTCGGTGCTGTTTAAATAGTCACTTTTATCAGCCTTTCACAGGCCAAAAACTGTGTTGCCAGTCCACCTCTGGTGGGAGGCAGAGTGTGATCATGTTGTCATGTGGCAAGGTGCGGGAAAGATTAGAGAATATCTGTCACTTTTCAGGAAAATAATCAAAACGTGCATCTCTAAACAGAAAATTATTTGCACCACTTCTGCTGTAAGTCTTAGACTTTCTTTTTAATCTTACTTTGATTGTGTTTTTTCTGTCTTATTCAGACAGCACCGTGATGCTTTGCAGACGTGTGCTGTTTAAATAAAAATTACATACCACAACATAACAAAAGAGGAAGGCAAAATGGTCTTCTTCAAAAATTCTAACTTTTAGTAGAAAAATTTACTAAGGCCCATGGCTTTCTTGATCTATGTGCAGAGTTTAAGCCACCGGTTCTATGAGAGAAACTCAAGAATGTGAATATGCATAAGAGTGTATTGTATTGCAGCACTTCTATAGTGCTTACTACCCCTATGTGTGCGCTGACTTGTGCGCACATGGATAGCAAGCTGCACATTGTAAGGTGATTGGTTTGAAGGATGTTGTTTTTGTTTTGAGACTATATGGGAAGTGTTTTCAGGTTGTGTGTGATGACCACCGAGGTACTGCTACCCTGTGATGGGACCTGGCGGTGTGATGGGTAAAGGCACGTGCAAGACAGACAGATACATTATAATTATATTAGGGACTAAACAGCACAGGGGCAGCAGGTTGTTATGTGCTTGTGCACGGAAAAGAAGGGAAATCCTGAGAGGCCCTGTATTCCATATGATGATGTGCGCCATGCAGATATCGTGCTGAATGATACAAAAAAGGCAAGAATGGGAATTGGTAATATATGCAGTATCCATGCACCATTTATTTTATTTATTTATTTTTAAGGGTAGTCATACGACCTACTGCTGAATAAATACACCAGATGAAGGAAGTGGAAGAGCCAGAGCACAAACTAAACAAATATTAAAAGACTCAGGGGCATATTATCAAAAACTGCGTTAAAATGAAAAGGAAACTGCCGCTAAAGCGGCGATAATGGGCTTGATAATATGCCCTGGAGAATTCCAATAGAAGCCCATGTCCTGGTGTGAACCTGGGCTTCTATTGGAATTCTCCAGGGCATATTATCAAGCCCATTATCGCCGTTGTTGATAATATGCCCCTCAAATTCCATCTCCTACGGCCAGGCCGAAGGAAGCCAACATTTTGAGCAGAGTTTGAGCAGGGGTTCTGAATCCAAACACCATCAAGCTCGCAAAGTCTCGTGAAGGCTCTCAAAGGTGGATGAGCACCAGTTGGGCAACCCTTAGTCAAGTCATGACTCAGACCCCAGCCGAAGAAGAGGGGTATTGTAGAATATGGCAATAAAAACTTTTAATGTACCTACCATATGTCCTTTCCATTTCTACATGGTGCAAAACAGGTTTTATTATTACTCACTTTAATTGCACTCAATTAACTGACCTCGGAAGGGCTTTAAGAGAGCTGGGTCCTGTCGGCCCTGACCACTGCCAGTAATAAAAATGGCAACTGAAACAGCAGGTCGTTTTTGGGCTCTATATTTAGACCCTTGATTCATCCAGCCGAAAATATTAAAGACAATGCATACTGCACAGGTGAGGCAAACAAATAAACTCTTTCCCTAACTGACTGGTAGCAGTTGCCTGGCTCACTGTTGCACTTCCTGAGACCTGCTCCCAAGAGAAAGGACCAGGATGCCTTCTTTTCTGTTTTTCGTAAAGATGAGGATCGCCTTCACCCAGGACTGTGCTCTCCCAAGAGACTCACTTTGTGTGCCTTTGCACCACCAGGGTCATACTAGGACAGAAAATACTCCCCCATTAGTGAATTAGCTAGCTAAAAAAGTTGCCCATGTTTGCAAATTGGGCCAGTTTGAACTTCTTAAGACACACTGTATAAGTGCTTGGCAAAGTATGAAATAATGTCTGATTGGAGCTTTCTGTGGGAAATGTTTGTCTTAATATCATAGAAATCAGCATTTCCTTCCTTGTCCTGGGACCAGTGAAGCAGTGGCTACACTACTAACACTGGATCCGATACAGAGATGGATGCGGTTATGGAAATCGATGTAATTCCCTTCACAACGCAAAGACAAAAGTGGCCACCAGAACGTTCCAGAACCAACGTTCGATGCACATTCAAAAGGCCAAGCAGCGACATCAGTTAAGAAACATCAACACTAAACAAAGTCGATTGTCATCAAAATCATCGTCAAACAGTTCTTCTGTATCTGTATCAAGTTAAAGTGATGAAAATGATTATGCCATGCCAATGTTTACCTCAGAAAAGCGTGCCCATGTTGGTTTGGCCACTTGGGAAACAAAATGTCAGTCAAAGAAAGATCGACTTGCCAAACCACCAAAGTCATTCAAACATTGTCCGAAGATTACACTTAAAGCAAATGGTTGTTTGATAACTTTCATTATCGACAGTGGTTCATCGATAAACATTATGCCAGAGAGGAAATACAATGAATTATCTCCATTGCTGCAACTTAAGACATCGAAAACCAAAGTGTAAACATTGGTTGCACTGACGGCATTAAAAAGTCAACGTTCATTTGTAGCGACAATAACACACAAGAAAGCAAAGGTACAAACACCCATCGATGGGCTTCAAGGCACAGCATCAGGTGCCTGTCAGCTCGGTTTTAGCACAACCGCTGATATGGGACTGATTTCTGTGAATTACAACATGAATGCTCACCATGAAAAAGTAAGTCAGTTCCCTTCATTATTTCATGGTTTGGGAATGCGTAAGATTATGAAAGTAAAGTTGCATATTAATGAGGATATCCTTCCTGGTGCTCAAAGAAAAAATTACTTTTCATTTGCAAGAAGCTGTTGAATAAGAACTTGCATCGTTACTTAAGCATGATGTTATTGAGCATTCTACTGGTCTGATTCCATGGGTTTCTCCCATAAAAGTAGTAGTAATGCCTAAAAGGACAGTGAAGGAGCTGTACGCACATGCGCTAACATGCGTCACGCAAATAAGGCAAAAGAATGAGAAAGACATCCAAGTCTACACATTACTGACATGATAACGCAATTAAATGGTGCAAACGTTTTCTCTCACCTTGATTTAAATAAAGGTTATCATCAGTTAGAACTTGAAGAAGATTGCAGGTACATTACAACCTTTTACACACATAATGGTCTATTTCGATGCAAAGGACTAAGTTTCGGTATGTCATCTGCTGCAAAACTGTTCCAAGATGTCATTCGACATATCATACAGCCTTAAAAGCGTTTAAAACAGAAATGAAATATTGGTGTTTGGAGCTACACAAAAAGTCCATGATAAAGCTCATACACAAGTATGCAGTTTGCTTGCCGAAGCAGGTTTGACTTTGAATGCAGACAAGTGGGAGTTCTATAAGGTAAAGCTGAAGTCCTTTGTCCTTATCTTTTTCTGACAGGGGTATGACACCAGATCCTGCTAAAGTAAAAGCGCTGTCAAAAGCGATCCCCAACAAGATGTTTCTATGGTGTGTTCATTTCTTGGCATGGCCAGGTACTGTTCCGGATACATACAAGACATTGCCACTGTAAGTGTTCAGTTGAGAGGCTTGACAAAAAAGAATGTTTCAATTCATTTGTCACAAGAATGTGAGAACTTTTTTCAGAAAATCAAACAAGCCATTGAGAATTCTACAGAAATGGCATACTTCAATCCAAAGCTTCATAGAGAAGTTGTTGTTGTCGCTAGCTCAGTCGGGTTAGGCGCTATCCTTGCACAGCACAGCGAACACCTGAATGCTAAAAGGCGTATTGTGGTATATGCAAGTAGAAATTTGTCCCAAACAGAACGTGCTTACTCACAAACAGAAAAATAAAATTTAGCTGTGGTATGGGCTTCTGAAAATTTCCATATATTCCTGCATGGAAAACCTTTTACAAAGGTAATTGATCATCAAGTGTTACCGACTGTATTTAGCAATCCAAAAGCCAAAAAGCCTCCTCGCATTGAATGAGGGGGATTACAGTTACAAAAGTATGATTATACTATTGTGCATCATTCAGGGAAGGATTAGAACCCTGCTGACTACTTTTCCTGAGTGCCTGTACAAGGTCATAGTACTGCATCCACGACGGCCGAGGTCTACATTAACTTCATTGTAAAATCAAACACACCAGATGTCAGTTAGTTAGTCTAGATTATCACTGCCATGATCCACGATAGTGACATGTTAAAGTTGAATTATATAATTACACATCAGTCATGGAACCAGCACACTTGACCATTTACCAGTGATTGGAATATCAAAAATACACAAATATCAAGGGTGAACTGTCCATAACTCATGAAGAAGTTATACTGCAAGGGTCGAGAATACTTATTCTGGAGAGTCTGCATCAGAAAATAATTGAAATGACCCATGAAGGACATTGTGGAATCGTTGCCACAAAACAAGATCTCTGAGACCGAGTCTGGTTTCCGTAACTTGATGACAGGCTTGAAAAGGAATTAAAGGGCTGTCGTCTATGCATCTACCTTTCTACGAAAACTACTCACCACACCTTGAACATGCACATGTAAGAACAACCAAAGCATGCATGGGAGAGAGAGAATAGCCATTGACTTTTTTAGTCCACTTGACAATGGACATCACCTGCTGATGATTATAGATGAATACTCACGATTTCCATTAACTGAAGATCTTTCATCTACTACTCAAGAATAAGTCATTGAAAGACTAGATAGCATCTTTGTGACATGGGGTGTTCCAGCCATAGTGAAGTCTGACAATGGCTTGCCTTTTCAATTGTCGAGAGTTCAAAGATTTCTTGGAGCATTTGAATATAAAGCATCAGAAGAGCACACCTTTGTGGCTGCAGGCCAACGGACTTGTCAAGCGCTTTAGGAGTATGCTAAAGAAAGCAGTGCAGTGAGCCTCTCTAGAGAAGCTCAATTTGAAAACTGTGTTACATTATACCTTGAGGGCTTATCTTTCAACCTCCCACATGACCACAGAGGAAAGCTCTGCGACATTGATGTTCAGGAGAGCAATGAACACCAGGTTACCTCAATGGACCAATTAGAAAAAGGTAGATGAGAAAGCAACTCATGAGAAGGACTTGGTTAACAAACAAAAGATGAAAGAGTATGCTGACAAAAGATGACATGCAAGAAACATGGTATTTAAGAAAGGAGATCGAGTGCTCACACAATGGATGCAGAGAAGAAAATCTGATGCTTCGTTTGATGCAAATTGCAGAACCTTTTTTAAGTGGTGTCTACCAAGGGACACATGGTGATTGCCCAGTGCCCTGGGAAGTCTTTTACCAGAGACTCTTCTCACTTGAGGCACTTAACTAATCGTTCATCAGGTCTAATCATTGAAGTAGAGACTTGATACGAAACATCAGTGACTGCTGTTGTCTCTACACTGTTGACACAGATCTTGCAAATTGGTGATGACTTATTCCAGTTTCCAAGAACAAGATTAAGTCGAACAATTAAGGCACCAAAAAGATTGATTTTAGAGATTTAATTGTATATGTATATCTATACATATTTGGTAAATTATTTAACAGAGGGGAGATGTAGGGCCCGATTCACAGAACTAACTTAAGACAAAATCCTAAACTTACTACCATTTTGGTATTCACAGAAGGCACTTACTCATTTTGGTATTCACAGAAGGCACTTACTCATTTCGGTATTCACAGAAGTTAGGAGTCCTAACTTTAGGACTCCTAAATGCCTTCTGTGAATACCGAAAGTCTTAAAATTAGGATTTTTCTCAGTTTAGTAGTAGTATAGTTAGGACTCCTAACTTTAGGACTCCTAAATGCCTTCTGTGGATACTGAAAGTCTTAAAATTAGGATTTTTCTCAATTTAGTAGTAGTAAAGTTAGGACTCCTAACTTTAGGACTCCTAAATGCCTTCTGTGAATACTGAAAGCCTTAAAATTAGGATTTTTCTCAGTTTAGGAGTAGTAAAGTTAGGACTCCTAACTTTAGGACTCCTAAACTGAGAAAAATCCTAACTTTAAGACTTTCGGTATTCACAGAAGGCATTTAGGAGTCCTAAAGTTAGGACTCCTAACTTCTGTGAATACCGAAATGAGTAAGTGCCTTCTGTGAATACCAAAATGAGTAAGTGCCTTCTGTGAATACCAAAATGGTAGTAAGTTTAGGATTTTGTCTTAAGTTAGTTCTGTGAATCGGGCCCAGTCACTGTATCTTGCAAGTTCGAAATGATGGAACCCTTTTGGCTCCTGATGGACTCCGTAGAATTGTGACCTAAGTGTTAGAGCGGAATGCAATGAAGGCTGGTTTAGAATGTTGAGTTTGCAGTTACATGCAGATAAATAAACACGTGTAATATGAATCTCTGTGTGTGGTGTAGTTATTGGTGGGTACTGAGACTGGGGAGGACTCTACATAGAAGAGTAGACCACACTAGTCAGGGTGATTTCCCTCTAGTTGAGATTTCACTTTGTGTGAGTAATAGCACCCTGCTCAGACCCCCACAGGATTTTGCTATTTGCAAAACAATTGCAAAATCAGAACTTTTGTAAAAATCCCATGAATTTTACAGAAGTGCCCGCAAAATATATTGTTTTAAAAACCTGGGGGCAGATTTATGTTTTGTGGCGCATCCCTGCAAATCAGCAGGGATGCGCCAGGAAAGATGCGTCACGCAAGTTTACCCTTGCGCCACCACAGATGCGCCGCATTTACAATGCAGCGCATCGTGGCGCAAGGATAAACAGATGCGTGACGCATCTGATAGCGTAAGGGCGGCGCATTGCTGGAGTCGTGTCGCAAGCACGACGCAACTCCAGCAATGTTTAGGGGTTGCCCATACCTAACATGCTGCGTCATGCCTTATGCCTGCTTCAAGCAGGCGCAAGGTTTTGACGCAGCAGCGTCGGAAAAGTGACTGAGTGAAATCTTGTAGATTTCACTGCGTCACTTTTCCGAGGCTTTTTCCGATGGAACGCCCACCCTGCATACATTAAACCTGATGCAGGTTTAATGTGGCGCAGGGCTTTACACCGTGACGCATCTCCATAGATGCGTCACGATGTAAATAGGGCGCAACGTGGCACAGGGTTTACGCCGCTGCTGCGTCACAAAAGTGACGCAACGGCAGCGTAAAGGTGGCGCAAGTCTAACATAAATCTGCCCCTTGGTGTTCACCATCTCTTTACTGGCTCTGTGCTGCCACTGAGCCAGTAAAGGGAGGGTGAGCAACAGGCCAGCAGACAGCAGAGGTGGTAAATTCCTCTATTTCCTGCCTTTGAAATTCGAAGCGCCCCCACCTGTTCGATTAGCCTGCAGCCCGCCTCATACATTTGTGTGCCCCTTACGAACTCTGAAGGCCCCTGCTGCCCTGCATGCAAAGGTTGTCTAATGCCAAAAAGAGTAGGTTTCATATTGTAATCTACTCTCTTTGGAAGCAGACACCCTGCGGTTCCAGACATTGTGCTGCTGAAGACTAAGCAACATTAAAGACTGTGATATAGCACAGTCTTCAGCAGTAACAGTATTCAGTATTTATGTGGTAGGCACATTTTTTTCCCACTGCAAAATACTGCACATTTTGAGGGTTTGGGCTGCAAATTTTGCTTTATTTGGCTGTGAAATTTACCACACAAAGCCACAAAATCCTGAGGGGTCTGCCTGATGTGCTAGTTCTCAATTTTCCTAGAGTGGTTGCGTACTTTGAGCTTTGAAAGTTGTTTTTGGTTTTCATTAATTTGCTATTGCAAAGCTGAATCACTGTTGAGTGAGAGCTGCTGTGAGGAGCTGCGCGTTGCGTCATAGGGTGCCGTGCTCATATTGGCTACTCTGTGTGTGTGCCATGCAGGGAATGGTTGTTATGTCAGAGAAGGCTGCACTGTAAGTGGACAATTTGTGGTGTCGTGCCGAGATTGGAAGCTAGTGCTGTTGTGTATTAGCTTGTAATTTGCTGACGACTGCCGGATATTTCAATTGACATCTAATTATGTTTGTGGTGTGTCAAATACAGAGACAAGATGACATTTTTTCAAGAAATTAAGAGCTTTGTTTAGAGATGATGTGAGGATACCTGACAGTAAAGATGAGGATGCCCCTCCTGAGTGTGCGCCTGCTCATTACATGACCACCAATATCAGTTTACACACTTGTATTTGGTTTAATCAATGGAATAAGATCACTGTGACTGAAGGACTATTGCAGTTTCCTCCTGATGGTACGTTTAACCTGAGAATAATTGAGAATTTGAGGTGGAGGTTGTATGAAATGAAGTCCCCACCTAGACCAGCCCAATAGGAATCCTTGAATGCATGGGAGCGTGCAGGGCATGCACATGAGAAGAACAAATATCAGAAAAAAGCAAAGGGGACAATTAAGAGCTGGATGGAAGCTAAGTGAGCTGCAGGACAGCAGGCACGGAGGACAGAGATGATTGAGGGGGTTAGGATGTATCCTAAACTACCCAATGGAAAAACTGGGAAGAAGAAAGCATGAGAGGGGTCTGAGACCGAAGTAAAGGATGATGGAGGGACTGGTAGTGACTCCATTAATGACTTTCTGAATTATTTATTATTGGCTTCCTGACCAACCCCATATAATGTAGTTCGAACAACAGGGGGAGGTCAACCATGTATGGGACTCCCATCACCTGGAGATACCAGTGCTAGTGAGTCTTTCGATTAGAGCCTTCTCAATGGGGGAGTACCTGGAACTCTTTTACTTCCTCAATTAACGATGGCTCAGCTCCCAGATCCACGATTAGCAGCTATTCCACTTCCAGCTCCCCAGAGAATGCTTCTGATTCCTTTACCACCTCCACCGATAATGCCCCAGTATAATGCTACTATTGTTGCAACTCCTGTTGCCCCTACAATGACCACCTCCACCATTATATCTGGAAAGATAGGTCTGCAGAGATAGGACTCACTCTCCAAAAAGGCGCAACTCCCATTGTGAGTGCAGCGACTATAGAGATAGATCAAGTCTTGGACATCAGAGACTGAAACCCCTCCAAGAGCTGTAGAGCTAGGAAGGGTGAAGGTAGAGTTGGAATAAATCTTTAAGGGAACTCTTGATGTAAGATTCATAGATGGGTACAGTGAAGTGGAACTTATGTACTTGTACAGAGAAGCCACCAGATGTACTTGTGTGACACACGAGGCCCTTGAAGCAATAGCTGCAGTTTGGGATCAATCTTTCTAAAAGTACAACTCTAAAAAAATAAATGGAATGTTCATGACTGAAGATGCATTTAAGAACATGCAAAACCCGGGGTTAAATTTGCAGCTAAGTGAACTAGTCAGCAACATTCAATTGTGGAGTAACTCCAGGAGTGATTCTGAGGTCAAAGCTTATACACCGAGGGAAGTGCATGGGGGAGCTTATGTGCATGTGCCTTGCAGTTGGTGATTGTTTCACATTTACAAGTCAGTTTACAAGGTTGGGAGAAAATCCTGATCAGTGGTATACTCAGGTTGACAGATCTATTAAAATTTCAAAGGTGCTTATGGAAGATGTGAATACCTTCTGTGACACTGTCATTCCCAGTGATTTGTGGGCTGAGTGTAAAGTGGCTGTACAATGGCCAATTGCAGTCACAGAGGGAGGTTTTAACTAATGCTTTGTCTTCTGTGGTTATGGAAAAATACCTACAGGTGGTTAACTTTTTGAAAGTTAAGGTTCCCCAGAAATATATTGATTGGTTGAAGATCTCAAAGCCCACACATGAGTCTAAAGTGTCAGTGCATGCTAATTAAGAAAGGCTTATGTAGGTTTGATGCCAGCATAGTGGTGTTGAAAAACCCAAGTGGGGGATCATGGACATTTTGTGTCCCTTTTTCATTGTTGGTTTGCACCCAGAGATTTGTTCACATATCCAGCAGAAGGCGATTTGCAGGCAGTCCAACTTTTGGATGAAATCCTGTGGTACGCACAGTATGGTAGTGATGATTTGGAAACCAGACAAAAGAAAATTAAAGAGAAATTCATGTTGGCTCAGACAAAATTGGCCCAGAAAGGATTTCCGAATGGTCTGTACCTGGCGAATTTTGGCTATGGTTCTAGTGGTGCAAAAGGAATACATGGCATTGGATAGCAAGGTGGTGCTCAGAAGATGCAGGGTGGAAAAGGTGTCCCACTCGTTAGAGGACGAGAGATGCCTGTTGACCTGAATAGATAGAGTTATGCTGAAGAAAATTAGGCCATGTCATTAGTGTAATAAGTTGTATCACTGGAAATGCAAGTGCAGTCCAAATCGAAATTGAGTGAAGTTTGATGGCCAAGGGCCTAATATGAATATTAAGTCAGACCACAATCTGCAAATGCAAAGACCCCCTAATTCTAATGTGCTTCAAGCATCCTTGATGCAGCATAATCGCAATGCTCCAAAGGTTTAGGCAAATGCAAGCACCCCAACTCCACAGAACCCCTTCTGGAGTCCAGATACTTTCCAACAGTTCTCGATCTTTGACACTGTTAAAGACCCAGTGTCTGATCAATCACAATGATGGTGACTGAGAGCGGAGGCGGATTGTGTACTTGGATTAACCTTAGACGTAGACCAGAGTGTATCATATGTGGAAGGAGAGGTAAATGGCCCTTCGTGTCCTTTCTCATTGACACTGGTGCTACCCATTCTACTGTACGTAGAGTGGAAGTCCAAAACCTACCGCTCTCAGGATAACAAACCCAAGTTGTAGGTGTTGCTAATAAGAAGATAACCAATCCTCTATCTTAAAGTTCCTGTGAAGACTGGTTACTTTAAGGAAGACCATTTGTTTGTAGAATGAGAATCAAGCCCCGTGAGTCTTTTAGGAAGAGATATTTTATGTAAGCTCAACTGTGTGATGTATTGTTCCCCAAATGCCATTGAGCTTCAAACACATGATGGAAATGCTGATTTTAAATTGAGCACTCAGAAATCCATTGTTGGGTTTTTAGCCCATTCTGATCAAGGAAGTCTGGAATTATTTAGGCAAAGAGAATGGCCTGATTAAAGGTGGTGAACCTGTAAACATCACTCTAAAACAGGATGCTGAATTTCTTTAAACATCCCAGTATAACCTCTCACCAAAGGAGGTAGCTGGAATTATCCCTGTGACGAATCCATGATAGAGCAAGGCATTTTAAAAGAGATCCTTTGAAGGACCTGTAATTCCTGAATCATGGGGATACTGAAAACAAATTAAAAGTGGCAGGTCGTTCAGGACCCAGGCCCTCGTCACCAGCCGACTGGACTACGGCAACTCCCTCTATGCCGGAACCACAGCCAAACTCCAGAAACGACTCCAGCGAATCCAGAACGCCTCAGCACGCCTCATCCTGGACATTCCCCGACACAGCCACATCTCCGTACACCTGAGAAACCTGCACTGGCTCCCCGTCAGCAAGAGAATCACGTTCCGACTCCTCACCCACGCACACAAAGCTCTCCACAACCAAGGCCCAAGATACCTCAACGACCGCTTGACCTTCTACACTCCCACCCGCCAGCTTCGATCAACCAGCCACGCCCTCGCCGCCGTCCCCCGCATCCGAAGAGCCACAACAGGAGGAAGATCCTTCTCCTACCTGGCTGCCAAGACGTGGAACTCCCTCCCCATCCACCTCCGCCTGACCCAAGACCACCTCTCCTTCAGGAAGCAACTCAAGACCTGGCTGTTCGAGCAGTAGCGGACCCCTCTCCCCCAAGCGCCTTGAGACCCTCCGGGTGAGTAGCGCGCTATACAAATGCTTGATTGATTGATTGACCTGCGAAAGACCAATAATACTGTTATCCAATGTTTTGCTGTGGTACCAAATCTAGCTTTAATACTGTTTCAGATTCCCTTTGACACTGAGTGGTTCACGACTTGTGCCAATTGTTCTTTTCCATTCGCTTGCATGAAGACAGCCAGTTCCTTTACGCATTCCGGTTTGGATACAGACTTCTGGCATGGTGCAGAGTTTCCCAAGGGTATACAGAGAGCCCCACTATCTTCAACTAAGGTGCCGATTCCGATCCTGTAAAACCCGGGTACGAACCGTCGGACGGAGCGTTTTCTCCGTCTGACTCGTACCCAGGAAAAACACCTTACAAACCCGCAAGTACGATTCGTACGGAAACACCATTTCCGTACGAATTGTAAAAAACACCGACCGACTAAAAGATAACCACAAATCGGATACGGGACACCGCGTACGCGACATTCGCACGGAGTCAGGCAGCGTTTTACGGATCAGCAAGTACGATTCGTACCCACAGCACTGCGCACGGCAATATTGTTACGGGACCCAAAAAGTGCCGGAAAAGCTAAGTACGCCGCGATGCACGACGAAAAAGGGGCCCGGTACGCACCGTACCCCCATCCCTACACGTCCGCACCGTACCCCCAGCCCCCCTGTACGTCCGGAGCGTACACCCTGCCAACCCCGTATGTCCGGAGCGTACCCCCAGCCCCCCCGTAGGTACGGTGCGGACCCCCAGCCCCCCCGTAGGTACGGTGCGGACCCCCACCCCCATAGGTACGGTGCGGACCCCCAACCCCATGGGTACGGAGCGTACCCCCACCCCCGTAGGTATGGTGCATACCCCCACCCCCGTAGGTACGGTTTTGACCCCACCCCCGTAGCGGACCCCCACCCCCGTAGGTATGGTGCAGACCCCCACCCCCGTAGGTAAGGAGCGTACCCCCACCCCCGTAGGTACGGAGCATACCCCCACCCCCGTAGGTACGGTGCGGACCCCCACCCCTGTAGGTACGGTGCGCACCGTACCTACGGGGGTGAGGGTCCGCACCGTACCTATGGGGTGGAGGTCCGCACCGTACCTACGGGGGTGGGGGTACGCTCCGTACCTACAGGGCTGGGGGTCCGCACCATACCTACGGGGGTGGGGGTACGCTCCGTAGCTACGGGGGTGGGGGTACGCTCTGTACGTACGTGCTGGGGGTCCGCACCGTACCTACAGGGGTGGGGTGGGGGTACGGCGTGTACATGGGGGGAGTCTGGGGGGGTGTTTGGCACGTATGCGGGCACATGTTTGGACGTCTCCATGGTTGCCATGGGAGTTCGCTCCGTACGGTGTTTTTTCCATACGGTTGTGCATTCAGACGGACGGGACGGATCGTACTTGCGCGCTCGGACTTCAGTTTACCGATTCGTACGTAAAACTGTCCGGGGACGTGTCGGACACTTTTTCCGACCCGAGGACGTGTCGGGGAATTTTCCCAATGCGATTCGTATGGATTTTTTAACATACGAATCGTACTTGCCAGTTTGTATGGGACTTGTATGATTCGTACGTAAAAAAATCCGGATACGATTCGTACGGGGAATTTTTTTAACGGATCGGAATCGGCACCTAAGTCTTGAAAAAGAATCTGGAGACATTTAAGTTGCTGTGTAACTCTATCCTGATTCAATAGATAGACAACCTATTGGTGGTGAAGACAATGCAAGAAGAATGCAGACAAGGTACCATGGCAGTATTGAATCACCTACCTGAAAATAGACATATAGGTGCCGATTTCGATCCGTTAAAAAAATTTACCGTCCGACTCGTATCCGTATTTTTTTACGTACGAATCGTACAAGTCCTGTACAAACGGCGAAGTACGATTCGCACGTGAAAAATACATACGAATGACCTCGGGAAAAGTCTACGAGACGTCCCCGGACAGTTTTACGTACGAGTCGTAAAACTGAAGTCCAAGCGCACAAGTCCGATCCGTACCGGCGTCCCGAATACACAAGCGTATGGAAAATGTCCCGTACGGAGCGAACTTTGTACGACCCCTACCCCGGGTACACTTGTGCCCGGGGTACGAGTCGTATGGCCCCCTCCAGCCTCCCACCCCTCCCGCCTACGTCCGCACCGTACCCCCAGCCCCCTGTATGTACGCGTCGTACCCCGAGCCCCCCGTATGTATGCGCTGCACCCCCAGCCCCCCGTATGTATGCATCGTACCCCCAGCCCCCGTATGTACGCGCCGTACCCCCAGCCCCCATATGTACGGCTGGGGGTACAGCGCGTACATACGGGGGGTTGGGGGTACGGCACGTACATACGGGGGTGGGGGTACGGCACGTACATATGGGGGACTGGGGGTATGGCGCGTACATACGGGGGTGGGGGTACGGCACGTACATACGGGGTGGGGGTACGGCGCGTACATACAGGGGTGGGGGTACGGCACGTACATACGGGAGTGGGGGTACGGCACGTACATACGGGGCTGCTGGGGGTACGGCGTGTACATACGGGGGTGGGGGTACGGTGCGTACATACGGGGGGCTGGGGGTAGGGCACGTACATTCGGGGGCTGGGGGTACGGTGCATACATACGGGGTGGGGGTACGGCGCGTACATACAGGGGGGCTGGGGGTACGGCGTGTACATACGGGGGTGGGGGTACGGCGTGTACATACGGGGGTGGGGGTACGGCGCGTACATACGGGGGCTGGGGGTACGGCGTGTACATATGGGGGTGGGAGTACAGCACGTACCGCGCCCCCTTTTCCTCGTGCATCGCGGCGTACTTAGCTTTTCCGGCACTTTTTGACTCCCGAGAAAATATAGCCTTCCGGAGAGCTGTGGGTACGAATCGTACTTGCTGATCCGTAAAACGCTGCCTGACTCCGTGCGGACATCGCGGACGCGCTGTCCAGGTTCGGAATTGTATGTATTTTTTTGCCGAACTGTGTTTTTTACGATTCATACAGAAATGGTATTTCTGTACGAATCGTACTTGCTGGTTTGTACGGTGGAATTCCCGGGTACGAGTCGTACGGAGAAAACGCTCCGTACGACCATTTGTACCTGGGTTTTACAGGATCGGAATCGGCACCATAGTGTACCCACAAAACAACAAGACCTGGTTATAAAAAACACATGAAAACTTTTTACTGTGTCTTACTTCTAGGTAAGGCTATGCTTGCTTATCAAGTCATGCCCACCCGTATGTGTTAATCGTTATTAAAAGCTCATCAACTACCCGCTTGCAAGTCACAAGCCTATCAACTGATAGTCTCCAGATGGGTTCGCGAAATGTGATTGAAAAAATATGAGGAGGGTCAGAAAGTGGCTCACGTAAGAACTATCCATGGAGCAACTAGTTGGCATTCACCAGTTTTCTCGTTCTGTCATCATCGGGACTTTCTTGACAGAAAAAAGGTGTGACCTAACTCCTAAACTAATGTGAAAAATGATGAAGTGAAAGGATAAGATGCATAAGAAAGGGTCACATCTATCTACCATCTAAGCCCCGTAATGTGAAAAGAAGAGTGAACTAAACTCCCCATAGATTAAAATGGAGTTGTGAATATCTATCCCACATGTTTTTTAATTTTTGACTAGCGTTCACACTCAGTTAAAACAAACTGAATGTTTAGACCATTTTAAACTGAAGGGCCGACATGTTTCATTGTCCTAAAAGTTTGTGGCAATTTCATCATGGCACGGGGACACATCTCCACCTCAAAGATGTACTGGACCAAGTGGTTGCCATGTGGATTCCTATCAGCAACTCACTGGGAGAGGACGTAGAGGTGAATATCTCCACTCACAACTCAGTGCAGCCAAGAGCACACACTGCCGAGCTGGGTGTTTTCCGTTTCAATGCTCAATGGTTGCCTCAAGGTCGATTGCGATAAAGTGTACCCAGCCTAGCTACAATATTGTCTGAAGAAAGTCCTGTATCTAGAACATTAAACTGAGAAAGGAGCAAGAAAAGTGTCTCAGGTGAGAATATCTGACATCTTGCGAATGAACCCTCCTATATTGCAGAGAGAAGTCAGGATGTTCCTGGGAATGGTGGGCTACTGTTGTCAGTGGATTCCCAACTTTTCCCTTGTATAGCCTTTCAGAGGCTTACACAAGGATTTGTCAGATCCGCTATCAATGGACAACGATTGTGATACCCTTCCTCGAGCTGAGAGAAAATCTCTCTTGTGCCCCAGCTCTAGAAGCCTTTTATCCTTTACTATTCTGAGAGGGAAGTGTTCTTTATGTCAGTACTGACTCAGATGCATGTAAACTCCAAATGCCCTGTTACATATTTTTTCAGCCACTCTTACCTAAGTAGCCACAGTGTTTCCGGGTTGCCTAAAGGCGGTAGCCACAGTTGCTGTCAACATCCAGCAGTGTGAGGGCGTAGTCATGGAGTACCCTCTTACAGTCATGGTGCCTCATTCAGCAGAGAGCTTGCTTACCTTCATTTGAACCCAACACATGGCCAATAGTTGCCTTACTAAGAATGAGCAAATTATTCTTGTTGCACGAAATATCACATAGAAAAAATGTTCATGTCTTAACCTTGCCATATTGTTATTATTGGTTGCTGTTGATGAAAATGATGATGGGGTAGTCCATGACTGTACGGATGTTACCGAGTTGTTAACCAAACCAAGACCTGACAGTCAAAATGCCCCTCTGGAAGAGCCTGATAATATGCTGTTTGCAGACAGCTCCTGCTTGAGAGATGATAGAGGGATTTTTAAAGCAGCCTATGTCATTTGCACCTTGAAAGGAGCAGATTAACAGAGCATTGAAATTTCATCTTGCTAAAGTGTGTGCATCCACGTCTCTAAAATGGCCTTAAGCTATTCTGTTGGTGTTGATGAGTCTGAAAGGCATTTCGGATTGGAGGGCAGGACTGTCCCTCATGAAATTCTCACAGACAGAGCCATAAGACTCCCTGCTGTGCCTGCAACTGCACTTGTAAATAGTATAGATGAAATGGTTTTTGACTTCTGCAAAGGCCTAGCTAATGTGGTGCATTCTTTCTCTCATCAGGTTGAATTGACGACTCCACCCCCAAGGGAGGAGCAGTGCGATGACCACAGTCCAGGTAACTTAGTTTTGGTAAAGAACCATGCGAGGAAGTCGTGCCTTGATCCCAGATGGTGTAGCTTTGATCACAAACACTGATGTTGAATGTGGAGGCCTTCCAAACTGGATTCATGCCTCACATACTTGAAGAGCGAGACAAACGTGAGAAGAAGTGGGGACAGCCACTACTGATGTGCAAAGACCGAGGGCCTCATTTACAAGCTTTTGGAATAAGGCACCACCGTAAGCCTTCTTGCTGTACTGCCCTACGTCAAAAGAAAAGGGCAGGAATGAGCCATCTCTATGACATATGGCACGTTCCTGTTCTCTTCCCAGCATTGGTGCACAATTGGCTGCCATGCGCCAATGCAGGCACCCTTGCACCATGGTGCAAGGGTGCCTGCATTGTGGGAATTATTGTTTTACTGCAGGAAGGCACACCTTCCTGCACAAAAACAATCAATGGGGGCTCTTTCCTCCTTCTATGTGTGCTGAAGAATGCAGCACACATAAAAAGAGGAAAAACAAGGAGAAATAGTTATTTCTCTTCGTTGCTCCTCCCCTGTGCCTGCCCTGGGGAGGTGTGGGTTTTTGATGAATTCCTAGGTTTACAGAACGTTGCATATCTGGGAATGTGTCAAATGTCATGGGTCTTACAAAGGAACACCCATCATAACGACCAAGGCATGCCTACCCTTCACAGTGCAGTGTGAGGCACCGCAGCGACTTGCGCTAGGTTGCCTCACTCCATATCTACAAGGCCAAGAAAAGCCACGCAGGCTTGCAAGTGAGGCCCGTGAATTCAGTGCAACCTACGAACCGAAGGGGAGAATATGAGCAGCGTGCTCAAGTGTCTCAAAGTCAGCCTGAGACAAGTACAGGGCCTGTAGTGAATGCGCCATGAGTAGGCAGAGTGATCCAAACTGAAGAAGCTGTAAGCGCAGACTCTGAGTTTGGAGAAGGTACAAGTGGTGTGACCAGAGGGGGGCCAAGAAACGAAAGGTGGCCAAAGAGATTTGAGAGATGTAGAGTCTCTGTCTTAAGAATGCATTCCAGGCGTCAACAAGAAGACCGAGGCCAGGGAGCAAAGTGACCGTGACAGTGAAGAGCCTGAAGTTGGGAGATCAAAGAGAACATAGGTGCCTAGTCGAAAGTACTCCTGAATGGACATATTTTGCTGAGAGTGAAACTGATTTGAGACTACATGAGATTGATGACTGACAGACTGTTTTTGAGAAACCTCCATGATCCAAGCTGCCACATTTGACTTTGACTGAATCCTGATTTTGGTTGAACTGAAGTCAAATGACACTTCTGAATGATTGAACTTTTGAACTGAACTTTGTGATGAACTTTATGGGCAAGATTCCTGTAGGAGAGCAGGCTTATCGTTTTAGAAGAAGACTGATGTAGGCCTAGCGATTGATTTTAAAGCAAATGAGCTTGACACTCACTGTGAACAAGTAAACAGTTTTGCATAATTTTGATACAAAGACACTTGTTGACTGCTTGTTTATGTTATTTTTGAGTTCGCCTTTTTTAAGCCTCTCTGATTTATTAGAAACCATGTCGAAATAGAACAATATTGGTCATAGTATCAGTAGTTCTATCCTTTTCATGATATGCTTGTTAATAAGTGTGAGTTCCCCTGCAAAAATAGTTGCCTCTCCTACCTCTGTAGAAGAGCAATCCAGAATAGAGCTTGATTTGAAAAATGAAGAAAAGCAAGTTAGGTTAAATTTTTTAGAGCTTCTGCAAGGCAAAGGATTTGAAGGAACTGTTTCCCAATAAATTTTTCTTTCGGTTGTTTCATGGTTATTCATAGTTAAAAAAGACTCTTAAGTGTGCTATAAGTGTACCTATTTGCCGATATCAATTGCTGGTGGTATGAGATATCACCACATTCCACTAACATACCCTCTATCTTGGAGCATTATTACTAGTTTGTTATATCGACAAGGTTAAGTTTATCATTTTTCAAATGTTGTCAAGCCCATACACAAGGTATCTTTGATTAAGGCATAGATTTCGTATTTTTCAGTTGCACGTGTAAATGAATGGGGATACTTTCTGGATGGCGAGACTACCCTGTCTTTTAACAAAAAGAATCTTACTTGCAAAATAAACAGGATTGGAAAGGATTTTATGGAAGAGTTGGAGGAAAGATGGGAACAGGTTACTAAGAACTCAAAGAATAGCAAGGCAACTAGTTGGAAGAAGGAAGAACAGGAGTTTTAGGATGCAGGTGTGCATCCTAGATTAAGTCTGTATATGATAAAGGAAGGGAAATTATGTTTCACAAGAATGAAATGACAAGTTAAGAATCCATAAGAGGTAGGATGTATGCAGTGTGTACAGGGAGTGGAAGTTCAGAATGAATATATTCTGTTTGGAAGAGAACCTGTGGCTCCTGGAGTGTATAAACTTTGTGGGGCTAAATAATGCTTATTTTCAGCTTCCATCTAATTGGGTGTGTAGTTGTTACATGGAGTTAATGTTTCCAAAGGTATATCATGTAAAGAAGTTAGAAGACAAGAGTTGCACATTGGAGATCTGCTCGTAGTGCATCACAAGTAGTGGGTGATATTTCTGGTGCTATGATTCTTTCTGTAGATCTGATTTTGAATGATGTGAAAATTTGTCAGTTACACATCTTAGTTGACAGTATGGCAGCTGACACTGCAGTTGCATTACATGCCATAAATTCAGAATTAGTAGCAATGTGTGTCATGATGCTTCAAAATATGTTTGTTTAAGACATTTTGTTTGCATAAGAGGGTTAAGTTTGCAAAGTTTTGCACATCCAACAGTGCTGCATTTATGTGCCAAATAGGAGCAAGGAAATAAAAACAAATGTGAAGAATATTAAAGATCTGTCGAATGATTTGAAAGTGTTGGCAGAGACAGGTGCTTGGGAAGCAAGGGGAAAAGGATTTTCTTCTACAGGAAGTTGGCTTAGTAAGCTTGGTACTGAGTTTTTGGGCTCTATGTTAAGACCTATATTGAATATTGGCGTTTGTGTGATTTCTTTATTTTCGATAATAAATGGATTTAAGTTGATGAAGAATGAGAAAGGTTCAGACAACAATGGTGGAAAGTAATCAGCGTATTGCAAGGCTGTGAAAAGAAAGAGGGATGGAATAGAGATAAAGGAGATACAGCGCTAGGACTATTACGGACTGAAGGATTTGGAAGGATGTAGACATAAGCCAGAGAGTATACACGTCATTTGGAGGTAGTCAGGAGGTCGCAGCTGTGACCTCTAACTTGCTTCCTGCTACTCCTGCACTTCCTTTGCGACCCCTGGCCTCAGAGGAGGCAAAGGTTTTGCCCCTTCTGAGGCACGGGGTCACAAAGGAAGTGCCAGGAGTAGCAGCGGGCAAGCTAGAGGTCACAACTGCAGGGAGTTTGCTGTCGAGTTGGCAACTTTTTGACAATTATGTAGCTGGATTGAAATTGTAAACAAATTCTTGAAACCTTTGAGTGAGAAATCTTGACAAAAAAATATTTTAACTCTCAAAACGTTTTTTATCAGGGTGAGAAGTCACTGTAATACGTTCAGCATGTTTTACTTCATGTTTTAACAATATTTCACTGACCGTGTGGTTTTAGGTTGCTAACGACTTCAAACTCTCAATCAATGACTTTGATTTCATGTAGTCTGTGCTGCGATACTGAATCTTCTTAGAGGGCAAATGTATTGCCCCAGAGCGTTGATTGTGTTAACTCTTGTAAGAGGCTGAATTGGACTACATGGGATCACTGCAGCAGGCACTCAAACCGCTGCGCTTTCTCATCTGGAGTTATATTTTGGGTGTGCATCATGAACTACGAAGCTAGACTACCGAGGGAGGCAAATATTGAGGACAAAATATCAAATCCAAAATTTTGAAAGCTAAGTTAATACAGATTTGCTATCCTTAACTCCACACATAACAGTGCTTAATTTGTGCCGGTGGTTTCCGGTGCTCGGAACCGCACTTAATTGTCAAACACCGGCACTTATGACAGCTGCCACATGGTGGTACTGTTTGTGACATTTAGAGATGAGTAGCACAATAGTTTTTTTAGTAATTAAAAAGAACTAGTAAATTCAAGACATCCCATTATTCGGAATTTAGGGGCCTCAAACTGTCTGAATTGCCCCACTTGTAGCAGTGTGTTGGTTAGAAGTTATGTAGATTCAGTCATTGGCAGCGCTGACAGTGGCAATGGGTGATGCATGCTGTCATTGCCTACTGACGCGGGCCCTGGCACTTCCTTTTTTCACAAAGTAAACACTGGTATAATGGCATCTCAATTGCACATCCCTGCAACTCCCTCTTCTGCGTCCTTTTCTATTTGTTGGTAAGCTATTAAGCCACTCCCACGCCCATGTAGCCCTCTGGAAGAAGCCTGCATAGGTCCACTGCAGGTACAGGAAGTTGCTTTTCTCAGTGTGGCCCAGACGCTCAAATACACAGACAGGGAATGTCCAAGTTTAATTTCTGTTCCTCGACTGAGGGTAATTGGCAGCGTTGGCAGGTGCTATGGGTAGTGCAAACTGCAGCGGCCTCCTGCATACCTGTCACTTACAAATTAATGGCACAGAGTGATGAGGGAGCAGCGCCTTGGAGGGGGCGGGGCCTCATGCCTGGAAATACCTAAGAGGCCCTGTGCCCCTCAACAAGCCCCCCCCACCCCGCACGCCTCTCCCAGAAATGTAAAAACAAAGGGTCATTGAGGCTATCCCAATGTCCTGGGGTTTTCACACCTCTTAATAGACATTGGATGCTTACATATTAGCTTTTTGTGATTGGTTTGTGCTCTTTTTAGTCAACTAGATTTAAAGGGTGAATACATCCCCAATTTTCATTTGGTCCATCAGGTATGCCGAAATAGTTGAGTACTCGCTTTTGGTCGGTTTTTCTTCTTTATTTGAAGACATGTGCAAGAATACGAAACAGCCGACACGTGTTTCGCCCAAAAGGCCAGCAGGCCAGGGCTTTCTCATGGCTGATTGTGACAAAGAAAGTGATAACAAAGGGAAAAACCAAAAGATCAACATGTACAGGGAAAGAGATAGTGGGAAAATGTATATTGTGGGGAGCGGAGAGACAGGAGGCAAAGAGAAAGAGAAGTCAAGTACATGTAGGTCAAGGTAAAAACCAAGAAGTATATTGAGGCGAGCAGAGAGCCAGGAGGCGAAGAGTAGACAGGTACATATACGCAAGGTGAAAAACCAAGAATTTGGTAGAGGGTGATAAAGGGAGAGAGGTTGGGAAAATGTGAGTAACACCCGATGGAGCACATAGTGTGCGAAGGTTTGATATGAAGGGGAAGAAAAAGAAGCAAACAAATGCATCAAGGTCATAAGCAAGCAGGAAAGGTACATAAGGCATGTTCAAATGGGCACTTGGCCACTGATCTATAAAGGTAATGAGTAATTGGCAAGAGACTGAGAATTGCATTATGCGCATACATATGAAAAATAAATCAGTGAGGTGATGCCTTATAAGAAAACATATTGTAACATTAGTCTGTTGTTCAACAATCCTCATGTCATTTGCACATATAAGATCTGTAAAACGCGTTGTCACACATATACAATTTGAGAGGTGAAATGATTCCTTACACAGGCAATGGGTTAAAACATGAGCAAGCCGAATTCAACTTACCAGAAAGTTCTCCGTATTGTTCTCAATGTTGTTATAGAAAATAGAGGATCAGCGTATGAGCGCAAGGGAAGGAGTATGCCGAGGACAGCCAGAACACCAACAAGCATTTACAATGCAATAGGTCTCGCAATGACATTATTTTGAGCTATTGACACTGTAAATGGCAATGTCTTTAAAAAAATGAAAAGGCATTGTTATTTACAATACCAAAAGCAAAACCTATTGCATTGCATAGCCGCACACCTGCCATCAATGAACGGCTGGACGGGGCACGGTGGCAAGGCGATTTACAGATGATTTCACACACGGCCCCTGAACATATATAATGAGATTGACGACAGGGAACCGTTTTGCTCTACGGCCTCCTTGCGCCTCTAGAACACATTGCAATCCCGTACTGAAATGCAGCCCTAAACTATTGGTCTCTACTACAGCCAGCACATAAAAGATGGGGTAAACAGACATAATGGGGCCAATTCCGATCCTGTAAAAAAGCCCTACGAATAGTCGTACGGAGCGTTTTCTCCGTACGACTCGAACCAGGTAAACTCATTTCACAACCTAGGAAGTACGATTCGTACAGAAAGCCTTTTCTGTACGAATTGTACAAAAGACCGTACAGCAAAAAAATACCCACGATTCCGATCCGGAAATGCTTGTACGCGACGTCCGTACGTATTTCACCAGCGTTTTCCGGCCCAGCAAGTACGATTCGTACTGACGTCACTTCGTATGGCTCTTTGTTTACGGGAGCCAAACACAGCCGGAAAAGCAGTGTCCGACGTGAACGGTAACGCCACGGAGCCCCGGTACGCGACGCACAGCCATGAACCCTGTCGTATGTGTAATCCCGGTCCTCCTGGCCTATGACCTGGTGCACCGCACCCGACGCACATGCCGCAGAAGGTGAGAACAACATGCGTGGGTATGGTGCGTACCACACGTACCCCTACGGCGCCTTGACAACAGTGGTACGGACCGTACCCACGCATGAATGCGTGGGTACGGTGCGTAGCCCTACGGCCCCATGAGTCCTCAGGTACGGACCGTACCCACGCATGAATGCGTGGGTACGGTGCGTAGCCCTACGGCCCCATAATTAATCAGGTACGGTCCGTACCCACGCATTCATGCGTGGGTACAGTCAGTACCACACGTACCCCGTTACGGCAGCAGGAAAATTTGGATACGAGGCGTACACACGCCATGAATGTGGGCATAGAGGACTGGCCCAGCATGTTAACTACAAATTGATGTGTGTGTAGGTCATGGCCAGCAGTGTACAGCTCCAAGGGGGTGCGTGGGTGGGTGCAGAGGCCTCCCAGCAGTGCCCAGACATATGAGGGTTGGGTGTAGAGGACTACCAGCAGTGCCCAGACATATGAGGGGTGGGTGCAGAGGACTCCCAGCAGTGCCCAGACATATGAGGGGTGGGTGCATATCCCTCCCAGCAGGGCCCAGACATATGAGGGGTGGGTGCATATCCCTCCCAGCAGTGCCCAGACATATGAGGGGTGGGTGCAGAGCCCTCCCAGCAGTGCCCAGACATTTGAGGGGTGGGTGCATATCACTCCCAGCAGTGCCCAGACATATGAGGGGTGGGTGCAGAGCCCTCCCAGCAGTGCCCAGACATATGAGGGGTGGGTGCAGAGGACTACCAGCAGTGCCCAGACATATGAGGGGTGGGTGCAGAGGACTCCCAGCAGTGCCCAGACATATGAGGGGTGGGTGCAGAGAACTATCAACAGTGCCCAGACATATGAGGGGTGGGTGCAGAGGACTACCAGCAGTGGCCAGACATATGAGGGGAGGGTGCAGAGCCCACCCAGCAGTGCCCAGACATATGAGGGGTGGGTGCATATCCCTTCCCAGCAGGGCCCAGACATATGAGGGGTGGGTGCATATCCCTCCCAGCAGTGCCCAGACATATGAGGGGTGGGTGCAGAGCCCTCCCAGCAGTGCACAGACATATGAGGGGTGGGTGCATATCACTCCCAGCAGTGCCCAGACATATGAGGGGTGGGTGCATATCACTCCCAGCAGTGCCCAGACATATGAGGGGTGGGTGCATATCACTCCCAGCAGTGCCCAGACATATGAGGGGTGGGTGCAGAGGACTCCCAGCAGTGTCCAGACATATGAGAACCTCGCACACTCCTGAGGCGGAAGCCGGGAGATCACTTGCTTTTAAAAATTGTATTTCATGTGTCACAAATTGCAGACTCTCTGTATTTTAAACTGCACTCACCCTTCTGGCACCACCGGAGCGTGCTCCAGAACCGCCTAAACAGCGAACTCTTCGCTGCACCAAACGCCACAAAAACGAACCAATTCAGCCGCCATTGACGGCGAGGAACGAGGCCACGCCTACCCTTAGGCCACGCCCACTCGCCCACCGAACTATAAAACGCTGCTGACAGCGCATCAACCCAGAACCTCGCACACTCCTGAGGCCGAAGCCGGGAGATCACTTGCTTTTAAAAATTGTATTTCTTGTGTCACAAATTGCAGACTCTCTGTATTTTAAACTGCACTCACCCTTCTGGCACCACCGGAGCGTGCTCCAGAACCGCCTAAACAGCGAACTCTTCGCTGCACCAAACGCCACAAAAACGAACCAATTCAGCCGCCATTGACGGCGAGGAACGAGGCCACGCCTACCCTTAGGCCACGCCCACTCGCCCACCGAACTATAAAACGCTGCTGACAGCGCATCAACCCAGAACCTCGCACACTCCTGAGGCCGAAGCCGGGAGATCACTTGCTTTTAAAAATTGTATTTCTTGTGTCACAAATTGCAGACTCTCTGTATTTTAAACTGCACTCACCCTTCTGGCACCACCGGAGCGTGCTCCAGAACCGCCTAAACAGCGAACTCTTCGCTGCACCAAACGCCACAAAAACGAACCAATTCAGCCGCCATTGACGGCGAGGAACGAGGCCACGCCTACCCTTAGGCCACGCCCACTCGCCCACCGAACTATAAAACGCTGCTGACAGCGCATCAACCCAGAACCTCGCACACTCCTGAGGCCGAAGCCGGGAGATCACTTGCTTTTAAAAATTGTATTTCTTGTGTCACAAATTGCAGACTCTCTGTATTTTAAACTGCACTCACCCTTCTGGCACCACCGGAGCGTGCTCCAGAACCGCCTAAACAGCGAACTCTTCGCTGCACCAAACGCCACAAAAACGAACCAATTCAGCCGCCATTGACGGCGAGGAACGAGGCCACGCCTACCCTTAGGCCACGCCCACTCGCCCACCGAACTATAAAACGCTGCTGACAGCGCATCAACCCAGAACCTCGCACACTCCTGAGGCGGAAGCCGGGAGATCACTTGCTTTTAAAAATTGTATTTCTTGTGTCACAAATTGCAGACTCTCTGTATTTTAAACTGCACTCACCCTTCTGGCACCACCGGAGCGTGCCCCAGAACCGCCTAAACAGCGAACTCTTCGCTGCACCAAACGCCACAAAAACGAACCAATTCAGCCGCCATTGACGGCGAGGAACGAGGCCACGCCTACCCTTAGGCCACGCCCAATCGCCCCTTTTCCACCCTTAAAAGATGTGCAACCACCGGACGCGCAGCGGACAGGCGCAGCGGGCGCGCCATCAGCGCGCCGAAGGCGCGCCAAAGGCAAGCCCGTCTGGGCCCGTCCGGGCCCAGACGGCCTCAGGCCTGGACACTATGCCCGATTCCCAAAGGCGCATAAACTACTCCCAAGAAACACTCCGAGCCTGGAACACGAATAAACATCCCAAGTGTAAGTATATCCTCAAGGAAGACACTCCTTTTACGGGCTGCACCCTTTGCAATCCGTCAGAGGAATCGGAACGGGGCCAAGCACTTCGACTCGGCCTTCTGAACTGTAGATCTCTTGTAAAACATGCTCATGAGATAAACATCCTTGTTCAGGACTCCAGGCCGGACATACTGTTCCTGACAGAGACATGGATAACACCTAACAGTGACTTTGACATGGTCAATGCAGTCCCTCCAGGTTATCAAATTCGTTCCGTGAACAGACCGGTCGGCAGAGGCGGCGGCCTAGCTATACTCTATAAAGACCACTTCACCTGCAGAATCGACAATGGAATTGTCAAAGACTGCGAAAACTGCAACTTTACTTTCCAGATTGCGCCTGCAATCTCACTGTCGGGATTACTAGTGTACCGACCGCCTGGCCCCGTAGGGGATTTCCCCGGCACCCTGATGGATCACATCACACTAAAAGCAATCACTGCCCCCAATTTTCTCCTTCTAGGGGACCTTAATCTGCACTTCCTAGACCCTGCGGATAACACCGCAGCCAGCCTTTTAGCTGACCTTGCATCAGTCGACCTACTCCTCATGAATTCAAAAGCTACCCATGAGAAGGGCCAACTCTTGGACCCGATTTTTACAAATATCAGGAACCTCAAAACTCAAGATCCCACCCCCCTCCCATGGACAGACCACTTATTGGTCCCCGTGGCCTGGTACCTCCAGACTACCCCGGCCCTCGCACAGAAAACCAGGACACTTGGGAGACGATGGCATAAGCTGATACCAGAAGAATGGGAAGCGAAGTTGAGAGAATCTACCACACCTCTCTCCTCGGACCCCAACATGGCGGATAGAGAGTTCAACGACTGGCTCACCCACTCCCTAGACAGCCTTGCCCCACTAACCAGCACCCTCAAACACATCAAAAGGATCAACCCAGCGCCATGGTATACTCCTTCCCTGAATGCACTAAGAAAGGAGTGCAAAAGGACAGAACGCATCTGGAGAAGACATAAGTCTGTGAAAGAAAAAGACGCTTTTCAGCTATCTATGAAAGCGTACAAACTAGCACTTCGGAACGCTAAAAGTGCTTTCTATGAGGAGAAAATAAGGAATTCCTCCTGCTTAGCTAAGGAAACCTTCCTGATTCTTAAAGAACTCCTACAGGTCCCTGACCCCCCTCAAAAACCTTTAGATCCCAAAGCAGCGGAAGAAAAATGCGTCAACCTAGCCACCTTTTTTGACGAAAAATTTTTAAAAATCCTGGCCTCCCTTCCCTTCGCTAAAGTAGACACTACTGGAAAAGCTATGGACCCATCTCTCCCACAGAGGAACCCCTCCACGAAACCCGACACACCCCATCTGGCGCTTTTCGGACCTGCCACTACAGAGGAGGTCGCGGCAATTTTTACCTCAATTAAGAGTGGTGCCCCCAGCGACCCAGTACCCGTAAGACTCCTTAAAGATATCATCCACACCATAGTGCCCCCATTGACAGCCCTTATTAACATCTCACTAACCCAAGGCGAAGTCCCTTTGAGTTGGAAGAAAGCGGTAGTTAAAGGGCTCCTTAAGAAACCCTCACTGGATCCTGAGGATTTATCAAACTATAGACCAATCTCCCTCCTCCCGTGGATTGGTAAGGTCGCAGAGAAATTTGTAAATAAAAAATTGTCCAACTTCTTGGAAACCAACCATCTCCTCAAAGACTCTCAAACAGGTTTTCGACCAGGTCAGGGCACTGACACCGCTCTCCTCGCAGCAGTGGAAAAGACCAGAGAAATTCTCGATACAGGAGGATCAGTGGCAGTGGTCCTCCTGGACTTGAGCGCGGCCTTCGACACTGTCAGCCACCAGGTCCTAAACCAACGTCTAGAATACATCGGTGTGAAGGATACAGCACTGAAATGGCTCTCGTCCTTTCTCTACCGTCGCTCCTTCCAAGTATGGGAGGGTGAAAGCCGCTCCCCCGCCACCCCCCTCCGGTGTGGTGTGCCACAGGGCTCATCACTAAGCCCCACGTTATTTAACGTGTACATGGCCCCACTGGAAGAGCTGGTCGCCCCTTTCGGAGTCACCATCGTCAGTTATGCTGATGACACTCAGCTTGTAGTGACTCTCTCCCACCCCAAGCAAGAGCCTTCCAATCTTCATTATTATTATTATTATTATTATTATTATGTTTCTTATATAGCGCCTGAATCGACCCCCGAAGGGGTATCTCCGCGCTTGCCTTGGGAACCCGTCCTGGCTTTTCCCTGTGAGATATTCATGACTGCCTCTCCATTTTACACCAATGGATGAGCGACTCTGCCCTAAAGTTAAACGGGTCAAAAACGGAGATCCTTCTCCTAGGTCAAAAGACGCTGAATCTACCCCCTAACATCTGGCCAGTCTGTCTGGGTGAACCCCCTTCCCCTAAAACGGAAGTGAAGAGTCTGGGAGTATGGCTAGAGAAAGATCTCACCTTCAGAACACAGGCAAGGAAAACGGCCGGCATTTGCTACGGCATTTTAAGATCATGTAGAAAGGTACTCCCCCTACTCCCGTTCCAGTCCCAACTACTACTGATCCAAGGCCTAGTTGTGTCCAGGTTGGACTACAGCAACGCCATTTACTTAGGAGCCCCGGAATCCACTCTTCAAATACTGCAGAAAACCCAGAACGCCGCTGCCCGTCTGCTCACGAATACCCCAGCCAGAACATCAGCCAAACCCGCACTGAAAAGACTGCATTGGCTTCCGATCAGGGAAAGAGTGATTTTCAAGGCCCTATGCCTGGCTCACAAGGTACTCCACAATGCAGGCCCTCCAGCCCTCAACAAATGCATCACCCCCTATAAACCCACAAGAGCGCTCCGCTCAGACCAGGAAAACCTACTTGTGGTTCCGAGGGTGAAAAAGGCCCGCACAGGAGGCCGTCGCTTCTCAGTCCACACAGCCAAACAATGGAACGCGCTCCCCTTAAGAATCAGATCAGAACCTAACCTCCTGCGCTTCAGGAAATCCCTCAAGACTTTCCTCCTTCCCTAAAACCGACTGGACCCCTTACTTTCATCCTCAGGACTACGAGGTTTAGCGCTGGGATACTCTTGGGTGACTACGCGCTCTACAAAAACCTAAATAAATAAATAAATGAGGGGTGGGTGCAGAGGACTCCCAGCAGTGCCCAGACATATGAGGGGTCGGTGCAGAGGACTCCCAGCAGTGCCCAGACATATGAGGGGTGGGTGCATATCACTCCCAGCAGGGCCCAGACATATGAGGGGTGGGTGCATATCCCTCCCAGCAGTGCCCAGACATATGAGAGGTGGGTGCATATCACTCCCAGCAGTGCCCAGACATATGAGGGGTGGGTGCAGAGGACTCCCAGCAGTGCCCAGACATAGGAGAGGTGGGTGCAGAGGACTCCCAGCAGTGCCCAGACATATGAGGGGTGGTTGCATATCCCTCCCAGCAGTGCCCAGACATATGAGGGGTGGGTGCATATCACTCCCAGCAGAGCCTAGACATATGAGGGTGGGTGCATATCCCTCCCAGCAGGGCCCAGACATATGAGGGGTGGGTGCAGAGGACTACCAGCAGTGCCCAGACATATGAGGGGTGGGTGCATATCCCTCCCAGCAGGGCCCAGACATATGAGGGGCGGGTGCATATCCCTCCCAGCAGTGCCCAGACATATTAAGGGTGGGTGCAGAGCCCTCCCAGCAGTGCCCAGACATATGAGGGGTGGGTGCAGAGCCCTCCCAGCAGTGCCCACACATATGAGGGGTGGGTGCAGAGGACTACCAGCAGTGCCCAGACATATGAGGGGTGGGTGCAGAGGACTCCCAGCAGTGCCCAGACATATGAGGGGTGGGTGCAGAGGACTACCAGTAGTGCCCAGACATATGAGGGGTGGGTGTATATCACTCCCAGCAGTGCCCAGACATATGAGGGGTGGGTGCATATCCCTCCCAGAAGTGCCCGGACATATGAGGGGTGGGTGCAGAGGACTCCCAGCAGTGCCCAGACATATGAGGGGTGGGTGCAGAGGACTCCCAGCAGTGCCCAGACATATGAGGGGTGGGTGCAGAGGACTCCCAGCAGTGCCCAGACATATGAGGGGTGGGTGCATTTCACTCCCAGCAGTGCCCAGACATATGAGGGGTGGGTGCATATCCCTCCCAGCAGGGCCCAGACATATGAGGGGTGGGTGCAGAGGACTACCAGCAGTGCCCAGACATATGCGGGGTGGGTGCATATCCCTCCCAGCAGTGACTAGACATATGAGGGGTGGGCACAGAGCCCTCCCAGCAGTGCAAAGACATATGAGGGGTGGGTGCATATCACTCCCAGCAGTGCCAGACATATGAGGGGTGGGTGCAGAGCCCTCCCAGCAGTGCCCAGACATATGAGAGGTGGGTGCAGAGGACTACTAGCAGTGCCCAGACATATGAGGGGTGGGTGCAGAGGACTACCAGCAGTGTCCAGACATATGAGGGGTGGGTGCAGAGGACTACCGGCAGTGCCCAGACATATGAGGGGTGGGTGCAGAGGACTCCCAGCAGTGCCCAGACATATGAGGGGTGGTTGCATATCCCTCCCAGCAGTGCCCAGACATATGAGGGGTGGGTGCATATCACTTCCAGCAGTGCCCAGACATATGAGGGGTGGGTGCAGAGGACTACCAGCAGTGCCCAGACATATGAGGGGTGGGTGCAGAGGACTCCCAGCAGGGCCCAGGCATATGAGGAGTGGGTGCATATCACTCCCAGCAGTGCCCCACTCCCAGGAGGATGGATGTCATTCACACACTGCATGACACACCACATGTGGGTGTGAGGACATACAACACATGTATACCCACCCATGGCGGATGCCCCACAATACACACCCGGATTTAATGCCAACAGACTGTATAGTCATGGAAATGCATACTAAAATAAGTTAGCCAAGGGGACCACACACTGTCACGCACATCACAGGAGTGATAGGAATGTCCAGGTGCTGGTCCAGCCACCCAGATGATGTCTCTCATGTAAGGAATAGGGTTCACTGCCACTAGATACAATGCCCACAATTGTGAGTCAGGTGCCCAAATACCCTGCATTACACGTGCCATTTGTGTGTTAGGCCGTGATTACACGCATGCATAGTGCTGAAAAGGGACAATTGCTCCCTGATGCCATTCCTACATACACAAAACACAAGTACATTGACTGGCAAGGATGGCACAGACGAGTTAGCAGGAGACATTGGTGAGCATGCATGGCCATTGGTGAAGGGATCTGTCACCAACAAAGGATATGTTGACATAGGTCAGCACAACAATTGTGCAACTGTTTGCAGGGAACATGTCAGGTGCCACAGAGGAAGGAACACTTCCTGGGACAATGTCTCACAATCCAAAGGAACACTCACTACCAATTAATATTTTCACAGACATTGAGATGGCACCCAGACACCATGGTCCACCTCATGACCATCATACTAAAACATTTCTCAGAACCCTAACACATTACCAGAACACCAACTTCATGGGCCTTGTCACCAACATCTAGTACCTGAAATGCAATAGTGTGGAAACTAAAAGAAAAGGCTTTATTCAGCACACAAACAAAAGAAGTTGTAAATAAAACACTATTTACAAAGGCCAATGGCCAGTCCATAGATTGAGTCCAAGGGTGGACGGATGCGAGTGTGTCCACCCCTACCTTGCCTGCACAAAGTCACCTCAAGGGTTGTCGACCGGGGGGGGGGCATCATCAGTGGGAGTACCAGGCACCGCAGGGACAGGAGTGGGTTGGGTAGGTGTGGTGGGTGCAGGGCTGGACATATCCACCACAGGGGGTGGTGCAGCGCCAAAGGTGGTGGTGAGCAGCTCGCTGCACACTGCAGCCAGGGCGTCCAGAGGAACCCCTGCACCGGAACGAACACCAGGGCCAACGGAGGGGGGGTGTCCGAGGGATGGGGTGCAGCGCTCTTGGGGGAGGTGGTGGACATGGGGGGGACTCAACTCCCCTGGCCGTAGACTTCCTCAACCGCTTGCAGGGTGGTGTCACAGTGGGGCTGAGGGACAGACTAGCCATGTAGCTCTCTTTGGGTGACATTTTGCCAGGGGAGCTAAGGGGAGTGGATTTGGAGGAAGTGGGTCGTGGGGACTGCGGACTCTGACTGTGGCTGCGTGTCTGCCGTTTGCCCCCAGACCCTGTCGGTGTGACTACATCCCCCTGAGTGTGCGTGCCAGGAGGTGTGCGCTGTGCCTTAGTTGGGGGTGTGCTGGATGTGTCTGTTGTGTGCCTGTGACTGTCTGTGTGTGCTTTGGACAGGCATATGAGAGGGCAGTGTGGATGGGTCCGGGATAGGGGGGGGACGGAGCGCCGCAGGAGAGACACTGCTTCCTTCAGTGAAGAGTCCATGGACCGCAGAAACCTGCGTTGCTCAGTCATCGTTGATGACATGCCCTCCACGAACGACACCAACTGTGTGAGCAGTCTAGTGTGTTCATGGAGGACATGCAGCATCGATGCCTGACCAACCTGCAACTGGTGCAGTGTGTCCACAGACTCTTCACTGAGGGCAGCAGGGGATGACAGGTGCAGGGGGTACGGTGCCTGGTCCGAAGGAGACACGGTGGGACCCTGCACGGACAGAAGGGAAGGGAGCAACTGGGATGGCGGAGATGTCAATGGAGGAGGCAGGTACAGATGGTGTGATTCTGCCAGATGTTGTTGCATCCTCCGCCTCCTCAAGGATGTCAGCCTGGGACCCGTCGGTGTCGTACATGCTCTCGCCTCCGGACAGGTCCTCTGACTGACTCCCCTCGTCCTCCGTGCCACTGTCTCCTGCTGATTCCACAGCACTGGTGGCACTGTCGCTGGGTCCCTCCTCAAGGTCCATGCCGGTGTCTCCCTCGCGTGTGGATGATGATGCTGTGGGCAAGGAGAAGAAACCAGAAAGCATCAGTCACCTGTATACATCTGACACATGAGCACAAGCACAATAGGTCACAGTGCATATCAGGCAATGCATCATGAGTAACAGCTGGATAACTCTGCACATATCTAAGCCCTGTACTGCCCAGTTGGTAGACCCACCATGCCACTTTGACACCAGGAAACTCAATACACAAAAGGCCACTACTTGAATGAGCAATACACTGAGAAGCTAGTGTCTGTGAACCGGTGAGCACAGCAATACAATGAAGTCATGACACCTCTTGTTTACCCTGAAATAAACCGTAGTGGTGCACTCAAGGTAAACTTACACACCTCAATACTCAAGGTGCCACCACACTGAGAGACCTGTAAGTCCCTTGGAACACAAAACGAACAAATGTTGGTACGTTGGGACTCACACAACTTCAACCAATCTACATGTTTGGGATGTGCCAATTGGCCATTTTGCTAATAGAACACTGATGTGCCTGCATGCAAGATGTTGCACAAGGCAGTGCATACAAAAGTACATTGACACTGTCATTGAAGAAGCTGCCACCTGTTCGGAGGAGCTACTGTCAGAAATAGGTTGTGTTGCAGAAAGTACATATACATGGGCCCACGGAAGTCTGGACGTCTTGACACTCGTTAGTTTGTATCACCGACAACTAATGAGTCTCACAAAATCAAGACCACCGTGGGAACATGTATATGGAGAATCTGTGACAACATTTATTTAAAACAGTGTGTGGCATCTCATGTTGTGGGGTTTATAATGTTAGTATTCCCATGACATCACTAGCTGATGTCATGGATTGTTGAGCTTAACTAGGTTCTGTAAACCACCAGTTATGAACTGATGGCTGGCGGTTGGATGGGATCTTTCCTGTTACAATAAATCTACTGTTATTCATCTACACGGTATCCTGCTTCTATTTCAAGATACTTCATTGGCGTAGTCGGCATTGGAACACGATGAACGGGAAGATCTCAACACGGGAGTCAAGCTATTGAATCGTCTCCTTTCCTCTGATCCTTGTGTGTCAAGTACACTAAGAGGAAGCCACATCAGTCACTGTTAATTTAAATTGGATCGCTCCTCGATTGTTACTATCTTCGTTTGGATCGCACCTGGATTGTTAATATCGTTGTCTGTCTATTCGTGAAGAGGAGTGGCACTGAAATCGTATGGCTATTTAACTGTTTGCTCTCACAACGTGGGGCCCTGCAACGAGTGTTTTCTTCTCAGTGCCATACACTTCGGCAATGATATAGATGGATTTTAATGGTGCAACATTTTCATCGACGTCGTAACTGAGTTCGAGATTTTGGCTGAAAGGTATAATCTCTACATAAATTATTGATTTCAAGCCGCAATTGATATTCAAAGGTAAACATACTTTTACGTTTCAACGGACATGGTGCGGCATACCTGGATCTAGAACTTTCAAGCTGGCATTCTTCTTTCTGGATTCCGTGATCGATCTTCATCGCGCTCATTCGGGGCATGACGGAAGATTCTACGAGGAACTTTGGAACACGTCTTCACAGAATTGCTTCGGAGATTGACTTTTCTGGCATACTGTAGTTCGTCATCGCGCATCACGTCACGTTGGACGTGCGTGGTGGCCATTTTGTTGACGGTTGCTTAGCAACTAAGTTTTTTTAACGCAATTTATCCGTTTGTGTCCGAGAGTGTTTCATTAGCCTTATAACAACTCGTAGTTGTTATAAGGCTAGGAAGGGAACAAATTGGAAGGGAACAAATTGTTATTGCTCGTTTGATACGTAACTGACATGTATAAACTAAGTAGTTAATCCTGTAAATGCAAGTTGAGAGTGGTATAGGTTTAGCGATTATTTAAGGCAATAGGCATATCAATTTAATTGATTATTGTTACCTAGCGCATTACCATTCAGTCATGCAGAATGTTACTGCGGCACCTTTCTTCTTATCATCTCCTGGTGCTCCTCCAATCAAATGGAAAAAATGGAAGGTGGTGTTTGAAAGATATGCCAGGGTATGTGGTCAGTCTTTAAGTGCTGAAAGACGGTCGGCATTATTACTTCATTGTTTGGGTTCGGAGGGCCAGGATGTTTTTGACAACTTGCCAGATCTATCAGCTGAGGAAGCTAGAGGCCTAAATGATTATGACATTTGTATTAAGAAGCTGGATAAGCATTATTTGCCAAAAGTCAGCACTATCCTGGAAAGGTATCAATTTGCAAAGAGAATGCAATCCACAGATGAGTCAATTGAGGATTATATAACTCAGTTGAGGAAGCTTGCTTCTTCCTGCAAGTTCGATAATTTAACTGATGAACGCATCAGGGATCAATTCATGTTTGGGTGCAACATGGAAAAAGTTAGGGAAGAGTTATGGTTGAGGGACGAACCATCCCTAGATGAGGTGTTGAGTGTTGCAAAACGAATAGAACACTCCTTAAAATGTGTTGCAGTGATAAAGAAAGATGCTGAAAAGGGGTCAAAGGTTGAGGTGGTAAAGATTAAATCTGAAAAAGGTGATCTAAATACTAAAACACAATCAGATAATGTAGGGATGGAAAGGAAATGTTATAGATGCGGGAAAGTGGATCATTTGGCTAATGATAGAAAATGTCCGGCTCTCAATCAAACTTGTTCAAAGTGTAAATTAAAGGGGCATTTCACTGCTTTTTGCAAAACTAAACTTAAGACAAAAGTCAAAGAGGTAGAAATTTATCAAGAAAATGATTCTGACGACTCAATTTGTGGACAAATTGTAGTACAAGTTGAGGAAAAAACTGGTAAAAAAAACAGGCCCATATGATGAAATTATGGTGGAGGGAGAAGGCACCAAGGTATTATTTGATTCCGGTGCTAAGATCACCATAGTTTCAAATGATTTTTATGTATCCAAACTTAAAGGAAAGGTTACTCTCATCAAACCTGACATCATACCGTTGGCTTATGGGGGAGAACCTATAAAGTTACATGGGTATTTCAATGGTCTAATAGAATATAAAGATCGGTTGATTGCTGGAAAAATCTATGTCTCAAAGCGTGGAGATAGCATCATTAGTTGGTTACATCAAGGGGATTTGGGAGTGTTTCTTGATCCAAATGCAGATTTTCCGATACAATTGAGGGAGAGGATCCATTCAGTTGATAACAATGTCAATGAAACGTATGCTCATATGCTCAAATCTGAATTTCCAAAAGTATTTAGGGATATCTTGGGATGTCTGGAGGGGTATAGACACAAGATACGACTAAAAGCTGATGCGATTCCTACACAATGTAAGGTAAGGAGTGTTCCACTATCAGTTAAAGAGGATATGAAAAAGGAAATAGAAAAACTGAGCAGTGGTGGGATCATTGAAGAGGTGGAAGGATCGCAATGGCTTGCTCCAGTTGTCGCAGCTCGCAAACCAAATGGTAATTTGCGTTTGTGCATTGACTTAAGACAACTGAATAAGTGTGTTGTGGTGGACAGATATCCATTACCTAATATTACAGAATTGTTAACATTACTTGATGGAGCAAAAATTTTCAGCACATTAGATTTAACCTCGGCGTATCACCAAATTGAACTTGATGAGTCGTCTCGGGATTGTACCTCGTTCATTACTCCATTTGGCACATTTAGATTTAAGAGAATGCCTTTTGGTTTGGTGTCTGCCTCCTCAGTGTTTCAAAGAGTAATGGAAAGAGTATTAAAAGATCTCCCTGGAGTGTGTGTCTATCAAGACGACATATTGGTTTTTGCTAAAGATGACAGGGAACATGACATTAGATTGAAATCTGTGTTAAAAGCTTTGAGTGAGCATAACCTCACGATCAAGGTGGAAAAATGCTCATTTAAATGTAATACCATCAATTATCTTGGTCACAGCATCTCAGGGGAGGGTGTAAAGCCCAAGTCCAAGTTGGTTGAAACCATCACAAAAATGTGTTCTCCTACCAACAAGTCTGACCTTATGAAATTTTTAGGGATGATTGAATATTATGCCAAATTTATCAAAGGGTTCGCTTTGGCAACTGTGAATATGAGAAGGTTACTACGAAAGGGTGAGGAGTACTTGTGGTCAGAGAAATGTGAGGAGGAATTTGTGGCCATAAAGGGGAAACTAGGACTAGCTCCTTCTTTGAAGAGTTTTGATCCTTCTGGTAAATCCATTTTGGTGACAGGTGCGAGTGAGAAGGGGTTGGGAGCAGTTTTGAAGCAAAGTGGTAGCAATGGCATGAAAACTATTATGTTTCTGTCCAGAAGCCTTAGAGATCCGGAGACTAGGTATTCAGTTGTCGAGAGGGAAGCGTTAGCTGTGTTTTGGGCGGTTAAAAAACTCAAAAAGTTTCTGTGGGGTGTAGACTTTGAGGTCCATACGGATCATAAGCCATTAATTGAGATTTTCAGTAAGAAAGGTTTGGATCTAATATCTGGTAGGATTACCAAGTGGGTGATTGGTTTACAGGAGTATAATTTCATGATCAAGTATATTCCGGGAATTGAAAACGGTGTAGCGGATGTTCTATCGCGTTTGGTGCCCTCTGTTGGTTTGCATGAGTGTAGTCCTGACTATGAAGAGGATGATGAGATTGTTTGTGTTGTAGATCAGGTTATTATATCGGAAGATAGGTGGTTAGATGAAATACGGAAGGACTTAACCTTGTGTGAAGTTATGTCCTTGTTAAAGGCAGGGTGGTCCTCCAGTAAAAATGTTTCTGAGAATGTGAAGTGTTTTTGGGGTGTACGTAATGAATTGTCAGTAGACAAAGATTTCTTGTTTAGGGGAACAAGACTGATTCCTCCTACTTCCCTAAGAAAGGAATTGGTAGACTCAGTACATGTGGCTCATTCAGGTCTAACTAAGTGCAAAGAAAGGTTGCGCATGTCTTATTGGTGGCCAGGTATGGACAGAATGGTTGAGCGTATTATTAGAGATTGTGTGTCGTGTGCTATCAGCGACAAATCCAAGTGTACACATGAACAACCGATGGTCTTAAGGAAACGTCCAAATGGACCTTGGCAGGAAATTGCGTTGGACATAGTGGGTCCCATTCATGGGAAAGAATCTCAAACATACTTACTAGTGGTCATAGACATGTATTCTAGGTGGCCTGAGGTGTTCTTCTTGACATCTGTCAACACTGGCAATGTTATTGATTGTTTGAAGTCTTTATTTGCCAGGGAAGGTTTGCCCATTTCTATTTTATCGGATAATGGGGTTCAGTTAATTTCTAGAGAAATGGAACTGTTCTTGTCGTCCAAGGGAATTGTACATAAAACCTCTGCTCTCTATCACCCAGAAACTAATGGGATGGTAGAAAGGTTTAACAAAGTGATTAAGGAAACCATTGCTTTAGCAAAAAGTGTTGGTGCCGATTGGAAAAAAGAGGTCATTGCAAAAATTGAGGAATATAGGCTAGCTCCACACTCAACCACAGGGAAAACTCCTTTTCTACTGTTTCGGGGTAGACTTCCAAACACGTGTGTTGAACCGTATTGGGTCAATAAATATGAGTTACTAAAAGGAAAAGATAAGGTATGTGATGGTGAAGAAATGGTGAGAGTTGAGGAAGAGAAAGGGAGAAGAAGGAAGGAATATTTTGATAAGAAACATGTTGTAAAGAGGACTGTGGTACATGTGGGAGATTGGGTCATGATTAAGCGTCCTGGTGTTTTAGGCAGCTCAATGTCCAAGTACATGAAACCTGTCAAGGTGACTAAAAATTTTTAAAATGCAATCCAAACTCATGATCATCGCATTTGGAACTTGAATAGAGTTGTAGTGTGTAAGGGAAAGTTGGAATGTGATGTGGAAATTGATTCAAAGGGAAATGATAATAATGCTTCACACAGTAATGGTGGAGTGGGTGTGAAATTGGACTGTCGTAGAAAATCCAACAGGGTGGTCATGAAGCCAGGTTATTTGGCAGACTTCATTTAATGGTCATGAAGCCAGGTTAGTTGGCAGACTACATTTAATTTTTCTTTATTTTATTTTCAGTGTATATGTATATATGTTATGATATTGCTTTCTGTATTTGGGGAAGGGAGATGTGTGGCATCTCATGTTGTGGGGTTTAGAATGTTAGTATTCCCATGACATCACTAGCTGATGTCATGCATTGTTGAGCTTAACTAGGTTCTGTAAACCACCAGTTATGAACTGATGGCTGGCGGTTGGATGGGATCTTTCCTGTTACAATAAATCTACTGTTATTCATCTACACGGTATCCTGCTTCTATTTCAAGATACTTCACAGTGGCTTTATAGAAAATGTGCCAGCTCATTCCATGACAGTGTCAATGTACTTTTGTGGGCACTGCCTTGTGCGACATATTGCATGCAGGCACATTAGTGTTCTTAACACAAATCAACAAATGTCCACATGTGAAACATGAACAACTGTTGACAAGTGCTGTGAGTGCCTAGGTACAAATCATGAAGAGTAACAAACAGAATCATGTCAGTTGTCACCAGGCCATCCGTCACCTGATGACACAGTTGGCTACACATATGACCTACTGCATGGCATCTGGAGTGGCACCCATGTCCACACCCAGGACAATGCATAAGCCAATGGGACTGCAATTGGGTGTTAAAAAAGACCAGCTGTACTATGGGGACACCCTCATGGCAAGCCTGAATGTACACACAGATGTCAGCACACACAGTCCAAACTGCGTTGCATCAGAACCACACACGTGCCAAAAAATGTATGGGCAGGATTCTTGTTGGTAAAAAAAAAGACACAGGCTGCAAAGCACGCACATTGAGCACTGGCCAGCATCACAGGGGCACTGCCCAGTGTATTTTAGTACAGCCAATTCTCCCACAAATGTCAGACCTGCCAGTTAAAAATCTGAGTTGCACATGTATGCCTCTCCCGCACCCCCCTCCCCCAATACCTGAGTCAATGTGATGTATACAGATCAAGAAGTGACACCTCTTATTCAGGGTTACAACAACTATGCTTGCAGAATAGCTTCATTGACACCACATCACCTCGTGGGGCTGAGAACACATATTTGTGACGAACAACCATCAACAGATTGTTGTGAATAGCCACACAGGCAATGCCCAGTGTGAGTATGCACAAGCAAAATGTTGTATCCCTGTCCAGTGGACACATGTAGCACACATTAACCAAATCAAAGTAGGGCAGGGAACAATGCCACAGAGGCAGACCTATGCAGCACATACAGAGAATGTGCACAGTGTTGGATGACACACATGATTAGGAGGCCAGGGTGTCTCAGGGGACTGTAGTGGGCACACTGCTCCATGGTCCTGGAATGAGCTGACTCTACCATGTACAACCGTCATGGCACTATGCATATCTCACACTCATGCACATCATGTCTGAGGCCACAACATTGCACATGCATGCTGCAAGGGTGTCCAGTTGAAGGCTCACACTCCTATGTTGAGAATCAGCATCAGTGGCAACAACTATGGACCCCCTACATAGTGAACAGGTCATGGCACAGGCAAGGTACCGACGCAAGTCACAGACCACCCACCCACAGGATGCAGAAAGCAATATGCACTTAGATGTACTGGCACCATAGATGACCATGTGCAAATGTGATTACACACACACCAGGGGACACATGTCAAGGAGAGGAAGGGATGAAAAAGATGGGCAGGTGACATTTAGAAAGAGAAAATGCACTGCACATATGAACTCTGGGAGTGTATTCATGAAAAATAGCACTTCCTGAAGCTGGTGACACATAACACAACAAAAAGCCATGTACCTACCCCCTCCTTGCTGCTGTTCCTCCTCTAACTGCCTATCGAGGTCAGGGAAGACCTCCGCCAGGACACGTTTCATGTGGAGGGTCAGGTGTCGGCGCCCGCCGTGGCGGCGAGGTGGAGAGAGCTTCGGCAGGACCCAGTCGATCGGCCGGGTCCAGCACCGGATGTCCTGCCACCTCTTGCGGACCTGGGCCAGCTGCCGATCACACCCCCCGCAGTCCTCACGGCCCTGACGACGTTGGTCCAGATGACCCCCTTCTCGTAGGCAGTTACCTGTCAGGATGACAAAGTGACACAACATCAATACACCTGCTCCATGTCCCAGAAACACACATCAGAACATCTTTGAAATGTTGAAAAGGGCATAGGATGCTGACAGGAATAGCCTCATTCACAACATGCAAGTGGCCTGTGTGCAAGCGCACATGCAGTACATGGCATTGAAAGTCTACAGGTGGCATGAGGGTTGCAAAACACTCAATGCACATGCCACACACTGTGCAGCACATGCAACAGCAGGCTGATGGCTAACACGTGCCATGCAGTCACATGTCCCACTCCACTGACGCACCCTCAGCAGACTAGACAGACACACCCAGCCACTGAGCACTGGCCTGTCATTGACCACAGCGGATACAACCCTCACTCTGCACATGTGCCATTTGCCAGGGGGGAGTCACAGAGGTCGTGGCAGCTCTGCAAGTCAGACAGAAAGCACGGCTCACTTTTCACATCAGATGGTTAGATCAGTAGACTTCCACATGCAGGTGTGGTGCAACACTTCACATAGACACTCACCCACATTACAAGGAACATTCACACACGTCAATGTCCATGCGTTCGTACACGTCATTTGGACACTCTCACCACAGGTCCATCCAACTCATACACATCTGTGGGTACAGTCACCTGTCTCACCGGGGAGAACACTGAATCACCTCAGGACAACATGAAGAAAAGCCCCCAAGGATTAGCCAGGCTGAATGTCTCATGCACTATGCAGTGAAAGTCACTGTGAGCACCATGCAAGTGAGGAGTGCAGACAGGAACTACATGATGCACTGCATGAGTGACATAAGCATCCCCCCCCCCCGGGACACACTCTGAACACCATTGCATGTCAGTCCCACCTGGACACAATATTGACTGTCCCACAACAGGTGCATAGGCAAAGGTAGTGGACTCAGAACTCACCTGCTCCCCTGCTCTCCCATACAGGCTGGTGTACTGTGGGAGGAGGACGTCCAGCAGGGCCTCATTCTCCACCAGGGTGAATGGCTGGGCCCTCTCCACAGCACGAGACATGGTCCAGGGAAGCAGAGACAGCAGCAAGGTTGTCGACAGGAAAGTTGTGCAGGCAAGTGCCCTCTCATGGCTTCTGGCTGCCTTATATCTGTCTTGCTCAGGGCCATTCATTTTGAGGAGTACATAGTGATTGGTCAGAATCATTCGCATCTTACGTTTACTCCAATCCCTTTAAACATACAGCAGTGACAGCATTAGCATCGTTCAAATTTAGAGCACCATGTCAAGTCAACAACCACTTTGCAACATTGTATATTGTGGCCCACTGACTTTTCCAGGACACCTGCTGGAAAAATTTGAAGAGAAAACTCGGTATCCATGGCAACCTGCATGCATTTAGGGCCTAATACCTGTCCCTTATGTGTCCCCTATGTAAATTTGAAAGCCACACACAGGTACGGTGCGTTTCACACGTACCCCTACGGCACCAGTTGCACTGTGCGTGTGACACGTACCTGTCGGCACTGTTAGTACAGGTACGTGTAGGCACTGTTGGTACACGTATGTGTACGCACCAGTTGTACACGTCCGTGTACGCACCAGTCGTACACAGACGTGTACAACTGGTGCGTACACGGACGTGTCCAAGTACGTGTAGGCACTGTTAGTACACGTACGTGTACACACCAGTTGTACACGTCCGTGTACGCACCAGTCGTACACGGATATGTACGACTGGTGCATACACGTACGTGTCCAAGTACGTGTAGGCACTGTTAGTACACGTCCGTGTACGCACCAGTTGTACACGTCCGTGTACGCACCAGTTGTACACGTCCGTGTACGCACCAGTCGTACACGGATGTGTACGACTGGTGCCTACACATACGTGTACAGGTACGTGTAGGCACTGTTAGTACACGTCCGTGTACGCACCAGTCGTACACGGACGTGTACGACTGGTGCATACACGGACGTGTCCAAGTATGTGTAGGCACTGTTAGTACACGTACATGTATGCACCAGTTGTACACGTCCGTGTACGTACCAGTCGTACACGGACGTGTACGACTGGTGCGTACACGGACGTGTACGACTGGTGCCTACACGTACGTGTACAGGTACGTGTAGGCACTGTTAGTACACATACGTGTACGCACCAGTTGTACATGTCCGTGTACGACTGATGCGCACACGGACGTGTCCAAGTACGTGTGGGCACTGTTAGTACACGTCCGTGTATGCACCAGTTGTACACGAACGTGTACGACTGGTGCGTACACGGACATGTACGACTGGTGCCTATACGTACGTGTACAGGTACGTGTAGGCACTGTTAGTACACTAGTGTCACTCCGGTCATATCTGTGGCTCTTCACTCAGACTGGCCCCCAAATCATTTCAGGGCATGTCATGTTGGCTTGACAATCAACAGGTGTATCAGGTATTTTGTCGGATTGCCAGCAAGCTGCCATCTGTGTCCTGGATGTATTGCACACACCAGACTCCATAGTTACCTGATGTGTATCAGCAGTGTAGCATGTGCTATGTTCATTGACATTGATGTTTGCCGACTCTCAATCTTCATTCCTCTAAACTATGTTTTGCAGGGCACCACCTGTCCCAAGACTAATGCCAGACTTGGGTGCCATGATGGAACGTTCCTGCATCCGCCGTTACAGATTCACTCAACAGTTGATTGAGGACCTGACAAACAGGCAAGCACCACACCTCCAACCGCAACACAGGTATCCTACTGCGCTGACCCCCAAGATGAAGGTGATGGCAGCCTTACATTTTTTTGCAACAGGTACGTTTCAATTCACCATAGCTGATGTGGGTGGGATGTCCCAGACTATGTTCAGCCGTGTCCTGCGTGATGTTTTAGCAGCCATGTTGGATTACCTTGATTAATTCATCACATTTCCAAGTCCAGAGGGATTGATGGATGTCAAGGGTGATTTCTATGCCCTGGGTGGGATGCCCCATGTAATTGGGTCCATTGATGGTACACATGTGGCTTTTGTACCACCACAGGCACAGGAACAAGCCTATCGCAACTGCAAACATTACCACTCGATAAAATGCCCTTGTGGTGTGTCTTGCTAACATGCTGATTTCCCATGTCTGTGCACGTTTTCCAGGATCAGCACACAATGCCTACATCATGAGGCGTAGCAGGGTGCCACAAATGATGCTGCGGCTGCACAACGAACGAGCATGTCTTGTTGGTGGGTATAGTCTTTTTGTCCTATGTGTTGCGGTATCTTAGTCTCTTACGGCATCTCGTGACCCACTTATTTACATGATGTTTCCATGTAGGGGACTCTGGCTATCCCAACATGCCATGGCTGCTGACACCTCTACGCAACCCAAGAACAGCTGCAGATCACCGGTACAACGATGCACACGGCCAGACCAGGCGAGTGATTGAGAGGACGTTTGGACTCCTGAAGAGCCGATTCCGGTGACTGAACAAGACAGGCGGGTCCCTCCCTTATGCCCCGGAGAAGGTCTGCAAAATCTTCATTGTGTGCTGCATGCTGCACAACATGGCAGTTGAGAAGGCACTGCCACTCATCCTGGATCCAGATGAGCAGGAGCATCCACCCGTGGAGGATCAAGGGCTTGGTCACGGGGCTAGTGATGATGAGGAGGAGGGGGATTATATCTGGAGTCAGCTCATTTGCAACTTCTTCTCATAATGGTGAGTCACTGGCTATGAGTGTGCAAGCTTGTAGCGTTGAGTGGCATGTGTTGCAATGTGTGTGTCCAGCTGACTGAATGCACAGTGACTTGGATGTGTGTTCTGATGTGTCACTCGAGTGATGATGTCATGCAACACAGTTTTCCAGAGAGGCTTGATAGGCAATTTACATGTGTCCAACATTGTTGCTGTTTTGTACACTTCCATGTGTGCGTTGAGAATCATTTTTTGGTGACTTCTCGTGTGTCTGTCATTCCCAGGTATTTTGCACCTGTTGTCTGGTTGTGTCATCGTTGTCCTCCTGCTATTCCTCATGTGGATTGCAACGTGTGCTGAATCAGCGTTCCATGCACGGACATGTGGAAATGTCAGTTTGGGTGAGTATTGCAGCAAGGCTTTTTTGTGGTGATACAGGTTGTGAATGTGTGGTGACTGCTTCTGTGCATGTTGTGGTACCATGCATATATGTCTTCTCACCATGGAGCATATGACATGTAGCATCACTCCCATGACATGATAGTCAGCCTTCTTGACAGTCATCTGTAGTGGAATATGGCGTCTGAGGAAGGCTTCAATGTGTGTGTACCTTGGCTCTGAAACATTGCAGAGGCTACGGGTGGACATAGTGGGGGACATCACAACAACATGCTCTATGGGGAATTGCAGCCTCTCAGTGTGCAGCAGGATGTGTTCTGCTCATCCACTTACCTTGTGTGCCAGTTCATTGGGATTGACATCATCCGTGTTGTGAAGGGGGTGTCCAGCGTATGTCCCACATGTTCTTTCAAATGACCTGTGAGTCTGTTAATATGGAGGCATGTCCCTTTGGGTGTGTATGTGGAATAAAGGTGTTCAGCACAATCCAAAGTGCCTCATCTCGGTCACTGCAGATCACTTACAAGTTTGCATGCGTCATCTATGGCAGACTTGACAAATATTGGGCATATGAGTGTATGTGTACTTTGGCAACATGCATGCAGTGCTTCATGGCTAATGATCTCTATTGTGCATGATGTGCCTGGTTGTGTATGTATTTGTGCAGGTTGCTGCCCACAACGGGACGTGAATGGCTACTGATGGTGTGTCTCCTTTGCGCGTCTCCGCATTTTGTTGCCTGACACAGTGGCTGTCATTTATGGTGATTGATCATACACTTTCTGGGAGTGACCCATGAGTGAGCTGACACTCCTTCCTTGACATACACCTGTTGCACTGTGCCTTGCAGACCTCCTTGTCTTTGTGTGTTGATTTTTGCATGATTTCTAAGCCCTTCCGCCTGCTGCTGCCTCACCTGCGGCCCCGCCACTCCGAGTGCCCTAATTCTGCAACCCCCACACCTCTGAAATTCTCAGCCCTTCCCCCTCCACCCATTTGTAATGCAGCCAGCAGCTTTTCTGTGCCACTGTAGCCCCACCGCCGTGCAAAAGGACGGACCGTCTGCGCCTTCAACATGCACAGTGCACGTCCCTCTAGTCTTTGCATTACCCACGTCACACAACAGGCTCATGCTGCAGCCACTCTCCAAGCAATGTCCTCGTGACAATCATCCTCCTGCCATCAGGCAACCCCTAAGCACACACACGACACCTTCGCATGCTGAGTGCTCCAACTGCCTACACAGCGCTGCCCAGCCTCCCAGACCCTGTCATTCCAACCAGATTAGGTGCCTCCTACTCCACACCCGCTCCATCCACAAGCACGCCATTGGACTCTGTTACCTCCTCAACACTGCAGCCCCACACATCACCTTCATGACAGTAACCTGGACAAAAGCATCCTCAGCACATGACGTCTTCATTGCCATCTCAGACAGATCCAAGATCACCCGCAGGGATGCCAACACCACTCACGGGGGCTGAATAGGTAATTATTGACAAGTACACCCTCAGAGTCACAAGTCCGGGTTTGCAGCAACTCCCTAGCAACCCGAGGAGTAACACTCATCTACAGATCTGCAGACCTACATCCACAATTCCGCTAAGCCATCAACACGTACATCTGCACGCAGGCCCCCACCTCCACAGGCTACATGTGGCTGGGGGCCCGTAACTTCTTGCGGGAGTGGACACACACCACCATCCATCATAGGTACATCAACATTTGAATCCACGTCTCCAACAAGCAACACAGTGCCACTCACCCCGCTACCGATCCCTCACAGATGCCAGATGTAAGTCGCCACAGACAAGCTGTGTGGGACACTCAAAACAACACCACCGCCACACCCTTCAAACTCACACACTGGATCAGCAACTGATCCATCAATCTAGCCACATTGACGGACTTTCCTGTGAAGCACAACGACAGTTAAGGCACCTGGGACAAGGCAGATCTACTGGACTCCTACAGACCTAGCCAGACTCTTGTGCAAACCTTGCAACACAAAGAGCCATCATTTTCCTTACAGCCCTGGAAAACACCACACACAGCCATCACCTTATCTTCAGCAAGGACAAGTGGAGATCCCTCAGATAGTGCCGAGACACCCAAACACACGACATCAAGGAGCTCTTCAGCATTGTGAGTGAACTGACAGCAGATCTCCATCCAAGACACCCCACCCTTGCAAGGCAGATCCCATCCCTTGCTACTTTGTACCACTGCAAGCTCATGGCCATGGACAACAGCCTTGGCACACAGAGGCAGACAGCCCTATTTTCCGCTGGACAAACCCCCCTCAGGTCATGGACTCCCATCAGCAGCAAGTACACAACCGGGATCATGTGCACCATCCACTCTGGCTCTCCATCAGGCCCCTTCCCACACAACTTCTCAACCACATCATTCGCCATCCTTGAAGCCCACGTCCTGCGCGTCATGAATGTCTCCTTTGAGTTAGCCACATTCCATGGCTGCAGGAGGCATGCATAGCCCCAGGCCCTTCTTAAACAATGGACGGCAGTACCACAGGATCTCCTGGTACATCAGCCTACTTCCCTACCCAGCAAATGTCACCAGGAAGACACTCTACTAGCAACTGTCCAATTTCCTACATGCTACCAGCTCCAGCCAACTGGCACCCGACCGTTTTACACAGTAATTACACCACTGCAACCGTCATAATTGCCAACACCAACGACTACTTTGCCCTGCTCACCAATGGTGAGCCCACCACCCTTGTCCTCTCAACACCATTCTACACCATGTGCTACCACACTGTCAGCTCACACATCTCCAACAGTGGTATCCAGAGGAGGGCCCATGATTCACTCAGGAAGTAGCTCACCAGCAAGGGCCAGGGAGTCTGCCTCCACCCTGCAACATGTAGTACACTGGGGGCATCTGGCCCATGCCACAGGGCTCTACTCTCAGCGTGACGATCTTCAATGTCTCCATGACCCACCTCTCCACCATCACATGCACACACAACCTCATCATCATCTGGTATGCCATTGACACCCAGCTGCTCCTCAAACTCACCAAAGGGCCAGCCATTGACAGATCCAAACTTCACAGAGGCATGAGATCCGTTGATGAATGGCTGAACATCAGCCATCTGAGGCTGGACTTGGACGTGACAGAGGTCATCATCTGAGGATTGTCCCCTTACGGCTGGGTCAACTCCTTGCGTCCCACTGGTGTGTGCACCGCACCAGCACCCAGTGGCCACTCAGGCAAGCTGGTGTTCGTCATGGACCCATCGCTCACAATTAACATGCAACTCACCAACATCTGTACCTCATGCTGCAACACCCTCCACATGCTGCTGATGGGCCCCAGATAGATCCACTCCAAGGCAAGACAGACCGTCCCCCTGGTCCAGGACGCCAGCCGGCTCACATACAGCACCGGCCTCTACAGAGGACAACAGCAAACATGCTGGAGAACTGATCCACATCCAGGGTGCATCCGCACACCTCATCTGCAACATCCCCCGCCCCAGCCACATCGCCGTCCACCTGAGATAGGTACAATGGCTCACTGTGTGCTGCAGGATCACCTTCAGACTCCTCAACCACACTCAGGAGGCAGTCCACAACCCCTGACCCAAACCGACCTTGGACGTGTTGGCCCTACTCCATGCAGCCCACCTTGCCCTGGCCACCATTCATCACATCCACATGACCTCTGCATGCAGGAGATAGTTCTCCCACCTCGCAAAACAGACCTGGTACTCGCTCCCCGGGCACACCAACATGACCCATGACCTCTACACCTTCATGTGACTCTACAAAATGTGTCTGTCAGAGCAATATAGCAAGACCCCCCTCAGCAGCTTGAGGCCATCACAGGTGAATGTTAGGCTCCATGTCTGCATTTTGTGATACATTGTGAGCCGTGTGTGTCCTCGACCGGACTCAGATCCAAGTGTATGGATGGCTGGAGTTAGTTCCACGCACAGGCATACTTTAATATATCCCCACACGTAGGTTGTGGACTCATGCTAAATGAAAGCAACAAGAAATTTCAATAGTTAAAGTTTTTAATTTCGAACTCTGGGGCGTGATTTGTGCACAGAAAAAGGGGAAATGCAGGGACCATAGAATCCAAAGTTCACAGGGGGAGATGGGATCCTTGGCATTTGAAGTCATCAGAGTCCAGCCCACAGTGTTTGGCATCATTGGTCAGACTGTGACCAGCAAGTCCATGTGGCAGATGATGTCAGTCAATGGGGTGATGCTGTCGCACATGAAGGCCAGGTGCCTGGCCAGGTGACCTAGGAGATGTGGATGGCCCGCTGCCTCTCACGGTCTTTTCCGTGGACGACCAACCTTCCTCCGGGGACCCTCAGATGCAGGCCTTGACGATGTTTGGGACGCTCCGTCGGACGAATCCTCCTCCTCCTCCCTCCCTGTGCCTGGTGCTGGTCTGCGCCTGGTGTCACAGGGAGGGTTGCCCATGTTGTCGGCGATCCGACGGAGTGAATGGCTTATGTCCCTTTGCACCGCCAGGAGCTCAGCCAGTTTTGCCTCCATCCGTCCTCGGTGTTGTTGTTGACTGGCATGTTGCTTGGCCTGCTGGTTTTTGATCTCAGTGAGGGTCACCACTACCTGGCTGTTCTCCCTGGTGTCACGCCGGTATGCCTCCATGATGTTGCGGAAGTGTGACATACCGGTCCCTTCAGCTGGCTGGTCAGGTTCTCGCCTCCGCCTGCCTCCACTCCCGCCACCCCTGCACACACGAGCCGGGCCTGCCGTTATGGACACATCAGGTCGACAGGACCCCTGAGGGATGGCGGTGTTGTCTGCCTCTTCCTGGGTGCCCGCCGCACCTTGTCCCTCCTGGTCAGACTGGCTCTGTTCACTGCGGGCAGGACTCCTGGGTGTCTCCTGTGATGTGGAAGGAATGGGGGTGGTGGTTGGCACAGATGTTCCTGAAGCAGGTGCTGCAGGGGCCTGGACACCAAAGGGTCCAGGTCGGTCGGAGTCATCCACGGAGTGCTGAGAGGCGTCGCTGCTGGTGGGATCCGGTTGCGCCTGTGACTGTGATTCTTCCCCCCCATTGTTGGGGGGATGTTCATCACGTTGCCTTGTGTGTGAGAGAGAGACAATGTTGAAGCTGTTTAATGCAACATGCATGTTTCATACACATTCAAGTTGGCACAGTTCCTCCAGGTAGTTGTATGTGTCTAGCATTCTCCTCAATGTTCACTTGTGTATGGGTATGTTGCGGGTGTTGGAAGGCGTTCACCCGGGAGGCTGCGGAATGCGTTCCTGACCACCCGGGGACCCACCTCTCCCAGAGTTAGGCCGAGCAAGAGCGGGGAGGCCCTTCCTGTAGGGTCTCGTACCTAGGATCGCACACGCTGCGCTTGCACTCTCTGACAGAGGGACACCACACAGTAGTTCTTCGTAAGACAGTATACTTTATCGTTAGTTGTAAGGGATCTTTATGATCCGGAAGGCAGGTATGGAATTAGTGCCACAAGCGGCGGCGATCTCGTGATGGGGGTATGGGGGTAGCGGGACAGTCTTTGAATCAGTGTCTCTGCGGGGTATCCTGCGCACAGCTCTCAATCCTCGAGCTGGGGGGATGTTACTTCTCTCGGCAATCTCTGCCGATTCCCTTGGAGGAGGGTGCTGCGAGTCACTCAGCAGGCACAGGTGGTTCTTAGTTCGGGGAGCCGCGACAGCGTCAGCAGGGCTCAGATGGTTCAGAGTTCGGGGAGCCGCGACAGCGTCAGCAGGGCTCAGATGGTTCAGAGTTCGGGGAGCCGCGACAGCGTCAGCAGGGCTCAGATGGTTCAGAGTTCGGGGAGCCGCGACAGCGTCAGCAGGGCTCAGATGGTTCAGAGTTCGGGGAGCCGCGTCAGCAGGGTTCAGATGGTTCAGAGTTCGGGTAGCGTTCTTCGGTTCGGGGAGCGATCGAGCCGCGACCAGGTCAGCAGGCTCTCGTCAGTCCAGGTCTTCTCTGCCTCCCGTCCCTTCCGCACCCCTTGTTATACGTCCCCTCCTCTTTGAAGTCCGGAGTCCTCGCCGAGAGGGGTCTTGGTGCCTGGGGGCGGTGTGTCGGGGCTTCCTGTCGCTCGGCCCTTTGATCTGTTCAGGTGGGTCCGGGAGGGACTCCAGACACCCAGCAGGCGAGGCGGCCGCTCACCGGGGGCCTGGTGGCCGATCAAAACCTCCCTTGGGGAAGAGACCAGAGGTGTGACAGGGTCGGCGCCTCTCGGTCTGGCTTGCGTGTGGGGGGTCTGGCCGGCCATCGGGATGTTGGGCCATGGTGGCCGGAAGTCTGTGACATCGAGGATCGGTGCGGTTGCAGGGTGGCTTGCTGGTCGGGAGGGCCCACGTCACGAGGCCGGTCTCACACGTGCCCCCCCCAGCTGAAAGGCGGGGAGAACTACCCATCCACTTGGGGGTTCTACTCGCTGAAGCGGAAGAATCGGGACAGGCCGTCCGCGTTGGCGTGGTACGTCCCGGGGCGATGCTCCACAGTGAAATCCATCCCCTGGAGGGAGATGGACCAGCGTAGCAGCTTGGGGTTTTCTCCTCGCATCTGCATCAACCACCGCAAGGGTCGGTGATCTGTTTGAACTCGGAAGTGTGTTCCAAACAGGTAGGGCCGTAGCTTTTTGAGGACCCAGACTACTGCGAAGGTCTCCCTTTCAATTGTGCTCCATCGCTGTTCTCGGGGCAGCAACCTTCGGCTGATGAAGGCTATGGGCTGATCTATGCCTTTGTCGTTGAACTGCGAGAGGACTGCCCCGATGCCATGTTCCGAGGCGTCCGTCTGGACCACAAACTCCTGGGCGTAGCCGGGGGCTTTAAGTACCGGAGCAGTACATATAGCGGCTTTCAAGGCGTTGAACGCTTTCTGGCATGGGGGAGTCTATTGTATTTTCTTGGGGTGTTTTTTGGAGGTTAGCTCTGTGTGGGGGCCTGCGATGCTGCCATAGTTCTTAATAAACCTCCGGTAGTAACCGGTGAGGCCCAGGAAGGCCCGGACTTCCGTTTGGGTCGTTGGGGGTTCCCAGGACAAGATGGCGTCGATCTTTGGCTGGAGGGGGGCGACCTGCCCGCTTCCCACCTGGTGCCCCAGATAGATTACGGAGCCTTGTCCAATTTGAAATTTGCTGGCTTTGATGGTGAGGCTGGCCTGGCGCAGAGCCAGCAGGACTTGTCGGAGGTGCTGGAGGTGCTCGGTCCATTGAGAGCTGAATACCGCTATATCGTCGAGGTACGCTGCGCTAAACCCCTCTAGTCCGGACAGGACCCTGTTCACCAGCCGCTGGAAGGTGGCCGGGGCATTCTTCATTCCAAACGGCATCACCCTAAATCGGTAGTGCCCATCCGGGGTGGAGAAGGCGGAGCGCTCCTTGGCTCCCTCGGTGAGGGCAATCTGCCAGTATCCGCAAGTTAGGTCGAAGGTGCTGAGGTAGCGAGCGGCCCCGAGGCGGTCGATGAGCTCGTCGGCGCGGGGGATAGGGTGAGCGTCCGCTTGGGTGACCGCATTGAGTCCTCGGTAGTCCACACAAAACCTCAGCTCGGGGGCGACACCAGGGGCAGCCGCTTTCAGGACCAGGACTACCGGGCTGGCCAGGGGCTGTCGGAGGGTTCAATCACCCCGAGGGCCAACATCTTCGCTACCTCGGTCTGGATGCAGGTTCGGACCCGATCAGGGACCCGGTAGGCCCGGTGTCTCACTGGCGGGCTGTCGCCGGTGTTCACGTCGTGGACACACCAGTCGGTGACCCCAGGGGTTAGGGAGAAGAGGTCCGTGAACTGCCTTAGTAGCTGGCGGCAGTCGTCGGACTGTTGGACTGTGAGGGCGGTTGACAGTCTCACCCCCTCCACGGAACCATCGGTCTCTTTAGCCCCCAGGGGGTCTGGAAGGGGCTCGGTGTCTTCTTCAGCCCCATCGTCGGTGGCCAGGAGTAAACTCAACTCCGTCCTCACAAAGTGGGGTTTGAGGCGGTTCACGTGGAGGACCCGGAGGGGGTTCCGCGGGGACTGCACATCGACGAGATAGGTGACTTGGCTCTTCCGCTCGACCACCTTGAAGGGTCCAGCCCATTTGTCTTGGAGGGCGCAGGGTTTCACCAGGGCCATGACCCAGACTTGTTGGCCCGGCTGAAACTCGACCAGCGTGGCATTCTGGTCATACCAGCGCTTCATCTCTTCCTGGCTAGCCTCGAGGTTCGCCTCTGCGAGTTCTCGGAATTTCCGGGTCTGGTTGCGGAGCGCCAAGATGTATCGGAACACATCCGGAGGGGTCCCCTGGAGAGTCGTTTCCCAAGCCTCCTTGACCAGGCTCAGGGGTCCCCGGACGGGGTGTCCGTATAGTAGTTCGAACGGGCTGAACCCCAGAGATTTTTGTGGAACCTCTCGGTAGGCGAACAGGAGGCAAGGGAGGAGGACGTCCCATCTCCGGCGTAGGGGTTCTTCGAGGCCCATGATCATTCCTTTCAGTGTCCTGTTAAATCGCTCGACTAGGCCATTCCCTTGGGGGTGGTATGGGGTGGTGAATTTGTACGATACTCCGCACTGCTGCCATAGGGACCTCATGTATTTGGAGACAAAGTTCGTGCCCCGATCACTCACGACTTCGCGAGGGAACCCCACGCGGGAGAAGATCCCCATCAAGGCCCGGCCTACCACGGGGGCCGTCACGGTGCGGAGGGGAATGGCTTCGGGGTAGCCGGTGGCATGGTCCACCAGGACCAGGATGAACCGGTGGCCCTGGGCGGTCTTGGGGTCCAGCGGTCCCACGATGTCGATTCCTACCCGCTCAAAAGGGGTACTGACGACGGGGAAGGGTTGTAGCGGAGCCTTGCGCTTCCCCCCACTCTTTCCGCTGGCCTGGCACGTGAGGCAGGACTTGCAGTGGGCCTCCACATTTGCTCGCATCTTGGGCCAATAGAAGTGGGTGACGAGTCGCTGGTAGGTCTTATCTTGGCCTAAGTGTCCGGCCAGGGGTACATCATGGGCCAGGCCCAGGAGGAGATTTCGGAAGCGCAGGGGTACCACCAGTACTCGGGCCGATCCCAATTCGGCCGACTTCTGTTCGCTGTACAGGAGGCCGTTTTCCCAGTAAACCCAGTGGGTTCCGGTCCGGTCGCCTGCTGCTTGGGCCTCGGCCTGCTGTCGGGGTCCAATGAGAGAAGGGCAGGTGGATTGTTCTTGGCAGAATTCTTCTCGGGAGGGGCCTCCCTCGCAGTGCCACTGGGCCATTTCTGGCAGGTCCCCGAGCTCGGTCAGGGGTTCGGGATCTGGAGGCACGGACCCATCGCCGGGATTGGTCGCTTCTTCCGGAAGGGGGTCGTCGGGCTCGGGTAGTGCATCCCGGACCTCGGGGATGGTGGCGGTGTTCAGCGGAATGGCCTCACCTCCCTCGGAGGAAGGCAATCTGAGAGTCATCGAGCGCGTGGTGGCGCATACCCATTCGGGTAGGCCCATCATCTCTAGATGGGCTCTTCGTTCCACTTGTCCCCACGGGGAATTCTCAAGGTCGTTGCCCAGGAGGCAGTCTACGGGCTGGGAGGTTCGGACTGCCACCCTCAACATGCCGGTGACTCCACCCCATTCGAAGGGGGCCAGGGCCATCCGGCATAGGCTCTCGGAATTGTCTGATGATATGACTGGACAAAAGGCGTCGGGTAGGATCTGATCTTCGGAGACCAGGTGACAGTGGACCGCCGTGACACTCGCCCCCATGTCCCGGAGGCCCTCGACGCGGTGACAGTTGACCGTCACCTGCTGTCGGTACTTCTTCGTGTTGGCGGGCAGGGACGTTCCGGGGACCATCTCTCGGTCCCCTAGGGAGACCAAGGCCATGGCACCTGGTTCCCATTCTTCGGAGTCTTCCATCTCTTCCCCCAGGGCTACGGAGGCCATTTGTCGAGCCGGCGGGGTTGTCGTGGCGGGTCGTTGGTACATGGGACATTGAGGGTCACTGGCATAGTGTCCGGTCTGTTGGCAGCGAAAACAGGTGATCCTCACTCGGGGCCCCGACCTCCCCGGTGGCCCGGTGCTGGCCAGAGGTGGGGCTGGAAAGGGCGGAGGTTGTCCTCTGGGGGGACTGTGCTAGGATCGCCCTGGGAGTTCTCTTGGCCGGCCTTGATTCCCTCCGCCCCTCTGGCGGGGGGGTCCCTGACTGTGGCGACCGTAGTCTCCCACGGGACCCCGGGAGGCCCAGGTGTTCACCCATCGGTCAGCCTCGACGGCCAGTTTTCGAGGGTCCGTAAGTTTGCTGTCCAGGAGGTGCTGGCGTAACTCCACAAAGCAATTGGCGGACAAGTGTTCCCATGCGATTAGGTCGAACAGCTCCTCAAAGGTGGAGACCTTGCTGCCCTTGATCCACCCGTCCAAGGCCCGGCTGTAAAAGTTCACGTACTCCACCCATGTGGTACCGGGTATCTTCTTGCAGTCTCTAAATCGTTGCCGGTACATTTCGGGGGTGAGCCCATATCTGGCTACTAGGGCCTCCTTCATGTGACTGTAGGAGTTCAGCACCGAGGAGGGTAGATCTAGCAGGGTATCTCTCCCCTCGCTCGGGAACCGGCCCCACAACCCAGCCCCCCAGTCTTTCTGCGGGACTCGGTGGGAGGTCATGGCGACTTCGTAGGCCTTGAACCATTGCTGGATGTCGTCGTTCTTATAGTATTCCTTCACCACATCCTTGGGGATGTGGACCTTTGGTTCCACGACGGAGGAGAGGGGTTGCGTTCCCGAGGGTCTGGCCTCCTCACTTTTAGCCTTGAGCTCGATCTCTTTCAGGCTGCGTTCGTGTTCTAGTTGGAGTTTTCTTTCTTCGTGCTCCCTCTGTCGTTTCTTTTCCTCGAGTTCTCCTTGTAGGCTTAATTGTTCTACCGCCAGTTTCTTTTCGGCCAGTTTTAGCTCTCCCTCGGTTTTTAATTTTGCTAGCTCTAGTTCGTGGTTGCGACCCCTTTCTCGGTCCGCTAGCTCCTCTGGGGATAGGCCCCCCTCGGGGGTGTCGTTCCTCCCCGGGGTGCTTCGTGGTTCGTTTGGCGGCTCTCCTTCTGTTTGTGCCCGGGGAGCTCCTGCCTCGACCCAGGTTTTTAATGCTCCCTGGAAGTCCTCTTTCGTGCTTAATCCGGTGGTAGCGATTCCAAGGTCTTTGCAAAATTGTTTCAGTTCTCGATGCATATAAGATTCCAACTGGTCCTCTCGGAATGTCCTGCTCGTGTTGGTACCTGCGGCACCTAGGGAGGTTTCTCCTTCCATTTCTTCTTGGTAGTGCGTCAGCCGTTTACTGCACGATCTCTAGGTGTTGGCTCGGATCCCGTCGTCTGCCACCAAATGTTGGAAGGCGTTCACCGGGGAGGCTGGGGAATGCGTTCCTGACCACCCGGGGACCCACCTCTCCCAGAGTTAGGCCGAGCAAGAGCGGGGAGGCCCTTCCTGGAAGGGTCTCGTACCTAGGATCGCACACGCTGCACTTGCACTCTCTGACAGAGGGACACCACACAGTAGTTCTTCGTAAGACAGTATACTTTATCGTTAGTTGTAAGGGATCTTTATGATCCGGAAGGCAGGTATGGAATTAGTGCCACAAGCGGCGGCGATCTTGTGATGGGGGTATAGGGGTAGCAGGACAGTCTTTGAATCAGTGTCTCTGCGGGGTATCCTGCGCACAGCTCTCAATCCTCGAGCTGGGGGGATGTTACTTCTCTCGGCAATCTCTGCCGATTCTCTTGGAGGAGGGTGCCGCGAGTCACTCAGCAGGCACAGGTGGTTCTTAGTTCAGGGAGCCGCGACAGCGTCAGCAGGGCTCAGGTGGTTCAGAGTTCGGGGAGCCGCGACAGCGTCAGCAGGGCTCAGATGGTTCAGAGTTCGGGGAGCCGCGACAGCGTCAGCAGGGCTCAGATGGTTCAGAGTTCGGGGAACCGCGACAGCGTCAGCAGGGCTCAGATGGTTCAGAGTTCGGGTAGCGTTCTTCGGTTCGGGGAGCGATCGAGCCGCGACCAGGTCAGCAGGCTCTCGTCAGTCCAGGTCTTCTCTGCCTCCCGTCCCTTCCGCACCCCTTGTTACACGTCCCCTCCTCTTTGAAGTCCGGAGTCCTCGCCGAGAGGGGTCTTGGTGCCTGGGGGCGGTGTGTCGGGGCTTCCTGTCGCTCGGCCCTTTGATCTGTTCAGGTGGGTCCGGGAGGGACTCCAGACACCCAGCAGGCGAGGCGGCCGCTCACCGGGGGCCTGGTGGCCGATCGAAACCTCCCTTGGGGAAGAGACCAGAGGTGTGACAGGGTCGGCGCCTCTCGGTCTGACTTGGGGGGTTTCTCTCTCCCTCGGCCGGGCATGCGTGTTGGGGGTCTGGCCGGCCATCGGGATGTTGGGCCATGGTGGCCGGAAGTCTGTGACATCGAGGATCGGTGCGGTTGCAGGGTGGCTTGCTGGTCGGGAGGGCCCATGCCACGAGGCCGGTCTCACAGCGGGGGACAGATTGATATGTTCGCCTGAGTGTTTGACATGTCCATTTGTGGCTTGGATGCTTCTTCGGCTAGGTATTGGTGTTGTTGTGTTACATGTCCATTGTGGCAGTGGGTAAATCCATTGCCTGCCTTGGTGGTGTGTGCTTGTGTAAGGGGTGTGTGTGACAGGGCCTGCTGGTGGGTGTAGTGTGATTTGGCCCTGGGGTTCCCAGGTGATGTAGCTGTCCCCCCATGGAGCATGCTGCCATGACAGTGAGTGTGAGTTCCTGTCCTAGATATCTGACCTGGTTGTCTTGGTGTTTGTGTTAGCACTGGTCACAGGAGGGCCTTGTGCTGCCTACACCCGGGCCGAGTGTGAGCTATCTTGTCAGTACTTTCCCAATCCCTGTGCATTGCGCATGGTGCATGGGTATGTAGCTGGGCCATATGGGATGAGGGCATTTGTGGCTGATTTGAAATTAAAAAATGCGTTTTGGTGCACCCACCCTCCCAGCATACGGGACATCCATTCTTGAGTTGGTGCTTCGTGTAGCATGGGACATGGCATGGACTTGCTTTCGCAATGGGGCATACACATGTTCTTGGCATTGGCGTTGTTTGTGACTGTGGTTCTGGTGGGTGAGGGCTTGGGGGTAGTTGCGTGCATTAGGTGTAGTTGGGGTGTGGATGCCATTACCCCCATGTTACGTAAGTGGTTTGTGTACTCACCAGGCTCTGGAAGTCCCTGGAGTCCATTTACTCCCACCGGTGGAAGCATGGCCATCACCTTCTCCTCCCAGGGATGGTAATGTACTGGTCTGCGGGGCGCGCCACCTCCAGTGATGTTGATCTGGGCGTGCTCTTCATTCCTTTTTCTCTTGACCGCCCTCCGCAGATCGTACCACCTGGCTTGGCATTCATTCCTGGTCCTTCTGATGGGTGCGACAGCATTCACCCTATCGACGATCCTCTGCCACAGGCGTGTATTTTCAGCTATGCTGGTCTGTCTGACCAATGTTCCAAACAGCTGTGGCTCGACTCTGATGACTTCATTGACAAGGATGTCCAGCTCCTCCCTTGTGAACTTTGGATTCTTGTCGGTGGGCATGGTGTGGGGTGAGGGTGTGGATGGTTGTGGGTGTGTGGGTCTGAATGTGACGGTGTGTGTGTGAATGTGTAGAGGGGATATGTGTGAAGGGGTGTGTGTGTAGGTGTATATGTTTAGGTGAATGGGTGCAGTGGTTTGTGTGTGCTCTGTAGCAGTGGTGAGTCTGTTGCAATGGCTCATGGTTTGTGTGTGTGGTCCCTTTTTATTGGTCCATTTGTAGGTGGGGCTCAGTTTTAATTTTCGGTGGGTGTGTTATAAGGGGTGGTTGTGAGGTTGCCCCTCTGTTTGCCTGTTTGGATGTGTCCAGGTTAGTCCTTTTCATTTCTTGTGCAGTGTAGACGTGTTTTGTGGTGTTGTGCGAGTCGTATAGGCCCTCCTTGTGCTGTTTTACAGTGTCCGTGGTTCTGTACTGTACTGGGGTACGAGTCGTACAGCCACACACCCCCATGCGTTGTGTATGTATGGCGCGTACACGTACGTGGCTATGTGCGGTGCGTACACCCCATTGCTTCTGTAGGGTGCGGGTGCATAGACCGCCAGCGCGTATGTACGGTGCGTACCCTCAGCATGTAGGTATGCACCGTACCCCCAGTGCGAATGTACGGTGCGTACCCCAAGTGCATAGGTACGCACTGTACCCCCAGCGCGAATGTACGGTGTGTACCCCCAGTGCGTTGGTATGCACCGTACCCCCAGCACGAATGTACGGTGCGTACCCCCAGCGCGTATGTACGCACCGTACCCCCATAGCGAATGTACAGTGCGTACCCGCAACATCGCGTACCCGCATCATCCACCGTAGATACGCGATGTTGGGGGTACGCACTGTACATTCGCTATGGGGGTACGGTGCGTACATACGCGCTCTGGGTACGGTGAGTACCTACGCGCTGTGGGTACACACCGTACATTCGTGCTGGGGGTACGGTGCGTACCTATGCGCTGGGGGTACGCACCATACATTCACGCTGGTGGTACGGTGCGTACAAACTTCGCTTCATAGCGGGCAAAGTCATTCCACGTGGACGGGACGTTTTCCTTACGAACCGTAGATTGTAACGCCGGTCCGGATCATACTAGTACAGTCGGACTTCATTTTTACGATTTGTACGGAGAAGTGTCCAGGTCCGTCCTAATTTTCCGCTACGATTCGTACGGATCGGGCTGATCCGTATGTACTTTTTCCCGTACGGATCGTACTTCACGGGTCGGACGTGACTTGTACGATTCGTACGGAAAAAAATACGGATACGAGTCGTAGGGGAAAACAAAATACAGGATCGGAATCGACCCCTAAATAATAATTTTTAGGAATTATTAATTATTTTTAATTCAATTTTGCATTTTACTTCTGTAGCAGGTTGTGGGTTTATAGGGGAATAGGGTGGGAAATAATTTAATTGTTATTAGGTAATTATTAATTGATTTTGAAAATTAATTGGTTGTTGATTAATTATTAATTGGTAAATAATTTGTATTAATTGGTAATTAATTTGTATTAATTATTTAATTGATAATTATATTAATTGTATTAATTTATTATTTGTAGCGGGTTGTGGGTTTATAGGGGAATATGGTGGGAAGTAATTTAATTGTAAATAATTAATTACTGAAATAATTTTTGCATATTGATAATTAATTTATTATTAATTAATTATTAATTGGTATTATTTGTAATTATTAATTTTTGGTATTGAAAATTAATTGGTTGTTAATTAATCATTAATAGGTAATTAATTAAAGAAAATGGTATTTATAATTAATTCATCATTAAATATTGTGTGATTGGTAATTAATTTTAATCGTTTTTGGGGGTATTAATAATTAATTTATTTTTCATAAAATATTAAATTATTATTTTCCCTACTATTGCACTCACTGGAGTGGGAATAGTAATTTTTACCCCTACGCTATCCAACGCTTTCCCTACTATTGCACTCACTGGAGTGGGAATAATAATTTTTACCCCTAAGCTATCCCACGCTTTCCCTACTGTTGCACTCTTTGGAGTGGGAATAGTAATTTTTACCCCTATGCTATCCAACGCTTTCCCTACTGTTGCACTCACTGGAGTGGGAATACTAAATTTTACCCTCCCGCTATCCAACGCTTTCCCTACTGTTGCACTCTCTGGAGTGGGAATAGTAATTTTTACCCCTACGCTATCCAACGCTTTCCCTACTGTTGCACTCTATGGAGTGTGAATAGTAATTTTTACCCCTACGCCGTCTGACGTTTTCCCTACTGTTGCACTCACTGGAGTGGGAATAGTAAATGTTGCCCTCCCGCTATTCAACGCTTTCCCTACTGTTGCACTCTCTGGAGTGGGAATAGTAATTTTTACCCCTACGCTATCCAACGCTTTCCCTATTGTTGCACTCTCTGGAGTGGGAATAGTCATTTTTACCCCTACGCTATCCAACACTTTCCCTACTGTTGCACTCTCTGGAGTGGGAATAGTAATTTTTACCCCTACTCTTTCCAATGCTTTCCCTACTGTTGCACTCTTTGGAGTGGGAATAGTAATTTTTACCCCTACGCTATCCATCGCTTTCCCTACTCTTGCACTCACTGGAGTGGGAATAGTAAATGTTACCCTCCCGCTATCCAACGCTTTCCCTACTGTTGCACTCTCTGGAGTGGGAATAGTAATTTTTACCCCTACGCTATCCAACACTTTCCCTAATATTACACTCTCTGGAGTGGGAATAGTAATTTTTACCCTCCCGCTATCCAACACTTTCCCTACTGTTGCACTCTCTGGAGTGGGAATAGTAATTTTTACCCTCCTGCTATCCAACGCTTTCCCTACTATTGCACTTATTGGAGTGATAATAGTAAATTTTACCCGCCCGCTATCCTACGCAAAAAATATTGAATATTTTTAATTAATATTACGGTAATATATATGTATTACATTTTTTTTTTACTGACATTAATGATTGATTAATTTTAAAGTTATTTAAGTATTTTTAAGTATGTTTTAGTTAATTATATGTATGATTTCATTAATTTTACATTACTTTTAAGACATTTAAAAAATTCGATATTTTGACCAACTATATTTTTTACAACGATATTTTAGATTCTATATTTTTGTACTTACCTGTTTTGAGATAGGGATTCGCTATTTTGGCATTCTATATTTTTTCCTCGATATTTTGGTAGATCGATATTCTCCTTCTCGATATTTTGTCAGTGATCCAAAAAATGGTCACTAATCACTTTGAATTTAAAATGTTTTCCTAAAGGTATAGGAATGAAGGACGTTTCTTCAAACTAATAATTTCAAAGAGTGTTACAGAGTTGATGATAACTAGTCCAATGCGGGTAAAATATAGGGGCATATTATCAAGGACGGCCTTAAAATTATCGCCGGTTTAGAGGCAGAAAACTGCAGCTAAAGTGGCGATGATGGGCTTGATAATATGCCCTGGAGAATTCCAATGGAAGCCTATGTTCACACCAGAACATAGACTTCTATTGGAATTCTCAAGGGCATATTATCAAGCCCATTATCGCCGCTTTAGCAGCAGTTTTCTGCCGCTAAACCGGCGATAATTTGTAACTCCGTCCTTGATGATATGCCCCATAGTGTTTCATTTACATGCACCTGGAAAGGCGCTGCCTTCCTCCTGTCCAACCATGAGCTGTTCTCTGGTTCAGCACGAGCAGGGCCTCTCCTGTGGGGGGCATATTTCCATTAGCATGAAACTGGAGCGCATTCCTCCTGCCAACAGTGTATCTCTGCCCCCACAGTGTGCTCTGTCCGCTGGTTAGTTGTCTCGCCAGCTTCCTCCTATTTTTCCTCCATCCCCTGCTCTCTTGTATGAATTTTCTTTGCCATACACCAGCCCCCTTTCCTTACCTGGAGGGGTTTGGTAGAGCCCGACGCTGCTAATCTTGCTGTCTCTACGAGCCGCCATTACATACTAGTAGAGAATCCTTTTAAGGTTAGATTGGCGGAGCTCATCCTTTCTACCTAATAATGCCACGCGTGGGGTCAAATTCAACGAAGATCTCCATATTTAAAGCATCACTCCACACACAGCCTTTAGTTCTGCCCTACACAGAAGAGGTGCAGATAACCTCAAATTCGTATATAGTAGGTGGTAATGTACTTATTTTTCTCTGACATCTCGACCTAGTTAAATTATTGATTAATCCCACTGAATATTAATGTGACCAGTGATAGTATATCCTGTGTAGCACTTTCAGCTTTATCAGTCTAAGGAGGACTGCATTGCATAGCGCGGTGTCCATGAAGACGGCGCCGCGCTTATTAAAGTAAAAAGAAAAACCAGTGGTGCGAGCGCACCACAGAGGAGAGGGGCGGTAATCGAAACCAGTGGTGCGCGTGCACCACAGCGGAGCGGGGGCGAGGGAGCGCGGCAGAGAGGTGAACACGCGCTGCTGCGCGTAATAGACACCGATGGGAATGGGCGGAGCAAAGGCGGGACATGCGGTCGCCAGTAGATAGTTATAGTTAGGACCGAGTTCCCATAGGAAATCTGAAAACTCTATTTTGAATAACTTTGGCGCCGGTTGACTTATCTTCGTGAAATTTTCAAAACTAATGGGGCACTCCGCTCAGCTCCTACCCTGAAAGTCTCGGGGTGATTCGTCAAACGGGGGCTGAGAAAAAAAGGGGGTCCCAAAACGCGTATATATATTATCTACTGGCGGTCGCCAGTAGATAGTTATAGTTAGGACCGAGTTCCCATAGGAAATCTGAAAACTCTATTTTGAATAACTTTGGCGCCGGTTGACTTATCTTCGTGAAATTTTCAAAACTAATGGGGCGCTCCGCTCAGCTCCTACCCTGAAAGTCTCGGGGTGATACGTCAAGCGGGGGCTGAGAAAAAAGGGGGGTCCCAAAATGCGTTTTCCCCATGCATTTTCCCATAGGACCTTTAGTCGAAGGTACAGCCCGAACGGCTGAACAGAATTACTTGAAATTTGGCAAAGAGGTAGTCCTCAGGTCAGGCATGTGCCTTTTGCATATATGGTGTCAATCTGTTCAGTAGTTCCTGAGAAAATTGCAGTTAAAATTACATAAATATCTATATGCGCACACCGTGCGCGCACCATATGTCCGTGAGCGTAATTCTGATTGGTGGTTAGATGTCAGTCAACATTCGAATCGGTCGAAATCAGGAAGTGTCGGACGCCATTTTGTGTGTGACAGTGAAAAAGAAAGGTGGAGAACATGAAAAGGGGGCAGGGTAGAGAGTTCCTGACCCCCTAGCCTTTGTCAGGGGGTCCCTTAAGAACCCCGAAGGGTGAAAAAAACATTTTTTTTTTTTTTCAGAAAATCGCAGGGTGCGCGCACGGTGAAAAACCCTTTAAAAAAAAACATTTTAAAATGTTTATAAGTTTATAGAAGATATTAACTATGCTGTTCAACTTTATCCAAATTAAAAAAAAAAGAGCTGACCCATTCCATATTACAGGATACAGTCAATCTACAACTATATACATAGGTAGTTTATTGTAAAATAAATATATACAAAATATAATAATACATAAATAAATTAGCATTTAAAAAAACCTTACAAATTCACTAAAAAAAACATAGAGGTTTCACACACGTTATAGTTAGAAATTAGCATTTAAAAAACCTTGCAAATTCACTTAAAAAACCATAGGTTTCACACACGTTATAGTTAGGAATTAGCATTTAAAAAAACCTTGCAAATTCACTGAACAAACCATAGGTTTCACACATGTTATAGTTAGCTGGACATTTCACTCGTAAAAAAACATTGAAATTCCCCCGTTATAGTTAGTTCAGCTAACTATAACTCGCGCGACCGCAATCCACTGCTGATGATGTCACATATTACATCACTCATGACATGGTTAGTGACATCACTCATGACATCACTGATGACATCTCAAATGACATCACTGATGACATCACTGATGACATCATCCAGTGAATATGTGTCTTTCTGAAAAGTAAATATTTTTTATATATGTATATCTAAAGGTTAATGGAAGAATAAATGGGTAAATAAGTGTCTAAATGGATTTTTTTTTTGTAAAATTAATTGTATAACTGACTTATTAACAGTATCTTAGTGAATACAGTGATGTAATATGTGACGTCATCAGCAGTGGATTGCGGTCGCGCGAGTTATAGTTAGCTGAACTAACTATAATGGGGGAATTTCAATGGTTTTTTACGAGTGAAATGTCCAGCTAACTATAACATGTGTGAAACCTATGGTTTTTTCAGTGAATTTGCAAGGTTTCTTAAATGCTAATTCCTAACTATAACGTGTGTGAAACCTATGGTTTTCTAAGTGAATATATATATATACTCCGAACTTTTTAAGACAGCAGCTGACATGACCGCCCCATTAGTTTTGAACACTTCACGAGGATTCGTCAAATGGTGCCAAAGTTATTGGCAAATCAAAAACGCTTTTCCTATGGAAACTAGGTCCTAACTATAACTACCTACTGGCAACCACCAGTAGGTAATATATATATATATTCGTGAAATGTTCAAAACTAATGGGCGGTCATGTCAGCTGCTGTTTTGAAAATTTCTGAGTGTTCCGTCAAGCGGGGGCCAAGAAAAAGGGAGGGTCCCAAAATGCTTTTTCTACATGTTAATTTCTATAGGAAACTGTTGACGCAGCTACAGCTCGAACAGCTGAACGTAATTACACCAAATTTGGCAGAAAGGTAGCTCTTGTTCCAGAGAGCACTCTTTTTGGTGTAAATCCGTTCAGTAGTTCCTGAGAAATGTAAAAATTTCTCAGATATATAACTGTGGCTGTGGGGGATCCGTGAACCCTTCCAATCTCCTGCCTGAGATCTGATTGGCTGCCAACGCTTCAAACCCGGAAGTGTTGGCAGCGATCGTGTGACTCGGTTAAACCAAGCCACAAGAAAAAACATTAAAAAACAAGAAAAGGGGGCATGGTAGAAACACCCTGACCCCCTGAACCTGCTGGAAAGCATTTTTTTTAACTGGAATTCGTGGAGGATCTGCGAATCCGACCGACATTTTTAAAAACATTTGAGATAAAGGTGCGGGGTCCCGTGCGGTCCTCCGCAGCCCCAGGGACCACCACTTCCCCGGTGCTATTATGAATTATAATGCGTGAGGGGACTACTGCCCCCTCATGCAGCCCCAGAGACCGCTACCTCCCAGTGGCTATTTTAAAAATGGGAGGGGGGCCGTGCGGCTCCCTTCCTGGTGCCATAAATGGCACTGGGGACCGCCACCCCCCAGGGCCGGATCCAGGAATGTCCGGGGTGCACACCCCCAGGACATTGCAGTTTGCTATGGGATGGTGGGAGCAGTGCTCTACCACTCTGCAAACACGACTCCTGGCGCACTCTTGGTTGAGGGATGAAGTGCCCTTCGCTGCTGAGGGGCCTTAGGGGCCAACTAGCCCACCTGTTACCTCCAGTAATCCCTACACAGTGGGATTGCTGAGAGGCCGACAGAGGCCATCCCCCCTTTCTCCACCACTCTGCAAACGCGCCTCCTGGCGCGCTCTTGGTTGGGAGATTCTTTAGAACTTGTACTCCACCACTCTGCAAACTTGACTGCTAGTTTAAAGACCTTAGAAATTCACTCAAAAAACAAAAGGTTACAGGGACGTTATAGTTAGCAAATAGAATTTAACCTGTCAAGTGCGCCCATCGGCCAACGGCCATCGCGAGCACTACCTTGGTAGTGCTGCGCACGTCTCTTGGCCGACGCGCCCCGCCCTGTCCACTTAATGGAACCCCCCGCACCGCCGCGGAATTTGCACCGCAGTAAAGGGGTTAATAAACCTTAGAAATTCACTAAAAAAACAAAGGTTACAGGGACGTTATAGTTAGGCTGACATCTCACTCGTACAAAACCAGCGAAATTTAGCCGTTATAGTTGGCTGAGTTAACTATAACTTGTGCCCCCTTAATGCACTGCTTATGACCTCACATATTATATCACTCATGACATGGCCAGTGACATCACTGATGACATCTCAAATGACATAACTGATGACATCACTGATGACATCATCCACATCATCGCTGACGCACCCACTCACACCCCTATAGAATCTTTTAAACACCCAGTGCCACTCCCACACAACCATTCACAAACCCATTGACCAAGCCATACCAGTACTTACACAGCCACTCACTAATTCATAGATCTACACACAGACCACTTGCTCACCCATACTTTCACTGATACACCCACCCCAGTCACCAATACAGCCATTGACATATCCACTCATATACCCATACAGGCACTCACACACTGAGTGAGTAACCCTTAGAACTACTCACACACCTACACACTCACCTAAACTGTCAATCATATAGTTACATACTAACTCAAACAGTTACATACACATCCTCTTACTAGCCCATACAAATAGTAACACATACTCATTCATCTATACTGTCACTGACAGAAGCATGTACTCATCCATATAGCTTCTCTCACATTCACTCACTCACACATAGTCACTCATACACCCAGTCACTCACCTATACTGCCTTTCACATACACAGTTACTGACCCATAATGACACAAGCACTCAATCACTGACACAGCCATACAGACACTCACTCACCCATGCAGCTTCCCTCACACACACTTACTACTCCATACAGGCACTGACTCACCCACTCACTCATCAATACAGGCAGTCACACACCTCCTCACCCACACACACAGACAACCATAGAGACCATTCAATCACCCATATAGCAGGTTATGTACCCACTAACACACTCATACACCCACTTAGACATCAACTGACAGACAGATGCATTCACACAACCAGTCACTCATACATACATTCACTGAAACACCTAATCACTCACTTATACAGTCAGGCATGCACCCACTCAGTCATCCAAACAGTTACTCATACACCAATACACCTATATATATATATTTAACACAGGTCATAAGCAGTGCATTAAGGGGGCGCAAGTTATAGTTAACTCAGCTAACTAGAACGGCTGAATTTCTCTGGTTTTGTACAAGTGAAATGTCAGCCTAGCTATATATATTAGTCAGGGCCTCGATAATTAATAGCACAATTATTATATTGTCACGGCAAAGAATTATGGGATTTGAAAACAGGACTAGCATGAGTTACACAGGCAGGCAAAAGGATGGCTCTACATAAAAACAAAGCCTTAGCTGGACTTACTGATGACAAGAAGGTGATAGGGATAGTCAGACAGGTAGATATTTAGTTTAAGGATATGCTTCATTTTGCTTTGCACCTCTGTGCCACGCGCCGTGCCTGCTTCCGGCCTGGGCCTTCAATTTCAACTCCTAGGCGGGCATGAAATCTCAGTGCTGGCCTGCGCGCAGAGCGGCAGTCGGATGTTGCAGTCTGTAACCTGCAGAACAGGTTCCCTGGCGCACAAGATGGGGAGGTGGGATTCTCCCTTCCCGGCAACTAGGGAACGAATGCCCCGCCCCCTCTCTTTCAAGACGCCCCGCCCACTCTGGACTTTTTGCTCTGTGGAGCCCCAGCCGTTTGAGCAAGAAAGCGCTGCTGCCAGGGCTGCTTTGCTTTTGTGAGTGTTATGGGCACGCTCTCTGCCGGGTAGAAAACCGAAAGGGCGGGGAGGAGCTTCGAACGCGGAGCCTCCTGCCCACCTCCTGCTCTTGTTGTCGGAGCGGCTGGTGCTGAAACTTTCCTTTCTTTTGCTTCACACTTTGGGACTTGGATATACAATGCTGGGAGTCTCGCCTAGAAGGGATTCTGCGCTCTTCCTCTGCGCCACAAACATATAAAGGTAGGTTTCCCAATTGTTCTCCTTTTAAGCCCTTTCGTCTTAAAGCGCTCCCTGCGCAACTGTGCTTCTGAGGAGGAGCGCTGGCTGTGCTTTGTAGAGTAAGGTGGGTCTGCCTGGAAATGTTCAAACCCGCGCATGGGATGGCAGAATAGATGTGCGGGTCCGGGCAGAATAGATGTGCGGGTCTTTCCTGCTACTGTTCTAGTTCTTATCATAATGGTTGGTCGTCATGCCAGGATCCGGTTGAGAAGTGCTAATACTGGCCAATGGGAAGTGATAGCTACTGGATCAGAGCTGGTGGCACAGCCACGTTAGAAGTGCCCGGATCTGGTTGAGAAGTGCTTCCGCATTAGTGCAGAAGTACCAGGATTCCATTAAGACATGCTGAGGCTGGTCCTTAAAAAGTGCAGCTGTTCCAGGATCCGTTAGAGAAGTGCTGGTGCTGCTCCGTTATACATGCTTGTTTTCAGCTGAGAAGTTATGGTTTTGGCCTAATAGAAGTGCAGAAGTGCCAAGATTCCATTGAGGGGTGCAGGTGCTGTCCTATTTGTAGTGAAGAAGTGCTAGGATCTGGCTAAGCAGTGCAATTACTAACTTATTAGAAATGTTAGTTCCCACTGGAGAAGTGCTGGTGGTGTCCTATTTGTAGAGAAGTGCAAGGAACTGGCTGAGATGTGCCAGTGCTAACCTATTAGAAGTGCTAGTTACTGCTGGAGAAGTGCTGGTGGTGTCCTATTTGTAGTGAAGAAGTGCTAGAAACGGGCTAAGATGGGCCAGTGATAACCTACAGAAAGTGCTGGTTACCACTGGAGAAGTGCTGGTACTATTCTATTTGTGGTAAAGAGGTGCTAGAGACGGGCTAAGATGTGCCATTGCTAACCTATTAGAAGTGCTAGTTACTACTGGAGAAGTGCTGGTGGTGTCCTATCTGTAGCTAGGAAGTGCTAGTAACTCGCTAAGGATAAGGCCCCACTGTAGAAGTAGTGGTGCTGTCCCGTTAAATGACCGACAGATTAGGTGTGAAGAGGGCAATTTAACTTGGAAGGTTCCGGCTTAGAAAGTGCTCGATCTATCCAATTAAAAGTACAAGAATCCAGCTAAAAAGTCTGACAGCACGGGCTATCCTACTGAAGTATTAGGAACTTTTGTAGAAGTATTCACATAACCAGACAACCAGCACAGGTTATCCGACTAAAGTATCAGGAACTTCTGTGTAAATATTTATATGACCAGACGGCCAGCACAGTCTACCCTACTGAAGAATTAGGAGCTTCTGTAGAAGGAGTCACATGACCAGGCGGCCAGTACAGACAACCCTGTTGAAATATTAGGAACTTCTGTAGAAGTATTCACATGACCAGGCGGCCAGTACAGGCTACCCTACTGAAATATTAGGAACTTCTGTAGAAGTATTTACATGACCAGGCGGCCAGCACAGTCTACCCTACTGAAGTATTAGGAACTTCTGTAGAAATATTTATATGACCAGACGGCCAGCACAGGCTACCCTACTGAAGTATTAGGAACTTCTGTAGAAGTATTTACATGACCAGGCGGCCAGCACATATTGCCCTCCCGAAGTATTGTAAACTTCTTTAGAAGTATAGGCATGACCAGTTTTCCAGGAGAGGCTACCCTACTGAAGTATTAGGAACTTCTTTAGAAGTACTCACATGGCCAATTCCACTTTAAAAAGTGCCTGTACTCGAATGCTGGAAGTTTAAAAACCATGTTTTGAAGCGCCTACATTGAATGTCCTGGTAAATGTGTTAGCGACTTCCTTAGAAGTGTTGGTCGTGTCTCATCAAAAGTATAAAGAGTGTGGTAGGAACTGTCCTTTCAAAAGTGTTAGGATTCTGTATAAAAGTGCCAGTACTTTCGACAAAAAAAAGTATTGACACATAAGTAGACCAGAAGGGGCTCTTCAATGAAACGTATGAGGCTTTTATTAGAAGCACCTGTACTTTCCAATAGTATTATTGATTATCTCATTAGAAGTGCTAGCATTTTCCTGTTAAAAGAATTAAGTATGTCATAAGAAGTTTATGTTATCCAATTGCACGTATTGGTTCTGGAAAAGAAAGCGCAACTGCTGCACTATTTAAAGCATTAGGAACTTTCAAAGACGTGCCAGGATTGACTGTAATATTAAAAGTATCAAGAACAGCTTTGGAAGTAATATTAATAGTGCTGTAACCTAATTGTATTTGTATTGTCACAGTATAAGCATTACAAACCTTATAATAAATGCAGATGTTGTCCCATTAAAGTGGTGTCAGTGTATTAAAAAATGCAACTACTCTTCTATTAAAACTGTTAGGAAAACTGTTTAGAAGTGCCATGGAGTGTCGACTATTACAATTATTAAGACCAGCTTTGGAAGTACCAGTACTGTCCGCTTCCAGTTACTATAAACAATATCATATGTGTCAGTACTCTCCCATCAAAGATGTATGAACCTCACTAAATATGCTAACATTGACCATTACAAGTAAACCCCCTTATTGGTTTGGAGTTAGACCTTCCCAACAAAAGTGTTATAACCTCCACGAATGCGCCTGTCTTGTCCCATTAAATGTATTAAGAACCTCGTTAGTAATGCCAGTATAACCCATTAAAAGTATGACAATCTTCCAAGAATTGCCCTTGTTGTTCTATTTGCAGTGCCAGGACCCAAGTTCCTCTAGTGACTATTAATATTATAAGAACATCATTGGGAAAGCTGGGATTGTTGTATTAAAACATTAGCAATGTGCTGAGAAGGGCAATTTCTGTAATCTTAAAAAGTAAGAAGCACCTGCTTATAAGTATTATATTGTATTGTAATTGCATTTATATAGTGCTTACTACCCCTGACGAGGCATCAAAGCGTTTTTGCGGCGAGTAGCACGCTACTCCGGAACCCAAAATGGATTAGTGTTGAATTAGTATAGTGAAATATGAAAGTAATTTGAGTGGTGGATAGGTTAGTCAGTTATTTGGATTCAGAAGGGTAGGGGAGGGATAGAAGAGGGAAAAAGGTTTGCATTTATATAGAGCTTATTACCCTGGATGGGGTGTTGAAGCGCTTTTTTGGCGAGTACCACGCTACTCCGGAACCCATAAAGGAACAGTGTTGAATTAGTATAGTTAAATATGAAAGTAATTTGAGTGGTGGATGGTGGTGGATATGTTAGTCAGTTTTTTGGATTGAGAAGGGTAGGGAAGGGATAGAAGAGGGAAAAAGGTTTGCATTTATATAGCGCTTGTTACCCTCGATGGGGTGTTGAAGCGCTTTTTTGGCGAGTAGCACGCTATTCCAGAACCCATAAAGTGACAGTAGCCACTGAAAATGAAACAGGCGACTGGCACTGTCCCTTTAAAATTAAACATTTAATTTGAAGGGTGGATATTGCCCCATTAAAATTATCACAAGCATCATTAAAAGACCACGTGGATTGAATAAATGTGTTAAAGGCCCCTTTATTCGTCCCTGCGGTAGCCCATTAAGAGTTCAAGGAACCGTATTAGAAGTGTGGGACTGGTTGAAAAATGTCATTACAAACACCATTAAAAGTGCCACTACTATCCAATTGCTTGCATTACAGACCACTTTAGAAGTGATGATACTACCCAGTAAAGTATTAATAGGATGCTGAGATAATTTAGAGGGTTTGCATTAACCTATTGAAAATGATGAAGCACTTTTTAGAAATGTCAGTACTGTCACATTAAACACGTTTAGAACCTAATTGGAAATGTGTTATTGATCCATAAAAATTACCCAGAACCTACTTGAGATATTCGGCTTTGCCGCTGTCATTTTTAGAAATGCACTGTTCTATTACAAGTATTGGACACCAGCGTAAAAGGGCCAGCATTGTCTCATTCAAAGAAATACAAGCCTGTTTTTGTTACAATAGTTTTTATGGGTGTGTTACAGTTGTCTTCAGCGAGATTTGGTACTGCAATCAACAAATATGACATTTTTTTTAGGAGCTAGATATGTTAATTAATTCTTGGAATCAGGTGGCTCCGGTGTCACGTCAAATGTATGGACAGTTATATACTGCAAATTTGCAAAATTGCTTTTAGAATTGGCCAAGATAGTCCTTATTGTCAATGGGGTATGTGAATCTATGACGTCATCAAACAGATTTCGACAGTAAATGGTATCACACCTGTGCGTGTGTTCCATTTTATTTGTAGGAATCTTGTTAAGCTCCAGGGGAAATCAACTTTCCATATGTGGTGCGCACTCCCGTATTTCTCTGCTGCTTTTGGCCCGACTAGAAGTTCTGAAACAGGCAGAATGCAAATTTTTATCCCGTTAAAAGACACCCGTACTTCTTGTGCTAAACACACATTTATTACTTTTACGAATGTTTTGGTTTTATATTTATTAAACGCCAACCCTCCCCCCTATTTTATATCAAGAAGCTGGGTATTTTATTTATTACTACATTTGACTCAAAATACACACTTTCAAATTGAGCAGGTATCAGATGTTGTCCCATTTCAGGCATTTTTAGCTCACTTTGCTTTGCATTCTGGTCCTTGTAGTTTTACTTTCAGCAGGGAGAAGCAAGCACTAAAATACTCAGAATGGAAAGAGGATGAACTCAAAGCAGGTGTGACTGAAGATGTCAGGCCTGACATGGGAAGGCGTGAGGGTGTTCTGGAAGAGAACCAGTAGGTTCATGAATCTGCAGCTGGGGTGCGTTTACAGGTCACTGGTTTTGACCACCTCTGAGTTGACTTAGTTGGTCACCCTTCGGAAGTTGATAAACATAGCTCACGTGAGGCTCAACGGCATGTGGACACCTTCCTCTAGTTTTGACATTTTTTAGATAGCTTTCTTTTCCATTCTGGGACTCGTAGGTCTATAATGGAAATTTGAGGTTCTTCTCCATTGTTGGGGTAGAGGTTGAAAGGCATGGAAAGCAACCTCTTACAAATGCGTACCTGTCAAGTGGCTCCGGCCACCATGGGATACTAACAGCCACTCTGCGCTTTTTAGAGAAAAACACTTTATCATATCATATCAGCAGTTTTTTAGAGTGCGGCGTATCACCCTGGGGGCTATCCAGGCACTGAGGATGAGCCGTTTAGCTGAACAGCCAGGTCTTGAGTGCTCTCCTGAAGTCAGCGAGGGTGTTGGAGGTCCCGAGGTGGAGGGGCAGATCGTTCCAGGACTTGGCAGCGAGGTAGGAGAAGGATCTGTCCACTCTACGGATCCGATGGATGCGATGGAAATGTGCAGGGGCGAGGTGGGCTGAACGGAGGTGTCTGATGGGCTGGTGGAAGGTCAGGCGGTGGTTGATGTAGGCCGGTCCAGTGTTGTGGCGGGCCTTGTAAGCGTGAATGAGTAGTTTGAAGTGGCATCACTTCTTAATTGGGAGCCAGTGGAGGTCTCTGAGGTGGGGGGTGGGGGGGTGGGCGGGGTTGATGCTTGATTGTCGTGGGGATTTGTGAAATGTATTCTTTTGAATTTTTTTATTTCAGGAATGCACTGAGTTCAGCATGCACCAGGAGTGCACAATAAGAGACTACATTGCAAAATGTCAACTGTGATAGAAACAAAATTGGAGATGTTATAATAGTCACCAAAATAGACTAGTAAATAAGAGTGCTCAGCATCCGGGAAGCATTTTTGCCCTCAGGCCGCAACTGAAGCCAGCCTTTGGGCCTATACTTGATGGGGCTGATTAACAAAAGCATTTATGAGGGCTGGAATTACTCTTTTACATGTTTTACTTCTTTTTGAATCTGCTTCAAAATGTCCAACTCTCTATTAGTAAAAGTGCAAAGAGGGAGCAGTCCTTTATATTTGTACTAATTCCATATGACTAGTCCCCTAATACTCCCAGTTTTAGATGTTTTCTTCACAAAGGCATGCAAGAGTATGCAAACAAGGACTAAAACATTACACATTCAAAAGTGCCTTTGTGAATAGGCCTAATAGTGTTAAAAGCAAAACTACAAGTCCCAGAATACAATATTCTTTTGGCTAAAACTCTCTAGCAGCACATGACACGAAGCTATTATTCAGGTATGACTTATGAGGAAAGTCCTAGAAGTCAGGAATCTCATTCTAGAGACCCTTGGCACGCTGCTAAGGAGCCTGTGAGGGTACAGGAACCACCCCTGGGCACCCACCCAGTACAGTGAGAACAGAGCACTGCTCAAGGCGGCTGCCCAGAGAGGAAGCAACCATTCCCGTCTGACGCAGGGCCTTGGTTACCGGCTGAGTCACTCGGGTTGTTTTATGGGCGGTGAAGCAATCCCTGCTTTGCCTGTCAGACTCTGTAGTTAATATGTTAACAGGCGGCCTCGCCGCGCGCACACCCACACGGCCCTGCCGCGCCTCGAGCCTGTCACACGGGCTTATCTGCTCGTCGGTGCGCTTCGGGGTTGCTTTAGAAGGTTTGGCCTCGCCGGAGCCTGATATTAACATATCTTGCAGGTGGGAGGAATGAGAGGGAATGGAAAATCCGTGCCCCGAGGAGGGGAAAAAGCCACCAGACGCCCCTGGAATGCGGGAGAGAGCGTACTCATTGTTCTGTCTGAGGTGTTGTTATTTTGTCCGCTTTTGATGGTGTTTGGAACGCACACACAACCGCGACTCAACTATGCAAGTGGGGGACTATAACAGACAAGTTTGTTTATTTAAATGAGTACAATTAAGTTGGGCAATAATATAATTTGATATTTGTTGGGAGTTTTCAACCTAAGCTTTCAACGTTAACCAACCACAAAGCTGCAAACAACGCCTAGAAGGCAGCACTTTGTGGGTTAAAAAGCTAGGTCTGGCTGAAGATTTCACATTCAATTTGGACTAACATTCACACACTGCTTACGCATCAAATATGATATAAAAAAAGACACATTTTTGAAATGGTGATTACCGCTAAGTAGTAGATTAATTACCTGAAAATCTGGAAACAAGTCAGATCTACAGCGAGCCATCCCATTGGCTCAATTTTGCTGCAAGTTGAAGAATGACCTGCCATAGTTGTTTTACAAATCTGCAAATATTTATTGCCTTGTAAAAATTCGTCCAATGCTCTGCCTTTCTTGTTATGCGGACGTGGTCATGCTCTGACACAAGGGTGGAATCGAGAAGGGCACACAAGTGCAAGATATAATGTGTTTGGAAAGTGAAGGAACTTGGTAATGCTGCATATTTATTGGATCTCTTAGGATTTGCAAAACCCCATGCCATTGATTGTGGTCCCCTTCTCAAATTGGGGACCGATATCCACCGTTAAGGAAAAACTAGCAGTCATTTACCCTAGGATCAAGTGATTACTACACAGGTGTATGTATTAAAATCTTTTACTGATTGCCATTCATTTTTCTTAATTATCTGGCCTTAATTGTGCTTTGCATAATTTGCACATGTAAATGTGGTTTTCACCAACTGCACTGACATTTCCTATCCTTATGCATGTACACCACAGAGAAATGTCGCCAGCATCCAAATTCCACAGTTTGGTCATTTTAGGTCTGGCTTGATAGCGTAGCTGTCCGAAAGATCTGTTGTTACCAATTCTTTAAAATATATATAGAGACCTTGGCTCTGCCCAGAGACACATTTCTCTCACTCAACACATGCGTTATGCCGCTTGATGTATCATTCCTCGCACATCAAGTCCTTGTATTACGAAGCATGAGGGACGATTTTGCATTTCAAAAGTACACTCAATCGTCACACATTAAATTATTCCTCCTAAATGCATTGTGTACAGAAAGCTATCAACCTTGTTTTGCTTTTTTAATAATTTAGGGGCATATCAACAACAACCAGCGATAATTATCGCTAAGCGCACTTAGCGCTAGGATAATTATTGCCGGCTAGCGTGGGTTTCTATCGCTGAGATTGCGTGCTATTAGCAACGCTTATCTCAAAAGCGATAAAAATCCTAGCGCTAACTGCCTAACGTGAGATTATCGCTGGAAACCCAGCAATAATCTCACGAAATGTGGCGTTAGCTTGTTGATAGGGCCTCATAAACTTAGCCATGATTTCCACCCTCCATAGGATATCATGGCTAAGTCAGTCCTGAAGCAGGCGTAAGGAAAGTAGTGATAACAGGGGTTATAGCTACTTTTCTTGCCGCTATGCTTCATAGCGTGGGGCTTGATGATAGGAGAAATGTCGCTTAGCGACATTTCTCCTGTCATGTTAGGTCAGGAACGCCCACTTTGCATCTAGATGCAAAGCTGGGCGTTAAGATTTCGTGCGCTAAAGCAAGGTTTCACGCGTTAGCATGACCTTGCTAATTAGGCGATAAAATTATCACCGCTTTTTGGCAGAAAACAGCCGCAAAAGCGGCGATAATTTTCTATCACCTCGTTGCTGTTATGCCCCTTAGTTAGGACTCAAAATTCAAACCAGACCCATTGGCTTTGACTGTTCTGGTTCGTTAGAATTCAATATCTTTACCAGACATTCCACTCCTTGCTACACACATACTCAAAATATCAGATTATTTGATAAACTTAATCAATGTTTTTTTCACTATGGACACCCAGCACCATTCACATGTAATAAAACGGTTTTGATTTGTGTGCTAAGTGGGTTTCTAAAACATTTGTGAGCCTTCTTCGTTGAAACAAAAGGTCATTTTGTGGGCGTGACCACTTTTTTAACATTGCATATTCTTAGTCAATACCTTACACATCTCTTTATTTCTATCATGTAGATTGCACTCAGTACTTAATTTGTAAAAAACATAAGTGCCAAGGCCCTCGGCAGGAGTACACTTCTGCCTGCACTGCCCATTGTCACTGTCAATGCTGTCAACTACTGCAACAACACAACTACTAACTATCACACTCCTACAGTTGTGACAATTCTATTTCAGGCCCCCATGCAAAAACAACAGTTGATGGACAGAATGCAGAACAATGTCCTACGTTCACCCCAGTACAGAGATCTGGGCCTAAATCCATCGTTTTTTTGCTCACCATGCCATTCCAGTTTGAACCCAGCCATATGCAAATCAGTCTTGACCCTGTGCCTAATGGGAACAGTCCAGCCCGAACTTGACACAACACATAGAACCCTTGGCACGGGCGACTCAACAGGAGATGGATCTGGGAACCTTTCAGACTGTTTCTGTAGTTCCTGTTAAATGTAGGGAACGCAGGGCAGGTCCAAAAGTAGTTCTGCTTGCACTTGCTCCCGCCAAAGTATTCCAGGCACTTGGCCTGCAGTGGTAAGACTCTGCAGCTTCATCTCTGGGGGCACCTGTGGTTTAGCTTTGAAAGCGAAATCATGGAAGACAGTGTGAATGTTGAGACCAAATCCATGCGGCAAAAGTCAGTAAATGTCAAGGTCAAGTCAGAACTCTTTGAAGAATGATACACCTGTACCATGGCAGTAGAATGATGAGCTTGAGTGAAAAGTAGAGAGGTCTGGAGCCCATGCAGTTCCCGGAATATGATCCACGATTTTACTATCACACAGTATACCACGGTATACACTGCTGCTACCACGGATTAAACAAAGATGGCCGTGTTAACCTCTGGGGCAGGCTTTGAGTGAGCCTCAGAAACACTTGAGTCCACAGCCTGTGATCAGCATTGATTGTTGCCTCTGCAGAGACATTCAATGGGCCAGTACAGTAAGCGCTCAAGATTCCACGCAGTGGCGGCCGCTAGCTGGGGAAATTGGTAGGGCAGCACGAGGGGGGTGGAGATTAAAAAAACAAACATCTGCAGCCTCGCTGAATCGTCAGACGATGTTCATACAGGCTCCACGCAGTCCCCTGCACCAATCCAATAGCAATCCAAGCAATAGCCTGGTAATATCCAAGTGCGCATGTCGGTTTGGTCGTCCTAAGATAGGTGGTCTAACCTACATATGCACTGGCAGATGCCTGAGCACACCACTCCTCCTGCTACTGATGGCTCCGCCCTCAAACTCGGCAGTGGCTCTGGAGTAAAATAAAATGATAATAAAGCAGTCTTATTAACTTCTTTATTATCATTTCATTTTACATGCGTCTGCTGGTTCCAGCTGTGGCATGACGCTTCTCCACCATAACGGAGGAACCACCCCTGGTTCCACACCATTCTTGAATGCAGCCCAGGTGGCAAACAGTCTCTGCCACAGTAGCACTGGCAGAAGCAAGCGCCTTTGAAGTCTGCAGCAGAAAGCTGAGATGTCAAACATGGTTTTGGCAATGCGCCGATAGCGCTCTGCTTGATTTAGTTTGAGTGCTTTTAAGTGTATCTAGTGCTTGCTGTTGACTCGGTGGCTTCTGTGGCTCGCAGTTAACATTTGGAGCTGCTCGGGTATCAAACAGGCCAGTAAGCCAAGAACCATATTTGGTGCCCCGGGATCCCGGTGGTCTCTCACGTCTCATAGCTAGAGGCACAGACAATGTCTAGGGTCATATCTTCTCCATGGTTATGGAGATCTTGAACTTTAGTTAAGACAAATGAATAGTCACGATCACTGGGTCTGACAGAAGTGCTGACTGTTGCTGCCCCTCAATGCAATGCTGGACTGAAGTGAAAAAGTGTTCCCAATGACCTCCAAAACAGGTCTGGATTAACAGGCCGTGACTCAATGGCACAACAGAGCTGAGATGTGTGCTGGAGCTAGAGGAAGAGTGCCGGAGCTAGACCAAGAGTGCCGGAGCTAGAGGAAGAGTGCCGGAGCTAGATGAAGAGTGCCGGAGCTAGAAGAAGGGTGCCGGAGCTAGAAGAAGAGGATTGTATGACTTTACAACGCATTCCGTTGTAACGCATGCCTTTACCACGCATGCGTTACAACGAGAATGCCAACACCACGCATATCCTTTACCACGAAAATGCCTTTTACACACATACTTTTACAACGATTTTCATTGTTAAAATATGCACGTTAATGGCATTTTCATGTTAAAGGATATCACCCTAAAAATGTACCCTTTAAATTTACCCCTGCGCGACACCACCCCCTCATTCCTCCTTACCTCTCCACGATCTTCTGAGGTGACGTTGCACGTCGTTAAGAGGAAGCGGAAGTGTCCTTCCGTTTCCTCTAACAACGCCAATTGCCTCCACATCTTTTTCTTTAAACAACGGAAACAGGTGCGTTTTAATTTATTTTGGGGGATGCCCCCCCAAGCCCCCTTTATTAATCCCATGCTTTTTTTTGGGGGGGGAGACCCACCCAACCCCCCCTTTTTTTTCTTTTAACTTTAGCACACATGACTTTGCTACGTATCTCATAGTAAAGGTATGCGTGGTAAAGGCTATTCGTTGTAACCACACATGTGTTGTAATGCATGCGTGGTTATGGATATGCGTGGAAACGGCTGCGTTGTAGTGGCCGTTTACCAAAGAAGAGTGCCGGAGCTAGAAGAAGAGTGCCGGAGCTAGAGGAAGAATGCCGGAGCTATAGGAAGAGTGCCGGAGCCAGAGGCAGAGTGCTGGAGCCAGAGGAACAGTACTGGAACTAGAGGAAGAGCGTTGGAGATAGAGGAAGAGTGTTGGACCTAGAGGAAGAGTGCTGGAGCTAGAAGAAGACTGCCAAAGCTAGGGGAAGAGTGTCAGATCTAGAAGAAGAGTGCCAGAGAAAGAGTGCTGGAGCCAGAGGAAGAGTGCTGGAGCCAGAGGAAGAGTGCCAGATCCAGAGGAACAGTGCTGGAGCTAGAGGAATAGTGCCAGAGCTAGAGGAAGAGTGCTGGAGCCAGAGGAAGAGTACTGACGCTAGAGGAAGAGTATCAGAGCTAGAAGGAGAGTGCCAGAGCTAGAGGAAGTGTGCCCAAGTTAGAGGAAGAGTGCCAGAGCTAGAAGAAGAGTGCCAGAGCTAGAGGAAGAGTGCTGGAGCCAGAACAAGAGTGCGGGAGCCAGAGCAAGAGTGCTGGAGCTAGAGGAAGACTGCCGGAGCTAGAAAAAGAGTGCCAGAGGTAGAGGAACCGTGGCAGAGCTGTAGGAAGAGTACCGGAGCTAGAGGAAGAGTGCCAGAGCTAGAGTAAGAGTGCCGAAGCTCGAGGCAGAGTTCTGGAGCCAGAGGAACAGTGCTGGAACTAGCGGAAGAGTGCTGGAGCTAGAGGAAGAGAGCAGGAGCTAGAGGAAGAGTGCCGGAGCCAGAGGAAAAGGTCCGGAGCTAGAAGAAGAGTGCCAGAGCTAGAGGAAGAGTGTCAGAGCTAGAGGAAGAGTGCCAGAGCTACAGGAAGAGTGCTGGAGCTAGAGGAAGGTGCTGGAGCTAGAGAAAGAGTGCCAGAGCTAGAGGAAGAGTGCCGGAGCTAGAGGAAGCGTGCCAGAGCTACAGGAAGAGTGCTGGAGCTAGAGGAAGGTGCTGGAGCTAGAGAAACAGTGCCAGAGCTAGAGGAAGAGTGCCGGAGCTAGAGGAAGCGTGCCAGAGCTAGAGGAAGAATGCAGAATCTAGAGGCAGAGTGCTGGAGCCAGAGGAACAGTGCTGAAACTAGAGGAAGAGTGTTGGAGATAGAGAAAGAGAGCTAGAGCTAGAAGAAGAATGCCAGAGCCAGAGCCAGAGCCAGAGGAAGAGTGTTGGAGCTAGAGGAAGAGTGCTGGAGCTAGAGGAAGAGAGCTGGAGCTAGAGGAAGAGTGCCGGAGCCAGAGGAAAAGGTCCGGAGCTAGAAGAAGAGTGCCAGAGCTAGAGGAAGAGTGTCAGAGCTAGAGGAAGAGTGCCAGAGCTACAGGAAGAGTGCTGGAGCTAGAGGAAGGTGCTGGAGCTAGAGAAAGAGTGCCAGAGCTAGAGGAAGAGTGCCGGAGCTAGAGGAAGCGTGCCAGAGCTAGAGGAAGAATGCAGAAGCTAGAGGCAGAGTGCTGGAGCCAGAGGAACAGTGCTGAAACTAGAGGAAGAGTGTTGGAGATAGAGAAAGAGAGCTAGAGCTAGAAGAAGAATGCCAGAGCTATAGGAAGAGTGCCAGTGCTAGAGGAAGAGTGCTGAAGCGAGAGGAAGGTGCTGGAGCTAGAGGAAGAGTGCCAGAGCTAGAGGAAGAGTGCTGGAGCCGGATGAAGAGTGCTGGAGCTAAAGGAAGACTGCCGGAGCTAGAATAAGAGTGCCAGAGCTAGATGAAGAGTGCCAGAGCTAAATGAAGAGTGCCGGAGCTAGAGTGCTGGAGCCAGAGGAACAGTGCAGGAACTTGAGGAAGAGTGCCTGAGTTAAAAGAAGAGTGCTGGGAACCAAGGGTTGTTGGTGTGGAGTGAATATGGCTGCCTACCCTGGGTCACTTAGCTGCACTTTGACCTACTTCATTTGATTGGGTAGACTCCTCCATGGTGTGTCTAGCCCTGCCTGAACCATAAGAACACAAGAGTTGGAAGGTTGGCTTTGGGCTCATGCTGGTGCTCTTGTCAAGACACTAGCTTCCAGCCAGACAGGTCTTCTTCAGGCCAAGTGGACCTTTTGTGCCAGAAGACTGAGAAGGCCCTTATGGCACCGAGGATTACCAGCCTCCTCCTGGGTACCGTTCAAGTATCCTCTGATGTTAATAGGCATGTTCCCAGAAGACATTGTATTGTCAAGGGCTCTCTGGTGATGTATGCCCAGCGTGTGTAGATACAAGCATGTATTGTTTGTTTCAATATTTATGTAGCATGAACATAGCTGCATAGTAAAAGTTCTGTACATTAACAGAGTGTTCAGAGACTATAAGAAATGCAGTGCAGCTCCTGTGCCAGGAAAAAGTTGTCCAGACACTTTCCACCCATCAATTGCTTTATTCAGACACTATGAGATGGTATTTCGCCTAGAAGATATTCATTGTCAGTAGGGATATTCCTGAATTTAGGGAAGTGCTGTTGTATCTAGCAGGAAATACATCACACATAATATCAGGATGATAGCAATTATTTTTTTGTTGCAGTTTTATATAGCGCAAACTCAACCTGAAGGTATTGGAGCACTTCACATGAGCACCAGTTACATTACACAATGATACATTAATTGTTTTTTTTGGTAGGCACGGGGAGATTGAGTGATTTGCCCAGAATCATAGAATGTTGAGCCGACGCCGAGACTCGAACCTGGTTACATATTCCAAAGTCGGCAGCTCTGACCATTATGCCACCTTCATTCTTTGTCAGGAAAGCGTATTGTTCCACTGTTGATGCTTATTCATGTTCCCATCAGTGCTGGACATTTAGCCCTCAATGGGGGCACCCAGAAATTTAAGAAAGTCACAAACTTTTAGTACCTATTTTTGTAGTCTGATGTCTTCAATTTTGGGGTGTCCTCCATTAAGACAGTTACTTAATAAATAGGCGACTTGAACTGTTGTTCTGCAGGACATTTTCTTGCTTAAAATGTGTATGTGTGTCAATCCTTACTGAGTGAACATAATCGGCATAAGAGGCACTGAGCCTCTTCAAGATTTTTTTAAAGCAATGGTGGGATGCGTAAAATACACAAGGCACGCTTTTACTTTTTGTGTCTACACTTAGGTTTGTATTCTGCTCATTGCACATAGCATGTGTTTTCATTAGCCAGAGGGTGATCCTATGTTTCCATGCAAGTTACAATAACGAAAGTGGGTCCAATACAGATAAGGTCCCTTCTTGCACAAAGCAAAGTTTAATGCCTTTGTGATAAGTAACTTCCTTTCAACTTACACAGGCGTGCATGGCCTCTGGGCGGTGGGTATACACATGGCCTTACACAGCATACGTGGTTAGTAGCATCAGAAACTGACTGGAGAGATATCGCTCTATTATTGAATGCGGTGGTTGTGTAATATATTTAACGCAAAGTCTCAGGTTCTACGACAGACAACTACAGTCTCAGCCACGAAAGATGACGTGTCCTCCATTGATTCCTATTAACAAAATTATGATTTAGATTTTTCTAACTGGTCTTATGTATTATTTATAGGGCAATGAGATGGAGGAGATTCTGATACAACTTACCAAGTATATTTTCAAAAAAGCTTCTCGTACTCCATATAGTTGTGAAATGTTGACATCCACAGTCCACGTGCTTCGACTGACTGCCCCACAACGTTGCAAAGTGACAGATACATCAAAATCGAATAATCATGACTACACAGTTCTGGATTGAACACATGAATGAGGTTGTGACTGCCTTGAAAAAGCTCTGGCTAATACGCTGGAGCGAAACATGTCGATTGTAAATGTCTACAATATATGCAAACTTCACTCCCGCTTGGAGAACAAGACCTTAAGAAAATATATACATTTAGAGTTGTATTCTGATTCCCTTCATCCCATTGGGCTGACTTAACCGGACAAACCAGTCGTCCCTAGTGGGAACCCTTACTATGCCCATTATCAACCATATAAAATGTTGTAGTAGCAGCCCTCATAGTAGTCTAGACTTTTCAACCAATTATTTAAGACGTAGTACTCAGGGGCGTAGCTTAAGGGGGGTATTTAGCGTGTTACAACCCCCCTAAAAAATGTATTCTGTAGTAAATAGTTAGGTGCATGTGCTTTCAGTCGGGTATTGTGAAGTGTCTGTCAGATTTCACCTGGTATTTCTACATGTTCACACTGACAAATACACACACACATACACACACACACACACACATACACACACGCTTGTCTCTGTTTTGAATGCCTTCAGAAATGGTGATTCGAAAATATTGTGTTTTAAGTACTCCTAACAATCCAAACTCCTTTCTCTTTGCACTGCGTATTAAGCCCCCTCATGTGCTGCTTCTCATATAATGTATTTTAATAAGATATACCTGCGAGATCGTTGGGAAATCTGAAGCTTACACCCCCCTATCTTACTGACCAAGCTACGCCACTGGTAATACTGAAAACATAATGCGTCCTTGTGTAAATCACTTAGGTATTACACTGAACCACATGCTGAGGCATAGCAAAGATGTGGTTTAACTACTAAGTTTGCATATATTTAGGGTGTTACTTGCGACAGCTCATTTATAAAGACATGTTAATAACAAGCAGTTGCAATGCTATAGATCTCGCATTACTGAAAGTTTGAGCTATTGGTGTTGCATTATTATTTGCAACACCAATAGCTCAAACTTTCAGTAATGTGAGACCTATTGCATTGCAAATGCTTGTTTGTACAAGTTGCATGGTGCAGGGGTTCCAGAAGTACTGGTGTATGCAGCACAAATTCTGCCCTTTATTGTGTGAAAACAATGTTTCAGGCCTAGTATGGGGATTAACATGCTGGACATGAAATTACCGGGCTCATAGTGCATATTGCGCTGCCCCTGCTACTGGCTGCTTCTTACTTTCTTCTTGCCGGATCAGACTTTTATTTTGGTGATAAAACAGCAACCGGCAGCAGTGCTCCTGCACCGGGTGTGTAATGCACAAATATGTGTTGGGGGCTGGTTTGTCTACCACAGTAGAAAAAGAGGGACTACAAAAGATATTAACCAATGAAAAAGACGCATTTACAAAAGACAGTCAAAGGAGCCAGTTAAAAACATGGGTGGGACATGGGCGGAGCTTAAAGCTCATATCCTGAATACAACATATCTCGAAGAGACAGCTCAAGCGCTGCCTAAAAGTAACTCACATGATGGTAGCGAGATAATGGAGTGTGTTGGAACTGAGACGTAAGTGATGAAAACAGATCAAAGTTTTTTATGTCTTGCAGCTCAATAGAACCACAATTAAAGTAATTACTACCTAAGGGCGTCATGCTTGATTTCCAAATAATAAGAATAATGCTTTAACTGCAAACAGAAATTTACCAAACTGTGAAAATGAGTGTCCAACATGTTGGAGCTACTTAATAGCAAAATGGAAGAATTGAAACCTTATTTCAATTAGTTCCTAATAGCTCTGACCTCTGCAGTAAACGGCTGCAAACGGATCTTAAGGATATATTTAACACAAAAGTTTCCAAAGCTAGGGGTAAACTTTCCAGGTGAGACTTACAATGCAGCTCTCTGGTGGACAAGTTCCATATTTTCAGGTGCTCGAGTGGTGATAACTTGAATTACACCTATATGCCCCAGAAAAGCTTACAGATACACCAAGGACTACTTGACCACGAAGGAGTCTTCCTCTTTTGTTTAAAACGTCTATTTATATTTTGATCACAAATTCTTTAAAAGTCTTGAAATGAAGAATTCCAAATGAACAATTATTCTTCCTGAGCTCTGCTTGACTGAAAACTATCTTCTTCAGGTTTTGGCTACAGAACTACCTGTAATGGGGGGGACGTGGCTTGGACGGCAATGGGTGCAGACGCCTGAATCCAGCGCTCCGCCAAATCCTGGGAGCGAGCAACAAAAAGAACACACATGAGCTGAGGAACCAAAAAAATAAAAAACTCACCAAATGACGCCAGAACGATCGGGGAAGAAGAAGATCCTAGTATTGGACCCAACCCCAGCAACAGAGTGAAGTAAAACAGCGAAGAGGAAAACTCCCGGTGGGAAAGAGAAGGAAGATCCAAGATGGTGCCCGCAAACTGAAACCCCCTTACCGATGCCTGAATCGCGCACCGACTGCGAAATAACATCTACACTCGCCGGGAGATCAGCAGTTAGCTTACCTAAGGTTAGTGCTGGGGACCTCCTGTGAAGCTTCACTGAGGCAACGGTAATCACTGTAGGAGCCCGGGTGGGGGAGACGCTCGATAAGACTTCCAGAGCAAAACTAAAACTTGGGATGGGGGCCGCCATCTTGGGAGAGCTGGCAAAACAACTCTGTCGGTATTGAGAGAGCAAGCCGGGGAGTAACGGAGAGAAAAGAAACAAGATAGAGGATCACCGCAGTGAAATAGCGAAGTGTGCGGCTTTGGTAAACACAAGCACAAGTTTTTGCTCAACGGGTGCCATCAAGTATGCGATCTAACGTGGACGGATGTAGTGACAACAAAAAAAACAAATAAACAAAAAACAAAAGTGCATTCTACAGCGTGAGCCGCCATTACAGACTGGGTTGTTGCCGCCATCTTAGCTCCGTCAGACAAACAACTTGGATTATATAGAGGCCTTGTCTGTGAGGTGGGGGGACAAAAAAGTAACATAAGGCAGAGTGCTTCAATAGAGTGCACTCTCAGCAGAGCCGGGAGAACGCGACATTTTGTAGCTTCGGATGCATGCAGCGGAAGACCAACAACAAACCAGACTAAAGAGGCTGACATAAGGGGGATATTGAAATGAAAGCAAATGCAAGAAATCGAAAGAAAGGCATCAGTAATTACCATCGCCACAGATTGGAAAAAAAATTAAAAATTAAAAAAATATATAATAAGAAATAATAATAAAAACCTCCACAATTGGCATACTGGTCAAGAGCAAGATAAGGACAGAAAGTCCTAACGATACATAGCAAAGCTAAGGGAAACTACGCCAAAGGCGTATTTCTTGCTACTTCTTAATGAGGGCATCGTGGTCTTAGCGGGAGAAGGAATACATAAAATCTGCATCTGGGGTTACACGCTGACTCAGCAAGAAACCATCAATCAGCCACAACAAGGGAAACAAATCCGGCAAGGCATACAAACCACAGAGAGACTGGAAAGACCCCAGTTCTGCTATCGCGGCCACACATAAGATCACAGCAACGCATAATTAGAAAGGTGTAGCAGTGGCCCCAAATAGTCAGATACGACATGAACAAGGTGAGCGTGGAGATCAATACTCAGTGGGGTGCATAACGTGGAAGAACTAGAAGCAACTAAGCTTATAAAAATATATATTTTTTTTAAATATATCTAAAGCAACGAGGTCTAGAAGATAGCATCAATCAGTTCACTCGCGCAGCTCAGTCGGCGTAAAAACCAACATACAGGGTGATCCGAAGTTCATTGGGGGAAGCACAGTCTACAAGACCTTCAAGCTCAACATCAGCCCAACGTATCCAACACAGTACTTTAACCACGGACAAAAGTGATAACTATGTTTCAACAAGGGGGAATCACAAGAGAACCAACCATAGAGTGGAAAGTCAGAGGAAGGCTCAGCCTACAGCAGGAGAGAAGAGGGCTAGTAGTCATGGCTGGCAATGAAGGGAAACTCCCGCAACAGCCCAAAAAGAATAAGAGTGACACTCTTGACTCCCCTATCAAACAAAGACCGGATATCAACAGCACACTGGACATGATTTTGAAAAAACTGGCGGAAGTACATGACCTAGCAAAATCGACTAAACAAACCACGGATGCTATCCAGCTGGAATTGGCAGCGGTCAGAGCGGGTATACATGCAGCGAACAATAGACTAACAGAAGTGGAGCAGAGGGTGAGTGATGTGGAAGATAGCGAACAAAAGACTAACAACACTCTGCTAGAACTTTCCAAAACCACAGCAATGCTCCGAAGGAAAACAGCAGAATTAGACTATCGTAACAGGAGGGGGAACATCAGAATACTAGGGGTCGCCGAGGGTGAAGAGGAGAAAAACGGTTCGTGCATCGCCTTCATACAAGACATGATCCCTAAAACTACTAACATTAAGTTTGATTTCCTGCTTGAGCTAGACAAGGCATGCAGAGTTACAGCCTTCAAAACATCAAATAAGACCACACCACGCCCCATAATATGCAAGCCTCTCAGATTACAACACACCGAATCCATCTTCGCAGTGGCCAGGAAAAAACAGAATCTGCAGTGGAACGGCCAAAAAATCATCCTCACCCAAGACTACTCCAAGCACACAGTGGACGTAAGGAAAGGATTTCTGGCCCAGAGAGACAGGTTAAGGAAGGAAAACATCCTCTTCTCATTCATAGGCCCTACGAAGTTCAGAATCACTGACAAAGGCAGAGCGCACGTCTTCAAAGACCCCAATGACCTGTCGCGTTATCTACAAGGTCCGACTCAGCAAGAAATGGAATTCTCCCAAGCAAGCGCGAACAAGAGGAGAGCCTCGCCAGATCTAGGAGGGAATGAATGAATGTATGTCATCTCAAAATTCTGGCTTTGCGGTCAATCTCCACTACTACTCAAACATTCTACCTCACGATCTACCTCAGACAGGCCGCTATTTCTCACACTTATCTACCTCAATGGCCGAACCTACCTCAGGGAAGGACCTGGACTTGGATTTTAAAACCACCACATCGGTGGGCTTTGAACGCCTCGGATTTGGGACGCTAACAGAGCGCGCCAACAAATAAAACAATGCGGAGACAAATAAGACTGATACGAGAACAACATAAACGCTAATATCCTTTCTAAGATCATTACTACAGTATTGTATAAATGTGTTTGTATTAACAGTGTGGGAACGCCCGTATTGCTCAGGAAGGGAACATAGCATGCTAGACAAGATGCGCTTAGCTTTTAGACTCGAGTGAATAATGCCACAGATGCATGGTCATACGGAACAATATTGTCCCGGGGAAAGCGGAGCTGGATCTTTGCTGTCGCACGTCCAGAATTCTATGTGTAGGTTGCGGGGGGTTGGGGGGAGGGGGTCTGAGGGTGGTTTTAGTGTTTTTTTCATCATGTTAGTAATGTTTGTCAGGCACACATGCTTTGTCTCTATCCACTGTACCCTTTCCTCTTTAAACCTTTCCATCTACACTTCTGCACTCACTGTAGAGAATGACACCAGGACAAGGGAGGGAGCGGGGACGTGGGCCCAGAGAGGGATGACACAGAAAGCGCACACACGAAGTCTCAATAAGAGTAGGAGTAATACTGTACTGAGAAGGGAAATGGCTTTGGTCAAACAACCATTACTTAGCATAATAAAATGACAACTAACCTTGTGAAAACATTAACGTCCAACTTAAAGATAGTCTCCCTAAATGTTAAAGGTCTCAATCACCCAGTTAAAAGAAAAAATATACTTGACTACCTAGCTAAAACTAAGGCAGACATCTTTCTCCTACAGGAGACTAGGCTATCCCTGGACGATGCAGAACGGATTAGGGCAAGATGGGTTGGTCAGATGGCATGCTCTCCAGCCGTAGGAAAGAAATGGGGTGTGATCACTCTGATAAATATGAACTCCAAGATAAATATAGAATGCGATGTAGAAGGGAGAATACTGTTAACACATCTGAAAATGGGGGAAGAAAGCATCTATGTACTCAACATCTATGGACCAAACACGTATGTCTCCGGTTTCTGGGACGGCATCTCGGAAAGGCTGGAGACACTCCCACAAAATGACCTAACAGTGACGGCAGGTGACTTCAACATGGCGTTAGACTACACTATAGACAGACAATCACAGTGCCATGCTCTACCCCCGGGGGCGCACAACGTACTGAAAAATGTATGTACTAGATTCAATCTTAAAGACACGTGGCGAGTTCAACACCCGGACACGAGAGATTACACATTTTACTCGAACCCACACAATTCATACAGCAGAATAGATTACATACTGATCACAGGTACACCCACCCACCTAATAGAACACACAGACATAGCCACGAGAACTGTCTCAGACCACTCCTGCATCAGCCTTCTACTGTGCGGGCGCCACAATGAAGATCATCCACGAAGATGGAGATTCAACAGTGATGTGCTGACAGACCAGAGCAATAGACCTAAAATAGAGGAGGCCATTAAAGAATACATTAACTTTAATTATACTACAGACACAGACCCTAAAACCATGTGGGACGCATTGAAAGCCACAATTAGGGGGACAATTATGGACATTAAAGGCAAGATGAACAAGAACGCAAAAGCACAGTTGGGTCTACTAGAATTGGATATCCAAAGACTGGAGGCAACCCATATCTCAGACTCAAAGAACGCAGGGGTACTTACAGAACTCACAAGAAGAAATACGACTAAACCTCCCAAAAATATCAACAGAAGACGCACTCACCCTAGGGAAAGAGATTAGTTCAGCTGAAATTGAGATGCCAGTTAAGTCCCTCAAAGCTAACAAGGCACCAAGGCCAGAGGGATACACAGCCACTTTCTATAAGACTTTCATAACTCAACTACAACCAACTATGAGAAAAGTATTTAAACATTGCGAGGGGACAGGGATGGTCTCACATACCATGTCTGAAGCTAATATTATAGTTATCCCCAAAGAAGGCAAAACACCCAGTTTCCCCAAAACTACAGGCCTATCTCTCTGATTAACGTAGATTGCAAGATATATGCAAAAATCCTGGCATCAAGGCTTAATAAGGTTCTTCCACAACTCATAAACAACACACAAGTTGGCTTCCTCAAGACACACATGTCACACGATAACACCAGACTTCTATGCCATATTCTGGATAGAGCAGTCAAGTCAGACAAACCCGCAGTGACCATCACACTAGACGCAGAGAAGGCGTTTGATAGGGTATCGTGGCATTTCCTAGAACAGTGCATGCGGGCTTTCAACCTGGGAAACTCCTTCACAAGGAAAGTTATGGCACTATACGATAAACCCACGGCCCGTATTGTGGTCAATGGGGCTGTCTCAGAGCCCTTCACTCTGCAACGAAGGACAAGGCAAGGTTGCCCCCTGTCCCCCTCGCTATTCCTACTAGCACTAGAGCCTCTGATTAAGGACATCGAGAACAATGAAGAGATGAAAGGGATCACTATCAATGAGGTCACAATCAAACTAGCAGCGTATGCGGATGACATCCTCGTTGTCACGGAAAGCCCTAAAGCCTCTATCACGGCCCTCATGGAATCCATAGATAAGTATTCGGCCCACTCCGGCTACAAACTTAACAAAGACAAGTCAGAATGCAAACCACTTAACATACACACAACTAGAGACATTTTGGGGGACTCGAGTCTCGCCTGGCAAACCAGTTTCGTAAAATACCTGGGCATTTACTTTGGCAACGACCTTAAAAACACACTGGATCAAAATGAACAAATATTGCTGGACAATATAAAGAAGCTGCTGGAGGGCTGGTCACCTAAATTCATTATGTAGTGGGAGAGGATTGAGACAGTAAAAATGATGGTTACCCCAGTGTTCAACTACCTGGCAAATATGTTCCCTCTAATACTCACTGACGACTTCCATCGCAAAATAGACAAGATGCTGAATAACTTCATCTGGCGAGACAAAAAAGCAAGGATAAGCCTAAAAAAATTAAGATTGGGGAAAAAACTGGGGGGATTAAACCTGGCGGATTTTAAAACTTTCCAAATGGCCTTTTTGGCAAAACAGGGTAGCTACTAGATTCTACCCGACCAGGAGTACACATCAGCTTGGCTGAGACTAGAGAGAGCTATACTTAACAACCTTGAACCATTAGCACTACTAACAGCCAGCCAGTAAACATAAAATGGTAGTAAACCCAATACTCAAAAATACCAAAACCGCCCTACTGAAGGTAGACCAGAAGATGGAACACAGCATAAAAAACTCGAGATGGGAATCACTATGGACAAACAATAAGATAAAATATAAAGGCAAACCGCTCTCTATGGATACGTTGAGGAGAACAGGGATCTCCCACCCTATTCAGCTCGAAGAGGGAGGGAATCCCATCACTTTCAGGATGCTAAAAACCAAGCACAACTTACCAGACATAGAACTATATAATTTCCTAAAAATTAAAACAGCACAGTCCAAGGCGAGACTTTCCGTCACCAAGCCGTCAATCATCCAGTATATGACCAACCTCAATAAAATAGGCCACCAGGTTTCACACATTTATAGACTCCTACTGCCCAGTATATCTAAACTTAACGAAAAGACACGTAAATATTGGGAGTCACAGCTGTGACATTCACTGAGCGAGAAAGAAATTCAGGCACTATGGTCCTCCACCACACAAAGTAAGATAACCCCGGTACTAGCTCAGACAAAGTTCTACACAAACTACACAAACTACAGCACGCCTGGCGAACCTAGGTTTGAACACCAATGACCAGTGCTGGAATTGTAATAGCGGAGTGGGGGGATCTGGCCCACCTCGTATATCACTGTTCCAAAGTCAAATCATACTGGGAGAAGATATTTGCCTTTTTAAACGACATGTTAGGATGTTCCCTTAAAACGGAGTTTGACACCCTGGTAACAGCTTCTGTTAGGACAGAGGCAGTCCCACAACAAGACAGCGAGTTACTTGATCTCCTACTAACAGCAGGTGTAAAGATGGTTCTAAATAAATGGAAAGACACCTCCAAGGTATCGTTTAAGGGATGGCTTAATTGGGTGACGTACCTTAGAGGAGCAGATACGGTGGCCCTACGAGATTCACCGTGGAGACAGCCCACCAGGAAAATGTGGGCATCCCTGGACAAATACTTAGACCCCTATGATCCACCTTGAAGTTGTCTAGTTTAACGACTCGGATACCAACCCTTTTTAGACAATGGCGAGCAGGCTTCTCTCTCTCTCCGCTCTGGTCCCTTCTTCCCTGTTCCTATCTGTACTTCCTGTGACCTTTACGGGAACAGAGGGTGGAGGGCCGCCAAAAAAGGAAACAAAAAACTGTACCTCAACTAGCACAACCAACGTGAGCTGCCCTGTAACATCATGCGATACAAAGTGCATATTTTATGTTTTATGTTATTTGTATTTGTTTTTATGGTTTTTGTATATGACAAAATATCAATAAAATTCTATTGAATTTTTTTTTTTAAAAAGGACTACCTGTAATGGGTTTAAGTGAGAATTAACCAACCAATTGCCAAAGACCAGATGTAATCACTTCCCAGGTCTAGCGAAGGTTTAAGGTGCTTCTGTTTTATTGAAATCTCCCCTAGGTTGTTTTTTGATTACACACTTCCTTGGCATAGATTTAACTAGATCGACTTATACAACAAAGTTCTGCTAAAGATAACTAAGTTGATGCAGAAATTGAGTAGCTGATACTGGTTGGCTTAAAATGTACTTAATTTAGGTTTTCACCACGAACCTTATTAAAAGTGATTTAAGATCAAATTAATCACACCAACACTTTAGAGGTCAAAAAAAGTTTTCTCTAAATCACCAAAGGATCTGATTCGACTCCTAACTATTTTAATTAATCTCAATCCATTTTGAGGGGAAGCAATTGGAGAATTCATAGCAAATTCATAACAAATGACCAACCATGACTTAGAAAGCTGATACTGTTGCTTCACAATGGGTCACTAGTACCTGGGAGATATGCAGTTCAATTGACAATACTAAAACGCATGCAGTTAGCCGTAACTCTGTACTGCACATTTTAAAAGCAGCTTTGTAACAAAGGACAGAGTTACAATAAATGGGCAGTATTATGAATGAATGAATGGGAGATTTATAAGTGCGTGGCTACTCCAAGGAGTGTCCCGGCGCTTATGGGAGGTGCCCCGTGTTATAAAACCTAAAAAATACCAGCCTTACTGCCCCACAGAGAAAACCCAAGTTTTAAGTTTTCTGTGAAATAGGGGATCAGATGCAATTTGGGCGGCAGCTCGTTCTGTTCTTAAGCAGCCCGAAACGAGAAAGCTTCACCACCCTTTCGGACACTCTTAAGCAAGTAATCGACAGAAGCGAGGCAGAGGCAGAGCGCAGCGCTCTGGAAGGGAGATACTGGGCAAAACTCTTAGCCAGATAGCTAGGGCTGGACAGATACACTGCCCTGTGAACCAGAAGCAGAGCTTCAAATAGGATCCCTTTCCTGACAGGCAGCTAATAGAGGGCTTTCAGGGTCGACGAAATCGAAGAATGGCTAGGTAGACACAAGAGAACCCTAGCCACTGCATTTTGCACTGCTATACAGAGGGTGTTACCATAGTCAAGGTGCAAGGTGATCAGAGCATGGATCACCACTCTCCTAGCCTCCTGAGGTAGGAGGGGAAGGAATTTCTTTAGGGTGCGGAACATAGTGAAACATTGTCCCACCAATGCAGAAATCTGCGGCCACATGGATAGGGCAGTGTTCCGCTTCACCTCCAAGTTTTTAACCACCAAAGATGATGGGGACGTGGCCTGCAAAGCAGGAGGACAAAGATCTTCCCACCAGTTAGACATGTGATCCAAATGAGATGATGTCTGTCTTCTCTGCGTTACAATTAAGTTGACTACTCTGCATCCAATCAAAAATGGCTCACATTCAGTCAGTAAAAGGTGTTGCAATTGAGGCATGGGATCCATTGAAGGCAAAGAGCAACTGGATATCATCGGTGTATGAGGTGATTTTACACCCAAATGGTTGAACTACAGAGGCCAAAGCGGACATGAAGACATTAAAAAGGTTAGGGCTTAATGAACAGCCCTGCAGCACCACTTGATTGACTGCCTTAACCTCAGAGGAAGAAGGGGAAAGCCAAACTGATTGGCTTCTAGAGTCCAGGAAAGACTTGCACGAGTCCCACACAATACCCCCCACGGTAGACAGGCGGTGCAGGAGGATGAAGTGGCCGATAGTGTTAAAGGCAGCAGATAGGTCAAGAAGAATCAAGGTCACATTTTTCCCTGAATCTAATGACCATTTAATGTGGTCTGCAGACCTGCTTATTTCATACTATGACAGGGGTGAAAGCCAGATTGACTGGGATGTAACAACTTGCCTTGCTCAAGATACTCACAGACTGAGCATTAACCAGTTTTTCCAGGATTTTAGTGAAGGCTGGGAGAATAGAAATGGGCCTATAGTTGCAAAAGATGTTGGGATCCAATGCCGGCTTCTTGTACAGAGGGACCACTCTAGCCAGTGCCACGCAGCTGGCAAGACCCCCGAAGAAAGAGAATGGTTGAAAAGGGGGTTGATCACAGGATTGATAACACCTACTGCCGCCGCTAACAAAGTAGGGGGGCATTAGACTTAAGAAAAAGGATTTTCAAAAGTCCAGGTGCTCAGTGCAACAGGCCTTGTGATAGTCCCCAAGATGGACAGTGGTAATGGAGAAAAGATATGATCTTCTGTACCGTAAGTAGAGCTCGATGGCTGAGACAGTTTAAAGAGTTTGCTATTGTCAACAAGTGTGACTGGCAGTAGCGGCTCGTGGTGGGAGTGCTGCGGGGTGGTGGGGCGGTGCGGGGATGGAGCAGGGTGGGGGGTAGTAAACTACGGAATACGGCCCAATGGAGGTAAGTAAACAAAAATAAATAAAATGAATTTCGTTGCGCGCGCTGCATCGCATGCAATGAAATTCGTTTTACTTATTTATTTGTTTACTTACCTCTGTTCGGCCGTATGCCGTAGTTTACTACCCCCCACCCTGCTCCTATCCCTGCCCCACCCCACTGCCCCGCAGCACTCCCACCACGAGCCGCTACTGGTGACTGGTGAAGTTTAAGTCTTGGTAAGGACACCAGACTATTAATCTTATATAGAACGATAATTTGAGAAATGTAAAATTGTTATGGCACTTACAATAAAATAGTTATTTGCAACTCTTTTAAAGGAAAACGGTGGGGATAAGCACTATATAGAAAACACTTTCTAGATATTTCCAGTGTTCCAACCACAATTATGTTTTTGGGGGTGTATTTCTTCTTTTGGTGCCTGAGATGTGCTGAGGGCCAATGGAAATATCTGGAAATGGGGTCCAAATTATGCTATAGGTTTGTTTAAATTATACGACATGGAAATGCAAATTATACAGCTATTATGTGGCACATTTCTGCGTTGAAAATAGCTCTGCAGAACAGGATTGTGTATTTCATATTCATTTTGTATGTGTCATAGAAGGGCACTTTAGGATTCAATACACTGGGCATGAAAGAAGAAACATATTTGCGATCATTCTAAATCTCGAGTACCTGTTAAAATAACTGCAGTTTGAGCACAGTGTCTGTGCCGGGGACAAGAATTTGGAACAGAAAATATCATGACAAAAATGTATCATCGTATTCACCCTGTTTAACTCATATTCAAGTTTTTAAGGGGCATATTTACAAGCTGGCGATAAAAAATTATCGCCGCTTTTGCGGCCATTTTCAGCCGAAAAGCGGCGATAATTTTATCGCCTAATTAACAAGGCCACGCTAACACGTGAAACCTTGCTTTAGCGTGGGGATTCCTAACGCCCAGCTTTGCATCTCTAATGAGATGCAAAGTGGACGTTCCTGACATAACATGACAGGAGAAATGTCGCTAAGCGACATTTCTCCTATCATCAAGCCCCACACTATGAAGCATAGCGGCAGGAAAAGTTGCGATAACCCCTGTTATCGCTACTTTCCTTACGCCTGCTTCAGGACTGACTTAGCCATGATATCCTATGGAAGGTGGATATCATGGCTAAGTGTGTGAGTCCCTATCAACAAGCTAACGCCACACTACGTGAGATTATCGCTGGGTTTCCAGTGATAATCTCACGTTAGGCAGTTAGCGTGAGGATTTCTATCGCTGAGGAGATAAGCGTTGCTAATAGCACGCTATCTCAGCGATAAAAATCCATGTTACCCGGCGATAGTTATCCTCACGCTAAGAGCGCTGAGCGATAATTATCGCCGGGTGTTGCTGATATGCCCCTGAATATGTTGTTTTCTGTAGCGTACAAAATTTCTTCTTTCATTCCACCAAATGGGGATCTTTACATCACCTGGACAACAATTTCACCTCTTTAAGGGGCTCACTACAGCATTCACCAGTTAACATAGATCAAGTTTACTTTCACATTGTGACTGGGGCATCCTTGGCACACATATGGAGCAGTTTCAGTCAATTTTAATCCATTTGAACTAGAACAATATGCAAATTATGCAGCCAGTGATGGATTGTGTCGCTAGCATGGTAAATTTTAATTTAAGCGGAAAACGCAGCGGCTTCACCATCCAGATTTTCAGCTACCATTGGTATGGTCAAATGGCTAGAGTGTCTGTTTTAGACTATGGAGGCTAGTGGGGTGTATAAGACTTTATTGTTTGATTACTTAAAACCATTACAATTTTTTGTTTGAAATTAAAAAAGAAAAAAAAACTCATACGATTCTTATATACATAGAACAAAGGATTAAAAAACTCAGATTAATACTGGGACTTTCTAAAAAAATACGGAGATGTAATTAAAATACCCTGACATTAATTAGATTCCTGTGGCAATCAAAGTCTTGGGTGTCAAGTCAGTCAAGGCTTCTCCCCCTCTTCTTTTTGTTTTTGTTTTTTATTTGATATATAAAGAGCAGCAGAACTGATTTCTTCTTAAAGCCATCTGAAGATCTGTAAACTATTAATATTAAGCAAAAAGGCAATGTTCTAATCAACAGTTGTGAGCAGTCAAGGATTCATTGGTTGAGCCTGGAAAAGAATTGCAACGCTGCCGGATTGAGGGGGATTTGCGGCACTGATGTCTTCCAACATTTTTGACACTTTGTTAACAAATTTGGTGAACCGAATGCTCAGCTTCGTGTTGTCTGGGTTCAGGGCGGCAATTATGGCTTGGCGACATGATCGTACTCCAAGCCTGTTCCATTCTTCCCGCAATAAAGACCATCTGTCAGTGAGCATAGCGGGGCATACACAAACTATGTGTTCCATAGCTTCAGAGTGATAGCCACATTTCCTGCATTTAATAGTAGTGCCGGAGCGGCGCCGTTCGGGCAGGTTGTTTAAGAAAGGCCATTCTCCCATCCTCAGGGCGATAAACTTTAGTTTCCAATAAAGTGCAAATGTGCTTGATAAATAAGATGATTCGACCCCCGGTTTAAAATCAGAAATTACTGCCCAGGCATGTTTCCTTCTTGACAGTGTTGCCCAGTCGGAATGGAAAGACCACAGCCGGACGCTCCTCTTGTTGACTGCCTTTAGCGACGGCTGGGAGGGATTTGTTCCCCAGTATTCCTTGACACCAAGTAGTTGCAGGCAGTGGTCCAGGTGATGCCGATGTTTGTGGCTGAAGTAGCTGTTCAATATTTCCTTCCAAAGTCTGGCCTAATGGATGCCCCCCCGGGCATTGCGCAATCTGTTGCAAAGCTTTATAAACGCACCTGCCTCAACGCCATGGTGGTCTAATAAGCCTAGTTTGAGTCTAACTTGGGCTGGAGAAGCAGATCTTGGCAGGCAAAGAGCGCATTTAAAAATGTTGATAGTTTATTTTATAAAGTGCTTATTGTACCCTTCATGATCTCATGCCCGTACGACAGGGAATTAGTTATCTTCGCCTTCATCACCTTCAGCATAGGGGTTAGACTCGGGCCAAGTAGTTGTTTCGACAGGTTCGCAGTGGCGGCCTCAAGTGACAGAGCTATGGCCCTTAATGCATCTTTCTACTTTAAAAATGAACATCTGGTGTCAAGGAAAGTTCCTATGTATTTATAATGGAGCACTTATTCGAGCTTTGCATTGTTAAAGTGCCACCCTCCACGCGGCCACTTTTGCTTCCCAAAAGAAATTGGTTTCGTTTTAGACAAATTCAGCTCAAAAAGGTTACTTGTTGTTAGATCTGGGGATCTCTAGTTGGCAGAGGTAGGTACCAATGTCCAAATAGGGACCCTTACTTCTAGTCAGGGTAAGGGGGATACAATCTTTGGACAACCCCTGCTCACCCCCTTGGTAGCTTGGCACGAGCAGACAGGCTTATCAAAGGCAATGTGTACAGTACTTGTACCAACACTCACAGTAACACAGTGAAAACACCATAAATGGACTCCACACCAGTTTAGAAAAATAAAGTATTTTTATCTAGACTACACAAGACCAAAACGACAAAAATCCAACATAAACTGTTCCAAAATAAGGCTTTAAAAAGAGTTCAAGGGTTTGCACCAAAATAATCCACAGTTGCGTCACTTTTGGCCCAAAGTACCGGTAGATGCGACAAGAGTTCCAAACAGCAGCTGCAGCGTCAGAAAACAAGCGATGCATCACTCCTGAGACCCTGGGGAGGCGATGCGACAAACCCGCTGCACGCAGCGGGCGGGTTGCGTCGAATCCGGTCTGTAGGGGGAGTGATGCGATATCTTGTAGCATTTGAATCACCAGCCCTGGCACACTCAGTGCACTTCACTAGGGACCTATTGATGAAACAAATCTGCCAATCATGGATAACCAATCACAATAACAATTTACCCAGGGAGCACTTGCACTTTGACACTGGTCAGCAGTGGCAAAGTGTCCAATGCATCTAAACCAGCAAAAACGAAATCCAGCACAGCGTCAAAAAAGTCAGGGGAAACCACGCCAAAGATGCCAGGTCTAACACTTGTAGTATAGGGGAGCAGCTCGACGAGTAGCCTCTGTAGGCCTACTTTTGTGTGACTTAATAACACAATGCCGTCGGCATACAGCAGGTTACTGATGCGGGTTACATCTAATTGGGGGGGGGGGGGTATGGCTGTTGACACTGTCTAGTATTAGGGATAAATCCTAAATGAACAAGTTAAAAAGGAGTGGGGCCAGCACGCAGCCTTGTATAACATCGCTTTTGGTCTCGATCTTCCTGGAAACATGGGAGCCTTCTCCCACGTAATTCTAATCCAAGTTTCCGAGTGAAGTTGAATTAAGGCATTTAAAAGGGCTGAAGGTATGCCCCAGAGCTCTAGTTTTTGCCCCAGCCGGCCCTGGGGCACCCGGTCAAAGGCCGCTTTAAAATCGACAAAGCAGCAGTGAAGTTGGGGGTGTTGGGCTGCCGCTTTCTCTATCAAGACGGTTAGGGTGAGTAAATTAGTTGTTGTTCCGGAGTTGGCCACGAAGCCTGACTGGTTAAAAGGGAGGCGCTTTGTTGTATCGGCCCAGGCCAACAGCTCTTCCAATAAGATGCTGGCATAATATTTGGACTCGACGTCGAGGAGGGCTATCATTCTGTAATTATTAGGCTTGTTTCTCTTCCCACTTTTGTAGATTGGGTGGATGATAGCGCCTTTCCAAGACTCCGGGATGGTATTATTTAGCCTGCAGTAAAGAAACAGGGGGGCCAAGTGGACTGACCACAGTTCGTCTGATTTGAACATGGCCTGGGGAAGGCCATTAGGCCCTAGGGCTCCTTTGGCCCTGGCTTTTCTAATTGAGCATGAAATCTTGTTTTTTAGTGCTGTTTTTTTAGTGCTTCTAATGCCGCTGGGATCTCCATCTTTAGGTTGTCGCTCTTCTCTTGGCCCTAATCTGTTAATTCTTCTGTAACATTGTTGACTGGGGTATTGGGCCTGGGCGGGCCTGGGCTCTTGGCTTCCAGGGGAGGTGCCATGTGGCCGGCAGGTGGAAGGAGATTGGGATGGTCATCCCTGTTGGTACGATCACTGAAATGAGATGATAAAAACGGGCTCCATTCGTCCGCGCTGATGTTTGTGCCACCGTGGTTGCTTCCACCTTGCAAGCCCATGTTACGAGGAACCAAAATTGCTTTGCGTTGGGATTCTTGCTTTCGTGGATGAGTTTCAGCCAATACAGGTCGGAGGCTGCTTGTTTATCCTTGTATATAGAGGACTTGAAAGCTATTTGTGCTTGCTTATAGTTGTTAAATAAAATGTTATTTTCTGGACTTTTCCTGGACAGGAAAAGGGCTAGGTTTCTTTGCGCTTTTAATTTTTTTGTTGCTAATGGGATAGCCAGTGCTTTAATCTCAGCTCCTTCGCTTGACTCGCAGTGTACAACTTGGCAAATTACTGCATCTTCCTTTGACTAAGTTTTAAAATATACATCAATTGCCGGTGCCTAGAACCAGTCCAAATAAATGTAAGGAGCACCATTTTAACAACTGAACATTTGCATCTGTGTGCTGCATTGCTGAAAGGGAAGAGGGCCCTGGGCAGCCTGTGAGTCCAGTAGATATCAAAAATGTATTTCCTCGCTATCTCAGTGTAACACAGAACAAATGTATTTGCTTCAGGCCAACTCTGCCCTGGATTGTGCAAGAACCATAAAATCAATGCATGAAAAACAAAACTGCTGTTATTATTCAAAGAAAGGCTAAAAAATGCTGCGCTGTGTTTTTCTTCAACTGCACGTATCGCATCTCATCCATAATGCTTGCCAATATGAAAACAAACGTCCGCCATGTTTTGGCCCGCAAGGTGTGGAGGGAACCCTGAGGTATTCTAGCCACACCCTCGAAAAGTGTCCTGGGGCGGTAGGTTCACAATTCTATTGGATGAGGTTAGGCAGCCTGGCTCTTAAGGACATGGAGTGATGTGCCGACAAGCTGCTGTCAACAGGGCTGGGGCAGAGGCCGTCTGACAGTGTGTTGGAGCTGTTTTGAATAAGTCACGTCAGGTTACGCCTGACGCTGGACTGATTCTACCCCAGCCCTGCCTGCCTTCCAGCGGCAGTGGTCTTGGGCTCGCCAATTAAGGGGCATATTTACAAGGGCTTTATCTCCGCTTTTTTGGCTTAAAAATTTAAAAAAGCGGAGATAAAAATATCGCCCTATTTACAAGAGGGTGCTAACATGCATAATCGCATGTTAGCACCCTTTTTCCCAACGCCTCCCTTTGCATCTCTAATGAGCTGCAAAGTGGGCGTCACTGGGCGTTCCCTGGATGGACCACCTTGCAAATATCGCTGGTGTTCACATCGCGATATTTACAAGGCAGCCCACAGGATTTTAGCAGATGTTAGATTTTGACGAAAACGGCCGTTTTCGCCAAAAACTAACGTCTGCTAAAATCCAGACTTACCTATGCTTTACATAGGGGGTGGATTATGCTGATACGACCACAGGGTCGTATCAGCAAGGTTATCGCCGTTTTGCAGGGAACATCGCTGGAAAACCAGCGATGTTCCCTGCAAAACGGAGATAACCTCGCTATCTCTGGAATTTTTATCGCCCTGGAGAAACTCGTTGTTAATAACGCGCTACCAGGGCGATACATTCCAGAGATAGTCTGCGATAAAAAAGTTATCGCTAAGCACGGCCAGCGATAATTATTGCTGGCCGTTGCTAATATGCCCCTAAGTTTCCTAAACGCAGGGCTTTCAGTGGGATAAAATAACTGGGGGGGTCCCTCAAGAGGGCGTGGCCAATGTAATTAAGGGCGTGGCTTAAAAACAGTACGTTAAAAACCTGTGTTTAGCATAGTGTGCCCCCCTCCACTTGTATTTTGCTGTTTCTGTCATTGCATCCAGATATGATACAAGTAACATCATACCTCCAAGTCAGGTATATTGGCTGTGTCAATGGTTGTTAGTTGCATAAGATAAATAAGCAGCAGCTATGGCCTGTATAGAATATGGAAAAAGCTTACACTTAAAGCTCTGGTGACAGCACGACAATGTTGCTGACGTTAGTTTCAAAAATAGAAGGGAAATCAAGAGAAAAAATACTCTTTAAAGGATTTCCCTTCCCCCTACAACTCTCACCTGGCATGACGTCATGCCGTAACTTCTCCACTTGTGAGTAGTGTGAGCAGAGTACATCGATGTGCCTGCTGTCTCGAAACGGGTCTCTATCGTGCTCTGTTTTGTGCCCTGGCACTTTGTTTCCGGACTGTCTGCTGTCACTGCAGTTCGGAAAAAAACGGACCGTCTGTGCCAGCGCACAAAACAGAGCCCGATAGAGACCCGTTTCCAGGCCCCATTAAAAAAAAATGCCGGTGCTTAGACACGGTGAGACCCGGCCCACTTAAAGCCCTACTTAAAGCCAGGTTGCCCTCTTAGCATGCACCAAGGCTCTGTTCTCCTTACCCATCATTTGTTTTGCATTTTACTACCGGGTCCACTGTGTATAGGGTTCGCCAAGCCACTCACGTCATACTTAAATAAATAAAGCATCCATTCTGTACCCGCGGCCTGCCACCTGCCGAGCCTCTGTTTCCTTTTAAATACTCCTTGGAGATAGTGAGGAAGTGAAGTGTTCTTTAAGTGCACAGTGCGAGGGAGCTGTTGGGCTGGAGACATGTTAGCTGGTCACGAATGCATGTGAGATATGAGAGAGGTTTCCGTAAAAGCTTCGTTTATCTCTGAAACAAGGTCAGTGGGCGGGCACGGGCGCTCACGTGCACGCGGGCTTTAATACCTCAGATGTGCCCGCCGTGTCAGCATGCGTTAATTAATGAGCCGCTGAGAACAGTTTCCCTCTGTTCTCTAGCGCCTCTTTATGTTGTCTGCATCCCCTTGCCGGCTGCTGGTTAGTTCTTAATTGTTTGTACGCACAAATCGAACTCTGCGTGACAAAGGAGGCCATTAGAGGTGTCAGAAATGCACCCAATCAATGAGTGCAAACAATGTGTACACCTAGTGTATGCCACGATGATGGAATGCTGGGTAAGGCTCTTTTGTCATGTCCTATACAGATGTCCAAACTGAGATAAGGACCTGGCTTTATTAACACTTTGTGCTTGGTTTGTGACACTTTTCTAACACCTCTGTTCCACGAGTATCCCCCCTTGTGGGAAAACCAGATGCTTCCCGAAGTGTTTCATGACTCAACTTGGAAAATTTGGTCAAATTACGGCGTTGAGTGCTTGGGACAGCTGTAGATAACATAAATGGGTTTCGCACATTTGGAAAGTTTGCAAAGCTCCTATGCTCTTCCTCATTGGCTCTTCTTTAAATACCTGCAAATCAGGGATTTTTTTCTGGTACGCTGGGGGATAAAAATGTTGGAGCGCTCTGATCTGCTGAGAGATTTTTATCATGCACCTAGGAAGTCGCTAATACGAACTATCCACCAGAATTTTTGTCAGCAGAGTTCACGATAGCTTGAGCCTCGCGCTGAAATGGAGTAATCTACTCTCAGAAAATATTACTTATTGGAAATAATTGCAGCATTAGATACCATTGAGAGGTCAGTTCACTCCTTAAACTTAAAACTACAGCAATTCAGAATGGTCTGTATGTTATACTATAGTAATGGATAGTGAGGTCTCTGCTGCGCAAAGACTATTGGTTCCAGTAACTAACCAAATTCACATAAATTGCATCAAAGGAAAATTCCAAACAGCCACCACCCACGCTGAAAATATGCAATTGCAAGCAATTGCTAAAAGCTAAACAGATGATTCCCTGAGCAATAACAAAATGTATGTGTCCATATTATGCAAAAATAATTTTCTCAAACATAAATCCAAAAGGAAGTTAATAATGTCCAATAAGTAAACACAGTCTTTATTTTCAAGTTCCGTAATTCCTCTGGAAGACTTGTTAGCACACAATTCCGTTCTTAGATTATACAGCCAATTCTGGTTTCAATTTGTACAGCCGTTTTCAGTTTGTACAGCCTGTATAATCTAAGAACGGAATTGTATTAAAATAATTCGACCGATTATCGAGTAGGTTCAATTGGGTTTTTATCCGAAGTAACTTGATCTATTGTGCCTAAAACAGTAATAATAATAATTATTATAATGTAGCTTGAGCTATAATTTGTCTCCATCACGTTTGTCATGGTTTTGACTACGGTTTATAATGTTGATTATTTTTGATAAATAAGGCGCTTGTACGATTGTATAGTCTTTTGACTTATGTATTTTCTATACTTTATTTATTTGTTTTTGGAAATTCCTGTTTCCTTGTTTGTTTCTTGACCAATTTGACAATAAAAAAGGGGAAAAGAGAATTTAAAAAAAGAGACAATTAAAACAAAGGAAAATCCCTAACTTCTAACACATGTAGACAGAGATTTGTGCTGAAATCTATGCAGCCTTGAGGCAGGTGTAATGGAGCAGAAATGTTTTCATTTCTCCTTACTTTTCAAACTTTGCATGTGGGATACATTGTAAAGCACATTAATAGGTTTATACTGGCAGACTCCCCTTCCAGTACAAAACCTTTGCTTGACAGACCACACACACCCCTGCACTATGGTGTAAGGGTGTGTGCGTTGGTGCATGGCAGCTAAATTGTGTCAGCGCTGGAGGAGATAAAAGCAGCATTAGTAGATATGGTGCTATTTTTGACTCCCCTTTTGGTGCAGCGCTGCGCAGCAACTTTGGTTGCTGAGCTGTGTCCCGTGAAATGTTAGTAAATCTATCCCAAAATGTTCACTATGCCAGGGTTCTAAAGTTTCCCAAGTTCATGCTTGGGTAGCTTTTCCAGTCCAGGTCTTTCCTTTGTGTTTACTGGGACATGTAGTCCTGATTTAATGATTTGTTGTTCAGCAGTAATAGAGTGCAAAGCAAAAACTTGGACTAGGCAAACTATTCACACGTGGACTTGGTAAACTCGGAGCTCTGCTGCACATTGTTGAACAGTGCTACTGAGTTTGGCCCTTTTAACTAGGTCTGTGTGAAACCTAATGTTGTAATGCCTCACCCAGAACTAATAGTACCAGGAGGTATCAGGAGAAGTGTTCCCACATCATTATAAGTAATTCCCTTTGGAATGAGGAACAACCACCTGAATCTGTGTTTGTGCCGTAATTTCCAGAGGTTTTACCCTCATTCCAAAGATAATTACCACATGCATTTACAAGAGAGGTTTGTCCAGGGAAAACCCAAAAGTGCAGGTCCTGCAACCATAATGAGGCTCCCAATGTGAGTGGAAACTCCTTGTTTTGCCGGAATTTGGATTACTGCTCAGCGTGTACTGCGTGTCAGAATTACTAGGACCTGTGTTCTTGACACTGTATGCACTACTGTGCCCCAGAGGGCTGCCTTCTAGTCCTATCTACTCAAACTTATACATAAACAAATAGAATTGAACAAACACATTCTAAACTCAAAATTAAATGGATATGTCAATTCTTTAATCCAGTCGTTTCTTTTTAAATAGCGAATTCTTGACATAAACTTGTAATGTGGCCACGATCATGGATGAAGATTGTGCACCGCTAATTAACAACTGTACACGGTAATTAGTGGATGTGTAATTTGCACCAGAATCCGAGAAGAAGACCTTGGAGTGGGTAAAAAAGTTGGAGTGGGTTGGACAATGACCTGTGTTTACACATATTGGCATCCATAAGACATTTGGCAATGAGGGCACACAGCACGTGGGTAGCCAGTTACCGTTCCCAGCGTCCATTTCCATGGTGCCCTAACCAGGGAGGCATGAGGGGTAACAGGAAAATATAGTGGCCAATATGGCGGCGTATACTTGTCCTCTAATAAAGTCTCATGCATGCATCAATATTGTAAATGTAAACACAAATGTATAAAATGTGAACAAAATCACACCGTGCCACAATAGATGGTGAATGCAAAGGGAAATTGATATGGAAAATGATATGCAAAGAGTGAGAGTAATGGAGCTTTTGGAAAAACCAATATTCCTGTAAAAACACAAGTATTGGGCAAGCATCTTGCACACTACCTAGATAGAGAAAGCTCAGAACTTTTGTGACCTAGTTATATGGAAGATTCCCCGGGGAGTACAATGGGTCTAAAGCAACTTCAGAATTATCAATGGAAGAACAAATAATTTCACAGTTGAGTATTATTACTAAAAATGAAAAATGACAATTTGGCCTCAAACACAATCAATCTTGGGTAGAAAGAGATTCAAGAAAGGACTTCTAAAAGAGAGAAGATTGCACAGCCGGGACAGGGAAGTTGAGATGGTGAGGAGTTGAAGAAGAGAAGTTGATGTGGCAAAGGGTGAAATTAACTCTGCTTTTCCAGAACACTGAACACTGTTAATCATGAATACAGTGATTTAATTTGTATTTTATAACCCGCTATTTTAATTAAGGGTAATAAGTCACTACAACTGCGAATTGCTGTACAGGCATTTAGCTATGTGTCATATTATTGTAATGAATTGATATTGCTTGGATGGTCATGGCTGCGGTAGCAAGCGATAACCGGGTCTCTGGGCCTTAATGCACAAGAACTTTTTAGATATGCTGCTATTTGAGTACTGTATCAAATAAATGCGCCATTATTACAAGTGCTTATGTGTTTATGCACAATTCTTAGATAATTTGGAACTAGTTGGGGACTATAAGTAGCTACTGGATTATGCTGCTAGTTAACAAATAGCACTACGACTGTATGCCTGCAGCACTCTTTTTAAATTCCTTGTTAGTTTAAGTACATATATTGTTTTATTTTCAATTTTATATGAAGTTTTATATATATATATATATATATATATATATATATAACCCTTCACTTCTTCAGATATCCCGGGACACTTTAGCGTCGGTGCAACCGTGGGTCCGAAGACGCCCACAATCATCCATACGTTTTCACCAAGTACTCACAGGTACCGTTGCACTCCCGTCAGGAAAAAATCACCGCACAGAGTCCATCCGTCATTCAGTGAAAATAATCGTTTATTCTTTTCTTTTTATCAGTTTCCAGCCAGCAAATACCCTACGCGTTTCAGCGATACACTCGCCTTGGTCACGGGTAAACAAAACATTTTGCCAAGTGGTTTATAACACGTTACGTATAACGTACCAACATAAATAACGGACTGTCATCCTTATGGTTAGGCTCCAGTGAATCGGCGGCCATCTTAAAGCAGTATTCTCTAATCAATAAAGTTTCTAACAAATAAAGTTTTTGATACAACATTGAGGGTAATAGTGTTAACAATAGAAATCTATTGCACCAAACTCTAAGAATTCTAAAATTAGAAATCTTGAACACAAAATAATGTTATCCATCACCCCTACGAACATGGATATTATTAACAGTTACTGTTGAGAAGACGGAACGGAATGTGCCCCATTTCTTCCCACTCAAGCACCTGTAAAATTATCTCTGCGTGTGTTGTCAACAATAAGAGGAGAATTAATCAATTATATTATCCTCAATTAGCTGAATAATGTTACAACCTTTGTAATTATTCTGTGCACATTCAAGATCAAATTGTCATAACTTGATTTCATAACGACGTATATCCATGTCACGTCACATGTTAGAATACTGCTATTCTACCCAAGTGGGATGACATAAGGATGACAGTCCGTTATTTATGTTGGTACGTTATACGTAACGTGTTATAAACCACTTGGCAAAATGTTTTGTTTACCCGTGACCAAGGCGAGTGTATCGCTGAAACGCGTAGGGTATTTGCTGGCTGGAAACTGATAAAAAGAAAAGAATAAACGATTATTTTCACTGAATGACGGATGGACTCTGTGCGGTGATTTTTTCCTGACGGGAGTGCAACGGTACCTGTGAGTACTTGGTGAAAACGTATATATATTTATATATATATATATATATATATATATATATATATATATATATATATATATATATATATATATATATATATATATATATATATATATATATATATATATATATATATATATATAAATATATATTTATATATATATACACACACACACCACCAATCCCGCTTTTTCTAAAAAACAGGTCTGACACAGGCTTGGGTTGCCCATCACAGGTTTAATGCCACCAGAATGCACTTTAAAATCAACGTGATGTCTACACCATCAGCAACTGGCAGATGCATTCGGCGGTTGCCTTTATCAAAGCCAGATATTTGCTGAATGTTCCAAACTGTAGATGTCCGCGGGGCTTTGTTAAAAATCACAATGAGGAATCTCCATAGTCCCGAGCCAGGTACAGTGACCCGCCCTTGCACCCAATAGTGTCATTGGTTTCGCCTGCTCCTTTTGGTTTGCGGGATCATCATGGCGGATTTTCATCGTACCTGGCATCCCACTCAGCAGTCAATCTGCTCCCTACTGCCTATTCACAGTCCAGGCCGGGGGGGCGCCGCATTGTGCAGTCCATGCACGAAAACCACTAGTTTGCCGGCAGTACGCGGAGCTCCAGACCGAGGGGCGTGCCAGATTGAGGAGCCAACTTCCGCCACATATACACCACCAATCCTGCTTTGTCTAAAAAACGGGTCTGACACATGCTTGGGTTGCCCAACACAGGTTTAATGCCACCAGAATGCACTTAAAAATCAACGCGATGTCTACACCATCAGCTACTGGCAGACGCATTTCGGGGGTTGCATTTATCAATGCCGGATATTTGCTGAATGTTCAAAATTGTAGGTGTTCGTGGGGCTTTGTTAAAAATCACGATGAGGAATCTCCATAGTCCCGAGCCAGGTACAGTGACCCGCCCTTGCACCCAATAGTGTCATTGGTTTCGCCTGCTCCTTTTGGTTTGCGGGATCATCATGGCGGATTTTCATCGTACCTGGCAACCCACTCAGCAGTCAATCTGCTCCCTTCTGCCTATTCACAGTCCAGGCCGGGGGGGCGCCGCATTGTGCAGTCCATGCACAAAAACCACTAGTTTGCCGGCAGTACGCGGAGCTCCAGACCGAGGGGCGTGCCAGATTGAGGAGCCAACTTCCGCCACATATACACCACCAATCCTGCTTTGTCTAAAAAACGGGTCTGACACATGCTTGGGTTGCCCAACACAGGTTTAATGCCACCAGAATGCACTTTAAAATCAACGCGATGTCTACACCATCAGCTACTGGCAGACACGTTTCGGCGGTTGCATTTATCAATGCCGGATATTTGCTGAATGTTCAAAACTGTAGGTGTTCGTGGGGCTTTGTTAAAAATCCCGATGAGGAATCTCATTGGCTGAAGAATGTAACCATAGAAAGAGGACAGGGAAAGTTCCACAAGTAAGTACTTGCCTCTTTCTTTTTTCCAAAGTCCCTCATGCTCTGTGCAAAAAATCCCGCATAGGGAACAGGACAGTCCATAGTCCCGAGCCAGGTACAGTGACCCGTCCTTGCACCCAATTGTGCCATTGGTTTCGCCTGCTCCTTTTGGTGTGCGGGATCATCATGGCGGATTTTCATCGTAGCTGGGCAACGCACTCAGCAGTCAATCTGCTCCCTCTCCCCACTGCCTATATATATATAAAGAAATATAATAGACTACACACAGATATGAAGTATTAAGCAGGGAATATACATACAATAAGTCAGTGTTCTGTGTCATAAAGGACTATATTTTCGAATTGAGATGTATATACTACGGCCACATTTGGCAGGATATGTAATCTACTGTGAATATATTGCTTGTATGTACTATCTATGCTTCTATGATTTATACAAAATGAATAAAGATTACAATTACAACAACTCTGCTTTACCAATTTTGATGGTGCACCAGAATGGTTATCAATAGTTGGGAATGCATGCATATGTATGATATATAGATAAATCTGTGCCAATTGGCTGCACAGTATTATATGCATTTTTTAAACATTTAGCACGAGCTTGGAAAGGGTAGTGAGTTGGAGAACAGCAATGGATTTGGCTTTTGCAGTACTTGGAAAACGTTCTCTTTGCTGGAGCTCACGCTGATGTGGGATGGTGTTTAAATATGTTCCATGAGTTTTTGAGGATGGCGGATGAGGTTGGTGTGAGTCTGGTGAGTGAAAAGACTGAAGGCTGTACAATGGTCTTGATGTTCTTGGGCACAGAACTAGGTGCCAGATTTACGAAGCGTTTTTGAGGCCGCAAACGGCCCAAATATCAGATTTGGGCCATTTGCGACTGCAAAAAAGGCCTATTCTGATGTATCAAACCCAAATTGCAATTCGGTAAGACATTACTGATTCGTAATTTGGGTTTGTCACCAAATACCGATTCTGTATTTGGAAGGGGCATGTTTAGGGCGTTTCTTCAAATTACAGAATTACAGTATTAATGATTTTCAACCACATTCCTGTTGCAAAGCATTACGAGTTGGTAAGCCATTCACAAATGGGAAGGCCCCCCCATGAACTCTTTCCCCTTTGAGAATGTTAAAAATATATACTTTCTAATAGCAGGCAAGGGTTCACCAAACCACCAACTACAATTAAAAAATTAATGTCAAATGTTTCAGCATCCCGTTTTCCTTTACGGAAAATGGGCTGCATTAAAAAAAAATATAGATTGCTTTATTTAAAAGTAATCACAGACATGGTGGCCTGCTGGTGAAGCAAGGCACCATTCCTGTGATGTCTATCATTACTAATAAGTCGCAAACTGCAACCTACCTCAATAATATTGATGAAGTAGGTCAATTTGCGATCCACTAGGAATCGCAAATGTAAAAATAAAAGTTCAATACATCAGCGATTTTTCAAAGTGTGATTCAAAAAAATCGCAAACTGAAAAACGCTATTCCCAATGTTAGTACATCTGCGCCTAGATTAAGTGAGGATAAAGAGCAGGTTGCCCGAAGATAAACAGGAGGCATTGAGAACGCTGATTCATTAGGTAAAAAGAATGAGAAATTGTGAACTGAGGAAAATACAGCAGATGTTAGGACAACTTAATTTAGCATGCAAGTTGGTCGTGCCAGGAATGGTCTCTTGCAGAAGACTAGCACATTTTGTGAAAGGAGTGCACACGCCTCACCATAGAATTCGTTTGAACAAGTAGGTGAGCAAGGTAGGTGAGTGATTTGAAATGTGGGAGAGATTTTTGGATGAGTTTATCACAAGAAGTATGTGCCTTTTCGAAGAAATACTGAGGTAGCAGTTTGAAATTTGTTCTGATGTAGCTGGTGCATCAGTATTTGGTGTATACTGGAACAGGTTTGGTGTGAAGAAAGATGTCTCAAATGAAGATATGGCGTTGCTTTTTTTTAGATTTTACTGGTTCTAGTGGTACTGGAACTATGTGGACATGAATTTACAAATAGAGGAGTGATTTTCATGATTGACAATGAAACAGCGGTGCATGTGCTGACCTGATTGACAGCAAAATTAAAATGGCCGAACAAACTGTAGAGGGAAGTAGTGCTACAGGGCCTATAATCAAATATGGTGCTAAGAGCAAACAAAGTACCTTCTGGTAGGGAACAATAGTATAGCTAATTCCTTGTCCCATCCACGGTTGACAATATTCTGTGGGTTGGTCTTAGAAGCAAATCACTGGCCACCAACCATGCTGAAGCATTTGTATTTGTTGGGCGCATGCCTATGGCGAAGTTGCTAGGAACTTTATTGGCCCGTTCCACTGTGGGCACCTACAGCGCTGCTTTGGATGAACTTGTGGCGGGAGCAACAGAATGAAGCTCAAGTGCTGCAAGGGAAATGCAATTGCGTAAAGGAGACTTGGAAAGATACATGTTGCAGTTGGTGACCCCTTCGTCAATTGTGGGAACGCTAGCAGAGGTGCAGTGTTTTGGAAAGATGATTCGAGGATACAAGTCAATAGGAGTAGAGATGTATAACAGGATTTTGGAAGGATGCGAAAGGCTAAGGTGTAAAGAAAAGATGGTAGAACGCTGAAAACATTTGGTATTTTTAGAAAACTGGTGGTTGTGTGATGGAAATATGCTATTGAGATTGTTGCCAAATGGGTACATATGTGGATAAGTTAGAGCAAAGCAGACTAAACAAGCATTGGCATAGCCAATAGGTCTCGCCTTTGGGATCTTATAAGTGTTTAGCCACAAAGCACATTTTTCTGGGTGTTGTGGAGCCAGGAATTGAAGAGCTATACAACTGCTACATACTAGTTCAAATACTCTGATTTAGAAATATATGCTTGCATTAGTAAACATTTATGGACACATTGTAAGGCACGTTAAAGCACAAAGACAAGTGCCTCGATGCAAGTTAACAGAGGTATAACATTCTTTATGCTGCTATCATAAAGCTGTTTGAGGAATGCTATTGCATGCAGGATGCCCTTAAGGTGTGCCAGTGTGGATTTTTACTCTCCCTCTTTACTTTGGAAGAATGGAAAGGCTTACAACACTGTCCCCAAAAATTTCTAAATTAGAGTTAAAAAGGTAAATCATCCTCTCCAAACATTTAGGGGTATTTATGTGCCTCTCTCCAAGTTTTAGAGCAAGCTTAGAAATACAGACAATTCTGGAAGGCATGGTGAGTAAGGGGAGCTTGGATGGTTATAACACCTGCTTAGATGCTAAAGTATGGTGTAATTGTAGCCCTTACATGTATGCTGATCAAAAGGGGTGTGGGGAAGTGTCACTAGTACTGTTTTTTTATAATATCTTTGTGACAAGTTCAAGGACTATAGCTTGCTCCAGAACAACCTGAGGGTATCACACTACACATGCTCACATGGTACTTTTGACGAGTACAAGTCACCTTAATTAAAAACAAGTATTAGCACGGGCAAAAGTTTGTGAGATTTTTTGGGCAAATATATGCATTAGACAGTACAACGTTAAATGTAATAAAAGTCCAAATTGTGCCATCTAAAATGGTTTTACCTGGTTTGAAATAAAACAATATGTAAAAATGACCTTTTACAAAAATAAATGTAACAATTATGAAATGCACTACATTTTAAGTGGATTTTAAGTGGATGTGCGCATATGGAGAAGCAAAATGCCATCACTTACAGTGAACAGCGCCAGTGGCTGAAGTGGGCTGACTATTTGCCCAATGGTGTATGGTGTGCACTGTAAATAGCGGGTGTTATTATCACCCCATGTAACGGGGCTCGGTTTGCCGACCTCAAAAGGATTGGAGGCAAAGTGGCCTACCTAAAAAGTGATCCTGTGGCCGGCATGCTATTCAGAAGTTTCTGCAGGGGAAGGCATTAACGCGCTGAGCTTTTTTTTGTGCCATATGTGTGCTAGGATGGAGGAGACGAGCTGGCGGGGGGAGGGGGGAGAAAGAGGTCGCTTGGGGATGATATGGACAGAAATAAGAAAAGGTGTGAACTTAAGAACGGTTGTGGGGAAAGGGGCGAGGAGAAAGAATGCAGAAAGGGGTGGAGAGAGGAGGTAATAGAAAGGTATGTATGGGAGAGTGGTGGGGAAAAGTGAGAAGCAGATTAGAGAGAAATTTATGAAAATGAGGAGGAGAGAAGGAAAAGACAAATAGATGATTGAAAGGGAAAGGATAGAATACGAAAATATAATCTGGAAGGAAGCAGACAGGGCGAGAAAACAATTTTAAGCTGAGGGTGGATAGTAAGAAAATATAGAACTAGACACATAGACGTAAAATAAACGGGAAAGAAAGAACTAGACACACAGATGTAAACTAGACAAGAAAGAAAGAAAGAAAGAAAGAAAGAAAGAAAGAAAGAAAGAAAGAAAGAAAGAAAGAAAGAAAGAAAGAAAGAAAGAAGAGAGAAACGAAGACAGACTTGAAGAAATCAAAAAGAGCAAAAAGACAAAAGAGAAATTAGGAGAAATTAAGAAACTGGTAACCGAATGGCACATAGAGCAAAGAACATGAAAGACTGAAAAAACACAGAAACACCAAAAGAAAAGGAGATACGTGCAAAGTATAAAAATAATAAAGAGGAGAAACAAAGAAATAAAAGCCGTAGGACAATGCAAAAATAGAAAGGAAATATGTAAAGGGATGGGAAAAAAGAGGGGGAAAAAGAAGGAACACAGGTAAATGCCAAAAGAAAAGAAATGGAAACGGACAAAGAATAAAATTACACACACAACCCAAGAGGAAGAAACGTTTACACAAAGAGGGGAGTGATTTGGCAATCTTAGTTTATTGCAGGGTTCTTCTCATTTGTGCATTTAAAAATATGCACAATACACCCCTACTATTCCCGTCCTGTGCTTTGTTGTCCTCCCCAATCCCCTCTTGGGGGGTTGCAGTCTGAGAGATCCAGCCCGTCTTTCAGAGTCCGCTAAAAATGCCTCCCAATTAGCCGGTCATTTGCTGCTTCTCGGAGTTCATCGCAAAGGAAGATTAAAGGGACGGCTTCCAGCTGTATATTTGTGATTTCGCTATTTGCTTTCCTCGCATTAATTTTGGTAGTTGTTTCCATTAAGGGCCCTGGACCCAGGCAGTACTCGGACCCTCGCCTCGCTCTCTCTTCAATACGCACAGAGGGGCGGGGCATGGACATTATTTGCATACGAGGTGCCTGTCCTTAATAAAATAAAAAGAAGGAGCCTTACAGCCAGAGCTTGACGCTAAAGAAGTTGCCTCCCCAGAGTTTGGGCTGGAGAGAGAGTGAGGAGTCCCTGCAGCCCCCGGCACATAAAGAAGTGGCCCGAGCAGGCATGGACATTACTTGCATACGAGGTGCCTGTCCTTGATTAAAAAAAAGCCCCAAGCCGCGTGCGTGTCCTTAACTTCTGTGAGTACATATCGGCACCAGCCCCAAGCGTATAGTAACAATTATATTTAGTTAAACGCTACACAATAGTTACGAAAAACCCACATAACAGTTTAAGAAATCATTATTAGTTAAACGTAATACAATACTAAATGCACAACCCCACAAAAGTGCCGACAGCAATTATAAAACACACCGTGTCACGCCACCAGGAAAAGATCCAGTCCAGGTGGGCGGGGCCAAAAGAGGACAGGGTGGTAACCAGGAGGGACTAAAAAGCCTCAGTTACAATAATAAGACACCGTTTGTCATAACCAATAACGCAAAATGACGCACACCAATGGAAATTGCGGGCGGAGCCGAAAACGTGACTTCTTAAAGTATATTGATTCCAAGAAGCTCTCGCAGAGTGTGTAGCGCATGTGCGCTGCAACGCCAGGCGAGACCTAAAAAGCAAAGGGGCCAGTAGCTTGCTTGAAAAGATTGAAGGGTGAGTTAATATGCTCTTGGAAATGGATGAGGTGGTTCAGAGGGAAGAGACAGAGAGCAGGGAAGGTCTTATTTGTCCATAGGTGTGGTGCAGCAGTTAAATAATATGAAACACTTGCAGTGTTGTGACCAGGACTCACATTTTACGAGATGCAGAAAAGTGTGTTTGGGACACACTCCTTTAGCATTGGTGCAACTACAGAAGGAGTAATGACTGGCACGAGCAAGAGGGAAGTGTTGATGTTACTTAGATGGAGGTCTGAGAAGTGCAAAGTGTATGTGAGGGAAGACAGGACGGCAGCCAATGATTTGTTATATTTGTTATTTCAGATGTTGGGGCAGCATTGGCGAACTGGATCTGTGGGCACACCATTGTAAAATGGACAGGGAAGGGTGCCAGTGATAGGAGTTTCAGGGGTCAGATGGGTTTGTGTTTGACGTAAGTAGAAGTGACGTGGTCGGGTAGGGGATCGATCAGATGGCTGCAGTTGTTGCCGATGTTCTGGAAAATGTTAGGGAGGAAGGGTAGTTCGAATGTGTTCCTGATACACCGAGGTGGCAATGATTTAATGCAAGTAAAGGGACCGCCACTGATTAAGATGAGGAAGACGTTACTGGGTTGCAGAAATTGTTGGGCACACTTATTGCTGTCAAGGGTGAGGAGAAGGTCAGGGAAATCTGCAGTAGATAGATAAGGCCTGGAGAGAGCTGAACAAAGCCATGAGAGGGTTCTGCGAAATGTTGAGAATCCGGGATATTAGATCACACTCTGATCTAGACCGAATTGCTTTGGAAGATTTAATTTGTCATTTGGAGGAATTCAATGTATTTGTTGGTGCAAATGAATGTGGTGAGTGAGTTTGTACGGGAAGGTTCTTGGATTTGGAGGGGCAGAAATAAACACCTAGAGCAGATTATTTCTGATCGGCAGAAATGAAAAACTCAAAGTTTCTTGGTTTACAGTAAGCGTTAGCATCCTGCACAGATCCCGTGTGGGTGGGCAGGTTATAAGAAGGACAAATGATTGCTGAAGAGAATGGATAGAAAGAAAGAATTGGAGGCGCAGGAAAGGTGTGATCTCGTCTGCAAAACAAGCTACTGTTGTAAAATGTTGAAATGTGTGTTTAATATTTTGTCTAGATGAAATCAAAATAGACACCGTAATAAAGTGACCTTTTCACAACTAAGTGAGCTTCTGTGGGTCGATCGATCGCCATCTCCTACAGATATTTTCATATTTTCTGAAAACAATACACAAGGAGAAATGATTAAAGTTACCCTTTTCAAATAATGGAAAGTACAGCATGTCATTAATGTTCAGATATTTTATCGAGATTTATATACATTGCCTGGAGTTTTTTATGTGACAAAACAGATATGAGGGAAGGAACGAGATGATCTATTATATTAAACATCATTACAATGCAGAAAACATTTTCCACTTTGGAGTGCACCGCATCCATCGTACACATAATCATTGTGTTTTATGCCAGTTTCCCACCTATGTTCATCAAGTAAAATGACATATTAAGCTTTAAACGATCAGTATGTTGGATGCTCCTGTGCGTGCCTGTGCAGGACGCGGTTCTACTGATGTCTATGCCTGGGATTCTAAAGGTTTTATGACAAAAGTACTATGGCTGTCCCTGGCCTTTGTATTTATACATTGTTTTACAAACCTTGACTGGAAAATAATCTGTCAATTGGTAAATTAGAAAACAAACGTACTTAATCAAGAAATGGGTAAACATATAAGTTCGTTCGTATGGGCATAGATGCTCGCCCACCCAGTGGAAGCAACATTTGCTGCTCATGCTCCCCTGAACACAAAGACCATTTTGATTCCTTTAGTGGACACCTACCAGGACGTTGGTGGTGCTATTGGCAGCTGCCCATATTGCCTTTGGTATTGTACTGGTCTAGGACCAGTCCCTGAATTATAGAGTTTAGCAGATCCATATAAGAACCGGGAACTTGAAAAGTTCAAGAACTTTAAACCATCGGTAAAGCTCGGTTGATTATAAAAGCCACAAAATGTTCACATTCTAGTGCATTTTGTTGGTTAATCAATGGACTATCCAAACCAGCATAGCTAAAGCTGAATTCTATTAATCAATTGCTGAGCAGACCCTTAATGCTGTTTGCTGATTGGTTAATATCTGCCAGAGGGAAGCATATGAGGAAGCTGGGGCAAGCCTCATCACAGAGAATCAAAACTGTGTAGGCATTGTTTCGATAATTAATTAGGGACTTTTCTAAAGCTCAACACTGACCTCAACAAGATATCCTGCCACTACAGGAACAGGGAAAGAGCAGGGCCAAATACAATTTATGCCTCGTGCACCAAGCACTTTATGGTGGTGGTGCTGAGGATATCCAAAGAATGTTCCCACCTTATACCCCCCCACGTGCCCTTAGATCAGCCAAGTTTGGCCTCATCAAGATTACTAAGATCAGACGGGCAAGATAGGGGGCAGGACTCTATTGAATTGCGCAGCAAAGTTATGGAACAAAATGCCCATGGCATGAAATTACAATCCAATCGGCAGCACTTCAGGAAGGCCTTGAAAACATGGCTGTTCACCTCCACATAAGTCGTCCCGGTAATACAGGGCGTACTTTCCTTACACATACTCTAGCACAAAGACGCCACGGAAATCGAGCGCTCTATAAACATAAACATAAACAATCAGTGAACTTGGTAGAAGAGTCATGTTAAAGAGAGCTGTCTGATAAGGGAGAGGATTAGGGATGGTTCTGATTGTGGGTGCCAAGCTGGTCCAAGCTTTTGCTGCCGGGAAAGAGGAAGATCTTCCTCCAAATCTAGCTCGTTTACCGTGAAGAAGTACTAAAAGACTGGAGGAAGTAGACAACAATTATCATGAAGGAATAAACCTGATAAATCAAGATCTGATAAAAACACCATCATGATTGGTTAGAGCCTCATGACAAATGCACACAGATTTGAAGAGAATGCACTCTCAAATTGAGAGCAAATCAAGGGTAGCTAAATGACAAGAGATGTGGACAGTCGTAGGAAGTCCTAGGATATAGCGATCTGCCACTATTAAACATTGTGCAGTCAAGCCATCAACCAAGAGATTGAGGAGACTCACTTATGACCAAAAACAGTGCAGCTCAGTTATCCTTCAAATAACCTTCAACTCAAAATTAAGCTGGTGCAACCGTTGTTCTACACTGGCTGAATCTAGCCTAATTGCCAAACTTTGCATTGTGCAAAATGCACACGTTTGGCAATTTCATAAAAGAAGGCCAGGACTAGAGCATTATGTCCTTGGTGACAATGAGGCATGTAGAAACACTAACCATACTCAGAAATGATCTCAGATTGTCCCCAACTATACTCAGAAATGATCCCAAATTGTCCCCTACCCCTTGAACAATGTTACTCATTAATGTGACTATTGCATTGGTTGAGAATGGGAACATGTGTAGGGAATAAACTGAAAACAGCTGAAAGCATATGGGCTTGAAATGAAGAACCTGCTGTGAAGTGCAAATGACTTAAGGAGTATATGAAGCAAGGATCCAGATTGCGCTTTAATTGTATTACTGTAATTGATGATCGGCCGTACTCATGACATTTTCTGTGTTGCTGCAGTGCAGAAGTGGTCTGTGGCGTCTTTTTGTAATCTTGAACACATACATTAACTCAAAATATCTCTTAGTTAATGTATGTTTTGCAGATGTTAGAACTCGAAAACAGGGTAGTAATTAACTCTTTGTGTTTAATGAGTTGTGCTATTAGAAAACATGCATTAAATCTAAGCTATTTAAAGTAGGCCTTGGTGGAGTTCCGCCCAAAAACTCTGCCGCACTTTGCAGAGTTCAACAAGCGGCAGAGTGGGTTAGGTCACGATGTTCGTGCTGATGTTTAGCACCGGGTGTTTGTCCTGCGCTAGAAAATCAGCGTGAACAGCACCATGCACAGTGCAAGAGGGTGCTGCTTCGTTCTACCTCTCGAGTAGATGTTCTACTCGAGTGGCAGCTTCGTCAACGCGAACGGATGGTTTCTCAACGTGAGCGTTCGCGTCGATCTGCGACTGTCTGTGTTGAGGAATCTCGTTGGGAGGTGGTCTAGCATTGGATTTTTCTCACTCACGATCACCAACTTATTGTTGGCAAGTTTGAGTGAGGAAAAAAATCAGCTTGCGAGTTTTTCAGAAGTTTGCGTGCTCCGTGGAGTGCGGAAAACTCTGCAAACTCCGCAAACGGAGCAGAGTTCACCGCCCAGGCCTAATTTCTAGTTAATGTATGCACAGAAGATGCCAAAAAGGACTGTATAGATCAGCACAAAAAAACACTATGCTACAGCCCCAAAGGTACAACATTTGCCCAGGGATGAAGAGCTGGAATTTGAAGACCACAGACCAGACCTGAAGCACAATATCAGAGCAATATATGGGCCCATAGCTACAACATTAATACCATAGGAAAGGCCACTAGAGCAATGTGATTACTTGGATGCAGTTTTTTCACATTATTTGGATTTTACCACACTTGCCACATAATATGCTGCATCATTTGAAACTTTGGCAAAAAAAATGTTTCTAGCTTAAATTCATGAAAGGGTAATATAATTGTGCACATTGAAACTTTGCAAATGGTGACTTTGTGCCTTTCAGATGTGATTACAGTTTTGAGGTAGTTACAGAAGTGAGAATTGTTGCTAAGATAATGCAAACATCCGTAATTGATGGACTAATGAGGACAGTGGTCTGCAGTGAGAGAACATCTCTAATTAAATTTAATATAAACAGGGTGGGAATAACGGGTAGTTCATGTTACCAAAATGTTTTCTTTCTCTATTCACACATATTCAAGATTACTTCACAGACACTACTTCCAAGTAGTAGTTATTTAAGAGGACATTCAAACTTTAGAACAATCCCAGATTTATGGTATACCCTAAGTCCAATGTCTTGAATCCTACGGTGCCCCCTACTGAGACACATCAATGATAAGTATGAATGGATTATACTGCTGTACAGGGCTGTTTCTTAATGGTAAGAGATTCTTCTAAGGACCCCATATTGTGAACATTGGGTAAACACGAAAATGAATGTTACATTTCGAATATAACTGGAATGTGCTGAATAAATGAAGCACACCTTTTATTAGTAGATGTTTGTATATGTAGGCTTGTCTCGGCTATATGGCCCATCATGAGTTGGGTGGAGCAGTTTTGCCAGATGAGAGTTAATGCCCTACCCGATTACAAGTTATACCAAGTAAACAAACACACTTGGTAGAACCAAATGTGTTTCTGCTCACATTTTCCTTTTTCTGAAAGCAGGAAGAAAATTTGTACATAAACAGCCCTGAAATCAGGAACCAAATGCAGCAGTGGACCCAGTAAATCCACACCCTGCATACTATTCTCCATTTCCCAGATGTTAAGTCAAACACCAATATCTGCCTCTCGAATGACCAGGCACCTCGTAATGAGGAGCTATGTGTGAAAAACGTGAAGCCTTTAAGAAGGTAATCCCATTAGGGTGAATAGAAATTTATTCACAGGTATAGAGTGTTGAATTACTTCAAGTCCACTAACCCTATATGACAGTGTCACAATAACTGTATGATGACATCAATGTTGTCTTTTAACATGTCATGAGTGATGTAATATGTGAGGTCAAAAGTAGAGCATGGCATGGGTGTAAGTTAAAGAACCTCCACCAACACCTGGTGTGTCTGTCCCTCCACCAGTACCTGCTCTTGGTATCGTGGTGGCAAAACATATTTTGCAGCAGAATTGCAATATTATAGAGCAATATGGCAGCACAGTGACATAATGTCTCCTCTGCCATACTGTCAATTTGCGGGAGAGAGAAATTTGATCATCCAATGTGAGTTTGTCATGGCTCACCAGTGTCCTCCTGAACAGTCTTAGTTTTTTATTTGCCTTTGTTGTGCTCCTGTTTCCTGTTGAGACTATTGGTTGTTCATAGGTAACCATCTTGTACATATTAGGCATTCTTTGCTTAAAAGTAACAGTAGTATCATTATATTTTGTTATGATGCTCCAGCCTCTCCATAATGAAAAATTATGGCATTAGTAGTATAAGTATGTCCTGCTATAGAAATTTGTGAAGCAGAAAGTTAGAAATAGAAGTATTCATTTTTCAATTATTGACAGCACATCTTTGAATCATAAAAATAACACATTTGCTTACCATTGTTAAACTAAGTGTGGAGACACGTTCTGATTTATGGTTTGGACATAAGTTGGTTTCCGCAGCTTTGGATATTAAATTGTTAAGTGGAATAATTTAGCAATCAGGTATTGGTTGATATCAAATGTTTCATATTTTGTAAAAGTGGTGCTTGAAAGTAGAACATTTTAAGCATTCATGTTCCCAAGACTGGTCACATCTAATCCTATTAGAATAGTTACACAGATCCATATAAAAAATGTACCTGTTTTATGTGGAAATATATATATATTGAGATGACGAGTTATAATTTCCAAAACGTCCCAGGAAGGAGCTGAGGTGGATGAAATTTTTTTTTTTTTTAGAAAGTTTTATGAAGATTTGCCAAATGGTGCCAAAGTTATTAGCAAACCAAAAAGTGCTCTGTCTATGGAAAAACAGACCTAACTATAACTACCAGGTGGCTACCGCCACTGGGTTAGATATACATGATATATATCTTACCCATCTACTTTATCTCAATATCTATATTTCCGCATAAAACAGGTACATTTTTATATGGATCTGTGCAACTACTCTACTAGGACGAGATTGTTATATATGGTTTCAAATGTTATGTTAAAACTATAATTTTCACCTAACTATGACATCACTTAAACCTTTGTTTTTTCAGTGAATAAGTACGTTTTTAAATGTAAATTAAGATATTATTGCCATCCCTAACTATAATATAACTTCACCCTTTGTTTCCTTTGGACGTCCCCAGCGTGAGCTTGGCCTCCGGGCATTGCTTGCGACCAGCTCAGCACCCAACCCCTTGTGGTTGACACCCCCCGCTGGCAGCCAAACCCCTGCCATTCACGGCCTTCGGCTGTATGCAGTGTTGGGTTTGCCACAGGGCCTGCGCCCAACCTCTAAACGGGCAGCCAACACCCCGCCATGCATGAACTTTGGCTGTGTGCAGCCAATCCCCCGTGGGTGGCCACAAGGCCATGCTCAGGATGGGAATATTCAAAGTGCCTGACTCATGGCCATGCCCTGCACCAAACCCCCCGAGGGTGGCTCTCGTGCTTTGCATAGTCTTTGACCATAAACAGTATGGGTTAGCTGCTGAACCAACTGACCATATGCGGGCAACCTACCACAGACCCTCATGCTGACACTTTTTTGAAAAAGGCTTTCCAATCCACGTGGTCTGTTGGAGGTGCCAGCGCTGGCCCCTGTGCTCCCGTGGGAATCTCACAGGAGTAAAAAGGTCATGCTGTCTACTGCAAGAGGCCTGTGGGATCACATTCAGTCCAAAACAATTTTTTTATATTTAGTCCCAGGGGACACCCCACCCCAAGGTCCAGGGGGTCAGTATACCCCTACGCTGGACCTTATACTTATACTTTATTTTTATTTTTTATTTTTAGGACTCAGGGACTGAGTCACTGTGTCCTGTAATGATGACTACAACATTTCTCTTCATGTTGCGCCCAGCCAATCAGAGTACGAGCTCCCACAGGACTCACATGAACCTCTCATTCCCACTGACGGCCGATGGGAAAAAGGACCTTCTGGACGAATCAGATCTCTCCCTTGGTTGAAGTTAAGTGTCAGTGGGACACATGCTGGAGTCCAGCGTACTCAACTGTCCAGATATCTGTACATTTTAAACCTTAATTTTTAAAAAACTACTAAACAGATTTAGATTTGCTCCAAATCACAAAAAGCAGGCTTTCTTGGTAAAGATCTAGCTTTCAGTCAACACTAATTGTAATTCGGTTCTGCTGTTTGGGCTGTTGCCACGTCTAAAGTTCTTTTGTGAAATTGTGTTTTGCCCCACCCACTTTTTTCTTGGCCCCCACTTGATGGATAGCCCCAAACCTTCAACGTACTAGTTGAGGTGGATGCACTTTTTTTTATAAAGGTTTTGTGAAGATTCTTTAAACAGCACCAAAGCCAAAGTTACTAACAAAAGAAAAAAATGCTCTACCTATGGAAAATCTGACTTACTCCTAACTAACCAGTTTATATATATATTTGCCTACCAAAAAGTTACTATTTTAAAATTAGGGAGCTGTTAGGCGACAGAGAGATGATGGGTAGACTGAAAACAGATGTGGAAAGGGGTTTCTGTACTTGAGCAGACGTTTCCCTCTAACTATTTTTAACATCTTTAAAATGATATTGTGCCTTAAATTACAAAAAACCCACACCTCCCCTCACATTTCTAACTCTCTGTTTCCATGCCTTCATTAACATCTCAATGCTGATTTACTTCAGCCTGCTGTTCGGGAAGGACTTTAAATTCAGCAGCTTCTATTCCAATAAAATGGCATTCATTAGTGCATCACTTTTATCTTGAATACAAAATGTTAGCACTGTAGTAGTAAATTAGAACTTTGTGTAGCTGTTGTGATGATTACTGGGAGTTAACTGACCGACTACTGCTGGTGTTGGAAGTACATTTGTAACTCTGCATAGCAGAATGTTTTCAGAAATAGATCAGAAAGATATTTGAAAACTCATAGAAAATGTAACCTTATTTTGGCTTTGTAGAGCACTAACCATAATTTCTATGTCAAAAAGAAACCCCTCAATTCTTCACTTCTGCAGTATCCTCTGTAGGAAACACTTTTTTTTACAGCTTTGATTCCATCAAGATAGCATTCAGGTGTGTCACACTTTTGTCATAAATTTAGATTGTTAGCACTCTAGTTGCTTATTAGAACTTTGTGGTAAAGCTACTTTGATCACTAAGGAGTTAACTGTCAGACTGCTTCTTAATGTATATGCTTCAGTCTGAATGCTAGGATGTCTTATTGAATGGATGAGGAAGATATTTGAGAACTCTGAGAAAATGTATCCTAACTTTAGCGTCCTACAGCACTAACCCTAATATGCTTTACGTTTTACAGCATTGGTTTCATCATGATGGCTCCAGTTTTGCCACATTTTTTACATGAATACATAACGTTAGCACTCTAGTTGTTCATTAGAACAGCGTGAGAAACTGCTGCTGGTGTTGAAAGCACGTTCCACTATACATGTCAAAATGTTTTACTGAAATGATTGAGGAAGATATTTGAGTAGTCATAGAACATGTGTGCTTATTTTTTAGCTTTCAAGAGCAATAACCATCATTTCTATGACAAAATGAACTCCCTAACTTTGTAAATTTTTAAAGGTAATGCTTTACGTTTTACAGCTTTGATACCATCAAGGTTGCTTTAGGTATGCCACAGTTTTGTCATGCCATAAATACAGAATGTTAGCAGTCTAGCTGTTCATTAGAGCACTGAGGGAAGCTGCAGTAGAACGCTGGGGAATCAACTGACAGGATGCAGCTGCTGTTTGAAGTGTTTTACTCAGCAAATCAGACTATATTCTCACATGTCTGAGGAGGCTAGTGTGAACTAATAGAAAATGTGCTCTCATTTTAGCCTCCGGAGCACCTTTCATAACCTCTATGAGAACTTCATGAGAGAAAACAGTATGTAATGCTAAACTAGCACCAAAGCAATGGAACAGGAAGTGGTTTTACAACAGGTAGTGTTGGAGAAGGAGAGAGGCAATGGTGAGAGTCGGGCTATAGCATCCGGGGAGAAGGTTTACAGTGGATAGGGCAAAGGTGCTGAGATAAAGCTTACAATGAATGTTTAGATTGGAAGTTGAATAGCAGAGCTGTTGGTGGCAGGCCAGTTGGGTGTGGAAAGGATGCGGAATGTAAATTATTCTGGTATAATCTGGATTCTGGGTAAAATAAATCCAAAGCGGGGGACTGGGAACAGCAACCAGCCCTGTCAGATTGCTGTTCGAACTGGCCCCGGAAAGGGGGGGGGGAGGGTTTGCTAGTGAGGAGCACCGCTCCCGCTTTTGTTACAGAGGGCTGATATTGCAGCACTTGCACAAAACAAGACCCCCACGGATACAAAACCGGACCCCATCCCTCCGGCCATCAGGGGAAATGCCCGGTGCCTGCTACGGCCAGTCCGGCCCTGGTCCAGAGTATGCTTGAGAAGATGGATTGTCTGCTCCCTGTGGAACTGTAGAAGTAATGAAGCAGGTGGGTCTGGCCTGGGATATAATTCCACGCCCTGGCTGCATTGCCAGAGAATGCTTAGTGTCTTGCTCTAGTTATGAGGTGAGACTTTTTTCACTCACTGTGGTAGATGGACCATCAACAGGATTTGCAATGGGCTGACACCAGAGCATGGGTTTTGTCCATTTCCCAACATTTGCACTCCTGCAGAAACCCCCTAAGCCCCAGGATCGACCCAGGGCCATGGTTGGAAATGTTTTTGTTACACTAGACGTGACTTGTCTGTATTTTGCTGGGAATCAGCAACTCACAACATGAAGGTGCTCAGCTCAGGTGAGAGTGCAGGCATTAGTGAGATGTTTTCTCTATTCAGCCTCTCGATGCTCAGGGGTAAAAGTTCATTGTACCCTTCCCCTTTGCACCCCTCCCTTAAGTGCATCAAAGAGGACCACCGGGCCTTGGCACCGGTTTCACTACATTTTCCGGCGCATTGTTCTTTTAATTCATGTTTGGCCTGACCTGTGAAGGTTAAATGCCCATCTACATTCGAGATTTTCAGAATGCAAGCACAGTGAAGGTCACACCAATAAACAGCCATTAACGCATTAAGTGGACAATGGAGGAATTACCCACTGCCTGAGCTTGTCAGGAAAGGTCTGGAGGTCGACAGACAGTTTAAGGCTGTCCAACAATTGCCAGATTACCTTCGTGCCAAGTGGCTTTCTAACTATGTGCCATTTCAGAAGCACTAATCCCCCCTCAACACTTCTAATCTTTCCACTGACAAAACACAAGGTCAACTTTGCTGTCCCTGTGGTGGTTTCTTACTCTTGTGAGCTAGCCTGTAGGAGATTTTAGTCGGTTTCCAAGTGGATTCACGAGTAGTTGACCACGCAATGGTCATACAAAATGAAAGATTCAATGTTTTTTTTTTTACATAAAACAGTCACCCCCCACACTTGCCCATATATATTTCAATATGCTTTTCTTGTGCTGTGCCTTGCACAGCACGAGCACTAGAACACTGGCTCAGTGCATGATACATAATTTGCATGAAATAAAACAGCTAACATTACCACAGTTAAATTAAATGTCTTTTCTTCAACCACCCTCTGTCATTTGATTAACTGGCTGTGACTTCATTTTTGAAGTAATTCAGATTCTAAAATTATATGATTAACATATAACATGCATACATTTTACATGTCAGGAAATGTCATGATTTTCCTGCTGGAACATTATTTTTGATCAAACTTAATGTACAAAGGTCTGCCTCTAGTTTAGGCACTGATTATAAATTGCTTGGAATTGAGGTAACGGTAAAATCGCATGCAATGTTACCATTACTGTGCGGTAATTTTGCGCCACTACCATACAAATACAAGTAAAACCACATGGAATGGGGAATTACTGGGTGGGATTGATTTTTCCTGTCGTAAAACCACACACACTTTGCCATTCAATGGGGTTTACCACATACATTTACCATCTGCTGAGAGCGGGTGGTAAATGTATGTGTGGACTTGTTGGGGGGTTGGTCTTATGGAGGGCGTGCAAGGAGTAGGAGACGGACGGGAAAGATATTTCCTGGCAGGGAGAGCACTATAAACTCCCCATTTAATGGGAAACAACATTAAAATGAAACTAGGCTGCTACTGCAGCCAAAGCCTTAAAAATTCAATTCAGGTTCTCCCACACCCTGAAAAAAACAGGGGTAGAAGAACCTGACTACTGAGAATGAGGCAGGGGGGAATTCCATGAAGTTGTTCTGCTCCACCTGACTCATAATCAGGCCCATAGAAGGTATCCCTGTTCTTATTTACAGCCAAATAAACTGGCCTATTTGATTATTGGATTAATCTGCCTGCTGCAGATTTCTTTAGGGTGCCTACTCGTCATCCATTTGAATCCTGGTGGGATTTACTCCACAGTTCTTTCTTCTCATGTCAACAAATTAATTTCCTAATGTTATATATAGCGCTATTCTCCAGGTCTTAATTTTTTTTTGGACCGATAAATCATATATATAACACTTTCTCTTCTCTTTCATGAAGGCAGAGCTAAGGTATTTTTGTAAGGTAGCATAGTGAGTAAAGTTTAACCTGCTAACAAATAAGCGTATCCTGGCAGTTCCATGATAGGCTACCAACAGGTTTGACTCATCTCTTCACCCTTTCATGGTACATATAACGAGTGCAATTGATCTGGAAAAGGTAGCATCACTTAATTACAGCGCTACAGAACTAAAGCAACTAGTCCTCTGTAGGACAAGAAGTTATCCACATTAATTCGTATACCCAGCCAGCAATCGGAGATCCAGGTCATATCCATGAATTCAGCACAGGAGATATGAAGGAGTGGCTAGACACAAAGTTAAATCTACATGTTTAAATGTAATCTTACACTTTGTAGTAACCTTGCTACTTTTGACCAGGCACCATTTACATGTTAAAGCTACTACAATTTGTAGACGTAGATGCTTCCACTTCCACAACTGGGGCGGAGAACCTCCTATGGTAAAATAAAGTGAAATTTGTTGAAATTCTAAAAAAAAATATATATATTTTTTGTTAAATAGTAATCTTAATGTATTTACTTTAAATGTTGAACTACTTTTTAAGGAATGCTACATCACTGTTAATTTAATGTTGAATTTATTATTTTCTTCATTTAAATATATTTAAGTGAAAAATGTTTTGTAAAGATTTATTAAAAAGCATTTTCAATTAAAGTAAAATGTTTATATTTATGTATCATGTAGTGAAAATTGCTAAACATTTAGGGGCCGATTATGGTGCGGGCCATCAGGGCCACATCGTGATCGGCCCCACAGTTTACTTTCCGACCCCATATTTACGATCTAGGCAGAAAGCAAACCAGCCGGTCAATCTCTCTGGCTTCAGACAGGCTCCAGGAGGCCGTCAGCCAGTCGGAAGCCAACCAGTAATCTCAAGGGCAGACCTTTTCGTCTTTGAGATTACGATGCACGGTTTCCAGCATGCAAGGAAACCATGTCTGAAAGTGTGTTTGGGAGACCCCAGCAGGGCCCCCTTGTACGTGCCGCCTCTGGTTGGGGGCCCCCTGTTGATCCCTGCACCTTGTAGAAGGCACCTTGAAGTGCCTGCCACAGGGTGCAGGGATGAACAACACCTCTCATTTCTCAATGGGAGCTTGTGTTCCGGACGGTTTACGTCCATAACATGAGCTCCCATTGAGAAATGGGAGTATATGACCGAACAGTGCTCGGACGCAATGTAATAAGGCGGTAGGGACTGCGGACCAGAGGTCTGTCGGTCCCAGGACCGAGACGGTGTCAGGCGGACTGAAGTCCGCCCGACATCACAATCAGGCCCTATGTATTGAGTTAATTTAAAACAATATATATTGTTTAACTATTTACATTTATTGTTTACTTTGAAAAGGCTATTAAAATATGTTTTAATAAAATAATATTTGTTTTTTATTTTTATTTTTTTAACATTGAAATACATACATACACATATATATGACTCAAAATAAATTTATTTATTTTAACATTATTTCCTATGGGGTTTTATTTTGAGTACCTGCCTCCAATGATTTCTATGGAAGGATGTTGCAGTTGCAGTGGCTGTTCATGTGTGGTGATGGAGTTAGCTGGAGTACATTTACTACTGTTTTGGATTATTTTTGGCAGTAGTAACTATGGAAGTGCTTTTTTGTGAATAGCAATGAGCTTACTCTCTTGTGGGTGAGTACATGTCCCTTCCTTAACCCCACCCTAGCCATAACTTAGCCCCTGCTTAATCCTTCTTAAACACCTCTCATTTTGTAGTAGGTATTCTCCGTTTCCCAGCCACTCCCCGTCTCTCCCACATTTACTACTAATAAATAATCGTATGTATGTGGAAATCTCTGCAGTTGGGGCAGTCATCTACACACACAAAAGTTAGGCATGGAGGAGGCGTAGCCCGCATATAGCTTTGTGAATATCATTTTTTAGAACATGAGTAGTACTACCATAGTAGTACGAAACGTACTACAAAATGCAGTTTGTGAAATTACAATGTAGATAACATATACAACACAAGCAGAGGCTCTGCAAGCTCCCTCAAACACACACGACATATGTAAGGCATCCGCAACCACACAGACACACACGCACACAACCACACTGATCTTCTGCAGCCATCCACAATGACCGCACTTCACTTTGACCGTGGTCAATGAAAATCCCAGATTTGTAAATGGTACGCATACTCTGAAACCCCTTTAAAGACTATAGACTAAAGAAGTGCACCCTATCTCAAGTTAAGATTTGCTTCACTCTTTTATTTCCTGGAGTCAGTCACAGGTTGATGAGTCAGCTGATGAATGTGGAGCTGTTGTAACTTTGATACACATAAGCTCACTTTCCGTTTGTAAAAATGCAAATATTAACTTATTTGTATGACTACTCTTTTCCCTTCTCACCCATTCACACTTCTTCCAAAATATAAACAAGCGCTGGCACAGCCAGTAGGTCTAGCCTTTTGAATGTATTTGCTTTACCAATGCTGTTTGCCAATGCTGTGCAGCATCGGTAAAAAGCATTTTTTGCCCCAGCTGTGCAGCACTGGCCTAACTTTAAAAAAGATGGGACGACGCTGGCAGAGAGAAACATTTCATAGGTGGACGTATGTATTATCACACATCTGCGCACCTACAAAATGGCGCAGGTATTATTTTTTAATTTACCAACTAAAATGGATCTGTAAATTGAAAAAAACAACTTTGACAGTGTGAAAGTATTATTTCTGAAGGTGGAGGCATAAGCAGCAATTTGCTGCCTGTTACAAAAAAAAGTTAATATTTTCAAAAATGGACGACAAAGGTATTGTGGGCAATGGAAATGAGGGTGGGGGTTCGGAAAGCAAGATGGCGGCCGCATAGACGTATCACAGGCATGCTCTCCTGAGGTCTCCGACACCCCCCTTGCTCCTGCTGATGCGGCTCACAGTTACCTGCTGATTTCAATCGGACAGACGGACCAGGGGCGTAACACAGGCCCCCGCATCCCCCGCAGTGCGGGGGGCCCCCTCAGCACTGCACTTCGGCCGGGGAGCTCCTGATAAAGTCTGGAGGGGGCCCCTCCACGTACCTTGCAGGGGGGCCCCCTCAATTATCGTTACGCCAATGGGACGGATGGCTGGCGCTGCTCTCTGTACACGTGTGTGATCGCGGCATGATTACCAGACCCTCGTTGCAGAGAGAAGGGAGGATCAGGAACTGGCGTTCTGTGTTTGTGCTGCTGTGCGTCGGTGTCTCGGCGTCCTTGACTGGTGGGCGGGCCACATCAAGGAGCTTCCTCGATTGGTGGCTGGCCTAAGCTTCGGTACTGCCTGGGTGGCTGCTTGCACTAAAATGCCACCAAAGCCGGCAAAGATACAGAAGGATAGAGGAGAAGGACCGACAACATCTAATAGACCTGCTGCATGCGTCCCGACTGCCAGACAGGATTCATCCCATGAGCAGCCTACCACAGGGACAGGTAAGACAGTAGATGCCAAGCAGGGAAGCAAATGTCAGGCAGCATGGGTGCTGTGAAAAGGAGGAATCAAGTTGCTTTTAAAGGCATCAGGACAGGGGCTGGCACGGAGGAGGGAATTGTGGGACTTGGAAATGGTGCTCTATCTACAACGCAACCCTCAATAACCGATTTCTTTGTCAACAAGCATTCTGGTAACCCGCCATGTCAGCAGGGTATTATTGAGAAACCAAGAGACTTGGGGGAGCTGGATGCGGCTTAGAGACTTAGGTGACCCAGGCGAATCTCTGCAACTTGAACAGGTTATGACATCAGGGGTAGGAGGAAGCAAGGAGGAGTGCCACAAGCCGCTCGGTACAAAGCAGCTTGGAGCGGTAGCAGTGACTGACATCACCCTGGATGGGGAGGATAAATTCTTCTCCCTGACTGATGGCTCGGATTCTGAGACCCCTGACTCATACAATAACGAATCTAGTGGGACTAACTCTGTAACCTCAGAGTCCAGCATGCTGGAAGCACCTGAAACTGCGCTTAAACGCCCAAAGCACCAAAGGGTCCATAAAAGCAGTACTGAACCTCGGAACCAGAGAACAAAGAAATCAACAGGTAGTAGCCTGAAATGGGATTACTCCCATACAAAGATGGTTGAAACCCCGCCTTAATCACTAGCTGTAAATGAATATGGGACAGCTACCCCACAGCTAACTGACACCATGCCCTTAAATCCTGAGCTAAGTTTAATACTAGAGTCCATTAAAGAACACCGGGCAGAGACACTGGCAGATAGTAAAAGGGCAAGGCATGGCATGAAAAAACTGGAAGGGGCTGTGCGGAAGGTCGGGAAGGCATGCTCTGAGATCATGGAGCGCCTGAACCACATTGAGGACAGGACTGCGTACTTGGAGGTTGAAGTCACCGAAGTGAAAGAGCAAACCAAGATGAATGAGTCCCAACTAATTGATGTACAGTGGAAGCTTGAAGACATGGAGAACTGGCAGCGCAGAAATAATCTTCAGTTACATGGTATAGTTGATGGCATGGAGGGGGAGGATATACACTCTTACATGCTGGATCTTCTGAAAACATCTTTTCCTGAATAGACAGGATGCGACTGGGCTACGAAACATCAAAGAGTACACAGGTTCCCGATGACACGTAATAAGTCAGCACAGGGTGGTAGAAACCCAAGGCAGTCACGAGCTATCCTGATTTATTTTGGGAACTTTCTGCTCTGCCAGGCAATATTTGAAAAGGCGCACCCGGATGCGAGACGGACAAATCAAGGGTCATCCCGAGAGAGGGGGTGGGGGTTGGGAAGGGGGTGGAGGTTGGTGGTGTGATGGTATGATATTCAATATACAGCAAGTGGATGCATTTGTATTTGTGATGATGTATTTTTTGGCTTCAAAAGAACAAAGGCACTGTGCACATGGATTTAGCCGGGGAAGTGGATGGGTAGTAGTTAGCACTGTATCAGGCTTTGTGCTAAGGATAGAATGGGGGAGTAAGGCTCTCTCTCTAATTGGGTTGTTTTCATCGGTGGTAGCAATAGCCTTTAGGCGCTATGGCTAGTGTGTGCATTGCGTCTATTACCATTTGCGGGTTAAACGATAAGGTCAAAAGAAGGCAGGTACAAGAAGAGTTATTTTTTTTAAGAGAACATGTGTATTGTCTACAAGAAACTCATGTTGCCAGAGAAGATAGGGCCCTCCTGAATACTCTTGAATTAAAAGCTGTCTGCCTTACGACACAAGAAACTAGGACTAGAGCGGTTGCGATCTTAGTGAAAGTGAATTCTATTACCCCTGGCCGCAATACAGATAAGCTGGGTAGATGGGCTTTATTGGAATGCAAGGCAAGCAGTGGCTCTTTCATATTATGCACAATATATGCCCCAGTTTTAGGTGACCCCACTTTTTGGCCGCTGAACTTCCATCATGGCCTGGGCCACTTGTCGTCTGTGGGCATTTAATTTTAAATGGTTCAAGGGGGGGACTTTGCAACAATATAGAAGAACTAGTGTTGGTCGATGTCTGGGCATCACTGAAGGCACCGGACCCAGGATATACCTATTATTCGGCTCCCCATGGAAGCTTTGCCAGGCTGGATTATTTTTACGCTTCACCCATATTGGTCAGGGGGCACGGGTTACATTATTTCCTAGAGCGGTGTCTGATCACAATCCGATTATCTTTGAGTTTGTAATTGCAGGCTGGTTCGAGCACCCAGAAAGTGGACATTTGAAAGGGGGCTGCTCCTGGACCCTGACTATGTCAAACACATGAAATCCTGGATTGGGTCTTTTTTCAAACTAAATAACGGAAGTATGGATGCAGGAATAATCTGGAACTCATTTAAGGCGGGGGTAAGGGGCGAAACCCTTAGCATCTCTAAACAGAAGAAGGTGCGTGGACACAGCAGAGAGCTTTATCAAATGTTAAGCAGCCTGGAAACAGCCCCTGTTTTAAACGAGATAGCTATCACCAAGGCTCGCCTAAATGAACACTTTGTAGAGAAAACAGCTGGGAAACTCCTGTCTAAAGAGCAGGACCTCTACGAATACAGTGAGCGCATTGGGTGGTTTTTGGTTTAGGGCACAACAACAGAGGTTGGCTGGTAGTATTAGCAAGGTTAAGAATCTGCTTGGAAATATAGTCACTGATCCCGTGGAAATTAGAGAGGCTTTTAGGTGGTTTTATGCCAACTTGTATAAAGACTCCTCTAATCTTGGCCCCATGCTTTCAGATAATTGCTTGGTAGACCAGCCTGGCATGGTCACAGATGAGGGGAGGCTGATGCTTGGGGGAGTAATTTCACCAGAGGAGCTACAGGCGGCCCTGTTTGCCTTACCATCGGGGAAAGCTGTTGGGGCAGACCATATTCCACTAGAATTCTACAAAGTATTCTTCTCAGAAATTCAACAGGAACTCCTGAATCTCGTAAACGGAGTTAAAATCGGGACTTCGCCTCCCAGGTCATGGGTTATTGGTAATATAATTATATATTTAAAGAAAGGTAAAGACCCAGCTGCCTTGGGCTCGTACAGACCAATCACATTGCTCAATAGCGATGTAAAGATATACTCTAAAATCTTTGCCACTCGATTAGCTGGGGTTATACACCAGCTGGTATCTGTGCACTGGATTCAAGCAAGCCTGGCTGAAGACGGCTGAAATTACAGAAACCGGTCCTAGGAAGCTTGTTTCCGGTCCAGGGAAGGCATGGCTTGGCATTTCGGGCTGGACTGTTCCCATGAGGCACAGGGTCAGACTGATTTGCATATGGCCATGTCTGAACTGGGGTGGCAGAGTGGGCTAAAGAACGGTGATGGATCAAACCCAGATCTGTTGACTGGGTGTGAGTGTTTGATTGGTTCTGATGCTCCGTCCATCACCACCCTCTTTTGTACCGCGGTATCTGAGCAACAACATGGGTTTATCCCAGGCAGGGGGACAACGGACCACATCCAGAGGGTCATATCTCTATTTGATGCTACTGAAGTTCTGACACAACCTTACTCAATGCAGAAAAGGGCTTCGATCTTGTGTCGTGGGCCTTTTTGTGGAAAGTGTTGGAAGACAACAGCTTGGGAAATAACTTTATTGGTGCAATTCGGGCAATGTACAACAAGCCAATAGCCTATCTGCAAATAATGGGACAAGAGTCTGAACCCTTTTCAATAGAGAGGGGTACGAGACAGGGCTGCCCTATGTCTCCTTTTTTGTCTGCCTTGTTTATCGACCCTTTTCTCAGGAGACTAGAGTCTTCACCAGATGTTGTACCCATTAGTTTTCAGGGCTGGGACACAAAAACACTGGCTTACGCCGACGACATCACCATCGTTACTAGCGAACCAGATAGGGCTCTGCGGGCAGTGGAGGAGATCGCAGAAGAGTTCGGTATCAGGTCTGGGTTTCTGTTAAACAAGGCTAAAACCCAAGTTTTGATTAATAGTCATACGTCTGTATCTTATAGTAGGATCACAAGTGAAGCTACTTACCTAGGTATATGCATTACCCCTAAGGTGTGGTGTATAATTGATTTAAACGTGATCCCTATTCTGGAGAAAGCCAAACAGGATTTTGAACGGTGGGACAATCTGAGATTATCTATAATGGGAAAATGCAACTTAGTTAAGATGGTTTTTCTCCCTAAACTGTTATATGTGTTTCAATCTGTCCCATTGGAATTCAACAACGAGTGGTTTAAGAAAATTGATAGATTAGTAGCAAGCTTTATCTGGGCATATGGGAAAACCAGAAGAGACAATGTCTTTATGTGCGAGGGGTGGGTGGGCACTTCCGAACTTCAGACTGTACTATCTTTCTGCTGCTATGCAGTGTTATAAGGTATTATTTAGCACTCAATCAATAGAGCATGGCGCGGGCAAACGTGTACCCTCCATCTATGAGTTACTGATCGGTAATGCTGCCCATGGATGTTTAATGACGTTTTTGAGCCAAGCTACTTTAAGCAAACTCGCTTTAAGACTCTGTATGCTGCATATAGGAACTGGGCGATGGTTCGGAAGAAAAGTGGGGTAGGCAGGTACAGCAGATATACTCCCCTGATCCAGAATGAACAACTGCCCTGTATATTTCATGAGAGCTGCTTTGATAGATGGGGCAGCCATGGGTAGGCAGGCTTGGTGATCTCCTTGCTGGGAAGTTGTTTGCATCCTTCGATGTGATCTGCAGTAAATTTAATGTTGGGTCACAAAATTTTTATTAAGTACTTACAGATCAGGGATTTTTTTGTGAAAAAGATTGGGGGAATAGCTGGCTTTGATCAAATACTTTTGCTGGAAATGATGGTAAATAAAACTGCCCCCTCCATTTCCCAGCTATATGGTTGTTTTTTGGAACTGGTCCCTGATGATCTGGAGAAACAGTGTGGGAAATGGCAGGAAAACTGGACTCCAGTTTTCTGGAATTACTGCAGCTAGGGGGCACAATGGTGTTTGCCTTGAATTTGCAGTCACAACACTATAATATGCTGTTTGATCTTTATATAACTCCAGCAAAGATTGCGAAATGGGGTGGCGTGGCGGGGACAAGATGTCCCAGATGCCAGGCGACGGAGGCGGATCTGGCTCATATATTTTACTCCTGCCCCAGTTTAAAACTGCTAGAATTAGAAATCGTGGGCTTTCTGGGGGAGGTATTGAAAAGCAAAATCATCCCATCTCCGCAATTTATGTTGTTAGGAGTGGACAAGACAGTCTCGGACCTGGGTTGGAAATGCTTTTTATTGCAAAGAGAGTTTTTAGACTGTGTATCCTCATCATGGCTAGATATCTTACCTCCGACCTTTCAGCAATGGAAGGGGCGTTGTTTACATGTATATCATTTTGAAATGGCGCTGTATACTTGCAAGGGCATAGAGGCTAAAAGGAAGGGGAGGAAGATATGGGAAGCCTTAACGACATGGTTGAATGCGTTCCAATAAGTACTTACTGTTAACCCCAGAGTCTGATTATTAACAGGACTGTATGACAAATTAGTGCTGCTTTTGTATTTTTGTACACTATTTATATTTGTTAGCGTGTTAGATCCATATGCAGCTATCTATGCACACTTGCTGATATTGTATCTGTATTACCTGATGATAAAATAAAATACAAAAAATTAAATTAAAAAAGAAAATGAGGGTGGGAAGGGTGGATAAAGAAAAATTAATCCAGTGGGGGAGAATGGGTAAAGCAGCCCAGAAGGGAGAGAGCAATGTGGGTTGGGGGGAGAAGCACAAAAAGGAGAGATCAGCATTAAGTGCAGGTAAGTTAGGTGGCGCAGGAGCACTCAAGAGGGAGAGAGAGCAAACAGCACGCAAGGGAGAAAGCAACATGGACTGCTGGCAGTGGGATTGGTATTTGATCAGGGTGGGAGAAGCAAAAGAGGGAGAGAGCCGGGTATCACATGCAGTCTCATGGGTTGCTTAACCAAAATGAAAAAAAAACTAGTTCCCTCAAGGAGAGCAGTGGAAAACACAAGTCAGCCAACAAAAGGATGGTAAAGAGGGTATGCTCCAGGAGAGTGACACACACAAGAAAAGGAAGGGGAGCCATTAAGTAAGAAGCAAGCCACTGGGAATCACAATCAAGGCAGCCAAGGGAAGTAATGAGTGGGCTGAAAGCCTACTGTAAGGTTTTGGTATGCCTACAAAAGGTCTTGAACAACCAGATAGCTTGTGCTGTGTGGAAGGCGAGACATAAATATTACTTTCTCCTGTTTCTTGTTTTTGACAGGGAGATTTGAACTTCTCCCAACCACCCAGAACATAAGCAGCAAATAAGAACCAATATGTGTGTCTTCCCTGGACAGTACTTAATTTCTAAAAGAATGAGTGCTGGTGTCTGAAACTTTGATCAGAAGACCGTGGCCAGTGCAAATACCAATGCTGCATAGCCTTAAACCACCTCATAAGAGTTTGATCCAGAGCAGCAAAGAGAAAAACACAAAAAAGGAAAAGAAAGAAGAAGGAAAAGACGGAAAAGAGTGATGAAGGAAACAAGCATTGGCATAGCCAATAGATCTTGCCTTTGGGACCTTATAAGTGTTTAGTTACCCAGCACAATATCCTTGGTGCAACAACATCAAGTGTTGCATGGCTAAACACTTATAAGGTCCCAAAGGCGAGACCTATTGGCTATACCAATGCTTGTTTTGAGTGAGTGGCTCATGCAGGCATGCCACTGTGAGGTAGAGATGCTGCAAGTGCTTTTCCAGGAGCCCCTGTGACATTGCTCCTCTTTAAAATGTATCTTGGGTCTGGTGTAATACTTCTAGCCCCTATTCCCGTCTTCTCACACCCAATGCATCCTTAAATGTCCCATGTACAGCTGGGGTTGACACTCCTATTACCCCTGCCCTCCAGTGACCCTTTACCTGTCACGGGTGGTGGTGGTGGTGGTGGACGTGGTGGTGGACGTGGTGGTGGACATGGTGGTGGATATGGTGGTGGTGGTGGATGTGGTGGTGGTGGATGTAGTGGTGGTGGACGTGGTGGTGGTGGACGTCATGGTGGTGGACATGGTGGTGGTGGACATGGTGGTGGATGTGGTGGTGGTGGTGGACATGGTGGTGATGGACGCGGTGGTGGTGGACATGGTAGTGGTGGTGAACGAGGTGGTGGTGGATGTGGTGGTGGGGGTGGACGTGGTGGTGAATGTGGTGGTGATGGTGGAACGTGGTGGTGGTGGATGTGTTGGTGGATGTGGTGGTGGTGGTGGATGTGGTGGTGGTGGTGGACGTGGTGTTGGTGGTCATGGTGATGGTGGACGTGGTGGTGGGGGACATGGTGGTGGACATGGTGGATGTGGTGGTGGTGGATGTGTTGGTGGTGGACATGGTGGTGGTGGTGGTGGACATGGTGGTGGTGGACGTGGTGGTGGTAGATGTGATGGTGGTGGATGTGGTGGTGGACATGGTGGTGGTGGATGGGGTGGTGGTGGTGGACGTGGTGGTGGTGGTGGACGTGGTAGTGGTGGATGTGGTGATGGTGTTGGTGGTGGTGGTGTTGGTGGTGGTGTTGGTGGTGGACGTGGTGGTGGTGGACGTGGTGGTGGACGCGGTGGTGGATGTGGTGGTGGTGGATGTGGTGGTGTTGGTCATGGTGGTGGTGGACATGGTGGTGGTGGTGGATGTGGTAGTGGTGGATGTGGTGGTGGTGGAGGACATGGTGGTGGTGGACGTGGTGGTGGTGGACGTGGTGGTGGTGGATGTGGTAGTGGTGGATGTGGTGGTGGTGGACATGGTGGTGGATGTGGTGGTGGTGGGCGTTGTGGTAGTGGACGTGGTGGTGGACATGGTTGTGGTGGACGTGGTAGTGGTGGATGTGGTAGTGGTGGATGTGGTGGTGGTGGACATGGTGGTGGACGTGGTGGTGGTGGGCGTTGTGGTAGTGGATGTGGTGGTGGACATGGTGGTGGTGGTGAACGTGTTCATGGTGGATGTGGTGGTGGTGGACGTGGTGGTGGTGGATGTGGTAGTGGTGGATGTGGTGGTGGTGGACATGGTGGTGGATGTGGTGGTGGTGGGCGTTGTGGTAGTGGACGTGGTGGTGGACATGGTTGTGGTGGACGTGGTAGTGGTGGATGTGGTAGTGGTGGATGTGGTGGTGGTGGACATGGTGGTGGACGTGGTGGTGGTGGGCATTGTGGTAGTGGATGTGGTGGTGGACATGGTGGTGGTGGTGAACGTGTTCATGGTGGATGTGGTGGTGGTGGACGTGGTGGTGGTGGATGTGGTAGTGGTGGATGTGGTGGTGGTGGACATGGTGGTGGATGTGGTGGTGGTGGGCGTTGTGGTAGTGGACGTGGTGGTGGACATGGTTGTGGTGGACGTGGTAGTGGTGGATGTGGTAGTGGTGGATGTGGTGGTGGTGGACATGGTGGTGGACGTGGTGGTGGTGGGCGTTGTGGTAGTGGATGTGGTGGTGGACATGGTGGTGGTGGTGAACGTGTTTATGGTGGATGTGGTGGTGGTGGACATGGTGGTGGTGGATGTGGTGGTGGTGGACGTGGTGGTGGTGGTGGACGTGGTGGACGTGGTGGTGGACATTGTGGTGGTGGTGGACGTGGTGCTGATGGTGGTGGACGTGGTGGTGGACATTGTGGTGGATGTGTTGTTGGTGGTGGACGTGGTGGACTTGGTGGACATGGTGGTGGTGGTGGATGTGGTGGTGGTGGTGAATGTTGTGGTGGACATGGTGGTGGTGGTGGTGGATGTGGTGGTGGTGTTGGACGTGGTGGTGGTGGTGGACAACTATTGGGTAGGAGGGTGCTGGCAGGATGCGGATGGAGAGGAGAATCTCAAAGGGGGCACATGGAAGAGCAGAAAGAGGCCGATTATTAGATACAAAAAACAGCGAGTAGATAGAACACGAAACAGATTTAATGGGGTGGTCCCTTCTTATAGCGCATGTGCCGTTTTTAGTAAACAGGGGGACCATGGAGAGAATAATTGATTAATCACGCATGATGATCGCGTGCGATTAATTGATTAATTACGCATGATGATCGCGTGCGGAAGCTGGTGTTTTTCGAGTCACGGCGTTGGCTTACCAATGTGCGATTCTGGGCAAATTAGTTAATCTCCCGTGCCTTCTAAAAGGCAATGTGTTCCTGTGTGAATGTGCTCTTGTGTAATGTAACTGGGTGTCTTGAAAAGGTCTCTACTACTTTTGAGTTCAGTTTGCGCTGTATGAATTTGCAAAACAAACAGCCAGCAGACCTTGTAGAGCAAGAGCCTATTATATCCGTTCATGTAGCACACGCACAGCAATGAGGGCTCTGTACAGCCCAGTACTGCATTTAAAGCGCATTAAAGCACAATGCTCCGTTAATAAAAAAAATATGTTGTGCCTGCAGTGAGAGTGGCTCACAAAGAAAAGAAACAAGCCATGGCATCGCTCTGGTTGATGTTTGAGAGGTGGGAGGAGTGTTCTGTGCAGAAAGGCATTACGGCGCTCTAGTAAATAAATAAAACAAGCGCGGTATGCGAAACTGACTGCATTTGGAGCTGAAAGTGCACGCTGTGCTTAATGAGCCATGATGAGGGAGGAAAGCCGCGCCCGCTCCCAGCGTACCCTAGGCCAGGGCAGAAAGAAGGCTGGACATGCACCCGCCTTTGGCCAATTGCGTGCTGTCTTTCTTAGAAAGACGCAAGCAAAGGTCAAGAACGGGTGAAGAAAACAAAAGCACACGCACGAGCGTGTGTTTCAAAGTTTAAAGCTCTTACTAAATGTCTCGCAGGGTAGCGCATGTGCGCTGGCTCAGGCGAGACCTAAAAAGCATGGATGGGAAAGAACCTGTAGGAGTGAGATAAAAAAAACTGGCAGTGTCCAGTGGTGGATTAAATAGGCATAAAGTGGAATCAAGACTATGCAGCCTTTGTATGCGGCACCCGGACCTTTGATAGTGCCGGCTGCGGCCTTCCATGGAAATCTTTGGGCTGGCACTTTTTATTTTACAAATTAAGAACAAACAGCAACACTGCAGGCTCCACTCACGTAGAGCAATTGCAGCAGAAATGTAGGCAATCTTAACACAGAAATGTTCAGCACAAGCATCAGTATCACTAGCTTCACTGCCACACAGACAACAGGTACAGCAGGCACCAACACTGCAGGCTTCGTTCATTCAGCATGTAGTTCAGTGACAGCAACAATCTCCAATGCAGCAAAATTAATTTATAACAAAAATGTATACATATTGAATTTTAAGTACTGTGTCATTTCAGGCAAGTTTGGTATTTAACCAGGCTTACCTTTTTGGCAACTGTTCAATCATGATTTGTAAAGAGCTACTTATCACCCGTAAGGGTATCCAGGCACTGGGGGAGATTAAGTGAACTATTGCCCAGAGTCACATGATGCTGAGCTGCCTCTATGGATCGAACCGTGAACCCAGCGTTCCGGAGTGAGCCACTCTGGCTGCTGCGCCACACCTCTCCACCTGTTGGCAGACTACACCAACCCAGCAAACCATAGGGACATATCCTCCGGCAGCAAGTTTGGGCTGGCTGGTTAATGGAGCATGCATGCACCTTCAGTGTTTTTTATTTGAATGGCTGGCATTGGAGCTATGTAATTGAGCAGTCCATTTCGAACAAACCAGAGGTGGTCAGTGGCTCCATGCCTGACTCCTGTGAAAAGAATTGACGCTGGGGGAATTCACTGTAAACCCCACCTCTGTCCTCCATTGAGCAGACAGCATAACCCGCATTGAAAATAACTACTATGACATGCCAACAACTGGAAATGTCTCTTGGGCAGCCATCTTGTGGCACACTGGGATTGCTGCCTATCTGCCATTCCAGTTTTCTTGCAATCTGACACATGAGAAAAATGTAGCAACGAGCCCGGTCCAAACAAGCAATGGCAAAGCCAAGAGGTCTCAGACGCCTTTGGGACCAATGGGCTTTGCCAATGGTTTTAGCCATGATGTTCAGCATTCCCAATGCTGTGCTGCATGACTTTTATAAAAAAGAAAAAAAGCCATACGTGACCAGCTGCATCATTTTGTAGCCACGCACACCAAGCATGCTCATGACTAGAAAATGATGGGGCACTTGTTTTCAGTTTGTCAATTTAAGATGGTTTTGTAAACGAAAACAAAACTATCACGGGTAGGGATAAGCAACCCTAGAGGTGGCGGCAACACTAAGAATGGAGGGAGCAACACAGGGATGGGAAGCAACACGATTGGTGCAGTGGAAAAGGGAAGCAATGGGGGTGGTCAACATCGAGGGCAGAGGCAACACGGGTTGCAATATTGTTTCTGTGTTCAGCAGATAGATACAGTATCACATATAGGAAACTGCTCAGTTTCCTCTCTTTCAAGCTTTCTGTTTGATAATATAGCTGGGCAGAATCTGGCAGAGGCAAGCACAAGTAGACGAGAAAAGAGACGATGGAGAACACAAAGGAAGGTACAAGTGGCGAACGAGAGGGTGTGATATCTGAAAAGAAAGGAGACAGTGCCTACAACAGAGTAGAAATACGGGGATGCAGCAATGATAGAACAATACGTGCCAGATAAGGAGATTTAGATACGCAAAGTGAGGTAAGACAGGGGGCATAGGAGTGGGGAAGCAAAACAGAAGGTGTGGGGAACAGAGGGAGTAGAAAATGGAGAGTGAGTGGAACGTGGCTGGAGCAAACAAATGAATGAGAGCAAAACATGGAGGTGAAGGGAAAAGCACACAGATGGGAAAAAAACAACGTGGGGAATGGGAAATGCGCACTGTGGCAGGGGGAAGCAATTGTGCAGAGAGCACGATGGAGGTGGAAATGTACATGAGGGAGATAGCAGGAAAACACACACACCGTCTTGTAGAGTGGTTAAATAAAAAGAAAAAAGTAGTGCCTGAAAACGGAGCAGTGGAACGACACATGTAATGAGTCCATGCTCTAGAGGAGGGTCAAACACAAGAAATGGAAGTGAAACCTACTAGTGCAACAATGAAGCCAGCCAATGGTAAGTAATGGGTGGGCGTTAAGCCCTTTGTGAGGTAAAAAAAAGTATTGTAACTGCAAGACTTAAAAAAGGGAGAAATAGGCAACACCCATATAATGATATGGGATGTACCGCCTCCTAAGGCAGGTGCATTTGTTTGGTTCTTCTTGGGGAGGAAATACGGAAGCATTAAGTTGTTGTGGCATGTAGGGAAGGCCCACCTCTCCCACACAAAGATCACTGTGTCACACCCCTATAGACTTCCACAGTGCTTGCAATCACTCTGTCAGCAGGCGGTAGTGACGGAAGACTAACTGCAATGCAGTTTGTCACTTTTGTGCCTCCTGCTGCATCATCTTGAAATACCTCTGCAATACATTGCCTCCTAGTATTACTGTTGTGCAGCAACATGGGAGGCGGAATGATTCACTCACCAATGATTATGCAGTCTGTGGAGCATCAGTGTCTTTTAGGACAGCATGGAATCAGGAAGCAAGTTGCACCAACCAGTAGGTCTCAGAGAGAGAGAGGCTTGGAGAGCCTCTTTGTCCAGCTCCTGAGTGTGTGCTTGTGTTTGAGGGAGTTCTCCTGAGGACCCTGGAGTAGGACCCCTCAGATACTTTGCTTTTCTTTTTCCTTTCCTCTTCTCCTATTCGTGGTCAAAGAGAACCCTTCTTTGCTGTAATCTCTACATATTCCTCAAAGGAGAAGCAAATACACAGCTTTAGCTTGGTCCTCTCCTTAGTAGTTCCAATCACCTACCTATCCACCTCAGACCCACTCGCAATCAGTGCAAAAGGATTACCAGGCAGCCAATAAAAACGCACCAGCTGCTACATGGACCAGTAAGTGACCATTTCAACAGCGATAAGCTCTTTTCATGGATGATGTGGCAAAGACTTTTGTAAGAACTGTCAGTCTTCCCTCAGAGGCCCATTGGTCCAGCACGAGGTGTTCAGGTACTTTTTCACGAGGCAGACGTCCAATCCCCCATACCAGCAGAAGGTCCTTAAATTTACACAGCACCCACGAGCATACCAAAGATATCAGCTATCCTGACTCCGATGCCCCCTACTGATGCTCTCCACGTGCCCTGACAGTTAATAAACCAAATTCCTTTGGAAGGAATGGCATTTATTTTCTCACTAATAAATGAGTGCCCACAACCCACCTAGATCAGCTGTGGGTATATATGTGGATGCAACTTTCAAATGTATGAAATCAACAGTGAAACCTCTGAACTGCAAAACTGGTGACAAAAAGACTAAGGGGCATATTAACAAGCGGGGGAGATAAAATTATCGCCGCTTTAGCTTCCGTTTTCGGCCGATGCATCATTAATGAGATGCAAAGTAGGCGTGCCTCAATAGACTACATGGGCAAATATTGCGAAGGCAGCTTCGCGATATTTACAATAATGCCCCGGCCGGCGTAGCGGTAAACAAAATCGCGCTAACCGGCCATTAACGCTGGATTTTAACGTCGGCTAAAATCCAGTGTAAGGCATACTTTGCATGGGAGGTGGAATGCGGGGTAACGACCACAGGATTGTATCAGCAAGGTCATCGCTGTTTTGGAGGGAACATCGCTGGTTTTCCAGCGATGTTGGGACATTTCCCTGCTATCGCTGGAATTTTCATAGCCAATGCGCTAAGCGTTGTAAATACAGCGCTAGCTTGGCGATGAATTCCAGCGATAGGGAAACTTGCGCTAGGCGCGACCAGCGATAATTATCGCTGCCGCTTGTTAATATGCCCCTAAGTTATATGTGCTGAGATGGATATATCATATTGATTTTTATAAGGCATCATTTTCTACTGGATTTTGGCATTGAATAGACAGAGAGACAGGAAGTTCAAGTAATAAGCCCATGGTCGTGCATGCTTGGGTAAGTTTAAAAGCTAGGATTAAACTCACATGATCATGTTCCGCATTTAGTAACTTAAGCACCTGACAAGTGCCTAGACGCTCCAGAGGGAATATTATGCGCTCTGTAAGTAGTGCTGGTCTCAAGATAACCTCTTATCACAGTGCGCGAGAGACTGCTCGGCTTCAAGGCATGCTTTGATTCTGCTAGAGCAAAACACATACACACACTGAACGAAGGATTTTTTTATTTTATTTTTTATCAGCGAACGAGATGTTACTTCCTGGTGTGTAGTACTTGGTTTGGCTCTCAATCTCAAACACAATCATGAAGAATCAACAAAATGTGGGGCTTGCTTTCTCCTTCAAAGTTTGAAACGTGGCAGCATTTGGATGACCCTAGATTTTTCTTTTCTTTTAAATATTCTAAGCACTATGTTTGTAATCGAGAAATATGGGTAAGGAATGGTAAAATGTGCTAATTCAGCATTATTTATTCATAGATTTTACTACACAAGTTTTTTTAATGAAAAATCCCCAGTCCTGTAAAAAGAAAAACATTGACATTCAACGTAGCCATTGTGACAATAGAGATGCACCACTATTTTGTATTGTTCAAGATGGCTGCCGGTGAGAGCAGTGTTTTGAAAGGCTCCCAATACCACTGCTAGGTCATAGTCGCAGATAAGACAGCTGGAAGTGCTGGTGGGTGAGAGGTCAGGCAGGACCAGTGACCCTGCCCACTGTGCTGCTCCTGGGCAGGTGAATAGTGCCATCGTATGTTTGAATACAGCTCTCTGGTTTGGCTTTGACAGGGAGCTGACTTTAAAGTAGTGGGTAAGAGCGTGTGTCTTCTTGTGGTGACATACTACTTGGGGCAATGGGTAGGCCCACTTCAGACATTTCCTAACCTCTCTGTGGGTGACACCATTCCGCTCTTTCACAATGAGAACACCCAAGCAAACAGTAGATCCCTTTAGTCCAGGGACTGTCATGGCAAAGTATGCCTTTTGACACAAAACGTGTTTTGGATTTTATCCAGTGTTTTTTCATACTGGCAAAAGCTCAGCTGCTGCCCCAACAATAAACCAAGAAAAAAGAATTGACAAAGCCAAAAGGCTGACTACCAATGCACGGTTTACATTTGCCATAATTCGAGACAGCGTGGGTGAGCGTAGTAACAATGTTCAAATGATCTCTTGGGTGAAAAAAACAACATAATTAATGTTTAGTTTCTACATCTTCTGGAACCATGAACCACGTGCCTACTGTCGTTCAGTAGTCATTGGGGATGTCATCGGGAGCAAATACAATGTGGAAGGAGTTATATACCATAGGGCAGATTTACAAGCCCCTTGCGCCACTTTTGCGTCACTTTTCCCATGTTAAAAGTGACGTAAAAGTGGCGCAAGGGGCTTGTAAATCTGCCCCCATGGTTGTAAGAGGGAACTCAGAGGAGTGCATCGTTTGCGGGTCTTAGTGAAGAAGTTGCTCCTCTCTTGGCCTTGCGTTCACCTCCCCTTTAAACCTTCGCCCCAACAGCACTTACTGACTCGACGCATGTGCAGAAAACTCGTTCGGGCATCAGACGGCAGACGCATGGCTAGGACTCTCTTTCAGCAGTGTGCTTGTGAAACACTGTAATTTAAGTAGGGCTAGACCGCCGTTTTGTAATTACCAACACTCTGATTACAGTACTGAAGGTTTTTTTTTGTATTTTGTGTCGCCTGCAATCAGTTTATTTCGACTGAACGGCAGCGCGGCTGTGCATCGAGCTCAAGGGCCCGTTTGGAACATGTTTTGATGGATAAAGAGATTCTGCAGAGTGTTGGTAAAATGCATGAGACGGGATATTAAAAAGTTTGGCGTCCTGGAAGGTTGGAACGATTCTCGTTTGTGTGGGCGTCCTGGAAAAGGCCTTTCGCAGATAAAGTGACAACCTCAAACCTTCGATCTGTTGCAACAAGTGCTTAGAGGCCAAAATAATTGGTGAACGTGTGCTATAGTTTCAGACTACCTCCTTTAGAGTTGGGTGATGACACTGTTCCGGGTAGGGATGGGACGGAGGATCTGTGGCCCCGTGGTGCAGTAGAGGGATGGTCTTTGTGTCCCCTACGAGTTTCAGTAGCCAGCTTCCTGAGCCGAGGAGCAGCCCACATTCTCCTCACACTCGATTTCAAGGACTGATTTATTTTCTGACGTTACAGATGTGGTCCAGCCAGATGGTCAGTACTTTGGCCACTCAGATAGATTGACAGTAACTTTGGGAGAAAAGTTGTTCGGCCATGATACCTCGCAGAAGACTCCATCCTGGGAGTCTGGGTCCACTATCATTTTCCACAGCTGTGTGTGATGGACATAACTATCTCTCTTCAAGCGCCTTGATAGATGCTGGTTTAGGTGCTATATAAATGTTTACAATGATCCAAAATGTGTTCCTAAATAAGGTAACTTGCCTAAACACTATTTGCATTATTGGGGCACAGCGTTTTTCCATAAGTCAACCAAGAACCTTTCACTTTGAGTTCTGTTCCTTGCTCACAAGAAAGTTTCTGCCCTGCTGGGTGAAGTTCACATTCTGCACCAATATTGATGAAGTGAACTGAATTAGAACTAGAATCGCTTGCTCAATACAGAGGACAACATGTATTACACTTTATTGCTGGGCCTGGAGTTGTTGGGATCACTGCCCTTTATCAAAGATGAGAGAATAGTGTTTCAATCTGACCAGGATACTAGCTACTTGGTCTTCAATAGAAAATTGAACCCCGTTTCCTCCCTGATTCTCTTGATTAGGTTGTTCTAATAGTAGATTACTACCTTCTGGGAGATGGTGTGAAGATTGAATCAGATAAAGTGTAACACATATATCCCACTCAAGATAAGTGTGAATCTCCATCCAGAGTTATTACTAAAAAATAATTAACACTTTAAGATACAGCTTAAAACTACAGTTCATTTAATATTAAGAATAGCAAGTTCCCAGGCCCAACAGGTAAGAGATATTTAGGAAAATACCTGTAGGGATAGACTCATGATCTGAGGTTCCTGGATCTGTTTGGTCTCTGATCCTCACTTCATTTTGGAGGAACAGTCGTGAGCAGGAACAGAGTGGCAACGTTATTTGCAAGAACCTAGTACTACTGATGGCTCCAGAGCTTTTGACAGAGATACACTCAGGTCCTCTCTACAAGTTCTCTCACAAAATGTATAATCCTTATAACTATTTTTAGAAATAAAACTGAATCTGAGAGACTAAATGCATTTGCTTATAAGACAAATGACTTCAGTTTCTAATGATTAGAGTCATAGGGCCTAATTATGACTATGACTGTCCATCGGACTGCTGTAGTCATGGTGGCGGTCCATGGACTACCAAACTGGTGGTCCACCCACCGTATTAAGAGTTTGGCGGTTGGACTTCTGCAACCACCGGCGATCCTTGATCGCATTTCAGTCATGCAGCGGTCTGAGGCAGCAATATGCTGGCAGTGCCCCTGCAGCACCGCTGAGCATATTACGAGTTGCTTCACCGCAACCCTTTCCACAGTGGCGAGTTCGCCATGAAAAAAGTGGTGGTGAGGCAACCCAGGGGCCCAAAACAGGGCCCCCTGCTGCATCTGTGCATGGGGGTGCATGCAGGGGGCCATGTGGTGCCCCCCTGTATTTCGGCTCCCCCAGTTCCTGCACCTTGTGCATTTCTTTCCTCACAGGAACGTACTTCGGCGGTCCCACAGTGCTGTCTTTCTATGGCTCTCTTTTGAGCCTTAGAAAAGCACTGCATTGGGCCCCGCAGCAGACAGCACCCACCAGGATTAAAATTGTAATCTGTCAGGCAGCCTGACTACGAGTTAGGCGAGTCTAGCGTATCGCCCTGCGAGAGAACCACCAAACTCGCAATCAGGTCCAAAATCTTTTGCCCTGTTAGAGTACCTCTCACTTCATGTCAAGGTTCACTCTAGGCTACCATAAACAATATCTTGTGATATACAAACTGCAGTCTACATATATCAGTGTATTGGCTGCTTCCTTCTTGCGGGAGGGGATCTCTGGACTTTGGGATTGTGCACTTCCTGCATGGTAGAAATGAGCTCCAATATATCCATGTCTCTGCATCCCAAAGTAGTCCCTCTAGAAGATGGAAGGGGTTAAGATTGATTCTGTCTGCATCAGTGAAATTTGTAATCCAATTACGGATGGACTATCAGCAGTTAACAGACCTTGTGGTATGGTTCAATGAGGTCCGGATGCATGGAGGGATGCAGGGGCTGGTTGATTGCTTGATGTCTTCAAGATGCAGCAGATGTAGGGTCCATACCCTAGTGTGGCTCAGGAACAATCTCTTTGCAACAGGGCCAAACGCCGGTGGGATCAGTTCTACTTCTATGCTGGATGTAGACTAAGGGATGTGCTGAATGATAACAAGAAGGTCACTGTTTAGACAAAAATCTCAATGGTGGTGTAGAGGAGCATGATCACCAGGCGCAGTCACTGTGCTAAGGGTCAGATAATCAGTGTATGTCTTTTCCTTAGTTCTCCTTCATCTCTGTTGCCTTCTCTAGAGACTTAGGATCCGAAACACAAACTGCATTTTGTACTACCCAAAGTAGTACTACTGTAGAACTACCCACATATGACCATATTACCAAATGCTATTCACAAACTTGGGTGGAGCCCCCAGCCTTTCATATCTTTTCTGTAGGGAGATCCCCGCCAAGACAGCAGAGAAGTTCGCACATGTAAGTATAGTTTTAGGTATAAATGTGTGTGGGACTGGCAGAGTAGTGGGAACATGAACAAAATGGGAGGGGTTTGGGGTCATGCAAGTAGGGATTAAGGGATCAACTTCACTCAAACGTTGGAGGCATTTATGGAGGGACATGCTAATAAAAACATAGCCACCCACCCATATAAGCCCACAAAAGAGTAAACTGTGGCTATTAACAAACTACACTTCTAAAGTTACTGTAGCCCTAAAGATCACAAAACAGGAATAAATGCATGTCAGCCCAGCCTTGGAGTAAGTCTAGCACTACATATGGGCACCCACAGCTCATTCAAAACGCTCCCAATTAAACTAATGGAGGCAGGGCCTTAAAACAACACCCCTAAGGAAATAATGTTAAAATAAATCAATTATTTTGAGTTTTAAATTAAACATATAGTGTAAAAAAACATATAGTGTAAAAAAAAATAAAGAAATGTAATGATTAAATATGTAGTTTAAAAAAGATTTTTAAAGTTAACTAATTAAAATAATTACGTTTTTAACTCATATTAACTCATATTAACTCATATTAAAAGTTACAAAATAATTTACATGTATCGAACACATACATTTTTATTACATATAATACTTATTGAAAACTAAAATGCTAGTGAGGATGGATTTGTTTTAACTTTGTTGAAAAGTTAATATTTATCAAATAAATGAATACATTTAACATATTTAATTATTTATTAAACAAGTATTTTGACGACATGGTGCTCATATTATTAGTTCTAAGTTAGAAATAATGCAGCCTATTGGCAAACTGCATTTGAAGTATGTGAAGTTGTACTACAGAAGTACCACTCATGCACTACAAAATGCTTTTCACAAATCTAGTGGTGAACCCCATCACCTCTCCGATCTTTTCTATGCAGAGATCTTTGGCATGGTGGCGAAGATCTCTGCATACGTATGTATACGTTTTAAGTGTAAATGTGGGAGGGACCAAAGAAAGTGGGAGGAAAATGTGGAATAAATACCCAAAAATGGGAGGGATTTAGGGAAACAGGGTATAGGGAATAACATGCTAATACAAACATGTTCCCACAAAAGAGCAAGACCTTTGCTATTCACAAACTACACTTCTAAAGCTCCTACCACCTTGATGATCATAAAACAGGTGTATAGGTAGTCCAGTCTAGCCTTGGAGTAAATCTAGCACCACACATGGCCACGCGCAGGTAATGGAACACATTGTACTGCAGAACAATCCCATAGAAACTAAACTTAACACCCCATAGGACATAATGTCAAAATAGTTATGCTATTTTTACTTTTAAATTAAATAAATGTATTTTTATTCCAAGAAATATTGAAAATTCATAACTAAATAGTTTATTATTTAAATCTTTTTAAATGAACTTATAAAAAATGAACCTGTTATGCTTACATTAGTTGAACAAATAACTTTTAATTCAATGTACTAAATATTAATAAAAAATAAAAAAATTATGAGGTCAGATTTGTTAACTGGCTTTTTAAAATTAATATTTATAAAATGAGTCAATATATTTAAAATATTTAATTACATAATAAACCTTTATTTTGAGTAAGCTAAGGTGTATTGCATTTTAATATACGTTAATATTTTATAATAAAATAGTTGTAATATTTTTTTAATTAATAACGTTTATTAATTTTCCCTATACTTTCCAATATACAGAATTCTTCTCCAGTAGTGGAAATCTCCACCTTAGTATGAAAAAGTTTATATTATTAGTAACGTCACACTTGTAAATTCAATTTTAAATGTCATCACTCTCTAATGTCTGGGTCTGGAAATATGTAAATCTACACTAAGGCATAAATCTATCCTTCGAAATGGAGAATAGCACAAAGGTGCTGGAGTAGATTTACACAGCAAAAACCTGTGAGGCACAGGGTCAGACTGATTTGCATATGGCCATGTCTGAACTGGGGTGGCAGAGTGGGCTAAAGAACGGTGGTGGATTAAACCCAGATCAGTTGACTGGGGGTGAGTGCTCAGACGTGAGTCCCTTGCTCACTTTGCCACTGGATTCAAGCAAGCCTGGCTGAAGACGGCTGAAATGCCAGAAACCGGTCCTAGGAAGCTTGTTTCCGGTCCAGGGAAGACATGGCTTGGCAGTTTGGGCTGGACTGTTCCCATGAGGCACATGGTCAGACTGATTTGCATATGGCCATATCTGAACTGAGGTGGCAGAGTGGGCTAAAGAACGGTGGTGGATTAAACCCAGATCAGTTGACTGGGGGTGAGTGCTTGCAATGTTCAACACTCCGTCCATCATTTCCTTTGGTTTTGCTTTGTTCGCCATAAGTTGGCAGGGTATGCTCAGACGTGAGTCCCTTGCTCACTTTGCCACTGGATACAAGCAAGCCTGGCTGAAGACGGCTGAAATGCCAGAAACCGGTCCTAGGAAGCTTGTTTCCGGTCCAGGGAAGACATGGCTTGGCAGTTCGGACTGGACTGTTCCCATGAGGCACAGGGTCAGACTGATTTGCATATGGCCATGTCTGAACTGGGGTGGCAGAGTGGGCTAAAGAACAGTGGTGGATTAAACCCAGATCAGTTGACTGGGGGTGAGTGCTTGCAATGTTCAACACTCCGTCCATCATTTCCTTTGGTGTAGATTTACACACACACATAAATTTACCTGTGTACGTTTTCTTACTAGTATTATAAATGAGATGGGTGGATGGAAGCTTATTGTAGGATAGGTGGCCGCACATTTACACTGTTGGGGATGTAGCCATGTTGGTCACATAGCCACTTGGTAGGTCACTTCTGCATTTGGATTATCAGCACTTGCTTGGGCTGGATCAGACATGTATTCCAGACTCCAGCCAGACAACAGTAAAACAACTACTTTTATTCAATTCCAGCTGGCGTTTGGTGGTCTGATATCACAGCGGTCAAGCCCCACTTATCCAGAGGGACTCCTGTGAGGGAAGATTTGCGGCTTCTCCCCAGACAGAGGAAGAGGAAGAAGGGATGGAGATTTTGGATGGCCATGCCATTCAGCTGCCGCTGTTCCATGTTTCACAGAGAATGTTCGTACAGCACACAATTTCATCCAACACAGTTGGGGTGGAAGGGAAAAAAGGTCCAGAAATGGTGGCTTACTGGATTTATATTGGAGATTAGAATACCTTATCTGTGGAGTCGAGCCAAACTGAGGCCTCGGATTCCACAGCCGTCTGGCACCAAACTATAGCCTCTCGTAAGGGAAAGGCTAGGGCGGTCGACCTCGAAGATGGGGAACTGGGTTCAAGTCTCGGCAGGCACGCTCAACATCCTGTGATTCTGGGCAAATCATTTAATCTCCCCGTGCCTAACAAAAATGAATGTGTCCGTCTGTAACGCAACTGGTGCTCATGTAAATCGCTCTGATACCAAGGTGGGCTTTGGAGAATGTAGTGGCAAAACGGGAAAGGCATGGACCCATATACAGGTAAGGAAAATACCGCCCTTGCTTAAGTGCATAGTTAAGCAGCACTGGGTCCATCACATCTGGCGAGGGGAGGGGGGGGGGACTCTTTTCATAGACACAGAAAAGAACTAAGTCTGCGGAGCACTGAGCTCAGTGAATGGGATGCCTCAGAGATCAGGGGTCACCGGACACCCCAGAAAGGGAAATATGCAGGGTAGAGAAAATGAATCGAGTAAATTGGACACCTGATTAACAAAGTTGTGGGCTGTCGTCCATACACCCACCTTTCAAATGTTCCTGGCCTCTGAAATAGGAAAATTGGAAACTCATTGTGAACAGAAGTGTGACCGGAAACTCATGTGGTAGGGTCATTAACTTTGAACCAAAGGCTACAGGATGTGCGTGGAAAGTTGGTTCTAATCCAGGACTCAAGGCGTAAATTGCTGTCTGTCAGTGGCTGCGTTAAGGGGAGGGTCAGTGAGCAGCCCCTCGGGGCTCCACAAGTTCACGCTCAGCGGAAATTGGGGCATTTAATGAGGTACGGTCGCGCGAGACCATTTGTAAAACTTACTAATTACTTCTGAGATTTCAGACCTACGTCAGGAAATAATACGATGGCACGCTCGAATGCAGCGACTGGAAGCTCAGAGCCACCTGAAAGAGAAAGGAAAATTCTTTCCCATATTGTGCAGAACTAGCAATGTGCCAGCCCGGCGTTGGCAGCCTGTTTAATTGGCAAATGTGGGTCCCATTCATAACGTTGTCTTTTCAAGAATGTTATATTATGTTGGGTGGAGTTTGTAAAGCACAATGTCTGTAGATGCCTTGAACTCCTGGTAGCGAAGACTGTCCGGAATATGTTATGTTATATTTTACATAGCGCATACCCGCTAGTTAAGTGGCTTAATGGCTTTTGATGCTGAGTATGTGTCTGTGGTTTCTTGCTGTGGTGTTTACTTTCCTAGCAGAGTGCCTATGTTGGTTGAGATGTTTGACAATCCCATTTCTTGTGTTTCGTAGGGGTCCTGGGCAGTGCTTAATTTGTAAACAAATACATGCCAGGGCTCTTGTCAGGAGACCACTACAGCTTGCACCACACAATGCCCCTGCCAACACTGCCAGTGATCGTAACAACATAACTACTAACAATCACACTCCTGCAAGCTTGACAGTTTGGACTATTCCAGGCCCCCAAAGCTATAAGAATGACTTGGGCGGCAGGTAATAGTCATTTTTAATGTATATTGAATTAATAATGAACTGTTGTGGTCATCTCTAAATTAGCCAGACAGTGCCACCCTGTGGCAGACTGTCACACGCACCTGTGTTGACAATTAATTGCCGATGCTGAGCACCAGAAACCACAGGCTCAAATTAAGTACTGGTCCTGGGGATTTGCTACCTACAGACCAAACCTCTGCAGAGGTGTGTCATTGGCTTGTCTCCTAAAGGGTGCTTCGCAGTGGTCGTTCAGGCCGTGTGATTCTCCACAACACCTATGCCGGCCATGTGACTTGGTTAGTCACCAGGGGTGTAGTAAGTAACCTGGGGTTTTATCAGACCTCCTACTAGGCCGTGCAGTGATTGCTCTTCCCGCCTTGCTTGTTGAGTGCTTCTGTGAGTGATCGAGGTGCGATGTATGCGGGACTGTCTTGGTAGCATGTAACCTTCAAGTCATGAGTACTGAGGACTTCCGGTCTTGCGTTCCTTGAATAGAAGCACTTCTGTGTTGTTAGATTAAACACGGGTGTTATCCTTTGGTGTTGGTTGTTGTATACCAGGTGTTCTCCTTCTCACGATGTAAAATAGCTAATAATTGCTTTGCATTTTATAATCTAGTGTAACATAATGTAACGTAACATAACATAGCAAAGCATAACATGATGTTTGCCAGTGCCTTGAACTCTGCCACCAAGGGCTGTTTATGTTAGTTCATTCAGTTCTGAGCAGTTTATCCGCGTGTAGGTTGTTAGTGTTTTTTTTGGCCTGGGTCTCGCTGCTCCAATCTCCGTGTCCCATTGTCATCTCTTTCTCTGCCCTTCGTGCCTGTGACCACATGTCCATCTATCACCGCGTTGATATCCGGCCCTGGTGTCTGCGCCTCCCGTTCCCAGAGCCTGTATCTACTTGCACTGCGTCTTCCTGTCCATCGACCACAGTCTGCGCCTCTCTGCCTGTGTCCTGTCCCAGTGACATCAGAGTCCAATAATCACGGCGTCTGTGTCTCCATGTCCTCGTGCTCTGATCCACCTGTCAATGGTTCGTGTCTCCCTGCCCTGTGCCTGTAGCCTTGCCTCGCCACCCCCCTGCCTTCCTCTCCCTGTGCTGGGTCCGCTCGCCCCTATGTGCGTGCATCTCTGTCCACATGCCAAAGTCAGCATCCCCTTTTCACTACATTAACCATATTTGTTGTATTGAGCTCTTGAAATTATCTATCGACTTCATATTGCTATAAAGAATAAGTTCTATTTTTCGTTTCGCAGGTATAGTTATTTTGTTAACCCCCTCGGAGGAGGGAAACCTGAAAACACGTATATCTTCGTATACATTGTATTAATTAACCATCTGAAGTGTTCCGGGGCCTTAGGGACTAGTTAGTAAAGGGTAATAGCGTTCTACCACGGAACGTTGGCAGATATGCTACCGAGGATACACGGAAAGTGTTGATTGTGGGGAGAACCGTTGATTCTGGGCAGGGCCACTAGAATTATGCGGCAGGAGAAGATCAAGTTATGCTGCAGGTTGACTAAATTATGCGCCAAGAAAATGCAAATATTGCAAGACAATGCAGCATCTTTTTAGTTAGTATTCTAATTCACATTTTAGCATTGTATGGGCAAAGGCTTCACCTCAGCAGTATCAGTTTGACATCCAAATTCAGTAATAATCAACTGAAAGATAACTAGTCAACTTTTGCATAGAGCCTTCCATTGTGCAGCAACATGTGTAACATGATGTAAGTTTGGTTACTTTTGATCCATTTGAGCTAGACATGTTGTTTGGGGCCAAAATCTGCAGATTATGGGGCAAATGATGGACTATGTGGCAAACGAGGCAAATCCATAATTATCAAAACACAGTGCTCACAGAATCACATAATTGAAGTGGCCCTGATTGGGGAGACATACTTGTTCTTTTTCTGAAAATTAATAATATTCCATTTATTTTACTGGAAGTGGAGAGCACCTTGTCACAACTTTAAAAGTTGGGTCGAGTGTTTCAGCCAGGGGAAGGTGGACAGACGCGAGAAGAAGAACCAACAGATCCCACCCAGAGCTCCACCCAGTTGTGTCCTGTGAATATGGGCCCCTTTTCAGGCATAAAGTCGCCTGTCCTCCTGTGCAGAATTGCAGGTGCAATGATAAGGATATGTACTTGTTTTTTCCGCATAATGACTTAACCAAGCATCATGTGAAGGTATTTGTCTCAGGCAACCATTGAAGGTTATGGATCTTTCTGGAAGTGTCCTGGCGCAGTGAATGGGCGTCCAGGAAAAAGAAGGACTTTGTGGGTTAATGCACCTGCTGCTTAGATCTGAGGGTTACCTGCAGGATTCAGGTTTGAATAGTTGCAGTGCCCGACCCAGATGTGTATTCTTCCATATTTAAGATGGGTGACAATAACACTTATTTTTCTGCACTAAAAGTAAATTCAGTATGTGGTGTGCTTCGTGTGAATGAACAATATTAATTTTGTTGTATTTTGATTTTTTTGACTCGTTTGGTAGAGGTATGGATATTCTGGCCTGATGTGTAATTGTCCTGGGGATATTCAGGCACAATAATTAATATTTTCTATACTGACCGATTTTATAAAAAACAAAAACAAATTTCAAAATATTCACTGATCAAGAACAAGCCTGAAGTGAAAGTGGTTCTGAAACCCATTATGTTGGTGAGTTTTAATAATTATGGCATGCTACCCATAAAATACTTTAATGGGGTTGCGCTCAGATCCCGGCATAGAGGGAAATGATTTGTTACAATGTTTCATACACCTCATGCAATTTTGGAGATCAGTAGTATGAGAGTAACATTAGGATCTAGGGGAAATGTAAACATTTTTACGATCTTACTCCTCTACCCCGCCACCTTGTATACGTCCCCTTGACTTCCCGCTCCCTGATACCACGATCTGTCCACAAAATATCCAGACAACAGTGTTGACTGTAAAATATTCAGGGTTTGTAAACCCTGAAAATAAGGGATCCTCAATAAGTTGACTTTGCTGCATTTTGGACTAGAGTGGATTGATCCTTTGTGGATGAGATCTTGACTGATTTTTATATGGTTGGACTACAGTAAAGAAACAGACAAGCTAAAAGCAATGGAATGGAATACAAGCCACAGGAATTCCTAGTAGGGAAGCAGTGTTTTCCATCCAGAAAGAGTAACCTAACCCACATCCCTAGATCCCTAACATCCCATGCCTCGTAAAACACCCACATGCTTTGAAAGGTTGAGTCGTCATACAACCAAAACAAAGTTTGTTTTCCCACAGAGTCTCTTTAAGTGGGAAGATTTTGACCAGCTCTTGTCCTATGCTTGTTGCATCTAGAGAGTCTAAAAACAACCTAACCAATGAGGGCCAGTGAGGGTGAAACATGTCTGGGGTTCCTTAAGATCTTGTGCAGGGATCACTTTGCTTTTTAGTTACGGCTATACATTTCCTTTGAGGTGGATTCAAGGAGGATTATCAGACAGTTTGCTGTTTTATGTAATACTTTTAAGAAAATAAAAAGGGTTAGATGGAAGGCCACCAAAACAAGTTCTCTACAGTTAGGGAGTCTTGGCTGAAGCATTTCCAGCCATCAGCCTTGTCCGCTATATGGTCAAGGAACCCTGCATACCCTCATCATGTACGATTGGTGGCTACTTTATTCCTTATAATGCATGGTTACACCATCACCATTCCCGTAAACCTCGTAAATCCTTGGAGTGTTGATTTTTCACGTTAAAGAGATGGGCTGTTTGCAGACATGAAAAATAAAAGTATCATTTGTAATGCAAAACCAAAACACTAAAAAGCATTTAGTTACTTGTTGCAAAAAGATATTAGTATCAACTAACAAAAGTACGATTTAAAAAATAAAAGTTGCTGCTCAGATTGTTAGACACATTCAGATATATTCTACCTTCCTATAATCACCTGCAAAAAATATCTTTCGCCATAAATAACCTCTTTCTGCTGATCACTTCTTTTTCGAAATTATATCAGAAGATTGAAAAGCCAGTTCCCATTTTCCTTCTTTAAACCACAGCTGTAATTATGATCGGTGACCTGCCTTTCAGTTTCTCTGACAGCAGGTAATGTGTAGCAGAATTCAACTGTATTGACTTGTTACAGGCAAGCAGCTACGTATTTTCTCATTACAAGTGACTAGAGATGTCACAAGTTGCCTGTTGTAAGGAAATTAGAGACAGGGGGCCCGATTCACAGAATTAATTTAAGACAAAATCCTAAACTTACTACTTTTGGTATTCACAGAATGCACTTACTACTTTTGGTATTCACAGAATGCACTTACTACTTTTGGTATTCACAGAATGGATTTACGACTACTAACTTTACGTCCGCACTCGGGCCGGAAATTCCGGCCCGGAGGCGGAGCTTCCAGCCCGGAGGCGGAGCTTCTGGCCCAGAGGTGGAGATTTTGGCCATGGCTAAATCTCCGCCACTGGCCAGAATCCCCACCTCCGGGCCGGAAGCTCCGCCTCCGGGCCGAAAGCCCCGCCTCCGGGCCGGAAGCTCTGCCTCTGGGCCGGAATTTCCGGCCCGAGTGCGGACGTAAAGTTAGTAGTCGTAAATCCATTCTGTGAATACCAAAAGTAGTAAGTGCATTCTGTGAATACCAAAAGTAGTAAGTTTAGGATTTTGTCATAAGTTAATTCTGTGAATCGGGCCCATGGTTTTTAGGTCGAGCCTGGGCAGCACATGTGCTGTTCTGGGAGGCATGCTGTATTCAGGTATGGACTTGAAGCTCTGCCCACTCTCTGCCCATATTTTTCATTGGCTTTTTGTCATTTTGTTTCTTTGTAAGCTGTAGCTTTTCATTGGTCAATAGGCTTAGTAGTCCCTCCTTAGTACCACCTTGTCTTATCTTGTACCCGCCCATAAGGACTGGCCCTCTTGTATTGTTACTCAGTAGGCTTTAATTACAGCCTCCGAGCACTATTTCGTCAAATTGTTTTCACCTGCCTGCTGTTGCAGGCCAGACACCTCTCTCCTAACCTTTATTTATTTGTTTATAGCACGGCATGCCACAATGGCGGCCCCGCCTTTGGTTTATATGAGGCGCCGAACGCGGCTGCATGTTTTTTTAAACTATTTATTCAATTTTTTTGTTGTTGTTTACCAGCGCCTACGCCACGCTTTCACGTTAATAGAGACTGCGGCCCTTTCTTTAGATGCGGCTCGTCTAAAGAAGGGGGCACGGCCTCTATTAATGTGAAAGCGTGTCATGGTGCGCTTGTGAACAACAAAAAATATTTGCATTTACAATGCCAATAGCTCAAACTCTCAAAAATGCAAGACCTATTGCATTGCAAATGCTTGTTTATATATGGATTGTAGCCTAACGTGTTATATTATGATTATTTATGAGATGGTACACCAATTAGGTGTTTAAGCAAAACAACATGGGTGTGTTGCGATGTTGACCCAGAATAGCATAACTGTGTGTGAAGTTGCAAGGCAGTTGACTGTCAGCTCCCTGTCAAACCCCTAGAATCATTACCTTTCTTTTGCCTGCCCTCTATTCCATTTCTTACTATTTGATTGGATCAGAGGTTTTTCAGTGACAGGATGTCCCGCCTTTCATGGATGGGATATGTGGCAGCTTCAGAGAGTGCTCTATTTGTGCAGGCCGCTGGCGGGAAAGTTTGCACCAACAGTGAAGAGTAACATTGTCAGCTTCCCTAAAATCTCCGAGTGACAGCTGATGGGGCCAGACGCTGTTTAATCAGGGTCCCCTGAAGGCTCTCTGAAACAGCCAGCTTTTGAGAGACCGCTCTAAAGTGACAAGATCGGCGTCTCATGTTTACACGTCCAGCGCTTTCTAAATGATGAATATTAATGGGTAATCCATGCTGTGTCTCGGAGGGGAATCAGCGCCACGGATGCTCCCTCTGTACAGCTCACAGCCATGGCAAGAAGATTGCTTGTAAGTGTCATGCGGAAGACAGAAACATCCACTTTTGACGCCTTGGGAAGAGATTAATTACTGAAAACCGCATGTGTACATCAGAGGCAAACGCGCCAAATAGGAAATGTGGTGGCAGAAAAGCTAACGTGGGGGTGGGGGGGGGGGGGGGGGGATTGCTTTAAAAAAAAATATGTCCTCCTGTCTTCATAATCATGATGGTAATCTACTGAAAACATGCTCCTCACCTGCCGCTCAGGTGCGCATTCCTTGAGTGTGATCGGATGCTTTTTGCCTCTGGTCTGGAATGTGGCGAACAGAGGAGTCCTTGAGTAAAAATGACAATGGAGACACACAAGGCGCGGAATGCGCGGTATCTGTTGCTTGCAAATATTCCGCGATCTCTGGTGGTAAACTTGTAAAAAAATACTTAAGTGCCGGGGCTCTCGTCAGGAGGCCGCTTGCACCAGCCCATTTCTCATGTTAGCGCCACCTAAAACAGAACCAAATACTAGCCATGAAAGTGGGGAGAGGATGTGGTGTAATGGCCAGAGCGGCTGATTTCGAAGCCAGGGAACCAGGTTCGAATCGCTGCTTCTGCTCAACATGCTGTGATTCTGGATAAATCACGGAATCTCCCTGTAAATGAATGCGTCCTTAACTGGTGCTCCTGAAAAGTTCTGGCGTTGATGATTAAGTGCTGGTGCTGAGCACTGGAAACCCCCGGCTCAAATGAAGCACTGGCTAGGATGAGGAGCGTAAAGTTATAGAGTTGCATCACTAGCAAATTTGTTATACCTCGCCTGTACTGCTCCTTTATGTATTGTATTGCAGAATTTATATTGAGTTTACTACCTCTATGTGGGGCGCTGAAGCACTTGCCTACATCAGTCGCACGCTTTACTGTGTGGAGTATGTGGTTGGAAGGAAGTTCTTTTTGTTGTGATCCTATGTAGGAATTGTTTCAATGATGTGCGTGATGACCACCAAGGTGCAGTTATCATGTTATCGGATGCATCACATTGCAGTGTATTGGATGATGAGATGTGAGAGACAGACATGCAGTTTTATGGTTTGCAGGATGCTGGTAGTGTTTGAGCAGCTCTGCGGGTGCCTTAACGTTATTTAATATGATATAGTCTGCTTAGCTAGTTACTGCAATGGGTTGTCCAAGCTGAGATTTGTGCAAGGGGTTGCCAGGGGTCGCAGCTGCGGCCACTAGCTTGTCCCTACTACCCCTGGCACTGCCTTTGAGACCCCTGGTCTCAGTGGTGGCAAAATCAGTGCCTAGAACACAGGAACAGCTCACCCTAATGGACATCGTTTAGTGCTCAAATGTCCTGGTTTTCTGTTAAATTATTATTACAGAAATAGTGAATAATATTATTCACTATTAGTGTAAACAAATGGAGTATAATTAGCTGGAATATGACCCTATCTGACAGTTACTGTAAGTAAAAAATGCTTTTAAATGCACGTTGTATGCATGCTTGTAGGTGAGTGTTTATCTGAGAGAGAGTGCATGAGTGTGTGTATGTTTAAGCATGTGTGTGTGAGTCAAAGTAAAGGTCAAATGGTTTGTGATGTCACTTCTGCTACCCCAGGCATTTTGGGGAATTGACTTCCATTGATTTGTGTTCTTGAGCTGGCATGGTTGGAGGGAGAGAGAAGTGGAGAGATCTGTAGGGCTGGACGTGTGTACCATGCCATATCTGAGTGTCGTTGTGAGATGTAAAGAAGCGGTCAAATTATGTAGATATTTGGGAACTGCAGTAAATGGACTACATTAAAGTCCTCCAAGATGTCCAGTAACGTGTGACAGATCTCTTCAATTATTACATGCCTGTTCATTTGGTGATGTTTTTGTTCTGGCTGTACAGTGCTGGTGATGGACAGCTTTCATAGCAGATATGTCTTGTGTGAATTTAAGAGTTATAAGTTACAATTTGTTGAAGAACACTGAATATTATGGTTGGGAATGTGGCCACCTGATGTTGAAGGAGGAAAATTGATGCACTCCTTTGCAAGAACCCTAAGACACGGCCCACCCTATCCAGTTGCATAATGTAAAATGATGGGCCCCTGCAGATTGTGAAGGTAGGTCCTTGAGTCTCCTCTGTCTCTCAGATATACATTGAGCTGAATGGGGGCCTCTTGAAGGATTGGGGGCGCAGAAGAGTTGGGGCCCTCCTCCACCACAGGAGCTGCAGGGGCCTGCATCACACCCCTCATCCTTTCCCACTGAGATTGCACACATATTACTATCCTGCACAACCCCCTTTGCTTTCCCTGCATGCGGCACAATCAGCTTTGTGTATGTGGCTCACCACTGTGGACTGAAGCATGTGTCATGATTCCATTTGGAACACAATGCAAGCTCTGAAGAAATGTACTGCTCTGAGCTGCAGGACTTTTTTGTTTTGATAGTTTAGTTGAGGGTAGATGTCCGGATTTATAACAATCACAATGTCGGGCTGGTAAAAGTGACGCAGCTGGGGTGCCTTAGGCCCTAAGTCAAGAATGGGAAATTGTCCTCCACAACCCCAGTTGGGTAGGAAAAGAGAGTCATAATTGGTAGCAGTGGGCCTCTCACATTAATGAGCCCATATGCCAATACGTCTGTTCCACTACTGATAGGCACACCCTTGATTGGTCATTCTTAGCAAGTGTGTGCCTCCATTATTTGCTGAATCTGCACATAGCCATCTGTTATTTGTGTTACATATATGTACACAGTGACCTAAAGAAGAAGCAAAGACTGCAAGATCCACAGGCTGGTAAATATACCATCTGTAGGTGTGGTACTTTTGGTGGGCAGCTCTAACCCTAGCCTTGCTGAAAGGTTGGTGTTGTCCTCAGTGGTCTGATTCACCAACAACTGAAGAATACAAATAGTCATGATAAAGAACAGTTGTACTTTTTTTCATATTTCCAGCGTTTGGCCAGGACGTTTCTTATCATTTGAACATGTTGATTTCAGAAGCTAGGGCTGGACTGTTCCTAGTGGAGCAGGGTCAAGACTGATTTGGATAAGACTTGGGCTAAACTGAAGTGGGATGGTGGGTTGCCAATGCAGAGCTTTATTTCAATTAATCAATCAGGTGACCTGTAAAAAGCTCGAATACTCACCCGTAAGGGTCTCGAGGCGCTGGGGGGGGGTGGGGGGAGTTGCTGCTGATCCGCTGAAGGCACTGTGGTTCAGTCAAAGAGCCAGGTCTTGAGGTTTTTCCTGAATTGAGGCAGTGACGGTGATTGTCTGAGGTGTAGAGGCAGGCTGTTTGAGGTCTTTGCTATGAGGTAGAAGAAGGACCTTCCTCCAGCCGTGGTCTTGCGGATACATGGGACGATGGCCATGGTGGAGATCTCTGGTGGGTGCGTGGAATGAGAGGCAGTGGTTGAGGTACGCAGGTCATGTAGGGCTTTGTAAGTGTGTGTGAGGAGATTGAAGGTGAGTCTTTTGTTGACTGGGAGCCAGTGGAGGTCTCTTAGGTGGCTGGTCATATGGCAGCAGCGGGGGATATTGAGGATGAGTCTGGTGGAGGCGTTATGATTGTTCTGCAGTTTCTTGAGGAGTTTCTGTGTGATGCCATAGTCGAGTCTGCTGCTGATGAGTGCGTGGGTGACTGTCTTTCTGGACTCGGTGGGGATCCACTTGAAGATCTATTGGAGCAGGCGTAGCGTGTGGAAGCAGGATGATGAGACAGCATTGATCTGGCGGTTCATATGAGCATGGAGTCCAGGATGATTCCAAGGTTTCCTGTTTGGTCTGTGGGTGTGGGGTTGGGAGGTATTGAGGATGAGTCTGGCAGAAGCGTTCTGAATGTTCTGCAGCTTCTTTAGGAGTTTCTGGGTGATGTTCGCATTAAGCATTCCTCCCATCACCTTTTGTGTGTTTGACTTCAGAAGCCAGCCTTTATATTGCCTTATCATGGTTCTAAGTATAAGACACTAGGCAGCTAAATGCCTACACAATGCAATGAGATGCTGTTCACTAAACCCTGGACATAATATGCACTTAGTGAGTATGGAAGAGGAGTCGATAATTAATGCTGTGAAACTGTGTGGCTCTTATTTATGTCTAGCTGCATTTCCTTTTGTATTTTTTTTTATCTTTTCCTGTAAGATAACAATGATTGGACACATTTCCTTAACATGGCAGTAACATGTTTTGTTGAGTTTCACATGCCCAACATCAAACATGGCGCTTCAATATAGCAAGTAACTATTATAACTAGCCCATTTATTACATGCACAAAAGCAGTGTGGCTACTTGCATATGCTTGGTGACAGGTATGTGTAGTTATACACTGTCAATAAGAGGGATGGCCATTTACGCACCCCTGGTAATAGATGTAGTTCCACCTGACCCCTGTGCTGCGGCAGCTCTTACCTGCCGCTATATACAATGGCTAATTGGGTAGAGTAGAAAAATACCCTTGCTGTACGTTTTTATGAGCATTGGCCCTGCTGTCAGTCTAGTACCGTAGACAGTACCCTAGGAAAGCCTATTGCTAGGTGCTGGTACTAAGAGAAAGTTGATGGACAAAGAGAAGTGGAGTTCATCTATAGGAACTTTCCATTGGTCAATTCAGCTAATTTACAAAGACATCTCAGTCGTTGCCTATTGGTCTCCACAGCGAAGTATGAATGAAATAGATCGTTTGATGTAAAATAAAAAGCCCTAGAGGTCAGATCATGCCAGCTCTCTACTATGGGCCTTAAGTACAAAGCTATTTTGCAATTGCAAAAGCTCTGACCCAAAATCAAAAGAGGGATTCATTAACATGCAAACAAATGTCAAAACAGGTTTAAAAGTGCATACAAAATTGCAAATTGGAAGGCCGTGTTGAGAGTATCCGGCCCAATTTCTGATTCGTCAAGGTCGTAAACCATTGGGTTACCGACACTTCAAAGGAGGCGGTCACCCATTCTCAAACTAGAAGTAGCCCCACAGGGACCGCTTCTCCTTTGTGAATACTAGCAAAAACATTTTTTAGGAGTAGGCAGTGGTTCATGGAACCACTGTTTACTCCTAAAAAAGTGTGTGCCACTTTTCAAATTTTTTTCCAAATGCATCCCGTTGCCTTAAAAGAAAAAATGGCTGCATTCAAAAGAAGAATTTGCAATGCAAAAGGTCTCGCATTTCTGCAAGTTTAAGCTATTGCATTGTAAATGACAATGCCTTTTATTTATGTTTTAAAAACAAAAATAAAAGGCATTGTCATTTGCAATGTCGATAGCTCAAACTTGCGTAAATGCTAGACCTACTGCATTGCAAATGCTTGTTATAGTGGGAGATGGGAGATGTGGGGGGTGGGGTGCGTACAACAGCGACTCTTTGCTTCTTTCCTTTTAAAGGTGTTATGTGGGTTTGCTTTTTCGCTAATAAGAATGTTTGATTTTTGCATTCATCGACTGGGGAAACGCAAAGGCTTGGATGTTTGCTTCTCTTCTTGTGTCGGGGGTATGCTATACAATAATGCCGTATCCATGTCCCCGAGGCCTCTGTCATTGTACTTGCCTCGCCTTTGATGTGAAAATAAAAGTATAGATAGACAGATAGACAGATAGACAAATAGACAGTATCGGTATACAAATACGTATACAGGCATACATATAAACAGCCATGCTTATATCTACATATACACACAAGCACACACACAGGTTTGTGAAATACAAATCTGAATACTGCAGTGAAATAAAATCTCAGTCTTTAAAATTGTAAAACATCTATTTAAGTCGTCTTATGACCCTGCCCAAATCAACGTAACATGTCGCTCTATGGTTTAACTGGGAAGCAGCAGTGGGCAAACAGGGCTCCTCTTGCAGGCATGCAGGGGTTAATATGCAAGGCAACACACCAATATCCCTAGCAAAACCTGCTGCATGGAATGGCTGCCTTGATTTACAATGAAAATCAGGAAGTGAAGTGGCAATTCTGAGACTGCCAGCCACACCTCCAACAGTTCATCCAATTAATTTTACAGGAGGCAAAGTTCTTAAAAATAACTAGGAGATCAGGTGCATAGAAGCAACACCTACACCCTCAGTGTGTTCAAGACTCTTACTGTAATATTCCTAATTGACACAAATGACACCTTGAAGATGTGGGTGCAGATAATAACCTGAGAATTCACAGGAAACCGACAATCACACAGGCAAAGAGATAGACAGGCAGATGTTCTTAAATTGCAAAATATTCCTTGGAGTTCCTACTACTCGTGGGTGGCCAGACAGGCTCAGTATTTCTTGAGTGTACATCTATTGGGCAAAGTTATTCCCTCAATTATAAAATATGTGTACTCCCGTACGTAGAATAAAAGGGAGGGGACACAGAAATGCAGGCATGCATGCCCCTACAGAAAATGTCCCTGCGATATGGAAATGTATATACGTGAATTTATACACGTGAACCATATTCATTTATCCACATGCACAATATATAGCAGTTTATGCCTTTACGTGTACACATATATCTGTGAATGTATATTTTCTCGACAGATAAACTACATCTGACTCAAAACTATAAAAACCAGACTAGTGAGCGCGTGAACAGCTCCAGCGTCGACCAGCTTTGCGGTCTCCCCCACGCGAAACCATCCCCTCGCACTGCCCTGTCTGCATTGCATCCCGAAAGGGCATCCTGACCGAATACCTATTTATTTATGTTTCCACTCACAAACCTTCTTATGGGAAGGGGTATGAGTTCCTCGGGAAAGGCAGGGGTAGAGGGATTTTGGCACCCTTCACCGTGACTTTCCAAACACGTGCAACGAAAAGCAGACATGTCAGTCAGGCAACAGCAAGCCTCTGTTAAATAATAGGAACCGTGCTTTTCATCTTCCGGTGACAATTCTAGTCATCCCTTCCAAAATAAAGAAACACGCTGGGAGTTCAGGATTCGAGTGCAAAATTGTATGCATGGAAATAAACAGAGTGCATGAACCCTTTTTTGCCACTTCGCGAAGCAGGGCATTTGTCGTGTTTAAGGAAGGACTGTACGTATTTCACAGAACACTACAGTGCAAATAAATACAAAACGCGAGCACTTATGATCAGTGCTGGGCCACAAACAATCGGTTGGTATTTTAAATGGATTTAATTTGGAAGTGATTAGGCGGATTGGTGGGTAGATATGTGTCCAGCCCTACGCGGGGAGAGGAGATGTGCACGCGTACGGAGTGCACATCTCCTGTCCCCCTTTGGCACAGAAAGTGAAAGCGCGCCATGCGCGCCCTACACAGGTACAGGACTTGTGCACGCGTATGGAGTGCACATCTCCTGTCCGTACGCGTGCACATCTCCAGTCCCCCTTCGGCAGAGAAACCGACGACAGTAGATCTAGCCAAGGCGTGCAGCGCATGCGCTGCGTCGCTAGGCGAGACCTAAAAATTATTGTTTTATTTATAAGCAGTCACAGACATGGTGGTCTGCTGACCGCTGCAGGTCACTTCCCTTTGATGGCAGCACAGTGCTTTATGTGGGCTGGTGGTTCTGGTGTGGGGCACCAGCACTTATTTTTGAAGGATGGCACTTATTTAGCTGCGTTAGATGTTTACGGAGCGCAATAGAGGAAAAAATTGAAAAAGGGGAAAGACAGAGGAAGAGAAAGACAAACACCATCACAAAGGGAGAAAGCAGGGACATGTAGAAGTGAGTTAAAGGTGAATGTGGTGTCTAATAGCCAATTAAAGATAAATGAGGTGGATTTAAGAATACACAGCCTTGGAATTCCACGTGCAAACATTAAATTGCACCAGCCACATGTTTCAGAGCAAAGCTTTGAGCACCTGCATCATTTTATTTACAAATTAAGCACTTTGGCAGCAAATCGTAGTGGTTTGTGATTTGCACCCTAGCTAATTAATATTCATGAGGTAGGTCAATTGTGACCCATTACGATTTTACATACCAATCTATTAGTAGATAGGTCAGTTCAAAAAGTACCTATGTGTTCAGTAAAAGTTGGTGCACAAATAGCGACCATTTTTGCTGAATACATTATTCGTACACACAACCAGGCTGGTAACTGAAACCAGCCCTGACAAACAGCTCGACCCTCAGAGGGGGTCAGTGGATGTGCTAGTGGAAAGCACCACTCCTGTCTCACCGCTCCACTTTTGCTACGGGGGGGGTCGATATCGCAGCTACGCTGCAAAGCCGGCCCCCGGTAACAAAAATGGCCCCCAGGGGTTCAAAACCGGACCCCACCCTGGCGGCTGACCGGGGAAACGCCCGGGCCCCGCTACGGCCAGTCCAGCATTGTCTGTACATAAGGCCCCATATCCCTTATATAAGTCATGTGTAGAGTTACAGATCATTTTATATTCATTCATGCCTGTACAGAGGATGCCACCTGCCCGTAAAGTGGATATGCATGGTGCAATGTTTACAGACTGCTTTCGCTAGTACTTTGTGATTGCTCCATGAGAGAGTATGTTTGTGTAAACAAGGCGTGGGACACAGGCGAGTGTTGTTTTATAGAACAAACCAGGACTAAAGTCCAGCATCGTAAAGAAGAGCAGGGGTGAGACAAACAGTGGAAAACTCCTCACCGGATGCAAGAAGAGTGTAATCTCCTGTAGCCTGAAATACTGTAATTACAAGACTGCATGGACCAGGAATGTGGGTGGCCCTGAGCCTGGGACATCAAACAGAAGTTTTCCAGGGTTTTGAGTCATCTTGGGCGTAGTGGGCCTCGTCTTAGATTGACAGTTATTCTGGCACATGGCAATCACCCCTGAATCATTTTCTAGTGGTCTGTGGGTACTCCTAAAACTGACTCTTGAAAGAAGTAGGAAAGGTGAGAGTTGCTACGTGAACAAAGAAAACCTGAACTCTGGTGGGCATGCATTCCACCCTTTGGGTATGATACTCAATGAAGAGTACAAATTCCGTTGCCAGGGCCGGAAGACACAGCATTAGGATGCAGTGCCATTTAACATCTAGCCTGGTTTCGACCAGCACCGTGTGGGGCATTTAATCCTCTAATGATTATCTTTGACCCTTTAGAGATTGCAGACTGTTGAGGTCATAACCATTCAACTAGTAGTAAACTACTCTCCACATGGAGACAAGTGTGCTCTTCACTAGCTGCCAACCTCGATAATATGACCTATCTGGAAAAGTCAGCTTATTTACTTATATATTTTAGGAGTTTTATATAGCGCTAGCTGGACCCGAGGGTATCAGAGCGCTTCACAGCAAGTAACTTATATGCAAATAGGCAGTACAGAGATTATAGTAGAACATAAGGGTTCGTGAAGGATATGGATCGAACAATGGCGTGATCGAGCAGAAGGAACATGGAGGGTGCAGGTCAAACAAGATGAGTATCCAAAAAGTTTTCTTGATCAAACAAGACGAGTATCCCAAAAGTTTTCTTGATCAGAGTCAGTGTCACCGGGCACATAATTAAAGTTAGATGGAGTGCCGGCTAAGGTACTTCCTTGGCTCCTATCGATTCGCTCGTGAGTGGTCGAGGAAGAGGACTTTGAGCAAGTTTTTGAACTTTGGAAACGAGGGGATCGTTCTGATGTGGGGGGGATGGAGTGCCAGATTTTCGGGGCGTTTCCATCAAACGATCTGGCCGCAGTTGTTTGCTTGCGAGTTTTCAGCGGGATGAGTAGTAGATTGTTGGAGCTCCTGAGGTTCCTGGACTGTCCGGCCCTTTCGAGTTTGGCGGCCAGGTATTCCGGTTTGCCTGTGTGAAGGGCTTTGTGCGTGAGGCAGGCTGTTCTGAAGCTGGCTCGCAACTCAATTGGGAGCCATTTTAGTTCTCTGAGTGCAGGGGAGATGTGTTCGAATTTCTTAGTTCTGGTGACCATTCTGGCTGCTGCATTAAGCTTAAACTTCAGAGCACTCCTTGATTGAAAAATTATCTTTTTCACCACAAGCAATTCATGTATTCTTAATGATAATGTATTCTAAGAAGCGATTTTAAAGGTTATGTGCGTAGGCCATATTGAAGAATTTCTGGGAATACGAATTCTTCCTCGAATTTGCAATTGTTGAAACTGCATTTAGTTCCTGCAAATTATTTCCCACTCATATGGCCACCTCACCAAAGTCTACAAGTAGTGGCGAGTGCTGTGTGCTAGTTCAGGAGTACTGCAGAACTTCAGCTAGATCTGGTGGCTCATTACATCATATTTCTGACACCAAACCATACCACACCAAACCAAACCATAATATACCATATCAATACATGCATGGTAAGCCACAACAATCCATTCCACACCATACATAAGAAAAAATATGCGAAGATACGATTACAAACTATTTGGATCATCCAGTCCTCTTCAAGACATTCCTTGCTAGTTAATCTGCAATGTTTTAGCTGCTGATAGACTTAATACTAGCATTCCTTCTATCTCCTTGATGTTTAGGAGGTCTATGCTCTGTTTGTTAAAGGTTTCTCATCTTTTGGGTTGTATCTAAAGGAATGTGCCCTCGGCACTCTTCACCTTCCCATGATGGGTTTTTGTGTTCTAGGTCATCAGGTTTTGCAGAGGACTATCCATGAGACCTTAAGGTATGCAGATCTCCTCTTCAGTCCACTGGTGGTTGAAATTCCATCCAGGGATTGATAACTAGTTTTAAGGGCGACATCCTGTATGAGATTTTTGCTCTGACCATGGAATTGGGACATCGCTTTATTCGTAGGCAGGTACTGACCTGTATGGAAGGCTTCGACTGTGGAATTGGGGCATGACTTTATTCGAAGGGAGGCAATCTTAGCCTATCAGTACTTCCTGATCAGAATACTTCTCAAATTTATATATAGCTTCATAAATTAATTTAATTCAATCTCAAAGCACTGCAAATTATAGTATTGCCAAATATTTTATGCTGTGCCGTTGCGTCACATCCTGCCCCCATATGTGAACAGAAGAACAAAGTAGGGTGTGTTCTTTCACAGTGTGTTGGGCTAGATACTGCTGTGGAATTGTCGTTTGTGCATACTTTTTGTTAGGATGTTTCACTAAAATTGATATATGCACCTGTCTCTGAATAGTGAAGTCTTTTAAGGAGTTCCTTCTCTATACCTCTTAAACAATCATGTTGTAGTAATATGCAGGGGCATATATCCGTTGGTAGCAACTTATATCTCACCCTATACCTCTCTCAATATAACCTCTACCTCCACTTTCTGACTTATCCCAACCCTCATTTTACCACTCTCTCCAATACACTACACCATTTCCCACCCTATACCTCTCTCAATATATCCTATAACCCCACTCCTTCACTCAGCCCAAACCCCATTCTTCTACTATGATCCACAAAATAACCCTTTCTAGATTCTTCCCTCCTGCACCCTCTCCTAGCATAATCTTGTACCTCTTTTCTATTCAAATCTCCTAAACAAGCCTTTCTAAACCCTTCCCTCTGACTCTTCCCCTTTCTACCTCCCCTTTTACTCACCCCAAACCTCCTTCTACTTCTATGAGCCCCAAAACAAACTCCAAAACACTTCCTAGATCCTTCCCTCTTCTATCCCTTCACTATCGTTTTCAATCCAACTAACAGGCTAACATGTCCACCGCTCGAATTAATTTTATAATTCCCTATATTAATTCCCCACTAATCCTGTTTCGGTTCAGTGGTAGTGTCCTATCTGCCAAAAAGTGCTTCGTCACCTCATCAGCGGTAGCAAGCGCTATATAAATGCAAACCCTTCCATCTTCTACCCCTCCACTATCCTTTTTCAATCCAAATAACAAACTCACATGTACACTGCTCAAGTGAATTGAATATCTCCCCATACTAATTCACCACTAATCCTTTTTGGGTTCCGTAATAGCATGCTACTCTTGACGCCTCGTCAGGGGTAGTAAGCGCTGTATAAATAGTTACAGTTATCTGCATGCCTCTAAAACCACACCCATGTTGGTCGGGTGAGATGAAATCTCCAGCCCAAAAAAGTCTGGGGATACTTTGAACTAGAATACGCCAAGTCAAATTCATACTTACAAGAACACTTTGCTCTCTAGAGACAGTACGGTATAATGATGTAACTTGGTATGTTCAGTAGCATTTCCTCCTCTCCCTACTACAGACTGTGCCTGTTGATTGCCGGCCCTTAGATGCATTTAATTTCCTTAGACTGACTGTACTTCAAGGTATAGATGCTGATAGAAGGTTGGCACATAATGCAGCCAGATTCGGACTTGGACCGAAAATAGGCCCAAGCACCGGATTAAAAACAGCCCTCACGAGCGAATCATAAAAATGGACTCACATTTGCAAATCGGGGTAGTTTAGGACTTGTACAGACACGCTGCATAAGTGTTTTCCAAAGTATGGAAGACTGCATTCATTTATGCTTGCTCGGACAATATTTGTGGTAGTGTCTGAGATATCAACAGGGAAAAAACAGCCCTAGACCATAAAAGAACCACAAAACAGTTACAAAACAGGCCCATACACTGACCTGTCAGACAGCCTTTCTGGCATTGCTACATTGCCCTCCCTACAGGCCAGTCTGTTCCTCAAAGCAGCAATTTATTTTGAAATAATTCAGATTTAATCTGCCTGCAACCTCAACCCTACCTTTTTTTGACCTGCATGTTTATATTTGATATGTAAAGCTGTATTCCGTCTCTGTACAGCACTCTGAAGCTTGAGTGCCAAATCTGCGTTATATATAAAACTGCAGAAATAAAATATTGATTGACTTATAAATGTGTCCTAGATAAAGTTCCTAGCATTGGATGATGCACTTACTAGGATTCCTTTGTGCCATCTCTAATGCTCCTTCACTGTTCCCTGCTGATCCCCTCATTCAGAAAGAAGAGTTGTATCTCACCCGTATGCTGCAGTGCTTATCACACAGGCCACTGTGTCTGCTGGGACAGTGCAGCAGTAAAGGCTGAGGAACCTTCTCTCTCCAAGAAACCCTTATCAGAAGGAGCAGAGAAAGCAATGACAGGAAAGCACCGGCACCGGTACACAACCTTTGATCTACTGGCCACGTGGCGCTTCAGTGTGTGCTCCTCCTACACTGTTGGAGGCACCTTTCTGGCAGTTGCAACTTTACCTGAGTGATGCATTGCTTCTCCCACACATTTGTGACTGCAAAATTGGGTGCAAAAATCCAGAAATTTTGCTAAAGGCGGAAGGGAGAGACAGAGAGAGAGAGAGAGAGTGTGTGTCTGTGTGTGTGCGTGCGTGCATGCGTGCCCACGCGCCTGTATTTGTAGGTTTTAGGGCTCACTCACATCATATCCTTTTGCAGCTACATCCGCTCCCATTGTTCCACTCTGGATCCCTGGAATTCCTGCAGAAGATGTAGTTGTTTGAGGAAGCTGCATGCACTGATTTTTGCAGCAATCCATGTAGAAGGTTGGTCTGGGGCGGTCATATATCCAGCTTGAGTGTTCAAAGGCCATTCAGTATTCCTTCTCCTGTGAGTAGGAAAGCAAAAAAAAGTGTAAGGGGCATATTACCAAGATAGGCGATAAACTTATCGCCACTTTAGCGGCAGAAAAGTGCCGCTAAAACGGCGATAATGGGCTTGATAATATGCTCTGTGGAATTCCAATTGAAGCCCAGGTTAGACGTCCTTCACATCTAACATGGGCTTCAATTGGAATCCCATAGAGCATATTATCAAGCGTTTTAGCAGCACTTTTCTGCCGCTAAAGCGGCGATAATTTTATCGCCTGTCTTGATAATATACCCCTGAGTTATTATTTCTAATGAATTTAGGAAGACAGGTGATCCCAAGCTGGCAGACACACTTCAGAGACTCATATTATCTCCTGCAAGATAGGACAAGATTGACATGATCAGGAACGGTGTTAGAAGGACAGCGAAACATCCTTGGTCTCACCGAGTTCATACAATGAGGCATGCAACAAAGGGCTTGACACCACCAAGAGGCACCTTCCTCACCGTTTTAGGCTTTGCGAGAAGAATGAATAATTCTATTTGTTCTCCTTGGTTGGGCGCTGCCTCAGCTAGCAGTTTGTCCCCAGCAGGCAACCGTGGTAAGATTCAGGATGCTCCAGACACAGCCAATCAGCAGCCCTATTCGAATCATAACTGATCACCAGAAGCAACAGACCCAGAGCCTAGATAAAAGCAAAATCCCCCACCTATATTGTCTTGCTTGGGGGCATCAAGAAACATTTATATTTGGATATTAATTCGTAGTAGTTTAAATTATTCACAGTATTTTACCATATGTTTACAATGGCATTGATTTAAAAAATTGAATTTCTTATTTGAAAAAAAAGCTTATGTTTGATATGTTTTATTTAGATTTCTTAGTTACTTATTTTTTTTCTTGGATTTGTTGTATAATTTAGTGACATTGTGGACCGAGCTCACAGCATCAATACTTAAGATGGTAGGAAGGTGAATATGAATGGGATTGTGAAAATTGTGTAGGGGTTGAGCAGGGAGAGACTTTGGGGTAACAAAGAGTTTGGTGTATGCCTTTTTCTAATAAGTTCAAAAAAAGTTTTCCCCTCGGATGAATCATGCACTGATCATTTCCCAGTCATACATTCATATCCATTTCCAAACCATATAATCTACACGGATCGTTGATAATTGAGGCACTTATCGATCAACCACACTCTAATTAAAAATCAATTTCCTTTAATTGGAGATATATCCACATATAATACTCATATGAGTTCATTCACATATAAAATCACCAAAGATGAACGAATCTTTACATATATTACAAAAAGGAAGGATTTGTCACAGTGATAAATAAAATACATAAACAATATACTACAATATAAAACAATATAAAGCAATATGCACCAATGTAAAATGAGGAAGAATACAAAAAGAGACAATATACTATGTCATTTTTAGCGTTAATTTGGACATTTGAATAGGCAGCAACAAGCATAGGTATAAATCCCTTGTCTTAAACTGTTTGCTGACTTCACCAAATTTAATCGCATATGTGGGCGTCGACGCGTTTCGATGGTGTAGTTTCAGTAAAGACCACCTTCTTCAGGACAATATTTTTTGTCTTCCTCAATCGTTAAAATGACCATATCACATATAGGCCTTGTAATTTCATTGCTATTATTGGTATCACAGTCAGTATCGCAATAGGCCACTTCTTCTACAGGCCAATGTGCTGTATTTTAATTTCCAGAGTGCGAACCGTGATACCGTTCGTTCTATTTGGGTCACGAGCTCCGCACCTTTAGCGGATGTTTTATTTAACGCGTGGCTCTTTATTGTTAGATCACTCGCTCTTGGTATTTTCGAATCATAACTGATCACCAGAAGCAACAGACCCAGAGCCTAGATAAAAGCAAAATCCCCCACCTATATTGTCTTGCTTGGGGGCATCAAGAAACATTTATATTTGGATATTAATTCGTAGTAGTTTAAATTATTCACAGTATTTTACCATATGTTTACAATGGCATTGATTTAAAAAATTGAATTTCTTATTTGAAAAAAAAGCTTATGTTTGATATGTTTTATTTAGATTTCTTAGTTACTTATTTTTTTTCTTGGATTTGTTGTATAATTTAGTGACATTGTGGACCGAGCTCACAGCATCAATACTTAAGATGGTAGGAAGGTGAATATGAATGGGATTGTGAAAATTGTGTAGGGGTTGAGCAGGGAGAGACTTTGGGGTAACAAAGAGTTTGGTGTATGCCTTTTTCGACTGTCTACATCAGCATACACTCTTAGGCCCATATTACAAGTGTTTTGGTGTTTTCCGACCCCTGCGTAAACCCCTGTTTCTGCAGGGATCGGAAGTACGAGTTGGGTGATATTTACTGCATCTGGTAATTACCTCATGCATTAAATATCTCATCTTTTATTAAATTTGGGCAGGTCAAACAAGCTGGCATTTAATGGGGAAAGGTGTACAGTATTAACCATACCATGAAGCGTTTGGTTCTGTAAGCACCAAAATGAGCATATTATTGCCAAGGAACTCGGATTAGATGATATATGTCTTACCGTACAAAAAAGTACCCAAGGATATCGTTATTTATCTGGTACAATGAAAATCACCTGGATTCTGACAGACTCTGAATCAGGGCCACAATAGGGAGGACATGACATACGCCAATTTTTAGTGGATATCCAGCATCAGCAACGCTCTAAATAATTCCTGTCATCTTTTCATTTTATTATAAAGTATATTTTGCCAGACTGGGGGAATAGAAGCTCCGTGAAGGCATAGTTTGCTTTCCCCAATAGTTCAGAAATCTTACTTTTGGTGATTGAGAGGTGTTTGAGGGGGTTGGGGGGTATTTTCCATCTTTTGACAATGTTTAATGGCATATTATTTGCATTTTTTTAAATTATAATACGTTTTTACTTTTTTACATTCTTCCAATGCATCCTTTTGTATATTTTTGATTTTCGTAATTTCGATCATTTTTCTTCTTAATATTTAACACACATTTCCAGATTTGTTCCTGTATTTTATCTTGATTATTTATTTTCGAACTTATCATTTCAAATTTTTCATCTTGAATGCCTTTCCTGGGTTCCTTTGCTCTATCGTAAACTGTTGTATTTTTTTAGGCGAGTTCCATAAATATAATTGGTTGAAAATTGTAAGCCTATAGATGTCTGTTTAATTTGTGGAATAGTATGTGCAAAGGGATTGTCATTTTCCATTGGATATGCCCTTTCTAGGCTGTGGCTGGTGGGGACGTTTTGGGGGCTTTCTATGGCATTTTGTCTACTTCCTACTAGCCCATATCCCTGCTTAACCCCTTCAGCGCTCATGACGGAGCCACTCCGTCATGAGCCATGGGTGCCGTGTGCTCATGACGGAGTGGTTCCGTCATGCTGCGGCCGTTGGCCGCCGCTCCTCCAACGCACGCACTGATTCCCCGCCTGTGCGGGCGATTAGCGCAGTGGGTGGAGTCATGACGGAACCACTCCGTCATGAGCACAGCTCAACCGTGGCTCATGACGGAGTGGCTCCATCATGAGCACAGCGCCACCACGCTGCCCCCAAACCCCCCCCAGCGCTGCGGCGGAATTCCTGCCGCAGCCAAGGGGTTAATGAAAAGATGGTGAACTGAAAGGGCGCCTCAAGTTGATTTAGCTCACTGTAGATCAGTACATGGCTATATCATGAGATTGTCAGAGCTCACGGGTTGTCGGTGTCAAGTGTTATTATGCACCCATTTCTTTTTGCTTTGCATTTTTTGTCATGCAGTGGTGATGTGATATGTGATATCACAAGTGGTGTCCTTATTTGTGCCATTCTTTGTGAAATCTATGACACCATTTGTAAGGAGAACAACAGTGTGCTTTGAGGGTCTTATGGATGAACAGTAAAGAAGTGAGTATGTTCCAGCTGTTCTAACATGTATGGAGTGCTAAACTGAGAAAGACTGGGCAGTACATGCAATGCCAGCCAGACCCACCTCTGTTGTGTGAATTAGGACCTGCATTCAGAAAAATTGACTTGCACATCAGCAAAGAGTCCCCCTAGGCACTAGGGGCAACCCTTGGCTTTGAAAACTGTCCTCCAATCAGTGCTTAATTTGTACTCAGCACCGGCACTTAATCATCAACACTGGCACTTTTCATGAGCACCAGTTAAGGACACATTCATTTACAGGTAGATTAGGTGATTTGCCCAGAATCACAGGATGTTGAGACTCGAACCTGGTTCCCCAGCTCTGAAATCAGCAGCTCTGGCCATCAAGCCATATCCTCTCCCCACTTTCATGGTTAGTAGTTAGTTCTGTTTTAGGTGGCGCTAACAAGAGAAATGGGCTGGTGCAAGCTGCCTCATGACGAGAGCCCTGGCACTTATTTTTTCACAAATTAACCACTGGCTCCAACCCGCTGGGGAAATGCCCGGTGGAATAGAAGGTCTGTCCGGCCCTGTAGACTACAATGTTTGTGTGAGACAATATTCTATCCACAGTATTCTGACATGCAGCCGCGGGGTATGTGATCCCTCCCTTCAGTATCATGAAGCATTCATGACCAGCTGCCAGCAGGCCCCACTTATCCGATGCGAAGTCGTCCATAACCCGGTGAGGGATGGCAGAAGGGCGAGCCCGGTTTCTTACTTCCCAGCCATCCAAGTGTGGCTTTGTAGTGACTTCAAAGGGCTGTACACACCCCCACCACCCGTCCCTTCCCGCCCTCCTCTGCACAGTTCCCTGATTAAAGCTGCAAGAAGGTAAGCATGCATTCCGTATCCTGCTTCGGATAAGCCAGCGTTCCTTCAGGCTTTAAATAGGCAATAATATACACACCTGCTTCAGAAGCAGGTCGAACAAAGGGAAAATCAGTCCATATGTAGAAACTGATGGAACGAAGGACCCCCCCCCCGCCCATCTAACTGCTCACCCATTCACAAGTTCCCTACAGACTATTTTTTTCTGTGTGTATGTGCAGTAAAACTGTTTACTGCATACCTCCCATGTTTTAGTGTTTTAGTTTCCATGCCGTCCCTTTAAAATTATGGAGTATAATTGTATTCTGCTACACAACTCATTTACAAAATGCACAGAATGCAAAACAAGCAGAAGCAAAGCCAATAGGTTTCAGCTTTGGGACCCGTTGGCTTGGCAATGGTTTTTAATGATGCTGCACAGCATCTCTGATGCTGTGCTGAGTGGCTCAACAGTAAACAAAAAAAGAGGCACCATGACCACTTACCACATTTTTGTAAGCTCGCCTACAAAATGATGTGGGCACTTTTCTATTATTTACAGATACTAGTTGGATCAGAAAATGAAAAATAAAATAGTAAGGCAAAAGAGCTGTCTTTCCTTTTTGAAGCATGGGTGGGGTCAAGCAACAGGGAGAGCGGTGGAGGGGGGAAGCAACACGGAGGCACGGGCGATTACAGAAGCAATACAGGTGGCAAAGCAACACAGGTCATGGAAAATGCAAACCTACAAAACTGCATCATTCCCTCTTATGACATCACATGCAGACTCTGGAATCAAAGCAAGAGAGTATCTATCAGTGGTGCAGTCGGTGCAGTGACACCAGAGCCCGGAGAGGAGGGGGGACCCACCTGAGGTTAATTTAAACAGTTGCACCCCTTCCACCCGACCTCAAAATATATTTTATACTGCCTCCTGGGGGTCAGGATCTGTGATGACACTTCCCTGGGAGCTGCAGGAATGTTGCCACAGAGAAAGAGACAGATCACAACCCAGAAAACAAACATTTTCAAAGCTAATAGATATCGCGTTTGGGACCTATTGGCTTTGCCATTGGTTTTTAGTGATGCTGTACATCATGGGTACTTGCAAAGATTTTCTCTGTGGACAAAAGGTATAGTCAGTAGTGCAGCTGATGGCTGCAATGATGCCAGGAGGGTGGGGATCAGTGGACAGGTGGATGTAAGGTGGGTATAGTGAAGGATGTTCATAGTGTGGACTGAGCTGTGGAGTTATTTTGAGGGTTTCATGTCCTACTGCCCTCTAAATTATGCCTCTCGTATCTATTAGAGACACAGATTTGACAGTACTGTGCTATGCTGTACCTGAGTCACGGTCCTTCTACTACACCAGAGGTCTTCAAACTTGTTGATGCTGAGACCCCCTTGTCAAAAGTTTTTAGGTGTAAGGACCCCTTCCTGACAAAACATTCTAGGACCTGTTACTCATCATCAGTAACCATAAACACCCGCAATTTCCCTAGCAAATCATTTTTACGGTGGGGGAAATAATATTAAACAGTGTATTCTGTAAATGTTTTAGGTTTTCCACTGCCAGGTAGCTACGTATAAAATAAGGGGCAGCTTAAATGAAAAATAAATGCAAAACGTTGTTACTCAGTGGACAATGCACAATAGTACATTGTGAAACATTTATTAGTTTAATGCACTTCAGAGGTCTATGTGTAACCAGGGACCCACAGATTTAATTCTTTGATGGTGCAGTGGAGAATAGTGACGTGCATTTCTTTATGCTAGAAGGCACTGTGAATATGTAAGTCATTATTTAAAACCTGCATTTTAGTAATACCCAGATTGTACCTATTTTGTTTTTTTAACAAAACTGTCCCTTCAACACATTCTGGAGTAGTAATACCAATCCAACTACAATTGAAAGCACACACTTCAGAGCTCAATTGTTCTCTTTGCACTACCACTCAAAAAGAATGCACCTTTGTCATCACAAAGATTTGAGTGACTCGATCAATTAAAACCAGTACCTGCTTTCAAGCACCCTTTATTTACATTTGCAGATTAACTTCTAGCACACATTTGTATTTCTTTCAGGCAAGCTACTTCACCCTGACAGTTAACTGTCTGCCCTGCTTCCGTTTCACAGCACATGACACTCCTTGAACGACAGCCAGCTGAAGCATATTAACTATGAAAATTAACCGTCCCAAGAGGATTGTCTTTTTCCAGAAAGTAGGGGAACGGCTATTTACATATGTTTGCGAGTGCTTTCACTGCGGAAACCATCTACATCACACGAAGGGTCGAGCGATTGCACTTTATAAATATAATATTTGGCAGAATTATGCCTCAATGAGAGCAAGGAATTTTTTTTTAAAGTTAATTGAAATAAATCTTACAAATAATCTGCAAACTTGTATTTAAAAGGAAATGTAAATATTAGCGCCAGATGTCATTAAGCCTTTCCAGTACAAAGGTTTTTTATGCACTACAATAAAAAAAACAAAAATGTTAAATCACTTCTAAATACAAGAGCCCTTTACAATATGCATTATAAAAGTATTTGTGTAGACTATGTGGGAAAAAACAGGAAAAATTACAAATTTCGAGATAGCAGAAGGTAAGGAAAGTTCGTAGTTGGGTGGTTCTGACCTCTGACTTTCATCCCATTTTCCCCTCGGTGAGAACGGCCCCCTAGAACCCCACTCCCCCGCCCCGCCCCCCCCCCCCCCCAGGGGGACTGTAAAAGGGGCATGGCCTTTGTAATCAAGGGTGTGGATTGAATGCCTAAAATAAATTTCATTTATTTCCCTCATTGGCCATTGGACTATTGGCTTTGTCAGTGATGGTTATCTATTTAAGATGAATGTATACGAACAGTGATTTTATAAATAATACTGAAAATGTTTACAGACTGAACATATGAGACTGTAAATAAACATTACTGAAGCCTGAGGAAGGGGTAGTGGTGTTCACTCTATAATAGACACCTACGCTCTTTCTCGCTGCATCTTTCATCTGAATATCTGACACCTATTCTCTTACTTCTTCGCACTGTCTTTTCAGTCACTCTGGAATTCACTTTTTCATATCTCCTTTACGTTGTAACCCATCACAAAAACACTACGAACTCACTCGCCTGTAAGCACTGCATTCTCTTTGACTACCCTGTGTCAATATTTAGGCAGCTGTTTACCTCCTTGACACGCTCATTTGCACAGAATTACATTTGCAACTTGAATACTATAACTTTTGTTCTTCAGAGAGGCCAAGGACTGGATGGTCATGTATTCTGAACACCTTCATGACCCCACTGTGAGAAATTCGAACTGCTTTGAACAAGGAACTCCAGGGCTCTCAGTCATGGCCTGCAAACACTCTTACAGAAGGCAAGATTAAGTACAAGTGAAATATAAACAGGAAAAATGACAAATTTCAAGATAGCAGAACGTAAGGAAAGTTGGTAGTTGGGTGGTTCTGGCCTCTGATTTCCATCCCATTTTCCCCTTGGTTAGAACGGCCCTCTATACAACCCCCCCCCACCCCACCAGCCCAGCTCCCACTTTTCCTTGTGGATGCAGTGCATGAACAGGCCTGCTGGGCTCAATTAAGCTGGCACTTGCCTCCCGCTGAGCCTGACTGCCTCCTATTCGTCGTGGTCGCCAAAACCCATCCCCCTTCATCAACAGGTGAGGAGTATCCACAATATGTTTGCTTCTCAGAGCAGCTCCCAGTGCGAGGCTTTGTCTGGTACTACTGCTCGGAGCTGATGCCATTAAGCAATCTTTGTTGTGTGCAGGGCTCGAGTCGGGGTACCACGCGGGTGGACGGCGTCCCCCCACTTATTTTACTGGGTTGTTACCGGGTGGACGCCGTCCCCCCTGCCCAAAAGATGTAGCCGGTATCCGAGTCTGCACCTACGTGCGAATGAATGCCTTTCAAATGGACCCGAGGCTCAGAATAATCTCCCCTTCCACCTCGCGCCCTCCCCTTGCCAGCCTTTCTCAGAGCCAAGCCGAGGCGCCAAGGCTTCAAGGAGCTGCGCTATCAACACGCCGAGCATGTCACTTCTAGGGACCCCGACAGATGCCCGTACTGCCTACGGCCCGAGTCTGTAATAACCGTGTAATCCGAGGAATGGGTCCTGTGTATAGTGTGTTCTTGTGTTTTGAGTGACTGCCACTTATTGAAGTATTATACTTCTACTTGTATCTTGTATGTATTCACGCATTTCAGACGGAGACCAGCAAATTTCGTGACAATTCCTGTTGTGACGTCACTTCCGTTGACACAACCTAACTCGAGCGTCCCCCCACTTCTTTTTTAGGACTTGTGCCCTGGTTGTGTGCCGGCCATAAGGCTGGGGAATGCGCGCCCCCCCTTCCTATGATGCCACGGCCCCCCTGGGGGTCGCGCCCCACAGATTGAAGACCTCTGCGCCTAATGTAAGCCTTTTGTGCCTGTTATCGCTACCTTTAGCGAGTCAAATGTACAAAGAAAGTAACTTGGTTATTGAATTGGAGTGGAATTGAATTGTAGGCCTCAGAATCTCCTAATTCCTTGGGTCCCTCATCTGCAACCATTAGGAATGCTTAGAAACAGACTCGTTAGGGTATCAAGTGCCGTAAAAACTCTTTGACAAAGACCCCCGCTTTGTGAAGGCTTGCACAATAAGTGTTGCTGATAAAAGGTTCATATTAGGTGGTTCTTCTAATTGTCGTTCACAATGTCCGTGCACAGGCTTCCTTTATTGCTTTCAATTATATTACTGTGTAGTTTTAGAAACTTATGAAAGGCCCTTTAATGTGTCCCTGTGCTGTTTTCAGTGGATCCTATTTTAATCTTTTATAATGTTTTGTTGAGATGCACATTACAAATAACAGCATATATATGTTTCATCTGTAAATATGTAGTCTTTTTCAGCACCTGTGTGTTAACACTCAGTGCTAAAGTAAAAACTGAAAAATGTGCGCCGAATATTTGAGCAAATGCTATTTAAATTATGGGATGCTGCATCCTTCAAGACCTGCATAGAAACAGGATAGTTGAAACGATCTTTACCAACAACGCCTCATGCATGAATTGACATTTCACAATTGGCATGCCACCGCGTTGCTGGAATAGTTTTCAGAGTGGGATGCTGCCATTAATGTTACTGAATTCATAGGGACTGTGTTAAATCCATTTGTCGCACAAAAAACAAGTGTAGCCAATGAATTCAGCAGGCGAGTAGTAAGGATGTAATATGCAGCTGGTGGTACCTTTTGGAGCACACTGCAGCACATTTATTACTAAAGCATAGTGTGGTAGTATTACAGACAACACACAACACATTTTAATTGAAATTACCATTATATTTCCACATACATATAGTTTTAATGATAAAACTATAGAGTGTACAAACGATAATGTGAGGGAATCCACATCAGATAGTGTATTGATCATATTATAATTTTTATTCCCACCACACTTCAGAATTACAAAAATATGTGTTTCATTTGTGCTTTCCTAATACTGATATATTCTGAAATATTTGCATAGTCCAATTTACAGGCATTTAAATTCTGTTTTGTGCTATGAAAAAAATAACATCCTTCAGCCTTTTTACATTCCCAAACCCAGCAATATTTGAACATAAATGCTCTCAGTTTGCAGTCAGAGAAAGAAAAGTAAACACCAAGCCCCCTGGAAGACAGAGCCTATCATGTGGCCTCGGTCTTTGAATGCACAGTAAATGTGACAAGATAAAAATATATATAGGCTTATTTATTGCTCAATCAGTTCTGAACTCCAGAATGGTTATTTTGGGGTGTTTCAGCACCCCTCACTTCCAGTGCTTATAGCATAGGAATGACATTGAGGAAGAGTACTGTTTGTGTTATGCTAGTAGTAAAGAGCATTGAGCAAAATAAACAAGCTCATAGACAGAACAAGCAGTGGCAGAGATAAGTAGAATCAGTCAAGCAGAAAGATAGTAGGCAGAAAACCTTTTCAAAGAAATACAGCATGTTTATTGCTTCCTTAACTAGGAAATAAGGATAACAGCTCAAAACACGTACTCTTGTGAAATGCCTCATGAAAAAGAAAAACAAGAGTTTCCAGAATGTGAGCAGTCGTGGAAAAAGGCAGGGAGATGGTAAACAGGCTATGCTCTATGGGAAGGACAAAGACATGCTGAACAGCCTAAAACAAATAAAAGTAGCAACAAAAAAAAGCAAGCAAATGTGAGTTAAAAGACATAAAGCAATGGCAGCAAAGCCAACCCTAAGGAAGCTTTCAGCAGGACCCCACTATGCCTTTGCAACTAGACAGCCACTAGGCTTCAACCTAAACAGCATTTGCAATGCAATAGGTCTCACATTTGCGAGAGTTTAAGCTATTGGCATTGTAAATGACAGTGCCTTTTATTTATCTGTTTTGCTCATTAACACATGAATAAAAGGCCTTGTTGTTTACAAAGCCAACAGTTCAAACTCTTGTAAATGCGACATCTATTCAAAGAAGTGGCCGCCATTGTCCTGGCTGCTCGGAAAGTGAAAGTGTGCATGCTGCAGAGGAATGCATGCGTTGCCCAGGCTCGACCTAAAAAGCTATGTGGGAGCAGCGGCCAAGCATTTGGAGTTTGTACACAGTGCTCATTATGAGAAATTCATCTGAGGAAAAAGAAAAGGAGGCAAATGAAAAGTGAGGAAGGAAAACGTGACAAAGGAGTAGGAGGAGGAAAAAGAGAAGAAAGGCAGGAGAGATATAGAAAGGACTGTAGGAGACCTAGAGAAACAAGCATTTGCAATGCAATAGGTCTCGCAGTAGTATAAGTTTGAGTATTGGCGTAGGCAATAATATTGCAATAGAAAGTGAAAATTTGTTGTAAACGCATGTTTAATATTTAAATTGGCAGTTATACAAAAGATAAAAAGTATGTTGTGATTGTAGAAAAAGACAATAAAGTGACATTTTGTATACATAGGATACATGTAGAGACTGTTTGCAAATGTTTGTGGTACATTAAAGGTGCTTTATAATTTATAGTAGTGGAAGATATGTATTTTTGTTGCTTCAATGATGCGACTTGCGTGCATTATGCTGTGTTCAGTATTTAAAAACATTATACTTGTGTTGCAAGGAGTGGAGCAGCGTATAGGTGTAGCATGAAGAATATAGTACCGTAAACGCTAAGCAATAATTACGGTATAGCTTGTAGCAAGCAACAGTTTTATATTTGTGCTTTATTTTAGCTGTAATACGAGTATTGCAATATGCGCGTATTGTTTTAGCATGATATAGTGGGATTAACGATAGTGTGCTCGTGCTCCGGAAATAGAAATAGACGGCTATCACGTGGTAGACGTTCGCGCGCACATTTCCTGTTGCGGAAGTGTTGCTGATGACGTTGTGCACGTGCATAATGGCGCATTAGTGCGTATTAGATATTTTGTGCGCAGTGCACGCAGTCCAGCAATTTTAGGCGAGACGTGTGTGAAAGGAAGGAAATTTTGTCGAGAGAGGAGGTGCGGCGGCTACAGAGTGAGGTGAGGAGGGTATGAGGAGGTGGACTGAAGTGCGGTGGGTAAAGGAATAGAAGGTTGGGGGAAGGTGCGGGGCAGCTGGCGGGGTATGTGTTAGTGTAGATTAGGTATTTAGTGCGCGGTGGATGTAGTGTAGCAGGTTTAGGCAAGACGTTTGTAAAAGCAGGGCAATTTTGTCACGAGAAAAGGTGTGACAGCTACAGTGTGAGGTGAGGAGGGTATGAGGAAGTGGAGTGAAGTGCGGTAGGTAAAGGAGAGAGAAGGTTGGGAAAGGCGAGGGGTATCTGGGGGTTATGTGTTAGTGTATATTGCATATTTTGTGCGCGGTGTATGTAGTCCCGAAGTTTTGGGCGAGACGTTTGTGAAAGCAGGGGAATTTTGTTAGGAGAAGACATGCGGCGGCTACAGAGTGAGGTGAGGAGGGTATGAGTAGGTGGACTGAAGTGCGGTGAGTAAAGAAGAGAAAGTGTTGGGGAAAGGCGAGTAGCAGCTCGGGAGTTATGTGTTAGTGCGTATTAGGTATTTAATGCGCGGTGGATATAGTTTAGCAGTTTTGGGCGAGACGTTTGTGAAAGCAAGGGAATTTTGTTACGGGAAAAGGTGCGGCGGCTACAGAGTGAGGTGAGGAGGGTATGAGGAGGTGGACTGAAGTGCGTTAGGTAAACAAGAGAAAACGTTGGGGAAAGGCGCGAGGCAGCTGCCGGGTTATGTGTTAGTGCATATTAGATATTTTGTGCGTGGTGGCTGTAGTCTAGCAGTTTTACCTGAGACGTTTGTGAAAGCAAGAGAATTTTGTTATGAAAAGAGGTGTGGCGGCTACAGAGTGAGGTGAGGAGGGTATGAGGAGGTGGACCAAGGTGCGGTAGGTAAAGGAGAGAGATGGTTGAGGAAAAGCGCGGGGTAGCTGGCGGAGTATGTATTGGGAACCGGTAGTGCGGAGATTGCAGAAGAAACTGTAAGTTTCCCCGAACAATATTTATTAAGTATTTGTTTTTTAGTTAGGAAAGGGATGTTAAATAATATAGCGTGTGACGTTATGTAATTTATTATAAATAAAGATTTAAGGGGTATGCACATATGTAATTATGTTATGTATGAGTAGTAACTTTAGAGTGTGTTGTTGAGAGGCAACGTGTAGAGTGAAAGTGGTTAGTTTGGGGGGGTGCAGGCAATAAATAATAAGTTAAGTTTGCTTTATACCGAGGAAACATATTGTAAATAAATTGCATTTTATTGAACGTACCGTATTGTATTTGTAAATGCACTATATGCTAAGAAATGTTTGAAGTGCCGCTACCAAGTGGAATAGGCAGAAAAAAGTTAAGTGAGCAGGAAGGAGGAGAGTAGTAAATAATGGTTAGGAATTAAGTAATGTGGAGGGAGAAAAGGCAAGTGAGGTAAGGATATATGTTAGTATAAAATGGCTATGATTCGTATTGCAAAAAACAAAAATAAAATGTATTGCATTGTTGTGTTAAGTGATGTTAGGCGGCGGCTTGTACAGAAACAAGTAAGAAAGAGAAAAGAGGCCGCAAATAATAGGTGTATATTGTTTGTATAAAGGAAATACACAGTAAATAAAATGTATCTTGTTGTTGCTAGCGCATGCTATTTATAAATGCAGTATTTGTTTAAAATGTTGCTGTAAGTGTTGCTAGGCAATTACATGGATAGTATTAGTAGTAAGTATATAGGAAGGGGGGATTAGGAAATTGCGGTTTAGGGCGTTCGCGAAGTGAACATTTGACCTGGAAAATACCTTGCTTTTAATGAAAACTTGTAAAGCAGCACATACACGTGCAAAACTTTATTGAAAAGTATTGTGTGCACAAAAGGAGTATTGTGCATACAGTAACAAATAGGAAGCAAAACAAAAAATATACGCTTTATTTTAAGAAAACGTGTAAAGCAGCACATACATGCTCGCTGTATTTTTAACTTGCTAATTGTAATACGCTCAAAACTTTATTGAAAAGTATTGTGTGCACAAAAGGAGTATTGTGCATACAGTAAGAAATAGAAAGGGAAACAAAAGGCCTGTGTTATGTTACTTAAGTACTGCTGGGTAATAAGTAAAGAAAGTATGTTAAACATTGTATACAAAAAAGGTATTTTATGTAGTGCGGGTAAGTGTAAAGTTTTGGTTTGAAGGGCTAAAAGTAAAAAACGGATGCGTGCTGCAGTTTTAAACGTGCTTGTGAGTTGTATTGCGAGCTGTTGGGAATGCGAGTGTTGTGAAGTAATGACGTGTATGGGAGAATGACAAGATGGGTGAATGGGTGGTAGAAAAACTTTTTAATAAGCCTTAGCATAAGTTAACGCAATATAAAATGAAATGATTTAGGACGCATATTTTAGTGATACATGTAATGTATTGCGCGCAACTTAAATTTTTATATGTACTGCATTATAGAAATATGAATGTATTGTGTGTGTGTGATATAGAAGGATTCACGATAGTATGCGCGTGCTCCGCAAACAGAAATAGACGGCTATTATGTGGTAGATGTTTACGTTCATATTTCCTGTTATTGCAGTGTTGCTGATGACGCTGTGCATGTGCGTTATGGCGTGGTAGTGCATATTAAGATATTTTGTGCGCTGTGGAGGTAGTGCAGCAGTTTTAAGTAAGATATTTGTGAAAGTATAGTAAATAGTAAGTTTCTCCGAACTATATTCAGTAAATAAAGTTTTTTTAGAGTTTTATGAAAACATTGCATAAAAGGGTAATGTGTGTAAAAGCTGTTCACAGGATAGAATGTTGTTAAACTGCTGCTACGGCGTGATGCTACAGTGATAAAAGCAAGTATAGGTAAGCATATATAAGTAATTAGCTGAGCAAGGAAGCAAAAAGCGTATTTAGATGACGGCAGAAGACAACACTAATACGCATACAAATTTGAATGTTTTATGCTGCACTGAGCAAGGTAGCGAAAAGCATATTCACACGATGCCACTAATACGCGTGCGCATATATAAATCTTCTATGCTGCATTGAGCAAGAAAGCCAAAAAGCATTTTCACACGACGCCACTAATATGCGTGCACATCTCCCAACATTCTTTTAATGCATGCGCCACAGCCGGTACGCACACACAAGTGCTATTATTTATAGTATTATAAAAAGGCAGCAGCAAAGACCACATTAATGAAGCCAGAAAACAATATTTTAAATGTTTGCTATTTAAGCACAATGCATGACATGTGTTAACCAAATGCAAAAGACATGCAAAACCACAAAAAAGCTAATAACGCGTGCACATATAAATGTTATGTGAGGCACTGAGCAACAAAACAACAAAAAGCGTATTCACACGGCGCCTCTAATACACGTGCACATCTCCTGTCCTGCCTGTCTTTTAAAAGCATGCACAAATTACAGCAACAAAGCAAGAGGCGTATACGCGCCAAGCAGGAGGCGTGTTAACGCAGCATCAATAATACGCGTGCACATGGCCTGTCCTGCAACTTCAGCTAACGCCGCCGTACGCACTCACAGCTCATGTCTTTCTGCCCTGCAACTTCAGCTAACGCCGCCGTACTTGTTCACAGCTCATGTCTTCTAAAGCGCGTGCACCCATCCTGTCCCTCATCGCTAAGCAAGTCGTCAACAGTAGATCTCGCTTACGCGTGCAGCGCGTGGCGCTGCATCGCTAGACAAGACCTAAAAAGGAGAAAGGGGGAAGGGTGAAAGTAAGGAACTGTGGGGTAAGAAGGAAAGGCTGTAATGGGAGAGCAAAGACAGGGAGAAGCATAGGACAAGGAAAGTAGGAATTATGGAAGAGAAAGAGATAATTGTGGAGAGAGATAAAGAAAGAAGTTAAAAAGCACTAAGAGAATAGAAAGGCAGAAAAGGGAATAGTGATGAATGATGAAAGGAAAAAAAATAAAAAAATAGAAGGAGGTGGGAAGTGAAAAGGAGGAAGACAGGGAGGAAAAGGAGCATGAGAGAGGGAGATTTGACAGTGAGAAAGAAATGGAGGCCAGCAATGGAGATGGTGGGGAGAAAGAGAAAACAAGATGGGAGAGAAGAAAAGAGTAAAAATGGTAAGGACAAAGAGAAAGTATAGAAAAGAGATGGATGGAGAGGAAAGGAGAAAAAGATAGGAAACACAGACATAAGGTACAAAACAGTAATGGAAGGGTTGCAGAAGAGCAGATGGCATAAATGGAAGGAGAAAAAAGTAAAAGAAAAAGAACAAAAGAACAGAGAGTGAAAAAGAGAAGGGAAGGAGAAAAGAAAATGAATGAGGAACTGAGATACCTCTAAACAGGGGTGCAGCTACTATTAGTACAGCAGGTGCTCTAACAGGGGTGCACATGGGTGCAGGGCACCCACTCCCCGCACCATTTCTATCTTTTATTGCCATCCAAATAGCGGTGGGAAGGGGGGCGAGATATTTTCCTTGTTTGCATTAGGGCTCATGACTCTGTTGCTACACTAGACAATGTGAAAGTGACACTGCAGCTCGCGCATTGGCCTGCCCTGCAACCTCTGGAAGGAGTGCTTTGTTTCCCTCCCCTCCCTATACTTTGAGCGCCAAAGACACAGAAGAGAGAACATGCTGCAGGCGGTGCAAAAAGGGTAGAGCCACAAGCAGGGTTTTAAATATGCACACTGCGGTGTCTTTGTACTTGGAGCCAAAGAAACCTCTTTCATTGCAGAGATCAGGCCTATAATGAACACGAGTTAGAGACATGAGATGGAGGGTGGATTTGTCTTGTAATAATGGAAAATAGACATTCACAGAAAGGTCATTGTTTGCTAGGACTGCACAGATTTTTTTGTCCGCTGGCAAAGTTTCGCAAAGTTACTGGATGACCTGTGCGATCGAGTACGTGTGTGTTGCAGTGGCGGCTCCTCCGCTAAGGCGGAGGAGTGTCGACTCACTGCCTTCAAGCGGGAAAAGAAAGGAAAGGAAAAAATAAAATGATAATAGCGTAATGTTATTATCATTTTATTTTGTCCTCCTGCTGCGGCAGCTTGCGTGAGGTGACAAGGCGGGGCTGCAAAGCAGGGGAGGAGTGGTTTGCCCACTCCTAAGTGCGTGATGACTGTTTGGTCCGCCCTCTCGGGCCGCCCAAACCAGTCATGCGCACTTCCGTTTTGATTGGCTTAGGGGTGGCAGCCTGGCTTCCTCTTCCTGGAGTCAGACGCAGGAGAACAGGAGCAGAGACGCGGGACCCGGCGGCGGCATGGTAAGTGTTATTCTTTATTTTATTTTTTATTTCACATTGCCACCCGTGCTGTGCCGCCACTGGTGTGTTGTCACTGTGGTAGGACGGGGCATTACTTAAACCATAGTGTGTCTGGCTGAAGCTCAACTTATGTGGTGGTCTCCCAGTCCTCCTCCGTGTAGTCCACCCACACCTCTGCAGAAAGGGCAGAGTAGAGAGACCAGTTCATTTCTCCCTACAGTGTGCCAGTGCTCTTGTCTGTCTGACTGTTCCCGCCCTCCGTTGGAAACAAATAGTATCTACATAAACACTGCGCCATGGAAAAATGTATATCACAAACCCGGAAGTGAGCAAGATAAGGGGAAGCCAGCATTGCAAAAGGGCGTGGGAATATGAAGAAAGACTCCCTGAGATATGCTGCCTTCTTTTCTTTCACCAGATAATAAAAAAGTGATATACAAACATGTTTGAATCAATATTACCCATTCGCAAATCTTTTGTGAAGGCTTTCATTGTCTTTGAGTTTGCTTATGTCATTAGCGAAGCGGATCATCCTTAGGCAAATCAGATTTGATACCTACCCCCAAAACACTGTTATTTATTTATTTGGTTTGTGTGGGTGTAAATTGACTGGTTAGATGATGATCTCTTCAAAGAAAGTACTATGCTGTAGCAGTAAAAATATTTCTGCAGAAATCTATAGTTGTATTTTTAACTCAAACAGATAAAGAAGCATCTCCAATGTCTGTACACCAAACGTTCACACCCCTCGAATGAGAACACAAAAAAGTTCAGATGAGTTCTTACTTCTCACTATTGAGGGGTATCTTGAGTTCTTGTGCCACATTGAGCTGCAGAACCTATATATAAACATACCCCTCAGTGGCCTGCCGTTTGGATGTACTAGACTGGGGTGAGGCCAAGTCATACAAATTATTCTGGGGACAAAGATTTTCCACAGCCGCGGTCTGTGCAGGTAACAGCGGTGGAGCGGTGGGACCGGGTGAAGGGGGATTTTGAGGGACGATGCAGAGGGAAAATTAAATAAATAATTCATTTTCCCTCTGCATCGTCCCTTGATATCCCCTCCTTATCCGGCCCCACCGCTGTTACCTGCACAGACCGTGGCTGATTTTCCAATATGGTAGGCAGCGGTTGAGGCAGGATTTGTGCTAGAAAGGTTGAAAGGTGGGGTACCTTGGGGAAACTTACATGATACCGGGGTACCTTGGAGATGAAGGGTGAGGTGGAGTAACACGGTACCTGCAAAGAAATAACATTTAAAAAAAACAAATGTAGGGCCTGCGAGGGGTTGGACAACCTTGTGCTGCACAAAACTGAAGATCAAGCACAGACGGCAGTTGTCCGCCCTCAGACGGTGGGGTCCAGGGCCTTTGGCCATGCACAGTAGTGTGTTGGTGTAGGTCCTGGTTGGTGGTCAACCACCTGCTGAACAGGTCGTGTGCAGTGTGGGGTTGACTGCCCAAGCAGGTTGGGTGGAAGGCATGGCAAGAAGCCAGCTACCCGCTGCACACAGCAGAGAGAGAGTTGGCTGAATATGATTAAATAAAAATCTGAAATTCACTGGAAAAAAACAACATTATAGTTAGGTATGGTAATTTAATTTTCTATTATGTTTCAAAACATAACAAATTCACTGAAAATACCAAAGGTTAAAGTGACTTTATAATTTGGTATGGTAATAAGATGTTAGATTATGTTAAAAAACACAAAAACTGTAAATTCCCTGAAAAACAAAAGTTTAAAATAACATTATAGTTAGGTGTTGAAATAAGATAAAAACTAAACAACCAAAAAGCACTGAAACTCACTAGTTATAGTTTAATGCTTAAACTATAACTTGCACCCCCACCATGAGCTGCTTATGACTTCACCTGTTGCATCACTGATGACATGTTAAATGGCATAATTTATGACATTTCTGATGACTTCTTAAATGACATAATTGACATCACTGATGACATTATACAATCCTTTTGACACTGTCTTATAGAGTTTGTGGACTTGAAGTAATTCAACACACTACACCTGTGGACACTTTTCTATTCACCATAATGGGATTACCCTAACAAAGACTTCATTTGACCTGCTACTTTAAGTCAAGAGGTTGATAGATATACATTTGCTACTGAAAAGACCCTTTATGGATAACCCCGTAGTTTAGTGAAATGCACTACAGACATTCCTGATATGAGCACAATGGCCTGCAGCCCTATAGCCATGCTAACAACACCAGTGTGAGATGAATCACCTCGAAGTGGGACACTCCTACATTCTATATTATTTATATAACTTCCATGCCTCATAATCTTTTTTGATGTTCTGGAAATAAACATCCACTCCTTATAAATGTCCTGGCTACATAGAATGTGTCCAAAGCATTGTATTGCAACTATTTTGCATGGGCAGGTGCTCAGATACCCACTGATGGATAATCTAGTAGCAGCAGAAGCTTTGCCCTTTCTCACAGATTTTTTGGAACAGGCTTTGGCTTTAGGCAACTCCCAGTCTTTACCTTATTTGGCATGAAGTAATACGTGTACCCTAAACTTTAGTGATTTATAAATGGTGCTCGATATAACTTTCAGCATACACAATCAGCCTTGCCTCCAGGGCTTAGGCTTTTTCTATGCTATGGACCCACACATGCACACTCAGTAAGTTTATGCTGTATATGACTATTGTTAAACCTGTCAGCTTTAGGGTGGTCTTCCCACTGCTAACCAGTGCTAATGGGTGTTTTCTCACTCTACATAACATGGTAATATTGGCTTAAACCCAATAAGCATATTTAATTTACTTGTAAGTCCCAAGTAAAGTGGTACTACATGTACCGTGGGCCTGTAAGTTAAATGCTCCCCGTGGGTCTGCAGCACTGAGTGAGCCATCCACTTAAGTAGCCCTCTTAAACATCTAGGGCCTTCGGGATTCAAAAAATGTACAAACCAATACTCTAATCAAACATGCTTCATGAACCAGAAGTAAGCTCTTCCCAAACGCACAGATTGCACTTGCGTATAGATATATAAACTTGAAACTATCTGGCCCATGAACATGGCTCACTAACTAAGTCCGGAAAAGCACTTTCTACATCATGCAAGCCCTATGATGAATTTTCCACCACCTATGATTTTCTGAGAAATTTCAAACTACCACTGTCATTGTGATATCTCATCGAGAGTGTCGGTCCAGCGGTTTCCGGCTGACTAGAACGCATCGAAGCCAGCCAGAATCCACCATCCTAGATAGGATGAGTACAATACATGTGTCTGATCACCTGTGCACACCCTTGGGTAGCTTGGCACTGAGCAGTCAGGCTTATCCTCAGGGCCCAAGTGTAAAGTACTGGCACAACACGACCCTCGCAACACACTGTGTGCGCCACAAAAAGACTCTGCACCCTATGGATTAAAACACTGGTCTATGTATTACACAATATCGCATACCCCCAACTGTTGCAATGGTCAAGCAATCACAGGTCTTTGACTACGTCTTTTGATCCCAGCCCCTCAGTCACTCAACTACACCAGCCAACGATACACATTGCCCGTGCTGATGCCATGTTTATTAGATTGAACGAACCATATAAAATGGAAAGAAACAGCTACTTAATTTCGTCCATCCCGTTTAGACCTCAAGGCACCCAGCAGCACCTGCCTGAGTGCGGGATCGCTATCCCCCCGTAGACAAAAGGTTATTACCCAGGAAGCTGGCACACTTCAAAGCCGGGAGAATTGTTTCCCCTCAAGAGGAGATGCGAGCTGCCTTCGCTCCTGACAGTCAGATTGAAATCCCTCGGGCCCGTCGTGATTTTCTCCACAAGACATTACCTTGCGGTGTTGGCCCAGGGAGAGGGAGTCAGCAATCTCGGATGGAGGCTGAGATATCAGGCACTGTCAACATCCTGATCTGGAGGTCGAAGACAGTCTAAGCTCCTAGCTCAGGTCCCACAACACCACTCAAACACCACACACTCTGGAGTGCAAGCTAGCACAGGTCCCCTGGTTGCAAGCACGTGTCCCTTGGACTCTGCAAGCTTCCCCCACACTACTCGAACTCCTCATGTCCCGGCACCTCAGGTGGGCTGCTGATCTTTACAAGCACACATCTCTGCACTATGTGATGATGGTGTAAGTCAGGATGGTCCTTCTCTCAACTGACGAGCACTTCCACCCATTTCTATCGCCCCCTGTGCTGTCCTTATGATCTAGTGGAAATGGAGAGATCCTTTGTGTCTCTGGAATCTCGTGGACAGGAGGCCAGCCAATCAGACCTTGGAGAGTACCTAGGGACCCGGAACATGGCAGTTAGCACTTAGCTGCCACGCAACGTCCATGCAAAATCTACCAAGTGATATTTCCCTTCCTGGAGCATGACAAGCTACAGGCTATCACAAGTCTACAGATAATCCAGTTGCAGCCCCTCCTGCACTAATGATTCCTCTTGTCCATGTCCCAGCATCCAACTAGCGTAGTATGCTTCCAAATCAAAAAGCGTCTCTCACTTCTGAGGCCAGCGCCCCAGTAGTTATACCCGCAATGGCCTTTGAAGATGCGTTCAGTTCAAAATGCCACATTTGCACAGGCCCTCTCTAAATTTTGTCCTGTCTGCATACTACCCCAGGAGGTTTGATCAATATCTTTAGTGGGGCCAAGACCCTGGCCTTTGGAATGTAGGTCCATCCCAATTTCACCCCCTATTACCATCCCAGAAAGGCCCCTCAGCATCAGAGATCTTCAGTTTCCCTTGAGTCCCTAGTTTATGGCCTTCTATCAGAAATGCACAGATGTAGCTGCCTCCCCAGCACCCAGATGTAAATTGGAGACATGCTGACAGGCACACAGAGCCATGAGCATGCCCACTTTCCCATAGTGATATTTCCACATACATAATGTCGCATCCACTTGCACTTCCAGAGAGGATTCACCATTATGAACTCATCAATATAGAACACTATACTGCTACTATTCTTCACATAGGAAATACTGCTCAATAGACTTTCCCTACATTCTGCCATGCTCATCCAATGCAAGAAGCAGGCTCTGTTGTACTGAACACACCATCCTGTGCCCCTTGCATGTAACGCACACACACACAGGGTCATAACATCAGCCATTGGCCCAGGATCGGGGAACAACCTTTACAACGCAACTTTTACAACGCACTACACTTACAACGCATTTTTTACAACGCAACATCCACTACAACGCATTCCATTACATAGCATGACACTACAACGCATTTTTAAAAACTACCTTTACAACGCATTCCATTACATCGCATACTACCTTTACAACGCATACCATTACAACGCATAATATTACACTACACTATCCAACACTTACCCTACTATTGCACCCCCTGGAGTTAGAATAGTAATTTTTACCCCTATACTATCCAACACTTACCCTACTGTTGCACCCCCTGGAGTTAGAATAGTAATTTTTACCCCTATACTATCCAACACTTACCCTACTGTTGCACCCCCTGGAGTTAGAATAGTAATTTTTACCCCTATACTATCCAACACTTACCCTACTGTTGCACCCCCTGGAGTTAGAATAGTAATTTTTACCCCTATACTATCCAACACTTACCCTACTGTTGCACCCCCTGGAGTTAGAATAGTAATTTTTACCCCTATACTATCCAACACTTACCCTACTGTTGCACCCCCTGGAGTTAGAATAGTAATTTTTACCCCTATACTATCCAACACTTTCCCTACTGTTGCACCCCCTGGAGTTAGAATAGTAATTTTTACCCCTATACTATCCAACACTTACCCTACTGTTGCACCCCCTGGAGTTAGAATAGCAATTTTTACCCCTATACTATCCAACACTTACCCTACTGTTGCACCCCCTGGAGTTAGAATAGTAATTTTTACCCCTATACTATCCAACACTTACCCTACTGTTGCACCCCCTGGAGTTAGAATAGTAATTTTTACCCCTATACTATCCAACACTTACCCTACTGTTGCACCCCCTGGAGTTAGAATAGTAATTTTTACCCCTATACTATCCAATACTTACCTTAAATGCAATTTAATATTATGCGTTGTAATGGTATGCGTTGTAAAGGTAGTATGCGATGTAATGGAATGCGTTGTAAAGGTAGTTTTTAAAAAGGCGTTGTAGTGTCATGCTATGTAATGGAATGCGTTGTAGTGGATGTTGCGTTGTAAAAAATGCGTTGTAAGTGCATGCGTTGTAAAAGTATGCGTTGTAACGACATACATCCCCCAGGATCATAACCAAATTCTCGCACGGATGGTCGTAAGGACTGAAATCTGCCATTTGTCTACAGTGAATTCTACTCATCAGCGGAAGTACATGTTTGTAGCAAGATGATAAGAGCAGCAACCACCAATCCAGCAGAACACAAAAATACTTCTATCATAGTCCACACTTGTATTTCCACACCCTTCCAATCAGACACAACAACGCCTTAGACGCTTAAACAGCTTGTGCAATGTAATGTAATGTAAAGGAATCTTGTATAGCACATGCTGTCACCCTTCGGGTATCCTGGCGCTTTAACCTACCGAGTTGAAAAAGGTACCTGTAAATGATTTGCCCGGGGATTCATGGCACAGATTACTTCTACCTAGGAAACAGCCAGGTCTTCAGCCTCTTCCTAAATGGAAGCGTAGAATGAATTTGCCTGATGTCTGAGGGGAGTTCATTCCATAGCCGTGAAGCTGCTACGCCAAAGGCTCTGCCACCAGACTTCCTTTTCGTAAACCTTGAGGTGTTTACCACTTGCTGAACGAAGAGTTCTCATGGGGGCATACCAGGTGAATTTCCTCTGCAGGGGTTCTGGGCCCATTCCGTGTACTGCTCTGAACACAATACAGAGGGATTTAAATTGTATCCTCTGGTGAACTGGCAGCCAGTGAAGGTCCTTCAGGGCCATAGAAGTTGAGGAACTACGCTGCCTGTTCAGAGCTAATTTGGCCGCTATTGACTGCATCCTTTGCAACTTCTGTATCGTTGATTTTGAAGCACCCAAGTACAGTGAGTTTCAGGAATCCAGCCTGCTCAAAATCACACACCTCACGACTTGTGATCTAGTGGCGGCAGGCAAGAGCGGCAAAATCTTTCGTAAAGCTCTGAGCAGGGAGAAACATGTGCTAACTGTTTTACTGGCTTGTGACTTGTGACTCCATCTGCAGGTTGCGTGCTTGTTCTGTTCCACTCATGTGCAGGGACATGCCTCAATAAAAATGAACTGTTATCTTCATGTATTCAGTGGCGGCTCCCACGGGTAACACTGCGGGGCAGTGAGGCGGAGTGGGGCCATATGGGGAAGTGGAGAGTAAAGACATAAATAAATCTACGTACGTTGCGCTCGCTGCGTGCAAGGTAAGTGGTTTTATTTCTTTACTCTCCACTTCTCCCGTCATATGTCAAACTCCACTATCCCCCACCCAGCCCCTGCCCCACCCCTGCCTCACCGACCCACAGCGTTACCTGTGTGAGCCCCCACAGCATGTATTGCATTAAAACACCTCCCACATAGACCACACTTGGAACACACATGCCTTCAAACAGACATATCAATACTATAAAGCGAAAGCATTCCTTCCCTAGTGCCTCATTCCTTGACGATATTTGGGAGGACAAAAACACCACTCTGGTTATCGATCACAAAACCGAAAAATGTAATACATAGGCAATTCTACTTTCCAACATCCTTCCAACACCTTGCAGAATAACATACTATAAGCCCACCTGCAACTTCCTTACAATAGGCAAATCTACCCTTTAGAAGGTAGCCTTTGGGAATTTTATCCCCATGAGCATTTTTTAATATAGCCAGAATGTACATTTTGAAACACTATTTTGCTGTCTAAAATATAGAATTTCACCACAATGACATTTGTATGTTTTATATGGATATTTATGTGACCCAGTCTAAGATAATAATTATCTTAGAAAAATAAATAGGATTTATTTGTGTTAAAATAAAAATATTACAGGCACATTTTGGTAGGAAAGGCAGTGCTCGGCCTAAGAAGACCTGTCTTGGTTCCTTGCTTTCCCACTCGAACAAATTGTGCGATCTTGGACAACGTTACTCTAACTCAGTTCCATTATCCTACGACCTTAACAATGCCTTCCAGTTTGCAGAGTGAGGTATTAACAGTACTGATAGAGAGTAAGCAGGCATAAGAGAGGTCACACAAGTTTGCATAACATAATCCTAACATAAAATCAGACACAAGTAAGGTGCTACGCTGTGCAAAGATTTCAATAATGATAAGTCTGAAGCTCGTGTGTTGATTACGAGTAATTCTCCATTCTACCTAGTTCCTGCTGGACCCACCTACCTTCTCTCTCCTCATGCACACAAACAGCACTTCTCCCCACTTCCTGACCTCTTCGGGGACTAGTATATTCAATGTAGAGTACCTGGCATCTCTGCTCTTGGCTGACGGAAGCCCCTAATCTGCATGCTATGCTGGTCTCCACCGATCCCCTTGAGGCTTGCACTCAATATGGTTGACATCAGGGTGGGGTCCAGCAACATCTACACACAACTTTGGTTATCAAGCATGTAAATAGCAGTTTGGAGTTAGCAGAATGCAGAAACATTGGAGCAACAAAAAGAAATCAAATCAATCTGTTATACGGAATGTTATAGACTGGAAGATTACACAAAAAGACACAAAATATTTGAATGAGCATGACCATGAACAAAATAATGGGTTTTTCTATGCCTCTTATATTCTGAAGATGATTTTTAAACTCTCTTATTGATTTATTGTCTTTATTTATTTTGTGTTTGCGACTCTGGGCATCATCCACTGATCGTTGGGTGCCTAATTCAAACCACTGCACACTTTCCCCGACCAGGGAAATGTGTCCTATCTGGTTCCACTACTTCCCAGTGTCTACTGACTTCTTTACTTTAGCCAAAAGCTTCAATGTTTTATATCTTGCATTTCACATACTTGATTTTATAGTCACTACTTGTTGATTCTCTAAATCGTATAAAATTATTTGAGAGTAATTCAGTGATCAGATGAAATAAGTGTAACTGGAAATTAATCTAGTACAGTAGCCCCGTATTTACCAGTTGAACCAAAAACCAGGCTGAAAAAAGCCAGATGGAATCCGTTACAAGTTTGATCATATGCATCTTTCCCACTTACGCAGCAGATAATGTGGTCCTATTTCTATCTACATATAAGCAGAAGCGCTTCAAAAGGAAGTAAACTGAAATTCAACAACTGAACAACTGTGGACGCCATGATTAAATGATGTAGGAAAAATGCTTATCTAAATTGTATACCTTCTAAACATGCATTATAGATAGATACGCAACAGGTACAAAAATGTAGAAAGAACTGACAATTAAATTAGGTTAGATTTGAAAATAAAAGAATTACTGTATATTTGCTTGGTGGGCTATTGAGAAGTATGTTGTTGTAACTAAATTTACTACATGTCTAAATGAGTAAATTCGCCTCATCTATGTAGTGGGAGCTTTAGCCTATCTTACTGAACGCACCTTATGTGCAAATCAAAGTTACTTCATACACTTTTCATTACTGAGAGCTATCGTCTTGTTGAATGTGAATGTGTCCATGCAAGAAATGCATGAGTAACTGATATTGCTCCGATGAGCACATGATCATTAACAAAATAAAATAACTGCACAACATTTATAAAAAACAGGATAACTTCACCCATTCATTAAGTCCTTCTAGGCTGGCATCCAACTTTCCAATTTCTTCATCAAAAAAAGTTATCTGTAAAGCAATTATTTGTTTCTATCAATTCTAGGTTTCCATTTTCAGATATTTTAAATGGCTGATTTTATGACTCTTGTCATTCAAATGGACTGCCATTTTCTTCTTCATTGTTAGTCTTTATATTAGTTATATGGTCTGTTATAAAGACTTTTGTTTGTTGTTCTGTTTTGTGAGCATAGACAAGACCAAAAAGGCATGGACAAAGGTAGACAACATTTTGTGTATCACAAGTAGATGTAGCTCTAAGTGATATTTTTGTCTCTTTGTATTGATGTGCAGGTTCTGATCCTTTGATAATATTATTGCAAATCCACAATTGTGACATTGAGTAATTTCTTTATGTTCAACTGGCTGTTGTCTAGTGCATTGCTTGTTCTGTACTAAAATGTCTTTGATATCCCTAGTGCATTTGGTATGTGAAGATTGTTTGCTTATTGAACAAACCTTTGAAATCCTGTTCCTTTTTCAATATTTATCAATGTTTTAATATTGTTTGCTTAATTTTCTTGCTGCTCGAAGAATATTTTGAATTGTACATATACCATTCTGTTTTCTTTGTTCTTGCTTTTGGTGTTCAGTAATAAGTCTGTTCGTAATTTTATATCTGCACATTTGGATGCTTCCAGAATAATTTCTGTTGGCAAACTTCCAACACGTCTTTCTTGGCTATTTCATACTGGTCTGAGCTGGAAACTAATCTTTTTGTTCTGAGAAGTTGCAAATAGAGTAGGTCCTTTTTAACGAATATTGATGGACCCCGTTATTCTGAAGCAAGTTTGTGTGATCTCTTTATCCAGAATTATCTTAACAGGTGATTTGTTTAGAATTAATTTCATGAATAAAACCTATCCGTTCATCAATTTGGTTGAATATTTTTGTATCTTGCTCAAGAAAAGATCCTTTACCTTTCCAAGATAGCTTATTCTTCATATTTAGCCATAAACGAAGTTGTGTGGCTTGGAGCAGCACAATTTCCCGTTGATCACCATTGATTTGAAAGTCAAACTTTGTTTTCCATTCGAAGTATCTGTGATATAAGGTACAATGTAATAATTCTAAGATGACTATCCTTTTGTACTCTGTTATTTCAGCACTCAGAAGTGCCCACTCTATTGCTTCTATTCCTAAGCTATTTGGGATAGGTGTATACAGGACTTTAGCATTAAAAGTCCATAACCATAAATCAGAAATTTTTTGCAGATTAAAATTATGTAGATTATGTAGCTTCTAAATCTGTTGCACCATCGGTTGTAGATGATGATCCAAATATGTGCCTACAGGTTCATGAATTGAACCAATCCCAGACAAAATAGTTCTGTTCGGGGGATTTCTTGCATGTTTATGCACCCGAAAAGGCTTTGTTTATTGTAAAGAAATTAAAAAAAATGTTTGCTTTAAAGTTTTATTAAAAATATAAAAATTGATCTCCTGTAAAGAGAAGCTACAGGTATTTGAGGCTCCCTGCTGGGCAGCTTTGTGGTGAAAAGGAACCGGCCAACTCTACCACATTTATTGTAAAGCAACCAGCAGCAGGAAAAGCTTGATAGCAGTGACGACTGATCTGCTGCAAGGTTCCAGTGGCAGAGACTGAGCACCACTGGCTCTGTCAGTCCTTTCAGTGTCCTGGATATTAAAACCCGCCCGGGACTCCGTGCACGAAGACCAGCAACATGAATTGTGAAGCATTTTACATTTGGAATGCAAACAATTGGTTTGAAAAGGTAGTCATCCAGTGCAATTGTGGCGATTAATGCTTTGGCAAATTAAATGTGTTAGTTTCAATTTGAAAATGCATTTAATTACATTGACCTGACCAAGCGCCAAACAGGTTGCACAACAGGAAAGAGAAGCGAGCAAGGGAAGTGGAGGTTGCCTCTGTGACACCCCCAATCCCATTAGCTTTGCCACTGATGCAATGGATAGTGGAACTCAATGACATCGCAAGGCCATTAACCTCACCTACCCTACTCCCGCAAGACCCTCCTATTTACCGCTCAGTGACCAGAGTAAGGGGTGGAGATCACTGGATGTACACAGGGATGTTAAAGCCCTTATTTTATTTTCTGTTTCTGCTGCTGCCTGCGTGACCATTGAAGCCAGGGTTTCAAGAACAATGCAAGGTGTACAAAATAACCAGACAGGCATAGAGTTGCTACCACTGGCTACTCTTTATTGACACCCATCTTGGTTTCCTTCTCTAATGGCATAGGTGAGCTCAAATAGATAGTTTGGCATGCTTCTAGATGAATTCCCAGTATGCAACATTCTGACATTTTCCACCATTTTTATGTGTTCTTCTTTTCATTCAAACAAACACCACAAGTATGATATTCAGAACTGAACATAAACTTTACAATGATGCAGTTAAGTTTATTTGTAGGGATGACATGTATCAATGTACCCTGAGCAATTCCTCCTGCTAGTTTGCTTTGAGTCTTCTTCAGTCTATTGTCTCTACTTAGGTTCTGTGCATACATTTGCATGAGTTCAAGGCTTGTTTCTATTGCTTGTATGATCTATTCCAGATTTAGTTGTGTCTTTTCCTGTTGGGAGTGTCATGGCTCCGGTCTCAGTGGATACAGTAAGACCATTAGCATTATTATTTTTTTCAGTTACGTATATTCTCCTTCCTATTAAAAGGAGAAGCATGGGTTGATGTTTATAAAACCATAACATTGAAACATTGGCAATTGGTAAGATTCTAAGTTAAAGTCCTTCAAGATCATATTCAGGACAACAACAAAATCTCACAATATACATTCCAGCCATCTAGGCAATAAGCTGGTTTTCTTCTGTATTCTGCCTCATGTCCACACAATGCTTTAGTCACTACTCCTAGTTCTATCTTGAATTGCAGTCAGATTCTTTCAGGAAGCCTGAGCAGTTAACTGAAGATTAAATATAGACACGTGTATGGTCCCTTGCTTTGCAGTATAAAAGCTGCCATGTTCTGCGCTAACTAGAGTTGTTCCTCCAGCACAAGAGCAATCTCTGCTCAAACACTTTAATCAATCTTGCAGACATGAAAGGGTGAACCAGCCCGTCAGGATTTAACTCTATATATAAACAGACATTGTACAGTAATCCAAAAGAGAAGTAAAAATCTTAGGCAGAGCCTTGGTGTGATTCATGCCTTCAGCAACCGGGGTCAGAAAATTACAATAGGATTCTATGAGCTCTCTTGATGGTAGAGCCACATATGAACACCCACAGGAGTCAGTCCTATCACCATTACTCTTCAGCATGTACATAAGTTTATTGTACCACATTACAGAACAACACTTAGTGCAGTTCCAAATTAATGGGGACAGTGGCCACGTACATCTGAGTATCAAGCAACCACCACACACAGCCTGGACAAGATCTTTCCATTGATCCAGAGTTTGAATGGGTCCAAAACTGAAGTTCTTTGCTGGGAAGGCACAAGGGACATATCTGTTCCACTCCAGTGGCCCTTCTCAATTAGATAACCCAAGTCCTAAACATAGACAAAGCAGAAATCTGGGTAAGAATTTTGACTGTGATCCACGGTTGGGCCAACTGCTAACTATTTATAATCTGGAGGATCTTTCTTTGTAGACTGAGAGTTAAAGGGAGTTAGCATGAGTCAAACTATCTAAGAAACAGTGCAACCGATTTGGCTACACTATGAGGACTAGGAATAAGAGAATAGCGTTAGGAGGTTTTATTACTAGTTAACAGTCAAGTTTATGGAAATGAATCTCAAGACTATGCTGTAAAGATACAGAATAGCAACAGGCTAGCCAAACCTCCTGAAGAAGTTCAGGTGCATCAGCATGAGACAAACAAGAAGTTCAGACACTGCAATACAGAAAATTAGCAATAGGATCTGGTGTTCAGAGAAGAGCCTCCACTTCTCCCTCCTACTCATGAATAATGTCTAAAGTTGTGTAATTTAGAGTCTAAACCATCAAAGGTGATTAAGTCTAATAGGGTCTCAAAAAGTTGGGAAAATGCAAAAAAAAGAGGAAATTGCGGGAAAGGTCAGCTTTGCAGAATCTTGATCAAGAGTCTTCTAGTGATAGGGAAATAAATGTTAGCCTAAGCCACACTCAGCGAAACATCAAAGGGAAAGCTAAGAGGTCTGTAACTCTCAAGGTCCAAAGGAATAGTGGCACAATCAACCTGTGAGAACTCCAGTTAATACCACACAAATCAACCCCCTTTGTCCATGCCATCAGGGGCTCCATTGTCCTTTCCGTTCTCATGTTGTGAGCAGCAACCTTGGCAGATTCTCCCAGACCACACCTGTGAACAATGTTGACCATGGGTACCGTACGACTCTCAATACTTTACAAAATAGGGATTGTCAATTCATGCTCTGGCTCTCCATGTTCTTGTCAAGGTCCTCTTCTCAGGCTCTCCATCAAAAATACAGGGTTACATCTATTCAAAAGAACAAAGCAGGTGAACGCACCTGCAAGAAAAAGACGTGCAAGCAGAAACAGAAAAGCAGTATTTTATATAGAAAGAAATCCAAGCCTACTTAAGTTAACTTTAAACATATGATTCAACGGTGCACATATAATACATACTCATGTGTGCACATACAACTACGAACAAATAAAAGATATCAATACATAAATTCAAAATTAGATTCTTGTTAAATTTTAAGTAAATGGAAAATAACTTGGAATTCATGAACATAAATGTAAGTGTGAACTATATTCTAAATGCAAATGTGAAAACATTAGTGCACACGTTTCTACAAATCTTTCTCGTTTCTGAAGTAAATACATTTTAATAGTGTGAGGATGGTTATCAAGTTCCGTAAAGACTGAACTTCATATAGATATTATTAGGGCACACAGTGTAAATAGTGTCAGGTACATGTAAATTGTGCACTTCTGGTATATGAAAGGAAAGAGCCAAAATTATACTGCTTCTACTATAACCTTCCTTTCAACCCTTTAGTAGATGCAGTGGTCAGAGGGAAAAGCGTTCAAGACTCCCAGCTCCGCAGAGACATTCTACTTTGTCAAATGCAGTACAGGTATTGCAATTTGGTTTACAGTAGCCTAACCAATAAGTAATTCAATGCACTGCAAGAAGTGCAAATGAGGGTGGCTGTCAACTGGAAGGGACACAAGTAGATTTAATAAGCAGTCTATTGACTCCTGCGTGAAGTCATGGATAAACACATGTGACTCATGCAAAACAATTATAGCATAAGGCGATACGACAAAAGCAGAAGTTGAGCTATACCGGATCCCTCTCGGAATCTCTATTGAAACAATTCACAAACCACCGTCAGAAGACATTCAAAGGACAAAAGAAAGCAGGCAGACCCATAACAGCAAAAGATCACAAACTTCGAAACACCCCCAATCCATCAGGAATCCTCAAAAAACCTTCCTACTGAAGCAAACTAATGACTTAGGACGAATGTAGCATTGGTTGGGTAAATTGATCACAGTCCTAAGACATTGGCATGCTGTACCTGCTTTCTAACACTGCTCCCCCACTGTTGCCATTCTTTGATATCTTACCAAGAGGTCCGCCATGTGTGTGCTCATCTACAGCAAACCCTTCTGAAGTGGCCCGCATGTGTTACGCTCGCGCTTTACAATATAGTTCAAATAAATATTCTGCTAAAAGAAATGACTTCTCCACCAGTTATGTTAATACATGTATCCCAAAATATTTCATAAATTTTCATTTTAAAGTTTTCTTCTATATTTTTCCAGTCTCTGTGACCTTTAGATAGTGTCTGTGAGAAGAGCAATAAATGGCATTTTACCTAAATGAATACACCTCTAATTACAGACATTTTCCGTAGCTCAGGGAACTCCTCCAAGAGTAATGGAGGCCTTCAGTTCTTCTGAGGGAATGGTCTAATGACAGGAATTCCACGCAGAGGGAGGGACAGGACAGCCCACTGAAAAGATAGTCTTATCTGGGAGCTTTTCTTTGAACGGTAGTAGCTGAAACCGAGGAGCACGCTCCCGAATTCCGAAAGATATATTTATCAGGGCGATTTCTTTTTCCCAAGACTGGAAACCAAGTTGCATCCATCCTTCCTTAATCCCACCTGCCTTCGTTTTAGAAATGATGATAAAAAGATTGTCATTCATATGTTTTAATATGCATTTGTTACTGTTTTAATTTAATATTGGAACTCCAGAACCATTTTTTTTAATTTTACAATTGATATAGTACATAGGTCTGCAATGTCTCTTTCGTTTTTTGTTTTTATTTTTGAAACTGCAGTAAGTTAAAACTCAGCTTTCAAAATGGCTTTGTTGATCTTTTTTTAATTATAATTATTACGGAGATATCTACCGAAGCATCTTGGCGCTAGGAAAAAGCCTTAAGCAAAGACAGACACAACAATTAAAAACCACAAGACACCAAGGGGACGAAAACCAGGCACATAAATGGGCTTTTACTTCCATTTCTAAATGCTGAAAAATTGTGCACGCTTGTCTGACATCTTCATGACTTTCGTCGAGCCCAGTGGTGCAACACAGCCCCCCCCCCCCCCCGCAGTCCCCGCGGTGCAGGGGGTGGGGCAAGCTCCAGGGTGCCCCCTCAGCACAGTACTGTGGCTGTGGAGCTCCTAATTGAGTCCGGAGGGGGCCCCTCCATGTGCCTGGCAGGGTGGCCGCCTCAAGTTTTTTTTTACGCCAGTGGTCCCAGTGGTCCACAACCAGACCCTCCTCTCCTGTGAAATGCAGGTTCATATAATACTTTTATTTCATTCTGCCTTTTGATGTGAGAGGAAGTTCATATGGTGATTTTGGGGCCATGTTGATGTGCTGCAGTCTTATATTTACCCTAGATGCAAGTGAGATGACTCAGGGGCATATCTACAAGGCGGCGATAGAAAATTATCGCCGCTTTTGCGGCCGTTTTCGGCCGAAAAGCAGCAATAATTTTATCGCCTAATTAACAAGGTCACGCTAACGCGTGAAACCTTGCTTTAGCGCACGAAATCTTAACGCCCAGCTTTGCATCTCTAATGAGATGCAAAGCGGGTGTTCCAGACCTAACATGACAGGAGAAATGTCGCTAAGCGGCATTTCTCCTATCATCAAGCCCCACGCTATGAAGCATAGCGGCAATAAAAGTAGCGATAACCCCTGTTATCGCTACTTTCCTTACGCCTGCTTCAGGACTGACTTAGCCATGATATCCTATGGAAGGTGGATATCATGGCTAAGTTTGTGAGTCCCTATCATCAAGCTAATGCCACATTGCGTGTGATTATCGCTGGGATCCCAGCGATAATCTCACGTTAGGCAGTTAGCGCTAGGATTTTTATCGCTTTTGAGATAAGCGTTGCTAATAGCACGCTATCTCAGCGATAAAAATCCACGCTAGCCGGCGATAATTATCCTAGCGCTAAGTGCGCTTAACGATAATTATCGCCAGTTGCTGTTGATATGCCCCTTGGTTGGGAGACAGGCAGGGGCTGCAGACAGAAGCCTGGTCCATAACTGCCCACCCACGCCAGCACTACGGAGCAGCAGACAATGCTTCCGATCAAGTCCCCAGACTCCCCTCCCCTAAGCTGCCCTCCTGGACTCCAGCCCAACTCCCATGAGCATCCCTGCAGATATTTACTGCCCCCTCAGAGCGGGTGCTAAATATCTGCCTTAAACTCCCCAGAGCTGTGATTAAAGACCCCACAAATCCAAGTTTGACAAGTTATTCCCCATTCTTCGGAGTGTGACTTGCAATCCTCTTTAACTCAGGGGGAGATATCAGCTGGTATCCTTAATTAAGGCCCTGGTATCACCCTAGGGAATTAACGGGGAAGTGGTAAGGAGGGTCCATAGTCCGATCCCTTAGAGTGGGACAAAGAGTGAGTGGGTTTTCATCTATGGTGCAGATTGTAAAGCAGGTCGTCTCGAGGCACCCAGGGGGGATTAAAGGCATTAGTTTGGGAACACCAGAACTTGAAGCCTTACACAGCAGTACTGCCTCCTCGCACACTTCCCTCCATGTGCACCAAAGTAGCTCAGCTGGATAAAAATAGAATTTAGACTACATACATGAACATTCAGTTGTTGGCCTCTCTGGTGGGATTGACGAAATCAGTACTATTGCTGTACCTTGTGTACTATTCTTTCGAATAATGATATCTATTTATTTAGATTTAACTGGTGCTCTACAAGTTAGCGATTAGCGTTTGGCGACACCACCATTTTGTGGTAGTTTCTGTTGTCCGTATTTTTCTTCTTAAGATGTGAAAAAGAATACATGTCTGTAGCAATGGAAAAACAGTGCAGCCGGAAAATGGAAAAGTATGCTTAAGGGAAGGAGCTCTTTCTTATTTTGAGTTTCGGGCCCGCTGGTGAGTTAGCAGTGATGCTTCACGCAGGTCAATAACAGGATCGAGCGGGACACTATTTGATGTAATTCACTGCTAAATAAATACGTCCTTCTGTTCCACTCTTGCTGGCCGGTGGCATGTGTGATCGCATCCAAACAATACGAAGCACCACTCACTCCGGCCAGTTATAAAACCGGAACTTAAAATCTTGCTCAGATTCCAAAAGCGCTTTGAGGCATTATTAACGATTGTAATGTGCTACACAGATGCACTTAACGTACCATGCAAAGGTCTAGAGGGAAAAGGGTCGGAGATCAAAGTGCTCATGAAAATAGTCAAAAGAACTCTAAACCGGAAGTATTTTGACCTCTAGGGACGGCATGTACAGTGTACGGCCTTGAGGGTCCGATCCGTGAGATTTATTTTTGCAATCTCGTTGACATTGTCAATATATTTCATTTAAACGTTCTTTTTTTGTAATTGTATTCCTCGTGGATATCCTTAACATCCGGCAAGGACCCAGCTCTCCTGCACCCACGTGGACATCCCTGTCGTAAACCAAGCAATCGATTGGTTCTGTGTGTTCCTAGAGGTAATGACGTACAGCTACCCAGAGTTCATCAATTTTGCAGCAAATGTACAATGTTGTGAAGGCCAGTCAGGCGGATGGATTCAGACCCCGGGGCAGGGATTCTCGCAGCATGATGAATGCGTGTGTATTTAAAATTATTCACAGGGAATAGCTCACAGTGGCAGCCATGAACCGTAGCTCCCAGCGTGGCCTAGCTGCGCGGAGCATCCTTTCACGCTCTCAGAAGATGGATCCGTTCCAGGTGTCTCGGGCGGTGGGAAAGTTCTCTCTCGGCGCTGTCCCCCAGCCCCTCCTCCCTCTTCCAAACTCCTCACTCCCCCTCCCCCCTCCAGGAGATACCGTTACGCCATGGTATGTAGTGATGCGTGCTCCAACCAGACTCCATGCCAGTTCTCGCTGCCAAGAGGTATCTAGGTTCTTGGTGCCAATGTCTGTAAAGGAACTGTGCAGATATTTCAGAATATAGAAAGAACAAATGAAGCAGATTTTTGGGTAATTCTGAAGTGTGGTGGAAACAAAATATTTTTATACGATCAAAACAAATCATAAACTAGGTGATGACATTTCCTCATATTACCGTTTGTGAGCTGTATACTTTTATCATTAAAACTGTACATCTATGCAAAGGTAATGGTCATTTCAATTGAAAATGTGCTGTCTGTAATGGCAGTGCGCTTCCACAGCATGCATTCTCCACTTTACCCCACTCAACTCTACTCAGCACCACTCCATGCCTCTGCACTGAACGCTGCACAACTGCACACTATGCCACTTCACACTGCGTCACTGCACTCTACTCTGCACCACTCCACTATTTGCCGCTTCACTTGATACCTCTCTACCCTACACTACTCTACTCTATGCCACTGCTCTCTACACCACTTCACTCTACTCTAAAACAGTCCACTCTACACCACTGCACTCTGTGCCATTCCACTCTATGCCACTCCACTCTATACCACTCTAATCTACCCCGTGCCTCTCCACTCTATGCCGCTGCCCTCTAAGCCACTGCACTCTATCTCAATGCACTCTACACAACTTTACTCTAAACAAGTATACTCTGTGCCACTGCACCCAACATCAATCTACTCTGCACCACTGCACTCTATGCCACTATACTCTACTCTATAATGCTTTGCTCTACACCACTCTACTCTACACCATGTTACACTACCTGGCTTTACTCTGCACCACTCAACGCCACTACACTCTACACTAATGCACTCTACTCTACACCACTGTACTCTATGACACTGTACTCTGCAACAAGGCCCTCTACGCCATTCTATTCTGCGCCAATCTTCTCTGTGCCACTGCACTCTACTCTGCACCACTCTAAGCTATGGATACACTCTATGCAATGCACACTACAACACTACACTCTATGCCAATACACTCTACGCTACTCTAATCTATCGTGCATCATTTCACTCTATCACACTGCACTCTACACAATTCACTCTATGCCTCTGTACTTTACCCTGCACCATTCTACTCCATGCCAGTACACTCTACCCCACTCTAATATGCACCACTGCCCTCTTTGCCTCTGTACCATTGTACTCTGCACCACTGTGCACTGCACTGTATGCCACTGCACTCTACGCCACTGCATTCTGCTAGACTGCACTCTCTGCCACAGAACTCAATGCCACTCCTCTCTGCATTGCTTCACTCTATGCATCACACTCTATGCCACTGCATGCTACACCACTGCACTCTACTCTGCACTACTCAACTCTACGTCACTCTACTGCACTCTGTGCCAATGCACTCTATGCCACTACATGCCACTGTAATCTATTCAGCACCATTGCACTCTACACCACGTTACTCTATGCCACTGCACTCTACACCACTCTGCTCCTCACCACTCTACTGTACACATCTGCACTCTCCATTCCACCCTGCACCACTCCACTCTAAGCCACCTCACTTTACTCTGAAACAACCTACTCTATGCAATTGCACTCTACAACACTGCAATCTACTCTGCACCACTCTACTTTTTGGCACCGCACTCTAGCCCAATGGACTCTACGCCACTTTACTCAAAACCAATGTACTCTACGCCTATCTACTCTGCACCACTGTATTTTAAGCCACTTCACTTAAGTCCACCCTACTCCACTTTATGACACTCCACGATACTCTACTCTATGATGCTCTACTCCTTTAAACTCTACTCCACTCTTAGACACTCTACTTCCCTCTATGCCACTTTGTGACACTACTCCACTCTACGACGCTCTATGCCACTTCATGCCACTTTACTCCACTGTGTTCTATGACACACTACTCCACTCTGCTCTACTCCACTGCTCCACTCTGCATCACTCCACTGCACTCTGTGATACTTCAATCTGACCCTCTATGCCACTCCACTCTGCTCTATTCCACTTGACTCAACAACACTGTACACCACGCTATGCCATTCCACTCTCCTACACTACTCCACTCTATGCCATTCAACTCTATGACAATCTACTCTGCTCAACGTCACTCTACAACACTCTACTCCACTCTACCCAACACCATCTACGTCACTCCACTCTGCTCTACACCACTCTATGCCGCTCCACTCTGACACTCTATTCCACTCTGTGCCACTCAACTCTCCTCCAATCTATACCCTAACACTCTACAACACTCTACTTCCCCCATGACACTCCACAACACTATACTTCACTCCACTCATCCCCACTCAACTCTATTCTGCACCACTATACGCCGCTCCACGCCACTCTATGCCACTTCACGACTCTCTACGTCTCTCCATAACACTCCATTTCACTTTACGATGCTCCACTTTCATTTACTACACTAACCTTTAGCCATGTTTACCAGCAGGCACGCTGATGGACAACATGGATAAACATAATGGCAAAGCCAATAGCTCGTGCAAAGGCAAGACCTATTGGCTTTGCCAATGCTTGTTTCCAGTTGTTATCTCTCTTTGTCCCATTTTAGGTCTGGTCTAGAGACAGCATTAGCAGTCTACTGCAAAGGAAAAAGAACACATGTATTCATTTACACATACGTGGGGGCTTTGGATCAGACCGCTTCATACATTGATTGGTCTGTTAAACCGTCATTCATATTTTGCTTCTGCCCTCCATAGCATAAAGCATAGGGCAATGGGTCAGACCACAGGAGCAGTTGGCTGCCATGCATTGTGACAGATGCCATTTTCACCATCATATGTGCACTTCCCTCCAAAATGAAGTGCACTTTAGTGCTAGGATTGGTAGACCAATACTCTAATTATATAAAGTTGTTTCTTTCAATTTGTTGTTTTTTATTTTTTTTTAGCTATCCTTATGTATTTAAGCTATGTCTTCAGGTTGCAGCAATTCAAAGACATTAGTATTTTTCGTTGTACCAAAAAGAACCATACTTTCCTGTTATATATTGGTTAAAAATAAAACATGTTTTCATCCATGTTCCAAGTATGCTTGCCTGTAGGAAACGCCCATAATATTCTATTAAAATTATATGAAATGGTCAAATTAATTCTGAATGGAATTTCTTATTGCAAGCACATGGCAGCCAAAGTTCGAAGAAATGTCCTATAAAGATTGTGGTGGGACCCCTTGCTAGCTTCTCCAGGAATGGAGCAGCTACTAGGCCCCAGGTCCAGTATTTTGGAGCTGCGTACTATGAAAAGGTTAGTGATGGACCCATTCCGGTGCTTACAGACTGTGCGATGAGTATTTCTCTGTTTCCATGATGCTGGTGCACAGCAAGGATGAACCACAGGCCTTAGACTATCCAGAATAAGATGACTTGAGCACAGCGCGGAGCATATCCTACAGCCTGCACTGCCCACGAGATGCTGGTCTAGATCAGATCGCATGTGACGGTGGAGATCAGGGATCAGACTCCCCAGAAGATGCAGAAATGGCAGTCAGTAGTCCAGGTGACTTCCTTGTTGAGATGTGACATGGGGCATGCAGATTACAAATTCTAGTAGTGAACGTTTGCAAAATGGACAGATTTTGCCATATATGAAGTTGCAGGCAAAATTGCCAATAAAACACCTTGTTTACGCAGGTATACTCCCAAAAAGCACATTTGAGGTATCTTTTTACCCAAAGTTTGTGGACTTCATACAATTTTTAACTTAAAAAAAAAAGAATTTAGACAGTGAGGTAAAGCTTTTGTATCAAACACTTCTTATCAACATAGTAGAGCAGTCTCCCAATCATGTCTACATTTTGGAGAGCACATCTGGAGAGTACTGACTGGTCAGCGGGGCCCCACTCTCTAGTTTTGTGTCCAGTTCTGGGGTTCTGGAGATATTCCCTGGAGTAATATATCACTTTCTTCACGGCACACCTTGAGTATTATTACTCCTTCTTGACACATTTGGCCCGGCTCTGGAGGCCTTAGATGGAGCCTTGGGTCCTGTTTTAAGATCAGCTTATGGGAAGTTATAAGAGCTGAGCCCAGTTCTGGAGATCACAAGTTAGTGCTCAGTGCACGGTTTCTGAGGCCACAGTTTGAAGCATTGCATCTTGGTCTAGAGCCCAATTTTGGATCATAGTGCTCACTCAGGAGCCACATCTACATAAATATAAAGCCACACTGAGACATATTGATGCCGTTGTTTAATCCACAAGCAGTGCTGGCTGCTCTGAACTGGAATCAGTGGGGCAACGCGAACGGAGGGTCGGGGAAAAATAAATCAAACAACTTACCTTAATCTGCAGCCGCCACCTCGGGACTCCTCTCCTGAAGCTGGTCACGCTGCACAGGCTCCCAAGGGGCACTCCCAGCGCTACTCTATGGCTGGTAATATTATTTAACAGCATGAAAGCAGCGCTGTGATTGGTCTGAGCAGGCTGACTTGACGCTCGCTAAGGCACAGGGAGCCTGCAGCTCTTCTCAACCCCGGCTGCACAACACAGCTGGGTTGGAGAAAACAAAGTGCGCATGTCTGTTTGGCTGGCCTAAGACGGCCGGCCCACCTCTCCTCTCTACTGTGATGCTCAGTCATGATGGCCAGCCCTAACCTCGGCTGGCATTGGTAGGATTAGGGGAAAAAAATTAAACTGAAATGGTTTTATTATCCTTTTATTTTTCAGTGGGGCAAAGGTCTGGTCTGCAAGTCTAAGAAGGAGTAAGGGCTAACCCATGACCCATGCTGTCTTGGTGAAAACAAAGCGCAAATGACACTTGAATAGACCAATAGGTGAAAATGGGCTGATGGAAAGTCCCTGTGTGTATGGTCCTGGGAGTGGACTGAAGGGGGGGGGGGGGTCCTGGGCAACCAGTTTGTTGGACCGTACAATGTTCTTGAAAGGAGGGAGTATGTCACGCTCTGATTCCAGTGCCGGTAGCATGTTTCATGCTGAAAAATTAGGCAAACAGCACCACATGTTGCACAAGAGCACACAACCATTCTAGTTCATTTGGCTGCCGCTCAAGTACAAAATCTACTCAGGAAGCAGCCCTCTGATCACAACTGCTCGTGACCGCCCGAGTTCGAAAATCTTGTGGTAAGTCTTCCTAGCAACCGGAAATCATGCCAGGGGATGCCAAATTTCGCTCATGCTTGCCAGCTCTCATTCTGTAGCCCGGCGTTGTTCCCATTGATATTGCATTGTTCGAATGTGAAAAAATTCGGCCATACGGTGATTGGCAGAATTTGGCAGGAACTCTGCATTACAAGAGTAACATAGAGTTGCCAAATTCTCAAATTCCGCTTGCAGAATTAAAATTCTGCCGGGACCTACGTAACACAAAATAGTTTGGAGTTATCCAAAAGACTAATGCTCCCTCACAACGGAACTACACAACTGGCACATTCTACCAGCAGAGGAGATAGAGTCTTTGGTAACACAAGAGAGTCTGAGGTTACACAAGAGAATAATTCTTGATCACATGGGAACTACACACCAGGCACAGGCTCCCAGCGGAAAAGATGGAGTCTGGGTTACACAAAAGAAAAATGCTCTCTTACATTGTAAATATACAGCTGGCACAGGCTACGAGCGGAGGAGATTGAGTCTGGGGTAACACAAGAGAGTATGGGATAACAAAAGAAAGTCTTGAGTTACACATAAATAATAATGAGTCAATGTGTAAAGCATTTGCGCAACACACACGGTAACACAAGGAATACACTGCAAAAAGACTCCACACAGGTTTATAAAAATAGGTTCTTGTATTGTTAACAAAACAAGACTAAACAAGTTACGTCATTAAAAAGTATAAAAGTAAACACAGTGCAGGGAACACATTAGCTTCTATCAGGTTCCTTACGGTAATGCTAGACAAAGACAAATGGGCTGTCTTAAGTGTGCAAGCAGTACTCCAAACGTATGTGTTGATTATGTTTATGGCAGGTCCCTTGAGACCAGTATGTTTGAATTTGAACTTGCTGCCCACAATGTCTAGCAGGTCGGCTGGAGAGACCTCACAGGTCTTGTTGTTCACAGTACCTTCCTCTGATGCAGCCGGGTAGTGTCGGTGCGCAGCGTTGGTTCTGATCACGTGGGCAGAGGGAGCTGACCTGAAGAAGGTTTCCGTTGTCAAGCCAACTCGGTAGGGCTACGCTGAAGGGGCCTCCTCGGCACTGCGGCATTTGTTGCAGAAACAGGGCGCTCAGTCCCAACAACACAGAGCGCTCGTTCTTGGTCAAGGCAGCTTGATGGGGCCACCTCAAAAGGTGCTTCCCTTGGCACTGCAGCGTCTGTTGCAAAACTGGGGCACTGAATCCTTAACAAGTGAAACATACGTTCTTTTCCCAGAGCACACTGCCGATCCAGAATGTACTGGTCTTTTGCAATGGTACAGCTGCCGGACTCATGAGTGGCAGAGTCCCATGACAACAGTAGGCAGGTGAAGTCTTTGATGACCCTGAGACTTCAGGAACAGGGGGCAAGCAAGCAAGCCCTTGGAGATCCCTTTGGCAGAAGACTGAGTTCAGCTCTCCTCCAATAGAGCCAGAGAGCAATAGGCAGAAGGGCAACAAGCAGAAAAGCAGTCCTTCCAGAAAACCTGTTTAGTCGAGTCCTTTAGGCAGTACATCAGCTCCTCTGGAAGAGCTTAGTTACAAGTCCAGTAGTGTTTGATTTTAGGGGGTCAGAAACTCAGTACTTATAACCAAAAGTGCCTTTGAAGTGACAGTGACTTCACAGCAAAGCCTTTGAAGAGCACAGTCCCCTTTCAGCCCATTCATGTCTGCCAGCCTATGTGTCTGGGGTTAATCAGCTCTAGTGAGGACAGGATACTACCTATTGAAGTGTAAGTGTCAGCTCTTTCTTTCCCTCTTGCTCAGGAAGACCCATCAGTATGTGGATGAATGCAGATGCCCTCAAGTATCCTGTGTTTGTGGCTGTATAGAGGGAATGCACAAAATGTAGCTGTCACCCTACCCCACATGTGTATTGGAGACAGGCTGTAAGGCACACAAAGAGCCAAGAGCAGATGAATGCCCACTTTCTTAAAGTAGCACTCCTTAACTTGTAATGTCAAACTTTACCAGTGAAAATAATTTGTCATTACCAATCCAAAGATAAAAAACATAAAGCAGCTACTCCTCTACAATCAGGAATTACAGCTTAGAGGAATTTTAAGGAATGCCCGGTGTTAGCCTATGAGAGCAGTAGGCCTCACAGTAGTGAAAAACTAATTTGGGTTTTTGTCACTACTAGGACATGTAAAAAGTCACAGTCCATATCCTACTTTTCATTTACACTGCATCTGCCCTTAGGGCTACCTAGCGCCTACCTTAGGGGTGATTTATGTGTAATAAAAGGGGAGTTTAAAGCTTGGCAAGTAGTTTTAAATGGCAAGTTGAAGTAGCAGTAAACTACACGCATAGGCCGTGCAGTGGCAGGCCTGAGACAGGTTTGAAGGGCTGCTTCTGTGGGTGGCATAATCAGTGCTGTAGGCCCACTAGTAGAATTTAATTTCAGGCCCTGGGGATATGGTATACCACTTTACAAGGGACTTGCAAGTAAATCAGATATGCCAAACTGGTTTAATCAATGATACTATGTTTAGAGGAGAGAGCACATGCACAGCAGTGGTAAATTGCCCAGCGTTCTAAAGCCAACAAAAAGATGGTCAGAAAAAGAGGAGGAAGGCAAAAAGTTTGGGGTGACCCTTCGGAGACAACTATGAGTGACACTTTCTCGCAAGCAAAAATCGAGTAAAGAAGGCCAGGGAAACATATACATATCAGAAATTACACCATTTTAGCAACGTGACCCTGCCAGCAAAAGATTTTTTTTTATAGCAACTCCGTGCATACACTACAGTAGGAGATCATGACTTACTTTGGTGAGGCGAGTCAGAGCCATGGCAACAGGCGGGCCCCTGCCGGTCTGCTACGAATGGATACAGGCCCGCGGCAACCAATGCCACCGCCCTATATTCTGGCACACAACTGGTTCTGGTGACACTGGGCTACTGAATCACTCCTGCGGCCTGGGCCTCCATGGTTTACATTGCCCATTGGGACTGAAACTACTAGTTACCAAATGCTGCTGGCTACAAAGCAAGGGAGTGCAACAGGGGGCACTGAACAGATTTATTTATTACCACCCAGATACGGTACGCAGCCGATGTTCCAGATCCCTAAAATAAGTCCTTTAATTTGCTGGGTGAGCCCCTGCGAGTTGTGCCCAGAGTATGTGCCATGCATGGTGTTTTCGCCTCTCGCTTAAATTGAAGGGCATTTACCGACTCGCATAGCAGGACACTAGCGGAGAATGGTACCGGCTCAGCTCTTCGTCCTCCTGAGCCACCCTGGTAGAAGGCAATGGCCCCCACCATCTCTAAAAATGGGTGTGTTCCTGCAGAACTGTCTGCCTATTGGTCACGCAAAATCCACAATATTCATTTATGACAGTGACTGCACTACTTACTTTGCGTCATCTTTGTTTGGGCTGCAGAAACGTGGGACAAACTGGGCGGGCGGTAATTCGTACACCCAACAGCAGCCCGGTCCAAAGTTTAAAAATAAAGTTATGGTGAAAGTGGCGAGCTCCCCATTAGTTGGCAGCTGAGCAGGTTCACGACGGCGCTGGTAGGAGTTGGATCGAGTCCTGCCAAGCCGTAGTATCATGATACTGCCAATTGGTAATTGAAATGGGCGCTGTGGCAGGACGAACTGACAATCGCCTATTAAAGTGAGTCTAAAAGATTCACTGAGACACACCACTGTCTTCGCAGTAGCCATTGGGCACTGACATTTAGTGACTCCCAGTGACCTCAGACACCGTGTGGTGTCGGGTGCTGTGTTACTTTGTAGCACAGTACAGTAACAGCCTGCAAGCCTGTTGGGATCAGCGCGCACTGCGCCCTGCCACTGCAACTTTCAGTATTCAGACAGCGCAGTATAGCATCTTTCGGCTTGACAGCTGAGAGGTGCTATAATAAGTGATTTTGCATTTCAGTGCACTGAAATGCGTTACTCTAACTCCTGATGCGTGGTACTTGACAGTGCTGGTGTGTGTGTGTGTGCGCGTGCGCGTGCATGCTTGTGTGTGTGTCTCTTAGAGTATTTAAAAAACCCCAGGTGAATTTCAACAGACATCTTAGCATACCAGACCGAAAGCTCCTGTACCCAACTATCTATTAATTACATTTATTAGTGGTATAATAACACCCCAAACACCTCCCCCTCCCCCTGAATCTACCCCCCCCCCCCTCCCCTCCTGGGAGCAATCATTCTGCACAAGCAAGGCCAATGATGGTGACCATGTGACATATTGGTACTAAGAACATGTACGCAAGAAGAAGAAGCCAGATAGACATCACCTACCCCCAATGCCGCCAACATTCCCTGTGAAGCTGCCCATCTATGTGTTCTTTTATTTTCCAATGAGAAGCTCGCCCCTTCCCCCATTCACGCCCGCCCTGATCCGCATCACTGAAGTGTGTCAGACTTCCAGTGACCCTTGAACCCCGATGCATGCGATGATGACATGACGCCTCTTCAGGAAGGAGACAAATTGGGCAGGCCGGAAGCCTGGCAGTGAGACAACGTGCATGCACTTGCCTCTTTCGAAATCCGTCCAGGTGATCAGGCGCCCAACATCTGCACTCTCAGCAGCCGAGCCGGGCTGTAATGAGGGTCTCTCACGGCTGCTCCCGGGGGAGGGGGGACACCAGGTCCGAGCCCCCCCCCCCCTTCCTTTGAGATCAGTACAAAGGCCTCTCTGCCCGTAAATGCCAAGCATGCGGAGCAGGAATCTCAAATATTGTCTGGACAAGATGAAAGGGGTGTATAAGGAGTACAATGACGGAGTTCGGGGAAGAGGACACAAACAGGGCACAGGAAAAAAATGTCCTTTACCTGTAATGCTTGACCCCGAGCGCAAAACATAGATAAGCATTGGCAAAGCCAATAAGGTTGGTGTTGGCCACTAGACTTTTGGCTCTGTCAATGATTGATTTTTTTTGCCATGGTTATTGCAAAGTGTAATTGTTAGAGAAAATATCAGGCCCTCATCAATCTCAAAATGCACACTTTGCCATAGTAGTCTCTGGCAGTGAAGGAACTACTTTCTGTGTGGGTGTGCTTCTTGACAAAGGATCAAATGCCATCACTCACAATGCATTTAGCCAGTGGCTGAAGTGGGCTGACCGATTACACCATAATGTGTGCTGTAGGGTGTGCAATAATTGAATTACTCAATACCAGAACAATTGATGAAGAATGCTTGCTGTAAATTAGAAATAAAATATAAAGTATATTGCACATATATTTGTATTAAAATCAAAAGTTCATTACTTATGTCAAACCCCAACATGAGCATTTTCGTTCGTTAATCTTCAATTTTGCTGTATATATAATATTTGCGATCCTCCTTTATTATGTTGCAGCCCTCTTTTGAAACAATGTGAAACAACCCGCAACCAGGGCCTTAAATGATCTAGTATGATGTACCGGCACTTGCACATTTATTTCCCTTGAGTACCTCAACCTGAAAGAGTACCGGTGCGCATAAGGGCAGCCGGCAGGGCCTAAGGTATTGCTCTAAGCAGTTCAAGTATAGCCGATGATGGAGGCTTTCAGAATGGAATTATGTCGGCACCAGCGGTTAATTTGTAAAAAAATAAGTGCTGGGGCTCTTGTCAGGAGGCAGCTTGCACCTGCCCCTTTCGCCGCCTAAAGCAGAGCCAACTACTAACCATGAAAGTGGGGAGCGGATGTGGCGTAATGGCCAGAGCTGCCAACTTCGCAGCTGGGGAACCAGGTTCAAGTCTGGCATCGGCTCAACATCCTGTGATTCTATGAAGACCACTTATTCTCTCCATAAATGAATGTGCCCTTAACTGGTGCTCATGAAAAGTGCCGGTGTTGGTGATTAAGTGCCGGTGCTGAGCAATGTAAGCCACAAGCTTAAATTAAGCACTGGCCGGCACTGACAGCCGAGTTCCAGTGTAGCCCTGCACTGATTCATGGTAGTGCTTCTGCACAGAGCGAATCGGCATGAGAGCAGAAGCGATTTCACATGGGAGGTGAAGGTCTTGAGAGGGAATGGAGTATGTTTTGAAGTTTTTGTGTGTAAATGCATGACCGAGTGTGTACAAATGATGGCTAATTCTCTTTAAAATCAGGGTCAGACTGCCTGAAGGTCAGTCAGGTATGCCCGATGAGCTGGTCTGCCAGATCAGTGTGTGAACCAGCTTTTTGGAGGTTTCTGGGCCTGTGTTATGGTCTGTTGGGCTGGCTTTTACTATTGATTTCACTGATATTAAAATTAATATTGCCTGCATCGAACACAAATGCATGCAGTCTCCCATGCCCTGATACCCATGTAGCGTGTATTTACAAGTTCAAAACTGGCATGAATTGCAAATGTGGGCAACCTTTCACGTTAAGACTGCAGGCAGCGTGTACAATGAAAAAATAGGTAGTAGCGTCCCTAAAAATAGGGAAGAACGGCACACCAAACTGCTTATACGTAGTAGCTAAGGCAAATCAATTTGAGGCGTTAACAATATGTAAAAGTGAGTTGTAATAGTGGGGTGCTCAAGGCTTCAATTAATGTCCACTACCTGGGGACATCATCCATATGTGCAAGACATACAAATACCGTTGAACGGTGGGAGAGGTGCTCGGACTTTCATTCAGGTGGTGACAAGTAGTGAGTGCATTCTTATCACGGAGTTAGCACGTCACTTACACCAAGCAACGCATTGGAGAAAATAATTATTTTTTATTTATTCCCCACTTGGAAATACGACAGCCTATACTCCTATTGGATGTTGTGACCACATGTACAATGTCTTTACTTGGGATTCTTTATTTATGAACCTCAGTGCTGGATATACCTTCAACTACCGTATTGAATTCATTGCCTTGAAAAAGTCTTTTGTAAGACGAAACACGTGTCGGCTGGTCCGTGTATTTGGAACTTACAACTTTGCATCAATAAAGAAAAGATGAAAAACATCTAATATCCAAAGGGTCCTGGATTTATCACGTGACAGCTTAACTACCTGAAGGAATTAAGAAAATCCTTTTTCTTTTCATGTTTTTGGCAATAGGACAGGCATATATGACCTAAACGTGAACTGATAACCTGTATCAGCTGGGTACTTAACCCTCACATAGTGTGGGAGTGCTATTTTAGTCTTCTAAATTTGTAAAAACTGCAGGCAGCGTGCATGCACTGCCGCTTGGCAACCTACTGTTTCTAACAAAAAAAACTCTAAAAGGGAGTTTTTAGCCCACCCACGACTTACCATTATTTGGCATCATTATCAATCTTCTTTGCTGCCTTTTAATTTAGCAGCGCTTGTGAGGCGTTACTTACTGCATCACTTCCTTTTCTTTCTGTGGTGCAAGGACCAAGTACAGCCTGATTAGAATTAATTAGTGTCCATCCAAAGCTCACGCTGTGATTGAGGACTATTTATTATTTTCTTTTTGCATTTTTATATAATAGCAAGAACTTAACCCAACAAGAAGGTATTGGTGCGCTGTATATGAGTTACATTACACAATATACTTCGATGCCCACCTCTACCCCACCTAAAAAACTGAATCTGAAAGTTTTTTAAAAAGCATTATGATGTGGCCAGCATTGACTGTTTTTTTTCTCTTTATTTTCAGTCATGTTGCGGAGTGACTGCGCTGCTGTGCAACATGGCTAATAAAACATTGGCAAAGCCAATAGATCTTGCATAGGCGAGACCTTTTGGCTTTCTCAATGCTTGTTTAGCTATCTAGTTCGCTAATGGGAGCCAATTTTATCTTGGTGCCCAAGCCTAGTTTTAGGTCTCTCCTACGCAGCGCGCATGCGCTGCATAGGAGGACCTTTAGCCGTCACTCTGCTGTTTTTGGAAGCACATACTGGTGCTTGTTGTGGCATCCACCTTGCGGGAGCGAGCAGCGGCGCGCATGCTAATTGGCTGTTGCTCGCTCTCTCAAGGCGGATGGTGCCACAAGCACGAGTGTGCTTGAAAGCAGCTGCTGCTTCTTAGCACGATCACTTTCACAGCCGCGCGGCCGCATCGCTTTCACGGCCGCGCGACCAATGCTTGTTTCTTTGGGCGATGACGTACAAGCATGCTGCATGCACGATACCCACCTTACGGACTGTGTTGATGGCTTGTGTATTAGCATGCTGCACGCACGGCGGCCTCCTTATGCACTGTTGCTTTTATTTTCCTTCAAGGATCTTTTAATGAATGCTGCACGCACAGTGCCTAACTTACGGACTGCAGCTTTTTTTTACCCTGAGGATCTTTCAATTATAATAAGCACAACTGCTTTGTACAGCAACAGCTGCACAGTTGGGTGCAGTTTTTTGTTTCAGCTTTTCAATGGAGGCTTTGTTTTCCCGGTCTGTAAGTCGCGCTTACATTTTCTACCCGGGTTTTCATAATAATCAGTAGGATTGCTTTGTACAGTAATAGCATGCCCAGTTGAGTGCACTTTTGAGTTTATGCCTATTTGTGTACAATAACAGCTGCACAGTTGGGAGCAAGCAGTTTTGTGTTTCTACTTGTAAACTGTGGCATTATTTTTCAGTTTCAGAAGCTGCGGTTACATTTTCTCTCTCTGATCTTTCCATAATAGTCAGTAGGATCGGTTTGTACAGTATTGGTGCATTGGTGATAATTATTAGACTCAGTCTGCTGTGTAACTGGCTGGGGGTTTTAACGGTTACCATTCCATAAAGGCTGCCAACTTTGTCACAGCATACATCTATTAGGCAAACTGGTCTGTCTTTTCTTTCAGTTCCCTTCCTAATGTAGACTTCCTCCAAGGTCTACAGTTTCATCTCCCTTTCATTTTTCTCCTTACTCTAGTATTCTTTCTGTTTCCATTGTCTTTCACTCCTTTGGTAGGTAAAGCATTGGCACAGCCAATAGGTCTCGCCTTTGGAACCTTATAAGTATTTAGTTAGGCTGTACAATATCCTTGGTGCAACAACATCAACTGTTGCATGTCTAATCACTTATAAGGTCCCAAAGGCGAGACCTATTGGCTATGCCAATGCTTGTTTGTTCCTGTTTCCAACTCCAGTTAAGAGATAAAGGAGCACAAAAGATGAGGGTTCGGTTTGCAGGAAAGTGTGGAGTGTGGGCTTGTCAAAGGAGGAGAAAGGGACACTCTGTGCTTGCTCAAGTCTGTTTGATGTGGTGTTATCTCTTTGTTATGATGTTACAGGAACGTTTTAACTCTCCTCATGATATGATTCGTGTATGACACATTTCTCTTATTTGGCATTTTGAACTTTGAATTCATTCTGTGCTTTCATTAGCCATTACCGCTGGAAAGAAAGCTCGGAGGGTTAGTGTACCTTCTGCAGAAATCTGCTTTCAGCCGGTTTGAATTCAGGTAGGTCACCTTGAGCCTCTCATTTATCCAGTCTGATGAATCATTACCATTGGTTGTAAGCCAATAACAGCACTGAAAAGCTTCAAGAGCTTTACAATCAAGCATTTGCAATGCAATAGGTGTCGCATTACTGAAAATTTGAGCTACTGGCGTTGCTAATGAAAATGCAACACTTATTGCTCAAACTTTTAGTAATGTGAGACACATTGTATTGCAAATGTTTGTCTTGCTATTTCTGTACTTTTGAAGCAATCACAGCACCCGCACTTTAAAGCTAAAGCGCAGGTGCCACGATTGTAACAAATGTAAAGAAATAGAAAAAAAGGCGTGCAGAGGAATTTCTTTTTTCTATTTATTGACTTTGAAAGCAATTGTGTCACCCATGCTTTTGCTTAAATTTTTTAAAGCTATAGCACCTGTGTCGCAATTGCTAAAACAATAAACAATTGGAAAAGAAAAGGCAGCTGCACGCTTTTTTTTTCTAGTTCTGTACTTTTGAAGCAATTGCAGCACCTGCAGTTTAATGCTAAAGCTCGGGTGCCGCAATTGTAACAAAAGTAAAGGAATATAAAAAAAGGCATGCGGCCGCATTTTTTTCTTCTATTTATTTACTTTGGAAACAATTACGGCACCCACCCTTTGTCTTAAGATGTTTAAAGCTAAAGCGCGGGTGCCACAATTGTAACAAAAGTAAAGAAATAGGGAAAAAAAAGCGTGCAGCAGAATTTCCTTAAAATTTGTATTTACTTTGGAAGCAATTGCAGCACCGACACTTTAGTTTAAGATGTTTAAACCTAAAGCGTGGGTGTCTCCATTGCTACAAAAGCAAACAAATAAGAAAAAATAGGCGCGCCCACCATTATTGCAGTGTGCTGCATTGGCTAAAAAAAAAAAGCGTTGGGGAGAGCGTGTCCTGCAGCAGTCAGCAGAAAGCGATTTAAGGAAATGTTGCGAAGAGGCTGTAATTAAAAGATCTAGAGTAACAACACATGTAACAGGGGCAGTCCACATGGGAGGTACTAAGGAGGGACTACTAAGCCTATTGACCAATGAAAAGCCAACATTTACAGGAGCCAATTAAAACAAGCATTGGCATAGCCAATAGGTCTCGCCTTTGGGACCTTTTAAGTGTTTTGCTTGAGCTATGGGGGGGGGGGGGGCGGGGTAAACAAGGCACCACGGACTGAACGTAAATAAAACAGCTGCCCGGGCTTTTCGATTACATTTTTACAACTTATTGCACAAGGAGGTCGGCGTTGGCAGCCCTGGGTGCTATGTGCTCCAGATTTGAAACAACAAAGGAAGGTCTCACGGCTGTGCTTTGAAAGGACCATTTGGCAGTTACACAGCCTCCTCCACATGCAAACACACACAGGCAGACACACATGCAGAGAGGCAGCCGCACATGCTCGCAAACCACACACACTCATTCACAATCTCACTGAGACCTGCAGATACACAGGCAGACAGAATAACATACACGTAGAGAACTAAGTTGGCTAACTTAAAGAAGTCTGGTGCTGCATCATAATGAAATAACTAACAGGCTTCCTAAATATGCAACTCAAGAATTGCAACTCCAAGAAACAGTTCAGGTTTCTTAAAACAATCATCAAATAACATTATAATGGAAGTGAAAAATAGCCCAAAGAAAAGATTTGAAAAGGGAATAGCAGGAATTATGCCCAGTAGCGCGCTCAAAGGAAAGTCAACCCTATGAAGAGAAAAAGACAAGGAGATTGTCTTAAGGTAAACACCAGCACTCACGTAGGGACAGAGGCGCAACCAGAGCCAAATTGGGGGGGGGGAGGGATTCTTCCAGCAATAGGCAGAGTGGAGATGCAGGGGCTCTAAGAAGGGGCGAAAAAACAACAGCGCCTCATTAACTAGCAAATAGTCTTTTAAAGACCTGTGAAGTACTCGGGTGTGGCTGTGTGTGTGCCCCGGAAGCTGTCTCACGCCCGGGCTGCCACACACGAGGGGAGGATGGGGGCGGGGAGAAAATTTTAGCCCAATGGGTGGTGCCCCCCTGCGTCGGGAAGCATTGCAAACAGAAGCTACGGGAAGCAAGCAGATTATTTTCACAAACATTGCATTTTATGTTACATTATGGTGGACAGAAAGTTGTGTAGAAAATGTGTGCATATTAACAACCCTAAGGCATGCATCAGTGCTTCAACTTAACACCTTAGAAATAGGCCTTCAGTCTGTTAGGAGTAATCACTGCTCGTATTTTAAGGTGTTCCAGTATACTATTTACCTTTTTGGAAACCGATGTTATGACCTTTCGCCCTCTTACAGCTTGAACACTCAGGCTCACCCTCCTCACGAGAAATGTCATCAAAACAGATTTTTCATCTCCGACTTGAAGACCAGTTTTTCTCTTAAAGATAAAACAAAAACCCTTAAAGACCCAATTGAAATGGCATCATGAGTCTGTGAAGTGGCACTACCGGACCACTACATAGCGTACTGAAAAATGTTGTTTTGAATTAGCCCAGAAATGTCCAATTCCCTTTAGAAATACGAGGAGGGGACAGCCTTTTATATTTGTACTCACTGTACATGAATATTCCCTGATTATTGACATTTTATTCCTGTTTTAGATTATTTTGGTTCCATTCACAAAGGCATGTAAGAGTAACATGAAGCAAAACTGGTGGTTCTGACAAGTATAAAACTGCTCGACATGTCTTGCAATGGCAGTAAACAGCCTGCACAGCACGGAGAGTTATTTAACACAGTAGTAGTTATTTAATCAAGCACAGGACCTGCTGGAGGTAGGCTTATGCAACAGTGGGCAATTAAAGCAATTTGTGCAGAACTGTTCACTGAATCCGAGAAGGCACCCGATTCGTAACATTTAGAGAAGCTGACAAATCCCGTTCCAGATCAGATTTCCCTGTAAGGAACAGAGCACAGCGTGACCTACAACTTTAGTTCACAATGCAGGTGGATTATGCAAACATTTAAAATGTTTACTCAGGATTCCTTCGTGCTACAAGATGTGCATTACTCATCCATGCAACATGAAAATGAACACAACAGACCAGCATGAATAGTTTCATGGGGCACGAGGAATGGACTGGAATGCGGGTGATGGCGGCGAGTCGGAGGGGCCATGGGCAGCTCCCCTTGGTTGAGAGATGAAGGGGGTTGTTAATTGCTGAATGCTCAGCTGGAGCACGTGATAGCAGCTCGAAGTCAAATCAAAGTCAGAAGGTCGAAAGAGCACCTCTGCCGGTGTTGTTTTCCCTCTCTTCACACGCGAGCGCTGCTCTGCTGCCCGTGGACGCACAGAAACGAAGGGTGCACCTGCTGCGGGGGGGCTGTTCCGGAGGGCAGTTAGGCCGCTGTCCCTGGAGAGAGGGGGCCAGGGGAGGCAGGGACAGGCAGACAGGGAGAGGGTGGGGGAGTCTGGCAGAGGGAGCATCGTTGAGGGAAGGGGACAGGCAGGTTACCAGAGGAAAGGGGCAGTCCCACTGTTAACGAGGAGCCTATGACAGGGGTCAATGTGGAAAGGGAAAGGGGTGACAGGCGGTAAGGAGAGTGTAACAAGAACTATTGGAGAGAAAGCGATCATAATTTGAGGAGAGAAAGGAAACATAGAGGCGGAAGGAGAGTAAAATACAAACAACGGGGGAGAGATAGTGAATGTAGAGAGGGGGCAAAGAGAGGAAGCAAGCGAGCGAGGAAAATAGAAAAACAGCGAGAGAGGGTGCGCGCGCGTGCACGAGAGAGAAGCAATTAACAAATAAGCAAAAGGGGACGAGATACGCACAGGCGTTTCCCTTGTGGGAGCGAGCAGCGGTGCCATCTGTTTCCAAAGCGCGAGCAAGATAATTAAAAACAGATGGCGCCGCTGCTCGCTCCCGCAAGAGAAACGCCAAACGTGCACGAGTGCCAATAGAGAACAGTGCAAAACATGCATGAGTTTGAACCAAAGTCCCGAGCGATTCCAAAAGGTCCCCTCCTATGCATCGCTTGCGCGCTGCGTATGCGAGACCTAAAAATTTATGGAAAGTGGGCGGAGATTAATGCCATATCCAGACTACAGCATGTCTTGAAGAGACAATGCAAGTGCTGCCTAGGCAAGACCTAAAAAAAGACTATAATAAAATGGATGAGTGATTGCTCTTTTAATACACTGTGGTGAAGAGAGACTCTTCATGGTGTGGTTGCTACTAATAAAATGTTTTAAAATGGGAGAAACTTAAATCTTTAAAGTGCAAAATAAAATTAGCAGTTTCGGTCACTATAACCACAGTATTTGTGAGGGCAGTTCTGCACACTATACATGCTCACTCCACTTCCATAGTCTAGATAATGCATATTAAGTATAGCTTTTTTTATAGACAGTTTGATATTTCTAAGGACATTAATAAATAGATATTTACCAATATACAAAACAATGGTAATTAAGTTATTAATCTCAGAAAGATGAAAAGTTGAAACTCCATTCCATCTACAGATTATATAGATAACGAAGAAGTGTGTAGGGTATTAAGGCACATTTTTCTTATTAGCCTAAAGATGTAGGAGGCCACAAGAATCATTAATGATGCTTTATTGTGATTGGCCATGATGCAGGCCTGACACTTCAAATCACAATGTGTAAGCGCAGTGGTGCAGGTAACTTGATAGGAGACGCCACAAAAGAATACTGTAAAAGTCCAGCATGGGCCAGCTTGGTGATAGGTTAGTAGAAACAAAGTTATTGTTTGCTGAAAGGTAGGATGGAGTCACGCTTGTGCTTGTGTGAATGTCTTGTCTTGTGTGATAGCATGTGCGAGGGTGTATCACCTGTATCAGTGTGTGTCTCTGTATGTGAGTGAGACTGACAATGTGTGCATGTATTCAAGGACCTGTCTCATGATGTCTGATTCTGGATTGTCTCTTTCAGCCTTTGCCATTCTGATGCCCCCCTCTCACCTTCATCTCCAATTGCCCTCAGTGATCCACATACAGTCACACAGCCTGTTGACACCCACGACACCCACCACAGCTTCCGCCCTGCGGGTGTCAGTTAAAGGGCTGTCCTTCTAACAGTGGCAGTATTTCCCGCCATGTGGTAGGCACTCATGGCCCATGGGTGTTTACACCTGACATAATTCTGGCCCAGATAGTCGGTTGGTAATTATTGACATATTGTGGGCACCCGCGGCATAATGAGGTCCACCTTTAGCATAATGCCAGCCCTGCTTAAAGAATAGGCATTTCTAAGATTTGTGAGGCACCAATGGTGTGATGTTGCTCAGCCACGAAATAATGCTGGTCCTGGGATAATGCTGGTAATTTCTGGCATACTGTAGGCATTAGTGGTATACATGGTGGGCCATGAGCGTATCCATGGTATAAGATGGTGGTGTATGGGCATTGGCAAGGCAAGACAGAATCTACCCATGTGTGGCAGTAGTACACTCGATTACTTCTTGAAAATTGGAAATCTGTCCTCTGGCACCAAACCATGTATTTACTAAAGAGGAAATGTAGCTATTTCAGGTCAAAAATTGCATTAGTAATGAAAATGACAAGATCAATATTTTATTTGAGAGAATAAAGATTATTTTTCCAAAATTGAAAGCGTGTACTTGATAGAAAATTGCTTATATTTTCATTAACTGACAAGCCGACGTTTTGCAACAGCACTATTAAATTCCAAAGTATAAGCTAATATTTGAGAGATAACCTCCCAGGTGTTCCTAACCTGAGTGACAGCACTGTCGAATTAGTGTGGACAATCTGTTTAGCTGTACTGCCTGGGATTTGAGATTTGTATAATTTGTTTATTATTCCTGTCAGACCCTTACAAGTAGATTCTCAGTCACAACATGTTATTAAAATTCTACATCGAGAATGCAGGATGGTAAAATTAAAGGAACTCAAATGTAGAAATGTAGGTAGGTGAATGCTATGACAAGTGCTTAATTTGTGAAACAAAGCGTGCTGGTGTCCAAAGCTCTGCTCAGAAACCAGCAGCTGGTGCAGTTAGACGTCAGGGCAGTGAATACCAAGGCTGGTACTCGTTAATCCACCACCAGACACTCCCTCGCACTTGCACGTTCCTGCTTTCCGCTTGTGACGGTATTGTCGTCGTTTTCTTCCTCCATCTTTCCGATCTTTGTGTTTTTTCAATCTTTTGCACTCGATAAATATCTGATACAGGAAAAAAAGTTTTGGTCCTAAAAATAAGTGCTGGCACCCTCCCTATCACCGGCAACCACTGGAACAAATTAAGCACCAGCTATTCCAAATAATAGACCAGGAGAAACAGCTGCCTGTACACCCTTTGACTTTTTGGCCATTTAATTGCGAAATCATACTTAAAAATGCACCATTTTAGCAAAACATTTTGGAAAGCGTACACCTCCAACTCTCCTGGGGAGGGAGAGATTTGTTTGGCACACCAGTAAGTACTGGAATGTTTCAAAAATGCCATTCTGTTAATTTTTTGAATATGTAGGTGAAAACTGGGCTGTAAAATGCACCTATTTGGTTCAAATATCACTCCGCTGAAGCATACCAGGCAGGCCTTGGCTGTCCATTTTTAGGTGGAAGCCTACCAGACAGCGCAACTGTCAGGATTTGTTAAACATTTCTTTGGGGCATTCAGACAGCCTCCCTGGGAATGCATTCCGCCAGTTTGCTTGCAATTGGCTTTATGGTTTGTAACTCACATTTTCTAGCTTTCTATTTGCTGGCTTTATTTATTTTAGTCTGCCTAGCTTCAGTTCATCTCTCTCAAGGAGCAAAGCCTTTTCACACTGCCTCTCCTTGTATTCTACTCCAGTGCTCCTTTCTGTAAACAGGCCTGTAAATCTTGTTCTTATCTTGTCACATTTGCTGTGCATTCAAAGAGAGACATGAAATGTCACATATTCCACAGGAGCTTGGTGTTTACTTTTCTTTTCCTGACTTCAAAGTGAGAGGATTTATGTGACAATCTTGCTGGATACTTAGGATAGGGAAGGGTTTTCTTACTAGCACACAACAATATTTAAATGGACTGTGCAAGTATTTTAGAATAATATATCAGAATGATGAAAGCACAAATGATGAACATGTATTGTTATTGTAATGAAGAACATTTATTGTTAATGTAAAGTGTGTTGGAAACAAATAGATTCAATACACTAAGTGATGCCAATTCCACACGTTATTGTTTGTACGCTCTATAGTGTTATTAGTAAAACTCTATGTCTGTGCAAATGTAATGGTCATTTCAATTGAAAATGCTTAGTTTTTAATGTCAGTGGGCTACCACACCATGCATACTCCACTCTACTCTGTGCCCCTCCATGCCACTGCACTTTATTTTGTATCACTCCCCTATACACCACTCAACACCACTGCACTCTGCACCACTGAACTCTATGCCACTCCACTGCACTCTACACCTCTTCACTCTATGCCTCTCTACTCTACTCTGCAACACTCTACTTGGCACCACTGCACTCTATACCACTATTGCTTGCACCACTCCACTATACAGCACCGCACTCCACCCCACTGCACATTACTATACACCACTTTAATCTATGCAACGGCAGTCTACGATACTACATTGTATTGCGTTGAATTCTATGCTGCTGCACTCTGTGCCTCTATGCTTTGCAGCACTCTATACCAATGCACTCTTCATCAGTCCACTCTACTCCACTCCTCTGTACACCACTCTATGCCAATGCACTCTACTCCACTCTGCACCACTCTACTCTACACCACTTCACTCTGCGTCACTGCGCTCTATGCCAATACACTCTACATCACTGCACTCTGAGTCACTGCACTCTGTGTCACAGCACTCTACGTCACTCTACTCTGCACCACTGTACTCAACACCACTTCATTCTACGCCAATCTACTCCACTGCACTCCATGCCACTCTTCAATATTGCACGCTACAATACTCTACTTTGCAACACTGCACTCTAAGCCACTGAACTCTACGTTACTCTATGCTCTACTGCATTCTATGCCAATACACTCTGCATCACTCCACTCTACATCACTGTAGGCCACAGTACTCTACTCTGTACCATTGCACTCTACGCCACTGTACTCTAGGCCATTCTACTCTACTCAGCTTCACTCTGCAGCACTGGACTAGGAGCCATTGAACTCTACTATTCAACACTCACATCTAGACCACTGCATACTACGAACCTGCAATGTACTGGGCTGATTTCAATGCCGGTGCACTCTATATCACTATACTGTGCAACACCCTATGCCAATGCACTCTACAGCATTCCATTCTATGCCACTACACAGTACACCACTATACGTGACTCTACTCTGTGCCACTTCAATACATGACACTCTGGGCCACTCCACGCCACTCTACTCAACTCTTCCCAATTCCACTCTAAGACACTCTATTCCACTACTCTACGCCATTTCACTCTGCACTACTGCTTAGATGCGCCCAGGTTCTCAGCCACAGTACCCCTCTGAACCTCACACCACACAAACTCTTTCCACATAGGGCACTCTACAATAGCACACTCTATTTACCATGCAAATCATATGGTGTAGCCACTAATTCGACTACTTGTGAGCACATCAAGCCTCAAAAGGGGAATGAAGTACTATGCAATTGCTTCAATACAATCCCATTTCCATTCTATAAACAGTCTGAATAAACCCAATGATGTGTCAGGATGTTGCCAGACGAGTTTAAAGATGCAGCTTCCGTGAGTCGGCCATGTTGCCACATTGCCACCCTGATGTATCGTTTATTTTTGTCGTTGCTTGTTTATCACGTCATCAGTTCATCGACGGAGGCGCAAGAGCAGACAACCAGGGCTTGTTCATCTGATATCACAAAGCTAGGAGTCTCGAAGAGTACATTCCGGTGGCCGTGGGTGGTAAGTCCGCAAAAGCAGTGTGGGTGAAGTGTAGTTAGACATGCTCTGTAACTTACACCATGTGTAACCACATTTGGCTTCGTCTCAGTATAACCGCATGTCTTTGATTTGCAAGTAGTGCCCTTTCAAAGCCTCTCTTTATGAGACACCATGTATTGCATATCTAGGTCTGTCATTAGCCAAGATCTTTTGATTTTAATCAAATTATATACATAATATACGTACAGGAGCCCTCTTTATCCATAATCCATTGTACTATTTAAATTCTGCGTCTGTGACTAAGGGTATATTGTCTTTAAAGGCTTTTCTCGCGTGGTAGAGTGGATGTTGTATTATGTGGTGCTGAGTGTTATTCTACGGCACTATGTCTGCCATTAGCAGACATAGTGCCGTAGGTGTTGCAAGAGGCATAGGATACACACCAGTGTTTGTTGCAAGCCATGACAAGATGGAAGGACTGGTAGGGTGAGGGGAGTTTTTTTTTGAGGCTTTTCTAAAGGCTGTGAAGAGAAGTTGAGTCCTTTGTGAGTTGATGGTTGTTGCAGAGCATGGGAAGAATCTCCTGTCTTATTAGCGGTTGCATTTGGAAGCATCAGCGTTGAGCTTCCGTTGGAAGTTATGATTCTGTGTGGGGCTGAGTGACACGGGCTTGCATGGGGACCTTTTCTTGCAGGGGTAAGTGGGGCATTGTTGATGGAGAATGTTATGAGGCATCTGATCTTCCATTGTATCTTTGCCATGACTGGAAAGCATGGAAGGGTTTTACCAAAGGAGGTGATGGGAGTTTCTTTTCTGAGGCTTGCATTTACGCTACTCTAAGAGTTCTGCTAGTTTTGAAAGTTAGTATGTTGTTATTCGGCATTCGTGAATAAGTGGCAGTAGCATGCTGCTAATTGGCATTCATAGGTACTTAGGATGGTGACATGCAGGTTAGAGTAGAAAAGGAAGACATTCCCGATAGTTACTACACAGACCTTGGGACTCGTTCTTATTTCATTGTAGACGCGACTCAGTGGATGTTGATATCAAGGCCGTTTTCGCAAGATGATGGGATGTGTGATGATAAAGGTGGTACAGAGATGCAGACAGTGTGGAAGAGCACCTTGGACTTATCCAACAGGATAAATCCCACAGGGAATTGGATACACAGGGGAACGATCCTCTGGGGCCGCTGCCATTCAGGTAGATGCAAGAATTGTTGCCATAGGGGTGAAAGGAGTATTTGCAGGTTTTGAGGCGAAATTCGAGAACAATATGTAAATATTGACGACAAACTGTGAAGGAAGAGAGCCTTGGGTGCTTTGCAGTTGACTGCACGGAGAAACATAAGTAGAAAAGGTAACAGGATCTCCCTGAAATGAAAAAATCTCCCTCCACAAAATGACATAAAAGACATTTTCCCATCGGATTAATCAGCATGGTGACTGGTGTTTATTTTGAACATTTCAAGGAAACTTGTTCGACATTATTAAACCTGTTTCACCAAGTTGGGATTTCTTCAAAAACATCAAGAATCTGTGCAAAGACCATGGGGTAGGACTGAATAAACAATCTGCCAAGACACTGAGGGTTGTGGTACTCATTCGGCAACCTAATTCAAAGTGACCGCTTCAAAATTAATTTCATTTTATGTTGCAACGCAGCAACAGTTCTAGAATGTCAGTCAATCTATTTCCGCAGATGTTATAGGACCCTCTTCAGGGTAGAGTCATCCTGTTCTTGACATTGACTGCCAGGCTGTATAAAATCCTGGCTTTTTCAACATTTCCTCTTCTATTGATGACCATCAAAAGGGTTCAGAAGCCATTGATACAACTGGCAAGTAGACCAGCTAACTGCTATCTCTTCTAGGCCCATTGGACGCGCACAGTACATTGTGTACCTCTTGATGAAGTCATAGTTTTCTTTTGCTGACTTTTTAATATACTTACACCCCATATTTGTCTCCTTGTCACTCTGCGATCCCTTGAGCTCCAGCACCTTTGGGCAAAACAAAACTTGATGGGACGAATGAAATATATTTTAATTTAAAATACACTATAGTAAAATGTTCTCACTGTTGCAAGTACTTGTTGTTTGTGTTTCTTCTTTTATAAATAACTTGACATTTACTGTCTTCTTATAACATGAGTGTAAACACTGATCTCGCGCTTGTTGAGCTTATTAAACACACCACCATCAGCCACTGTGTGCTTGTTTACTGCCCCAAGCTCCTGGTGGTTCCCAAGGCAGCTCCTCTCTTTGTTGTCCCTATAATGGTTTAGTGATATTGGGTGTTTCTAGAGGTGGGGTGATTGGGCAGGTGGAGAACGAGTCCATTGTTTAGGAAAGGTATGGTTGTGTTTGATGTCTCCTGGAGAAGTGGGGTTCGTTGTTTATGTTTGGGCTAGGGTTGCTCTTTAGAGCTTGCAAGGGTCCGCTCGTGGTGGTGGAGTTAGGTGTGGTGGCTTTGATGCGGTCAGTGGTGTTGCAGGGGTGCATGGACATTGGTAAAGTCATGGAGAGATCAAATCTTCATGCGAAGCAGCCATAAGGTGCTTGTAGGCAGCAACAGATTGTGAGAGATGCAGCCCCCGGGAAGCAGCAGTGAGGATGACAGGTTATCAAACAAGCATTAGCAAGGTAGCAGGTTCGCTGCTGTGCAGGGAAACAGCAATATAACATTAGAGTGTGAACAAGTAACAGACAGAGTGGGGAAGTGTAAGGAGAAGGCGGTGGCAGTGAGTTTGCAAAGATGTCAACATTTCCAAGATCAAATGGATTTGTTACTGAAATGTGGAGAAACTTCAAATCTCCACTGCAATGCACAGACAAGATGACCTTATAGGAGGTCACACATGAAACATTGCAGACTTCTGATAACAACATGTGAGCGAAAGGAGGACGGGAACCTTTAGTGGCGTCGGTGGATATCTGTCGCTTTGATAGGCTGCGTGCACAATGCCCGTTGTGGCTGGTACAAGGGTGGGATGTAGAGGCTGTTGCAGTAAGGTAAGCATTTCTTGTAATATATTGAGATAGTATCTTAGCCACCGAACAAATGATGCTGTGTTATTCGACTTCTGTGAGACTGCGTTCTGGTACTTACAGCTTACAGTCAGAAACAACCGTTTTCAATGCAAAAGGTCTCGCATTTTCAAGCGTTTAATCTATTGGTATTGTACATGACAAAGCCTTTAATTTATGTGTTTTTAAAAGCAACAAATATATAAAAGGTATTGTTATTTCTAATGCCAATAGCTCTATCTCTCGCAAATGAGAGACCTCTTTCATGGTGGCCACGCCCCTATCTTTAGACGTTGCTCACCGTAGAAAGGTTACAGTGAGCAGTGTCTAAAGAAAGGGGCGCTGCCAAAATTTAAGTGAAATTACGCATGGGGCGCTTTCATCCAAAGCAAAAATAAAAATATTAATAAGAAAGCTTCTGTAGCGCAGCGCTAACGTGAGAGCGGTTGTGCTGTAAATAAATAAATAAATAACTACGCGTGGTCATTAAAGTGAAAGCGGCCTGTGCTGTAAATTAAATAATTAAATAAGCATGGCCATGAAAGTGGACCGCGCCGTAAATGAAATAATTAAATATGTGCGGCCGCTATAGTTAAAGCGGACCGCGCTGTAATTAAAATAAATATATTACTAATAATATAAAAGCGTGTGGCATGCTGCGATGCCGTGGGTGGAATAGGGGAAGACCATTAATAGTGCTCCCCGACTACATAATGCAAACCGTGTAACAACACCAGTAAAAAGTCCACTCATTTTGGAAGGTTACAAATGCAGACAAGGCAGTACCAAGCAGAGACTATTAAGCCTCTTCACAAATGAAAAGCTACAATTTCACAAGGACAGTAACAGGAGCCAATTGAAAAGATGGGCGTGAAATGGGCGGAGCTTCTCTGCCTAACCTCAATACAGCATGCTTCGCAGAGCAGTGCATGTGTTTCCCAGGCTTGACCTAAAAATGGGGTGGGCTTTTGTACCATCCAGCCACCTGGGCCACTGCCAAATTTGGAATGGAGTGCTAGGTCTTTGAGGGAGGCAGTAAATCTGCTCCGTCCACTGTCACTCTATTCCCAGAGCTAATGCCCTGCCGGGTGCCCACCTTTGCCATGAAATCATATCTTGTGATGAGGCACCAATATGCACCCACAAATCAAGAAAAATGTTGCTAGGATGACCCTAGGCACGAGCAAGTGTCACCCTCCCTCTACCACATTTCACTTCTCTGAAGATGTGCTTGCCTGCCACCAGCTGGTGTTCTATAGATCTCTTTAGACTCAACTAGTCCTGGTAAATTGGACCAGGGCTGACTTTGTTTCTTACCGGATAGCTCTTGACAGAAGGCTGCCTTTGGCCTAAGTGGGCAAATGTAGTTACGTTTGTTCTGGTACCCACAGTAAACCCTATCAGAAGATGATTTCACCCAAGATTGGAGAGCCCTGCATCGCCTGTCTCTGGTGGGCATAGGGTTCTTAATGCTGGTCCGAGTAGACTATCTCGTCTCCTGGAGGCTGTTTTTTAGCCTAGGTACACTTGCCATTCAATGTTGTTCTACTTCCTGGAAGGGAAGCACCTAAATCGCCTGAGGCTGCCTAGTGTGAAGGGTAACTTGGAGATTTCACGGTGACACGAGCTACTGGGGTAACAAGGGTGCCAGCGGCAATTCCCTCAGAGAAAGTGCCCCATTGCAATAATGTGTGTAATGTGTGTAATAAAAGATAGCCGTGACTGGGGACAATTGGCACCCTTACACTCATGGTCCTTGATGGGCTGAGTCTACTAAAGATATCCAGACCCACGGCTGGGGCTGTGCCGCAGAGCAGGCACACAATGGGCACAGTGAGTGGCATGCCTGCCTAGGCTGTGTTGGAGTACGTTTGCGCTCACCTGCCACGGTAACTAAGCGGGTTACACTGTCTCGTCATCAACGTGTATCTGATGGGATAGGTACAATGGGATCGGTGCGATGCATATGGTGGGGTCAGCTTATGGCTGCACATCTTTGCATGTGAGCCACACAACATCTATGCATCGGTACGTCTGCACATGAATATGTTCAGGCTGCAGAATCTATCCCCATTCACATTGCACACCTGGCAAGATCTTTGCACTCGCACGTGTGTACATGGAAAGGACATCTAACCCATCTGGTCATGCTGCGCTTCTGCCTCAGGTGTATGCACTCAGTTCCGTGCACAGTGACAGGACATCTAACCAGTCTCATCAGATGATTCCTTGTTCTTTAGTCTATGCACCAGCATGTCTGTGCTTCTGTTTCAGGTCTATGCACCCATGTGTTTGTATCAACCAATTAGGATTTATAAAGCGCAGCTAATTACCTGATAGGGTATCCAGGCACTTGCAGGCCCCGGAGGCTTATTCGATTAGCCAGGTCTTGAGGGCCATTCGGAATTCGTGAAGGTAGGTGATGGTGCGAAGGTGCATGGGTAGGCTGTTCCAGGTCTTTGCTGTTATGTGGGAGGAGGAGCAGCGTTCTCCACTTCTGCATCTGTAGATACGGGGAGTATGGGCAAGTGAAAGGGAAGTGGAGGATAGTCTTCTCGATGGTTGGTGGAAGTTCAGGCGATGGTTAATGTAGGCGGGTCCTTGGTTGTGTAGAGCTTTGTGTACATGGATCAGCAGTTTGAATTGCATCCCTTCTGTATGGGGAGCCAGTGGAGTTTCCTGACGTGGGGTGTGATGTGGGCTACTCAGGGAAGGCCAAGGATGAGTCTGGCTGTGGCATTCTGTATTGCCTGAAGTCTCTGTAGAAGGTGTGCAGCTATTATTACATAAAGGGCATTGCCGTAGTCCAGTCTGCTGTATAGGGACAGGCTGTGTAACCCATCTTGTCCTATGATGTCCTTGACTCAGGTCTATGCACTCTCAGATCTGCACAGGATGGGCTGTCTAACCCATCTTGTCTCATGATGCCTTGACCTCATGTCTATGCATGCCTCAGGTCTAAGCACCTGCCTGTTTGTATTGGGACAGGCTATTTAACTCATCTTCTCACAATATGCCTTGTGCCCAGTTTTATGCACCTGCACACACCTGTACAGGGACAGACTCTGGGTCTGTGGCCAAGTAATCTATCCCTGTCTCCTGGTACCTCTGCTCTCTGTCTATACACCCACAGGTTTATACTGGGGCTCCTGGTACTGCTGCCTCAGCTTATCTCATGATGACCAGACGTCTCTGGACAAGAGCAGCCCGCCTATCCACCCTTTCACAAGGTGCCTCTGCCTCTGGTTACCTCATGAGGGCCACACGTCTGAACAGGAACAGCCATCTTACCCATTCTTTCAACCTTCTGCGTCAGGTTACGTAGATCTCTGCTGGAACAGGCAATCTAATCCCTCCATGATTCCTCTGCCTCAGTGTAACTCATTTAAAAAAAAAAAGCACTCACCTGCTGCATCGACACATAGCGCCCCTCTCTTCTGCAGCACAGGATCCCAGAGTGCACTGCAGCCTATCCTGACGCTGCTCTCATACTGATGAAAGCAACGTCTAGATTGGTGATATTTGCGCTCCCAGTTAGACTGGAAGCCTGTGCCTCCTTTCTCCAACCCGGCAACGCAGCTCAGGTCGGAGAGAGCTTCAGTGCACATGAAGGTTTGGTCGGCTAGAGACGGCCGGCCAAACCGTTATGCGCACTGAGTAGCAGTGCAACCACTCTTCCACCAGCCTGTCTTCACCCTGGCCCCGCCCCCAAGCCTCAGCTCCGAGTGAAAAAAAAAGAAAACGATAACAAACTAGAGTTTATTATAGTTTTCTTTTTTCTTCTTTTGCTGCTGGCAGGTGGGGCGACGTTCCTCCGCCATAGCAGAGGAGCCGCTGCTGACGTCATACTGAAACAATCTGTCTAATCCGTCCCTTCACCTGGTGCCTCTTCGGCGGGTTACCTCATGCGGGCCTCAAGTCCATAGTGGAACAGACCGCTTAATCCGTCCCTCCACCTTGTGCCTGCTCCGCAGGTTACCTCATGGAGGCCGCCATCCTGTCTCCTGGTGTCTCTCCCTCGGGTTACCTCACGAGGGCCGCGGTGCCAGCCTTTGTTTGCTTTGCCGAGAGCCTCGGATTCCTGCGCAGTGTCGCGAGCCCCTCCTGGCCTCCCATGTATCTTCCGCCTCTTGGCTGGAAGATGCGGTGAGGGAGAGGTGTCAGGGGAGCGTGCCCAGGCTCGCTCCAGCTTCCTCTCCATGGGTGGATGATGCACACACTCACTTGGCTCAAATAGCAGAATGGAAAAGCAAACACACCTTCGAGAAAAATAAATAAACTAAAAAGAAAACAAGTGATATAACTTGAGGAGACCTGTAACAATCATTTCTCATGCCCTTTAGACAGCTTTCTGTGAGGTTGCCAGGAATTTGTGGCATTTTTATTTATTCATTTTTTACTGACTGATGGGGGATCTCTTCGATTCATTGTCGTAGAGACTGAACCCCACTGCGGCCTAAGAGCTCGATTTCTAACCAGCTAAACTCCGAGATGACACAGAACATCCCTTTTCCCTTCCTCTGCCCGGGCCGACTATGGCCAGGGGCACTTAAATTATGCGGCAGGGGAGGGCCAAATTATGCGGCTTGTTTGAGTAAATAATGTGGCAAGAAAAGGCAATTATGTGGCATAATGCTGCACATTTTGTGATAGCATTACTTCATTCCTTTGGTATTTTACACTTGTTGCCACTGTCTGGGCATTGGCTGCACCTCATTAGCACCTGTTTAGCACCCAAATATAGCAATAAGCAACAGAAAGACGAACAGTCAACCTTTGCAAAGATCCTTCCACTGCGCAGCAACATGTACAGCTGCATTTTAGTAACTTTTGAACTGTTTAGGCTTGAAACTATTTTTTTGTTAAAATCTACAGATTATGTAGCAGTTGATGGATTATGTGGCAAATGTTGCAAATCTATAATTATGCGAAAATTGCTGCAGCTCCACAATCGCATAATTCCAGTAGCTCTGGATCACTGCAGAATTTACCCCTACAAAGGCTCTCTAGTAGGCATATTGCGCTGCACTTTTTGGAGATTCATTATTTTCTAGCTTGCATTTCAATTTAGAATCAGCAGAAGCTTAGAGTTTCCTTTTGTGCGGAACAGCGAGAGATGTGAAAATAGAGCAGAAGGTAGGTGGCCTAAATATGGCATGAAAAAATATAGTGCCCTAAATGACGTTTGCAAAAATATCACCCTTTGGAGTTAATAACAGAAAATCTGAACCCAACGAGTGTTTTGTAGATTATATTTAGGCCGTAATATTTGTCAGGCATTATTTTTGCTATCAATATTCTGACATACAACTTGGAGGAGGGGCTTGGTTTACACATGAGGAGCATGAGCTAACATCACCGGTGTAAACCTTTGACCTAACCACCCATCTGCCATCGGACCATTTGGTCATGGTGAGGGTCTCCAAACCCTTTATCGGGGATCAGGTCTGTGTGGCATTGCAGTCCTGAGTGATCCTTAATTTTTAAAAGAAAATCTGCCAAGGCCTGAAGTTTTTTTAAGAAGCCCGCAGACGGTGCTGCCGTTTGCTGGGTTTACCTCCTATCAAGACTGTCTAATCTGGATTCCATTTCATAACTTTTTCTTCCACCACCAGACACTCCCTGTCCTTTTATCTCACTCTTGCAGATTCTTTTACATACTTGTGCTCTTCCTTCCCTACTGTTTACCCCAACTTCTCTTTTTCCTTCTTTCTCCCTTTTCTGCCTTTCTCTCTCTAGTTCCAGCTCACAGTCTGATGAGCAATTCCACCCAATCACAAAAATAAATGAGTGCCGGTGGAACCCACCTGCATCCACTGGCTCAAATTAAGCACTGAGTCTGAGCATGAAAATCCAGCTAAGGACCCACCACGCAGAAAGAAAAGTCCCTTTATGTATATGGTAATAACATTTTATTTTTCAAGAGCAGACTCCTGCTTTGGAAGTTTTTTCTAGAAAAACATGACCTTTTGCCAAGCAGGCTCTTCAAAAATGGTGCCCACTTCTGTTGATTTGTAAAAAAAAATGAGTGCTGTGGCTCTTGTCAGGAGTCAGCTAGCATCAGCCGATTTTTCCTGCTAGCGCCACCTAAAACAGAACCAACAGCTAACCATGAAAGCTGGGAGAGGGTGTGGTGTAATGGCCAGAGCTGTCGACTTCGGAGCTGAGAAACAAGGTACGAGTTTTGGCGTTGGCTCAACATCCTGTGATTCTGGGCAAATCACTTAATCTCCTCGTAAATGAATGTGTCCTTAATTTGTGCTCATGAAAAGCGCCGGTGTTGATGATTAAGTGCCGGTTCTGAGCACTGGGAACCACCGGCTCAGATTAAGCACTGCCCGCTTGGCAATGTCCTCAGCCTTCCGAACATTCGCCTGAGAGGCAGTTGCTTGGATGGTTTGGAGGTGCCTGTAAGGCAGGCGAGGATCTTATAATATGGTGGGCGGCCTCCGCCAGGTGAGTAAGTGCGCTGGGCTTACCTTCTTTACTGGACTTGCGGGCTGCTCGCCAGCTTCTTAATGACCCCAAAAGTGTCTTCTTCTTTGCAAAAAAGAGAGCACTGTGCAGGCCGGTAATGGGGTTCCTGACTGGTAAATAAAGAGAAAGGTTCGTTTTCAGAAAATGAATTCCTAGACCGTGCTTTCGGTAACCCTGTATTTTTAAGCTTCTTAATGAGTGACCAATCATGGCTGCCAAAACAGAACACCGAGCACGCAAGGGATCATGGGAATACCTTTAACAACCAAGTACAACAGATTAATGAGGATTCTGCCAAACGGCTTTAGGGCCAGACTCACACTGGTGTGTGTGTGAATGTCTCGCATGTACAATCCACAAAAACACCTCTGACAGAAACACTGCTCGCCATGTGAGCACTACAATAAGTCAATAGCTAGAAACACTGGCGAAAAGGCCAGACCAAATTTCAGACAAGTTCCCATGGGACATCCCAAATTCAGCTAATAAAAGATTGGTTGCTAGGATACCGAGCACAGTAATGAAATGAAAAACACTGGCGGGGCTACAACAACACAAGTGTTTTTCCACAGTGCGGATGACTACTCGATATAAAGAGAGAAGAAGAGAAAAGTGTGTGGAGCTGCAAACAGACACTATTAACGTGAGTGATAAAAGGACAGGCATTATACGAATTGTATTGGGTGCATCAGATGGTATGAAGATCAGTTCCCTGCAGGATAGGTGCTTCAAATGTAATAGAGACACGGGGGCATATTTAACAAATAATCACCAGGCGCAGCGCAGCATGCCCCTTTGCTGCGCTGCTTGATAGGGAAAGGGCAGAAATGTGCCGTACTCAACAATATATGGCTTGTTCCTTTCATTTCCCATGTGCTGCCTAGCCCCCATGCAGGCACCCTTGCACCATAGTGCGAGCTTGCCTGCGTTGTAAGCAGGATTGTTTTTGTGCAGGAAGGGACACCTTCCTGCATATTAACAATCCCCTGAGGCATTTTCCTCTTTCTTTGTGTGCTGCAGAATGCAGCATACTTAGAAAGAGGAAACAACGAGGGGAAATAAAGATATTTCTCCTCGTTACGCCTCTCCTGGGGAGGTGCTGCTTTCTCACATATTCCCAGGTCTCCCACTGATGATAAATCTGGGAATGCAGCAAAATCCATGGAAGGATGCATGGGAACACCAATCTCCACCCATGGAACGCCTCCCTGGGGCAGAGAAACGAAACGCAGCGATTTGCGCTGCTTTGCGTTACTCCTGTTTTATCAAGCCACGCAAAGCCACACAAGGTGAGCTTGTGTGACTTGATAAATCAGACTTATGGCGCTAGGGTGACACAACCCTTTTATAAACATGCCCCACAAAATTCTGTGTGAAAGAGGTCATTTGTGGCAAAATGCAAGCACTGAAGGTCACTTTTTGCCATTACAAAGACACCAGCATAACACACTTGATGCACCCCCAGCACCATCACGCAAACTGCACGCCACCACATGCTTACAGTTCGGTGAGTGTTGCCACCCAGCATCCTACTAATATCCTTCTAGCGACCCACGTACCAGCCATTCAAGTCTTTTTAATTAATGTATGCCAGAACTCCCATATGGGCACAGCATTGACTCAAAACAATATATTGGGCTGAACAGCCATCCTAAGCTGAGCAGTGGATAACTGGGCGCCCCTGCAAAACGAAACAAGGGGTGAAATCCTTTGGCACACACATTCATTCATAGAATGCGAGACCTGTAACAGGATCTGGCAGCCACTATTCAATAGGAATCATACCGAACCAATTTAGTAGTCAGCTTAGCCGACTGCTATCTAATAGGAAACATCACTAAACAAAGCTTTACTCAGTGTAGCTATTACAGAATGTGATCCAAACCAACGAATTCGTTTAGCTGCTTAGCATCTAATGTGAACCACCACTAAATAATACCATAACCAGTTTATCCAACGAGTATAGAATATGAACGTCCCTAAATAATGCATTAGACAGTTGAGCTGACTATTGACCCGTGTGAACCATCGATAAATAAAGGTTTACCCAGTTTAGCTGATTATTAGAGAATATGAACCTTCACTCATCAATACATTAGTCAGTTTAGCCAATCACCATAGAATACGAACTATCACTAAACAGTATGTTAGTAGACAGTTTAGTTGACTACTATCCAGTTTGAAAAACCGCCAAAAATGTTTTAGTCAATTTAGTTGATCGCCATAGAATATGACCTATCACAAAACAATGCCTTAGTCAATTTTGCTGACTATTAATCTATGCAATAGGAACCATCACTAAATAATGCTTAGGTCAAGTTTAGCTGACTAGTATAGAATATGAACAATCACCAAACAGTGCATGAGTCATTTTAACCAACGACTACAGAATAGAAACCACAACAAAACAATGTATCAGTCAGTTCTAGCTTGGCTCCTGTCGACGAGAATCCCTGAGACATAAGGGCTTCATTATGCTGGCGGTCGGACAAGCATCAGACCGCCATCGTTTCGGGGACGAGACCGTCCGACAAGGAGTCAGCGATCTCGACAGCCCAATTACGATACGACCACTGAGCAGTTTGTCTTAAAATGCTTTTTAGGTCTCGCCTGACCCAGCGCATGCGCTGGTCTGGCGAGACTTATTGAGAGGGCTCCAAAAAGTGCTACCAGGCCAGCCTAGAGCTACAGTGCATGTGTGCGGGCGCGCGTGCCGCGTTTTACCGCGATTACTTTCCCTTTCGGCCGCACGGCCGCTTTGATGTTTGATCGTGATCGCGATCACGATCACTTTCACGGCCCCACGGCCGCTTTGCATAGCCAATAGGTCTCGCTTTTGGGACCTTATAAGTATTTAGTTATGCAACTGTTGCATGGCTAAACACTTATAAGGTCCCAAAGGCGAGACCTATTGGCTATGCCAATGCTTGTTACTATTGCGGCTTGTGCAGAGGCCCAGGAAAAGAGCTGCTACGTAAGCCAAGATAGTAAAAAGCATTCTGGAAACATCCATGCACTGTGTGCCAGGCACCATGTGGTGTCTGGCATACACTGCATGGATGTTTGGGTGGCACCACATGTGCCCCATGGCCACATAGCGAAGGCCCACAAGGGACGGGGGCCCTGGTAGTGACCCCCAAAGTCCCTTTCCGACAGCCTTTCCTTGGCAGTCAGACCGCCATGAAAATGCTGTGGGAAATGGACATCGTAATCTCTACAGCGGTGCCTGCGCAGGCACTGCCCCATGGTAAGGATTACGATCCAACTGCCACCCCGCGGGCTCCTTTAGCCTGTCGAAGGTGCCAGTCTTTGTGCACGCCCGCTGTGCTCCGACCGCCGGTATCATAATCCAGCGGTCAGACCACTGCCCTAGATGTCGTGCGGATGGCCACCGACGGGCTGTCGGTGGCAATCCGCGTGACATCATAATGAGGGCCTACATGGACACCCAGAATCTGAAAGGTCTCTTGTATCAAACAAATGGAATTAAATGACATACAAATGCAGGTAGCATAAAATAGCATAGAATACTAATTTTAGATAAAAGAACATACCAGAATGCTGCACAACATAAAATACCACTGGCACAACACATCTTTAAAAATACAGATATTAGGAGAACAATTTCCACCTTTAACAGCGACACCATATGCAATATAAAGCAGCATTGAAGGCGCTGCAGGTTTTAGGGGTGCATGTTCAGAGGTGTGACGCAAGCAGTGAGGGCCTTTATTTTTCGTTATGCCATTGTGCATGTTCCAACAGCACGCGAACAGAGGTCATTTTTGACACAATGTCGGTATTAGGGGGAGTGCTTTCCATTATCTTAGTGTATGTTAGTACAGAACGCTATCCAAACATGCCTCCACTAAAAAGGTTATTTCCTGTCATGGCATGTTTGCAATTTTTAGACCCAACTTTGATCTTATCTTATCTTATCTTATTGTTTTGGTGAAGCGCAACAGCTGCCCCGGCAATGAGGCGTCCCGGCGCTGAAACCTAGATCCGATCCTGAGCTAGAGGGTCCGAGGACGGAGGAAAGTTTACGGGCAAGGGAATAGAAGAGTTTTCACTGCCTTCCGGAAGGCAGATAGGTTGTCTATCTCGCGAATATGATGTGGTAGTTCGTTCCACATCTTGGCTCCCAGGAACCTGAAGGAGCGTCCGCCCATGCGGCAGAGTTTTATGCGTGGGACGCAGAGAAGGTTTTGGTTGGAGGATCTTAGGTTCCGTGACGGCGCATAGGGAGTGAGGAGAGGTTGAAGCAGAGGGGGAGTGTTAAGTTTGAGAATTTTGAAGGTCGTGATGAGGGTCTTAAACTTGATTCTGGAGTCAACCGGAAGCCAATGCAGTTTCCTGATGGTTGCTCTGGCTGAGCATCTGCGGGGAAGGCCGACCAGAGTTCTAGCGGCCGAGTTCTGCACGCGTTGGAGTCGTGCTAACTCACATTTGTTGGCGCCAAGAAGGAGTACATTGGCATAGTCTAGACGCGAGAGGATGGTGGCTTGGATGATAAGTTGGCGGGTCTTTGCGTCAAAGAAGTTTAGTATATGGCTAAGGCTTCTCAGTAAGCCAATGCAGGTGCCGGCAACTTTCTTGGTGTGAGCTCGAAAGTTGAGTGAGTCGTCCATCCAGACACCCAAGTTTTTCACTAGGGTTTTGGGGGGAGGGATGGTACCAAGGGAGGATGGCCACCATTGCTCATTCCAAAGGCTGGTGTTTTTGCCAAGGAGAAGCACCTCTGTTTTTCCGCCGTTGAGTTGTAAGCAGTTTGTGGTCATCCATTGGGCGACCGCAGAGAGTCCGTTTTTAAAATTAGAGGAAAGGTTGGAAGGTCCGTCTGAGAGGGCAATGGCCAGTTGTGTATCGTCAGCGTACGATACCAATGTCAAGCCCCATTCTTTGGCTACTGCCGCTAGAGGCTGAACATAAAGATTAAAAAGAGAGGGGCTTAGCGCAGAGCCCTGTGGGACACCCTGTTCAATAGGGTGGGGTTTAGATAGAAAGGGGGGGGCAGAGACTCGGAAGGACCTGTTTTCGAGGAAGGATCTGAACCACTCCAAGGCATGGCCCGTTACTCCAAAGGTCTCCAGACGTTTAAGAAGGATGACATGGGATACCGTGTCAAAGGCCGCGCTGAGATCCAGGAGGATCAGCGCAGCACCTTGACCGGCATCCAAGATCGTCCGGAGGTGCTCTGTGGTGGCTAAAAGAGCAGACTCAGTGCTATGGCCTGGTCTGAACCCATTTTGTGATGGGTCCAGAATGTTGTTTTTGACCATATGTTGGGATAGAGCGCTGTTAACATGTGCTTCAGCGAGTTTGGAAAGCCATGGAAGCAGGGAGATTGGGCGAAAGTTCTCCGGTTTAGATGGATCTAGGGTGGGTTTCTTGATGATAGGTGAAACCCACGCTTGCTTCCAGGCAGATGGTGCACACGCTGAAGTAAAGGAGAGGTTCAGGATGGCGGTTAGCGCTGGTAGAAAGAAGTTGATTGAATCAAGGAATTGGGCCGGGCGCATAGGGTCTGCGGGGGAGCCAGACTTGACTTTATTGCAAAGTATAGTAAGAGTGTCTTTGGAGATTTCTGGGATGTAGGTCAAAGTCGAGTAGCTAAGAGAAGCGGAGGGGTAGCTAATGGTATTAGGGTCATGCTGGGGGAAGGAGGTGTAAATTTTCTGCACTTTGTCAACGAAGAATTTAGCAAGTTCTTCGCACTGTTGCTCAGAGGAGATCATAGGGGGGGGTGTTTTACTGCTCTGTAGTTCTTGCACGAGTTTGAAAATTTCTTTCGCGGGGGTGGGACTAGTTTCAATTTTGTCGGCGTAGAAGGCGGTCCGTGCAGCACGGATGGCTTTATGGTACGTTTTTTGTAGCAAAAGGTATTTACTTTTTCCTTCTTTATTGTATTCCCTACGCCAAAGGCGTTCTGCCTTTTTACACTCTTTTCGTAGTTTTTTGAGTGTGTCGTTGTACCAGGGGTTCGATGGCGAGTTACGACCTTTTGTCCATTTAGCAGGGATAAGACTGTCTAGTCCGCTCGTAATCCACTCGTGAAATGTGCTGTAGTTAGTGTTGATGTCAGCGTTAGAGTCAGGGTGAAAGTCCCCTAATGTCTTGTGTAGGTCATCATGAGACAGTTTATGCCACGGTCTTTTTAGACGGCTGGTCGGTGCCGTGTTGTGCCTGCTTTTGTAGACCGGAATGGCTAATTTAATAAGGGAATGATCTGTCCATCCCATAGGAAGGGGTGGCTCTGAGGTGAGTTCTTCTAAGTTGGAGAAGACTGGGTCTAGGATGTGGCCGGCTAAGTGAGTTGAAGTGAGGATGAGGGGGTTGAGTTGCAGTGCAGAGAGATCTGCGAGGATCGTGGAGTCATTGAGTAGATCAAAGTGGAGATTAAGATCTCCCAGAATGGTGAAATTGGGGTTTTTGGTGATTAAAGAGGTTATTGAGTCAAGGAGGGCCTCAATGAATTTTGAAGAGGGGCCAGGTGGGCGATAGATGTAGAGACCCGACACGGTGAAGTTGGGAGTTATGGTAATTTTGAAGTTGGCGCATTCAGAATCAACCAGATTTTCCTTGACAAAGGAACAAGAGAGCGTTTTTTTGTGGATTATAGCGAGGCCGCCTCCTCTATCCTCTCTGTTAATGGCCGACATCCGGTAGTCGTCTGGTAGAGTAAGATTGGGAATAGTGGTGGTGCCATCGCGAAGCCATGTTTCGCAGAGGAAGAGGATATCTGGGTTTTCATCCAGTATTAGAGTGTTAACCTCTAGGTGGTGTTTAACTAGTGATCTGACATTGAGGTGGAGTATCGTGATGGAGGTGATTTTGTCCGAACCTAAAAACTGTCGGACGGCGTGGGGTTTGGTGGTGGAGAAACTGCAGGTATGGCATTGCAGGCAGGTAAGACCAAGCTTACCCGTAGTGTTTACACAGGATCTTCCGGGGTTCCAGCTATGGAGCGTCTTACTTTCATAGGCAAGAAAAGGTGATGGTATTTGGCCAGGGGGTCTGGCGAGAGGCGATGACTTGGCGAGGACGGGCGCAGACGGGCTTGCCTTAGGCGCGCCTTCGGCGCGCAAACGGCGCTCCCGCTGCGCTCGTCCGCTGCGCTTCCTATACAGGCACATATCAAGGGAGGGAGGGGGCGTGGCCTGAAGGGGGCGGAGTCAGCGCGCATTAACCTTCAAGTGACTCTGTGGCTAAAGAACATAAACCGTCCTTTTTGTACACAGATCTCCCCGCAGATCTGGACAACCTCGTCTTGTTTCAACAGAAGTAACAAAAGAAAAATATTGAATGAAAGAACAGGTAGACTTTCCCTCCCGCCTTGACCTCTGTAGGCAGGGGCAGATTTCGAAACAGAGAGACTGTGGGAGGAAATGTTTCCCAAATCACCCTGAGGGTGCATCAGAAAGTCAACTTGCAATTCACCTTCCAAATTTTGGTCACAACAACTAGTTTTGCAGAGCTCATGCACAGTCTAGCCCAATTCATTTAGGAAATCTCTGGAAAATCATTTCTTTTGCACCTCATGAACTAATCCCTATCCCACAAGTTACTCTGTATCCGCACTTCTCCAATACTGACATGTGCCAGTTTTCATGACTCTCGGTAGACACCCCTATACTGCTTCAGTTGATGTGTAATTCTGGCCTTTCTATTTTTCTATGCAGAGCAGGCTAATGTCTTTTAGTTCAAACACTGCCATAGAAAAATGTTAAGGTAAATGCATAAATATTCTAGTGACAAATGCACTTTTCATTCTGACCTAGGTACATGTAATCTTGGCCCTATTCTGGCCTTTGTGTTCCAAATTTGCTACTTCATCATCAAAAATAGGCCTAGGCAGAGTTCCATAAGAAAAAAACTCCGCCAACCTACGCAGAGTTCCCCGAGCGGCGGAGTGCGTTACCGTGTGCCTTTTGCGCTGAATTTTAGTACCGGGTGTTTGTCCTGCACTGTAAAATCAGCACGAACAGCATCACAAGAGGGCGCGGCTTATTTCTGTTGCTCGAGTAGAAGTTCTACTCGAGCAGAAGCTTCCTCAACGCGAACGGAAGGTTTCTCAGTGCGAGCTGTAGAAACCATCCGTGACTGTCTACTTTAAAAAATCTCATTGGGAATCGGTTTAGTGTTGGATTTTCCTTGTTTGCGCTCACCAACGTACCATTGGTGAGCGAGGAAGAGGAGCAGAGTTTTTCAGAACTCCACGAGAGTGCGAAAAACTCCACGAACAGAGCGGAGTTCACCGCCCAGGCCTAATCAAATATTGCAAAACTAAAGCAAACTTACATTTTTCCTATTGGCTCTTCTAATCTACTGTCATGTCCAACTCCTACAAATGCTCAGAGTTAAATGATGAAATCCCATATATAATCAGGATTTGTGCACCGTCCTTCAAATGGACATCTGACGACCACGTTCTAAGATGGGCCTAAGTGCGCCAGTAGTTTCTGCTGCAACAAATGTTGTCAATCGCTTCTTCGAAGAGTTGTTGTGCCTGCTCAGCAGAAACATAGCAACACAACAAGATGATGGACAGAGTGCTGAAACTTTTCAAACACTTATCCCCAGTCACAGATCTGGGTTAAATTCATCATTCTTTTGCTCTCCAAGCCACCCCAGTTTGGACCTAGCCATACACAATTCAGTTTTAATCCTGCTCCCCATGGGAACATTCCAGCCCGAACTGCCATGCCAGGGCCTCCTTGGACCGGAAACAAGCATTCTAGGACCGGTTTCAGGGTATCACCCCTCATCAGCCAGGCTAGCTTGAATCCGGTGGTGCAGTCAGCAAGGGACCCATGTCTGGGCATACCCTAGCCACTTAGGGCAAACATAGCAACACAACAACTTGGCAATACTCAAAGAGCTCCTTCTCTGGCCTGTCACTGTCTTGAGTTATTGGACAAGTCACGACCAGGCTCATCTGGTATGAGGTGGGACTGAATAGAACAGTTTCTGCTTTGTGCCATAGGGATTGTCAGATTCCTTCATTTCTGCCTTCCCTGTAGTGTTCCTGCATGACTTTAAACCCAGATTTATTAATAATATCTTTATGTCGCCTAACCAGCATCATTTGTCACAGCCAGCTTCTATTTCATAATATTCTGATGAGACTCACAAGTCAGTATCACAGGTGCTAGTAGTGCCTGCTCGGTATTTAAAACCATTTTCAAGGCCTCTTAATGAAAAAGCTCAGGTGAATCTCTTTGTTCCAGGCTGAGAAGTGTGGCGCCCACCCTCACTGGGAGCATCTGTGAACTTAGCCTTCATGTGTTTGACATCCCAGGTTCATTGCAGACACCAGTTTATCATGGAAGTTTCACCTTGATCCTGCCATCAGCCAAGGGTAGCGCTATCATCTGCCCAGTTATAGTCTTTGGGCCGCATTATATAATATAGTCAGCATACACAAACCATTTCAAGTTTTTAAGCATCCTCTTTACTTTGGTGAACAGAAGGACCCTCTGCCCTATCTGTAATACAATAATACTGCTGCAAACTTAGTTCATCGCACCTTGCAGTGGGAAATGTGCATAAGAGCAATCATAAGATACATAAAGTAAGGCCTGTTCTCTCTGGCACCACCCCACCCTTACAAAATGAATTAAAATAATGGAAAATGGATGGTAATTTAATGTATTTTTCCTCGGCGCGATGCAAATTTAGATTCAAAGACGTGGCTGCATCAGACTGCGAATTGTAACAAAAGAGGCGGCGGGTTAATCGAAACCGATTGCAGTTTAGATGTCTCCTAGCTCATCAAGAACACAAGAGAACAATTAGGATAAGAGAAATGATCAAGTTTGCCTCTAAATTATAGACAAATGAGCTTTAATTGCCAAATGAGATACTGGAGCTGTGAAAATGTTATAAAACTCAGTTGAACCAATTAACACTGGAAATACTTGTAGTCGGACTCAGTTCCCAATGGTACTCGCTCACTTCAACTTCTGGGTTTAAAAACATTTTATACAACATTTAGCAGCTCCCAGCATAGTTTGTTCATGTTGAAGCATTGGGGGACATGTAGCTCTGGTAGCATCACCTAAATCTGCTAAATTGAGGGGAATAGGTGCAGAGTCATTTTTTCAAATGACCATGTGTTGAGCATGTGTGTGTGTTGACATCCCTTCCTTCACTGATCACCATGACCACCCATGCCCTGGGTAGGCTCTTTATAATCCTAGCGCCCTTTGGTCAGGGTTACAGCCTGTTAGGCTAGAGTAGAGGTGCCCAGACAAGGGGCCTTTAGGCCTAGAGTGCTGGGGTTGTCCGCTTCAAGGAGAATGGTGCTATGCCTTGAAATGCATTTATACTATTGAGGGTAGATTTGTAGTAGGGGTGCATGAGGAATAGATTATTTCAGTGTCAATGTTAGTTTGACATGACTGTCTATTACCACACCAGGCAATGTGGCCAGCATGTTTGTGTTTTTGTAAGTACACATCTGCTGGAAAAAAACTAGCATTTTTACAAGTCAAATGTAGGGCCTGCAGTAGAGTTTTGCTCTCTCCTTAGTTTGGAGGAGGCATCCTGCATTTTCTTCCAAGGCACGCTGAGCAGGTCGTTTTTTCCCGCTCTTTTTGGGGCTTGCCTGGGGCACGCCCTGTGAGGTGCTTGAGTGCGTACACACAAGTGGGATTAATTCCTTCCAAGTGTGTAGAAATGTCCAGGTCACCCTTCAGCTCTGGACTGTTTTCTAGTCTCCAGGTAGCAGGTGTCTGAGCCCCCTGACCTGCCTTGAACTTTAAAGACATTAAGCCTGTTTTGCTAGACTGGGATAACATGTACTGCAACCAAATCCTTTATTGAATCCGCCAGAAACACAGCCAGCAGTAACCCCGAAATCCTAAACTCATTTAGAATGCCAACCCTCAACCATAGACTTACACTGGGGTGCATTTTTACCGGATAGAAATGTCCTGACATACGGTTGAGCAGTTATAATGCTAGTCACTTTATGTCTTCCTCTTTTAATGTGTTTTAATTGTTCTATATTCCTGTTATATTAATGAATAGAAAAATTCATTTTCAAATAAATAATTTTTGCTTGACTTTTCTCTTTCTTCACTGTGATCTCTATTGGGTTAGATCTTCCAAGGGAACAATCCTCTAATCATCCAGAGGTGAGTCGAGACTTCTTGACAACTTCTAATGCTGGAAGTCAAGGAAACCTTCTGCAAAAGCAGTATCGAGGGCCATGAGACAGTGAGGAAAACATCAGCACCAAACATTGATCCCGCCCAGCACTTCCTTAGAGCGGAAGAGTCTGGGAGCAGTGGCGTAGCAAGGGTGGCTGGCGGCTTTTGCGGGACAGCAAGGGCAGGAATCACCAGCACCCCCCCCCGCTCTTACATGCGACTACCACAGGCGGCAAATGCAGGGACCGCAACAGGCGGCTACAGGTCTAGCTACGCCGCTGTCTGGGAGAAAGGCTTGAGAGTGGTAGTAGGTGGCACTATGAATCGATGATCGAGGAAAGTGGTTGCTCTGGCCTATCTGACTGTAGTCCCAGGCACAACTGCTACGCAACACCCAGGTGCTCACAGTTCCCAATACTTGTACTACTCCTTTAGCAAAAGCCCAGGCACTTCAAGTGAAGCACGGTGATCAAAACTTGACACACTTACTGAAGACCCAAAAATAGGCCCAAAACAAGAAAGGGCATTTGAGTGAAAGAAGTTCCCTATTTAACCGGGACAGTAAAGTGATGGACAGAGACGAACCTAGCTGAGTGACATGCAACTAACTACCATGGCTGAAATAAACATATGTGGTCTGTGCCTGGCACTGGACACACATACAAAATGGGAAGACATGGTAGTGAACTAGTACAGTTTTCAGTCTCAAACTTCAAATCCTTCCAAAGGGAAGGCAACACACTTACTTGCACAGACACACCACTTCACTCCACTGACTGCGCATGTCCACAAACCAAACCACTCTCTGAGCTGGGATGTAGAGGCCAGTAATGACTGGGAAGTTACCCCTGGACTCATGAATGTGCTCTGAAGCCAAAAAGATGTCAGGCAGTGCTCTGTATGAATTGCAAATAACAGTAACAAAGGGAAAGTAAAGGACTGATAAGAAAGAGACAGAACCATGAAAAATGAGCATGGAACGGGGACATAATGCTGCAAATATATAGTCACAAGCGGGCATATTAGACCCTGTTTCACTAGCTTCTACTAAGCCTTCACTCATTCCTCCTTCTGCTCCTAACTGGTCAATGAGTCAGCAGTAGCTACATTGTTGGGATGTCTGTGAAGGCCTGGTTCTTTGGCAGTGGCCTGTGCTTTGCTTAAACTGAGTAATGAGTCGAAAGCATCAGATCTACTGGGTCGGGTGACTGTCAGAATAAGGTGACACTGAAGTTTTAGGTGAGTGAGCACGAGTGCTAGAGGATATGAAAGATGTGCTTGTGAGAAGGTTTAGTCTGACTCCACGCAGGACTTGATGGAGATACAGATAACATCAATATGCAACCAGAGCGACCTTGATGCATAGTGAGAGCAAGAGCTTGGCTGCATCTGTAAATGACGGAAACAGTGGTTATGAGAATGGAGAAGGCCTCACTGGTCACTGGGTTTCTGTTTCCAGCATTACAATGGTGGACCACAACCTTTTACCTGAGAAGTTTATCTCGATGCAGAGAACTAGCACCGCTGGAGCCATGGACTCAAGTGTTGCAGAGTTTCAGGTTGACACGTAGATCTTCCGAGTGGGAGCAATGTCATCCAAGTGAAGGAAGGGATACTCATAGAACACACAGGAGATGTCTTCTTTGGCATTGACTTCATTCAATTTAGCATGGTGAGTGCTCATCGGACTTGTTGGTGTAACTCAGGAGTTGAGATGCTTGCGAAAGAGATTCAACTTGTAGACCTGGACATTGTTCTGGGTGACCCTGCATGGCGGAGTCTGTAAAGGCAGGGGCTTAAAAAAGTCTGCCTTTCTGAGGAAAGAATCTGTGCCTGGAGCTCAGTTAATGGTCCTTAAGGACCTCCCTCGGTAGAAAAGGTATGGACCTCAACATTGCACACTCAGTGTCTCCTTTATGAAAAGTGGCACATCGCTGGTTGAAAACAGCAATACAACACTTTTCATTGTGCGTTCCTTGTGACACCATGGATGTGCCGTATTTACACTACGGCGCTCCATGTTGCAAGGATTGAACATATATGTCAGGAATCCTGACGTATCTATTGGCGCAGTAATTACGTAATGACGCATTGCTGGAGTGTGTCGGAAAACAGACGCAACACCAGCAATGTGTCATTACACATGGGCAAGTCCCATGTGAAAGGCCCGGCGTCAGTCCATACGCCTGCTTGAATCAGACCTAAGGGTTTGACGCAGTGAAGTCGTAGAAGTGGTGCAGCGAAATCTCATAGAGTTCACTGTGCCACTACTATGAGGCTTTTTTACCGGGGGAACAACCACCCTGCATACATTATACTTGACACAGATATGATGTACCACAGGGCTTTACAAAGTGACGCATCTGCCTAGATATGTTACTTTGTAAATAGGGCACCATGTGGCGCATTGATTATGCTGCCGCAGCGTCACACAAAAGTGACGCAACAGCGGCATAAGCCCTTCATAAATAAGGGCCTCAATGTTGTCTCTCAGGTGATGGTCCTTAGGGACCCGTTTGTGCTACTCGACGGGTCTACTACTGGAGATGGGGATAAGGCAAAACCAAATCAGGTTCAGATGGCATGTACCAAGATGACTTGCTGTAGGAACCAGAGGCGATCCTACGGTGCCTGGCACCTTCTTTTTAAAAATACTGTGCAGCTTATCTTATCAAAACCCTAACACAGTTCAGATATATACACTTAAGTAAAAAACTTTTGAATTTACTCAACCAACCATTAAAACATGATTACAACTTGTTGCCTATAACGTTATATTATCATGATTTGTATGGCACCTTTTATCATTAGTATGACACGAAAGGGATTATTACTCTAGGTACAATTTTCACATGATTATGGGACTTCGGTTGACCAGTTTTGATGGTTCTTTAGTTGTGCATGGTTAGTAGAGATTTAGTAAGTGCATCTTTCAGTAATGTGTTTGTTTTGGGTAATGTCAAAGTAAAATTAGTTTGATTGTCCTAAAACTCTTTGTTGTATATTATAGGCATGAATCGTGTGCTGAAAGATTTTGCTGTTTTTCATTGAGTTGTGTTGTCAGTTGTCCATAGTCCGGCCAATGCAGATTCTTATCAAACCAGCATTTCTATCCAGACAAACAGTTATGTTGCAACATTGGGCGTTAATGGTGGTGCGGTGTATTTAAGCTAGCTTTATCTGAATTGTTGTAAATTGTATGTTGATGTGGAGCGGGGATGTGAAATTGAGTTGACAGCACTTTGCTAACTAAATTCCTGCATTAGGATCTGTATTTTGACAATGATTGTATCAGGAGTTTTGTCTTGTGTTTTATGTTTGAGAAAGGCAGATTGAAAGAGTGAGGTGAAAGGTGTGGCTAGTATTGTTGAATGGTAGTGGTGAGTGTGGTTGAGTATTGGTTTAGTCAACTACTTAGTGTATCAGTGCTGTGTTGGATGTGTTAGGAGTTCTATCGAATGTGTTCTGTTAGATGTTAGTGAGTGGATTGTCATAATGTCAAATCTCTGACAATATTGCAGATGTTTGTGGAGTTGCATATATGCAGGTGGTAGTTCACGGAGTTCCGTTGAACTCTGCAAAGTGACAAAAAAACATGCGGAGTTCCACAAGTGGCGGAGTGCAGTGCAAACTGCTGTTCGTGCTGATATTACTTCTCGAGTAGACATTCTACTCGGGCAGCAGCTCGCGACCGCCAACTTATTGTTAGCGAGTGCGAGTGGTGAAGAAACTCCGCTGCACTATGTGGAGCGGAGTTTTCTGCACTCCGCGAGCTCTGTGGAGCGCGAAGTGCAGAAAAATCCACAAACTCCGCAAACGGAGCAGAGTTTACCGCCCAGATCTACTTTTAATATAACTGATGGAATTGTTTTTTTATGTTTAGCCACCAGCACTTTATCATTCATTACTGCTTGGTGGATACATTTCTGGAGTCTTGCCTTCTTAGAGAAATCTACATAACACCGACCAAGCCGGAGGAGAAAGGGATCACTAAGGATGTTGTCACGTCTCCAATAGTAGCCTGCATGGAGGTTATGTCATCTTGAAATGCAATAATACATTTTTCTACAGTTTGGGCCATACAGCAAATTAATCAATTACCATCAGACTTTTAGAAAGCATCTTCATTTACAGTTTTAGTACTTGAATTACTAGAATGTTTTTCTCAAATAATATTTTAAAAAATCTTGTTTGATCTAATTCATTTAAAGATGGGGGGGGGTCTGCCTTTTTATAGCTGTACCTCAGTGACTGCATAAAGGGTTAGATTCTGCAATGCCCTTTCTGGCCCTCTCTGCAACTCCTAAAGGCAGCTAATGCAGAGCTCCATAATTCTCCATGCCTGCTTCTCCTTAACCCATCTGACGCTGCATACAAACCCTGTACCTCCATGGGCTGCGGGCATCCTTGGCATCAACTGCTGCCAGATCAGCTGCAGGTGAAATACTTGATATGCCGGGCAGAGCACAGACATGCCTGATTTTGAACTTTTCGAGTGAGTATCCAGGGTGTCCTGGAAACAGACCTGTGCTTTCTGGGAAGACATTGGGAGTGAGCAAGAACATGACATTACTGATTTACAAAGACTCACTCAACCCTAAATTAAAAACGTAATTAAAAAGATTTTTTTTGTTCCAAAAATACCTGTTCTGGCTTTGCCTGCTTCCAGCCAGAGTTGTTTGCAAGCAACGTTGATTGCGCAGCGCGTAACAAGGAGTGAATTTGGCTCATATCTGACACAACAAGAACCGCCCAGTGAAAACATTCCAGATGCTAACACCACAGAATGAAATTCAAATGACAAGTGACTCATCTTATGCAGGTAGAGCTGGTAGCATGGAGCAGTCAGAGCAAATATGATTCCATTGCATTGTATTTGTATTGATATAGCACTTTCCATACAGCTTGCGAGGCCTAAGGCGCGTTTCTCGATCCCATAATAATGGCTTTGCTCCCACATTATTATATCAATGATACCCGTAGCCATAATGAAAAGCTTGACTCCAATTTCAAAATGTTTAGGCCCTTAGACTCGGCCTGGGCAAACTCAGTGCAGGAGTTGGCCCCGCAGCTCGTGCGCCAAGTGGTCAGAACCTCAATACGAACAACACGGGACCGCCCAGTTCTTTCTTAGCTGACTTACCACATAGGTTGTTGTCTGGGCCGATCTGTAAAAGAGCAGGGGCCCAAAGCTTTTCTTAGGGGTCTGCAGTCGGTGCAGCTGCATGCCATGGTTGACGAATACAAGGGCGGCCTAGTCTTGAATCCACCTCATGCCGCTCTTCAACAACCCTACACAGTGCCCAAGCAAGGGTCCAGGCGAGCAAAACTGGCCCCGTTCACTGGCTGGATGGTAATAAACAGACACAGTTTGGGAGCAGTGGGCCACTAATATCTCTGAGTCTTAATCCCATTGCACCGGCTGCACTGTTGACAGCTAGGATTGGTAACTAAAATAATGATAAAGTGCCTGAGTCATTTTTTTGTAGGCACATGTATCTGTGTGGAGTATGAGCCTACAAAATGACTTAGGTAGCACTGGCAAAAACCAGTGGTAAAGTTATTAGGTCACCAAGGCAAGACCTATTGATTTTGCCAATGCTTGTTTTATATCTGCTTTCTCCCTTTGTCACCGTTACCACTCTTTCTTCTTCCTCATTTCACACACCTTCACTGCCTGTCTATCCCTTGGTCTGCATCAAATTCTGATGAGGAGAAATAAGTCCAAGTCCCCCAAAAAGGAGTCCACCACCTGCATCCACCGGCTCAAATTAAAAACTGGTTGTTATGTTTTACTTAAGACTTGACAGAAGGGTATTCTCGAGATTTTTCAACAGGTCAAAGTAGGTAGGGCTGGGGCGGACTCTGACACAGTTCAAGTGCCCACTAACAGGGTCGTAGCTGCATATAGGGCAATCTGGTAGTGCCTAATAGGCAAGTCTGACAGGCTATTTTTTAAACACGGAGAGTGAGAGAATAAACAACACAGTTGCGTTCTCCCAATCAATCTTTTTATCACAATCAGCAACTGTTGCCAGAAAAGTAGACCCACACGGTCTTCTAATGTAATGGAGTATTACTACAATATCTACTCCGTCGGGTGGAATATCAAAGATATTGAAGGAAAAGCCTCACTCACATAATAGTGACATGCTTCATCATAGGCAATTACTCCACACCCAGATAAGGTGGTACTATCTGGGCGGACTCGACCAAAGATATAATGGGAGTGCTTAGATAAGTGATTGACTGGTTAAGCAGGGAACCAGATTTTAAATAAAAATACCTACGAGTATACCCCTACTCGGTCCTTTATTCTGGGGTACTCGTGGTACCATTAAAAAGTTTGTATTGGGGTTTTTTTTAACATAATTTCATTCAAATATACCCTCATATAAGTGCCAACATGTTTCGGCCCATGTTGATAGCCCAATCGGGTCTGGGGGCCTTCGTCAGGGCGATGTATTTCTGTTCCTTATCTTTAAGGTCCCTGCCTTGAGTATGTGCATGTGCTACATGCAACCCAAACGTGAGGCCTAATGCACTCACCTGTACGTCTTGTACTCGAAATCCAGTAGGTTTTCTACTGGTCGATGCCTACTAGCATCATGCAGACCTCATGTGTCAAGGTGATGTCCTGTAGTCAAACATTCATCAAGGATGCATCACCGCTAATCCACCTATTGGGACACATCGTCTGCCGTCGAGGGCACATGACACATGTGAGTGAGGCTTTTCCTTCAATATCTTTGATATTCCACCCGACGGAGTAGATATTGTAGTAATACTCCATTACATTAGAAGACCGTGTGGGTCTACTTTTCTGGCAACAGTTGCTGATTGTGATAAAAAAAGTCTGACAGGTTAACATGTGGCCTGGTTGTTAGCAGTTTGTGACCCTATTTTATGATCAGGTGGGCCGGTTTTTGCTGTTGATTTCCCTAGTATTACCACAGACATTGCCTTCATCAAGCACATATGCATGCAGCCTCCCATACCTTGCAAAACACATTGTGCCTTATTTATGAGGCCTTACGCTGCCATTGCATCAATTTTTGTGACGCTACGGCGGCGTAAAAAAATGCAGCACACTGTGTCATATTTAGAAAGTGATGCATCAAGGCAAATGTGTCAATTTGTAAACCCCTGCGCTACATTCCTCCTGTGTCAGGTATAATGTATGCAGGGTGGGCGTTCCGACGACGCAGAAAATCCTCATAGAAGTGTTGCAGTGAAATATTTGCGATTTCACTGTGCCACTTCTACGGCCTCACTTGCCCTATGTGAAATGACACATTGCTGGAGTTACGTCTGTTTGAAGACGGTCTCCAGCAATGAGCCATTTTGACGCCGACAGATAGGTCAGGATTCATGACATATTTGTCAATCCTTGCGACATGGAGCGCCGTACAGTAAATACGGCGCTTCCATGGTGTCGCAATGAGGGCGCCCTGAAAAGTGTTGCATCGCTCTTTTATCGCAGGGATGCAACACTTTTCATAAATGGGGCCCATTGAGCACATCTCTACATGTTCAAAGCTGCACTGATTTGAGGACGTGGGAGACATTTTTCGCTCTCTAAATTACTAACGGCGTCACTTTCATTTTGGTGCCCAGCCCTTTTTTCTATCTCAGTCCGACCCCGCACACCACCCCTTTCAGTCTTACCGATGCATACCCTCAGGGGTGCCAGGTTTGAGAGCAGTTTCACCCTCCTCTCCATGACAACCCCCAGGAAGCTGTATTGCTGCGATAAAAGAGTATTCACAGCTGCCATCAAAGAACCCACAGCTTATGAAACCCCCCTCTCACTTTTAAGTGGTGGGGAGGAGAAAGCAGCTGGCTTTTATTCAGTGTGCTAGGGGTTGGCAAAACAAAGTGTGGTGGGTTGTTTGATCTGTCGGTGTCACCAGAGCCAGGGTCTTCTAAGTGTACAGTGCCCACCAGAGCTGGGCCTCTCTGCTGCCTGCCTTCTCATTAGCACCAGCAAGCTTGTAGTTACAGAGCCGGTGCAGCCAGCCTGACCCCAAACCAGGGTCACCCAGGCCAGACTGAGGAAGTAAGATAGCTTAGTGGGTCAAGTCCTGGCAGTAGCGAGCCCTGTGTAGGATCTAAAATAGTTTGAACTGTTCAATCTTCCCAGGGTGGGGATTGATTTCTTATTGCAAAGCTCTAGACACATTGCATACTTACAGGCAGTGTAAGATGGCCGCTGCATGGCCAGGCCACACGCGAGAGCCTCACACACTGCTCACGCCTTCCCACATAGGCCACATACCTCTCCAACCGAACACAGAAGTTGGTCTGTAATTGCTCTGGCAGGATAGAGCGCCATGATGCTTCTCTAGTTCCAGTTCTGCGCTATACAAGTAAGAGATAACATAACACTAAAATCAGACAGAGATACCATAACATTAAGGCTCCCAGCTTTGCGTTTTTACTGATTTTTACAGATAAATACAGACATAAAACAATGTGTTTCCTGTCTGTATTTATTTTTAAAAGCATAAAAATACTGAAAATGATGCTTCTTGTGGGTGACTCTTCATGCTGTCTTTGTGATTTCCAGGACAACAGCTGAGCAGGGAGACAGCATGGGGAGTTCAAAAAAAAGGCGAGAGTTCCCTAAATTCAGGCATATGTTAACAAATATTCGTATTATAATGCTGATATACCTGTGGGTGTAGTGTTTCGCTATATTTGGTTGCTTAATTTGCTAAAATGCAACAGGCATCAAAGTACCAGTGCATGTTTATCAGTTAAATGTGGAAATATAAAATTTTACGAACCCATTTATTCTCAAAATACAAAATTATTATGGATAAAGGCCAATAAGATGGCCCAAAAATAAATCTGGATAAATATAGACGGAAATGTTAAAAATGTAAATAGCCCAACATATATTATACCCGGTGAACGCTACAGGCTCATTAATGGGTATTCAGTTCTATACCTACCATCTTCCTCAAACAAATGCAGCCAACAAAGTGGCCTACTGTCAGGCTGATATAATGGAGTGCTCACTAGCCCACCTCATTGACTCGTGGTCTGCCCAATTCCAGATAGACGTTTACAATACTACCATTCTGAATGATGCCTACTTATCTAGGTCTCGCATATACCTTTCAAGCAGTGTACCACAAAGTGACCTCAAGGGCATTGCTATTTTCCTATTTGCCGTAACACAGGCCCCTGCATCCCCTGGGGTGCAAGGGACCCCAAGCTCCAGGGTGCCCCCTCAGCCCAGTACTCTGGCTGGTGAGCTCCTGATTGAGTCTGGACTGGAGAGGACCCCTCCACGTACCTTGCAGGGGGCTCCGTCAGACTTCCTATGCCAGTGGCAACCACATGTACGTCTCTTGCAAGTGATACATTAAAGCCACTGTTGGAGTTGCCTTAAGGCATTGTTCTGAGGAAAGGGAGCATGCAAACTGCAAAATATAATTTTACTACACAAATCCTTGCACCAGACCTGTGTGAAGCATGAGACCTGGGATACATGTAACAATGCTGCTGATAAATACTGATTGTGAAAATACAAATACTCAAAAATTCAAGAACAATTGGAAATATCTAAACCATCTGCCATGCCCTGTCGTGCGAATTAATTTTTCCTTTTCCTTGTTTTTTCCTCTTTCTATGTGTGCTGCCTGGGAAAATGCCTGTGTATTGTTTTTTGTGCAGGAACGTGTACTTTCCTGCACATAAACAATCCTGCTTACAATCCAGGCACCCTTGCTGCTGTATTGGTCATAAGCAGCACATTGTGTGCTTTCGCTGGAAAAAGACAGGAATGAGATATATAATGTTAAATACGGTGCATTTCTGCCCTTTCCTTGTCATGCAGCACAGCGCAGCGCTGCAAGGTGGCTTGCTGCTCTGCATGACTATTTGATAAACATGCCAGAGTGTTTCGTTTATTTTGTAACAGTTACTTTGGGCAGGAGATGTTATTTGTGCCAATTCAAATTAATCTGGTTGATTGTGGATTTCTTAAACATGTGATGTGACATATCCTGTGCAGCACTATCCGTACTGTGTGATAATTTCCGTCCCAGTTTTTACCTCCAACCTTTTGCTCCATTCAAAATTGTTATTTCGTCTTTAGGTGGGGCACTCGCCAATTCTCACCTCTGATTTTGGTTTCCATTGACTTTGGTTTCTGCCCAACACTTTGAGATCTGTTTACAGAAACTTTCCCTCTTGGACTTCCGAACCACCCTTTCTCTGCCCTGAGCAAGGTTTACTGCAGTCACAAAAGGGACATTTGCTGGCAAGTTCAGGGCCTTTAATGACATCACATTTAGCCAACATCCTATGACCTGTCTCTTCTGGGAGACAAGGGATGGGGTGAAGGAGGAGTCTGCATTTCATGGCATCCAGCTAAGCAGAGTGATGGGCTCTAAAGAGCACTGTTAAGACAGCTGACCAGTGCTTAATTTGAGCAGGTGGTTTCAGGTGCTCGGCACCAGCAGTTAATTGGCAACACCAGCGCTTGTGTCAGACTAATTTAGAAACTACCATAACAACAGTTAATTATTAATTGAATATGCATTAAAAATTAGCATTACCTGCCGCCCAAGCAATTCTTATAGTTTAGGGGCCTGAATTAGTCCGAATTGGCACACTTGTAGGAGTGTGTTGGTTAGTATTGTGTTGTTACTATCATTGGCAGCATGGCAGGTGCAATGTGTGGGGCAAGCTGCAGTGGCCTCCTGACCAGAGTCCTGGCACTAATTTTTTTTGCAAATCAAGAACTGCAGCTGACACTGTTCTCAAGGAGATGTCTGCGGTGAACTCAATAAACACCTAGAGGATGTGGTAGTTCAGCGTGTTGTGCGCCTGCTGCAAAAATCAGTGTATAACCTCATCAGCTTCAAGAAACACCTTCCATTCTTGTGAGTACTGTAGTGTCCTCAATGAGACACCAAGGCAGCCTCATAGGAAAGTGTGTTCAACACTGCTGCACACATCTGATTGCAACACTTGCTGCCATGGGCGTCCGCGGGGGGGGGGGGGGCAAGGAGGGGCGCTTGCCCCACCCCCCCCTGGAGCGCCCCTCCTTGCCCCCACTGCAGACGCACATGCTTTTACGGATGCCTTTTGTCCGTAATTCTGGGCCCTGCAGGAAGCAGAGCTGTTCCCTGCCAGAGGCCTCAACTCCCTGATGGGGAGCCTCTCTGGGCCCTGCAGGGAGCAGAGCTGTTCCCTGCCTGAGCCCTCAACTCCCTGATGGGGAGCCTCGCACTCCTCCTCGTAGCCCCTCCCGCCCATTGCCATTCTGTCTGTGGCTGATTACCACATACAGAATGACAATGGCCAGTTAGAGCTGCTAAAGCATACAGCCAGGCCCGGTTCTAGAGGGTGGGCCTGGCCACCCCAGGCCATTAAGAACTGAAAAATACGTTTTTCACTCTGTTTCACTGGGGTATGAAGTCTCGTGGGCTGTACCTCATTGCTTATTTAAATATTAATACCATTGACATACGTTAGTTTCAGGCCTGAGGAGTGGTAAGAAATTCTGCAGGGATAGTAGCGGCCTAGATAAACAAATGAACATCACAGACATCGTGAACACTTTCACTCACGCTAAAGAGGCTGCAGGCTCCGATCACAAGGTTCCTAGGAGCTGAAAACAGTGATGTAACAGAAACGTATTGCAAAGGATTTTCCTTTTCCCAGAAAAGTGAATACAAATGTGTACACAATTAGAATACAGATTCACTCGGGGTATGCTTTATTTTCTTCCCGCTTTGAGGCTGTTAAAAACTTGCAGCATTACATGAAAAATAAATTAATAGAAAAAGTGAACAAAAGAAAAGTTTTATCTTGTCATTGGCTAAATGAAAGAACATTCTATGCATCGTTACATTCATTCATACAACATTCATATGTATGTTGATGGTTTCAAATGATAGAATGATTCCTTCTGCAGGGACCTATGGGTCGGGCTACTGGAATTATGCGATTGTGCCGATGCTGTGTTTTTCTCATATTTGTTGATTTGCCAAATAATGCATTATGTGCTAAATAATCTGCAGATTAAAAAATATATATTCTAGCTCAAAACCTTCTAAAAAGGCAGCAACATGTGCAGGCGCACAGTGGAAGATCTTTTCCAAAGGTTGATTGGTTACCTTTCTGTTGCTTATTGCTATAGTTTGGTGTTAAACTGGTACCAATAAGGTGCATTCTATGCCCAGACAGTGTTAACAAGTGTAAAGAAGTCAAAATAATTAAATAATACTCACAAAATGTGCAGCATCATGCCACATAATTTACCTTTTCTTGTTGCATTCTTTAGTCAACCCTGACACATAATTTAGCCTTCCCCTGCCTTCCCCTGCAGCATAATTCCAGTGGCCCTGCCCACGTGTAACAGGTAAGACACTTTAATTATTCTCAGCATGGTCACCTCAGGATTTCATTCTTCTGAGGCTGATAAAATGGGTCGAATAATAGGAACTCTTGTGGCTATATGTGAGGTTCCCATAGAGTGGAATGGCCAAAAGAAGCAACATCTCAGACAAAAAGACCTGGACAGACTCAAAGCCAGATGGGAGAACGAGAGGCCCAATACAAATGGATTAAAGGAGGGGTTCCAGGGGGATAATTTTAGGGTTCAGGGTGGGTATGGGTTTTGGGGTACCGGGGGGTAATTTTAGAGTTCAGGGCAAGTGTGGGCTTTAAGGGGCCAGGAGGGTAATTTTAGGGTTCAGGGCAGGTATAAGTTTTTTGGGGGCAGGGGTAATTTTAGGGTTCCGGGTGGCAATGGGTTTTGGGGTGCCAGGGGTATAATTTTAGGGTTCATGGTGGGTATGGGTTTTGGGGTAGCAGGGTTTAATTTTAGAGGTTCAGGGTGGGTATGGGTTTTGGGGTGCAAGGGGGGGACATTTTAGGGTTCAGGGCGGGTATGGGTTTTGGGGTGCCAGGGGGACAATTTTAGGGGTCAGGGCGGGTATGGGTTATGGGGTGCCAGGGGGCTAATTTTAGGGATCAGGGAATGTATGAGTTTTAAAGGGCCAGGGGGGTAATTTTAGAGTTCATGTGTGCTCTAATTGTTGTCCAGTTTCAAATGCAGAATTCATCACTTTTTTTTCTCAGCTTGGCCTGAGCATTACCCGACCCTGATTGTCTGCTATTTTAGCCCCACCCCTATTGATTAACATTAGCCACGCCCCTTCATTTGCCAGATTAGCCCCCCCTGGAAAAATTTCTGCGGACGCCCATGCTTGCTGCAAACATCTGGTTGTAGCATTGGCATCCCGTGTTCCAAGCTCAGTGGATGGACCATTCTATCTATAAGAGGTTATGTCATGCCGTTGGCTCTTTCTTATATGGCGCTTTCCACCATTGCTAAGACACCGTAGCACTTAGTCATCAGGGCGTCATTTAGTGTGGAGCTGGAGGGCACCGCGGTTTGATAGTGCATGCCGTTTGCTGGGCGGTTGCACATATTAGTGAAGGACAAAAAACAACTCCATTAGTGGTCTATGTCTCTTAAACTCTAGGATATCCTGTTTATCAGTGCACTCTAACTGTCCATCAGCAACACAGAAACTGTAGGCTCCTGTCTGTCCTTCTGGGACTCTGGGCTCCTGCAGAGACACCCGCTGATATCCGAAGAGCACGGGCGGGGCAGCGTGCCAGAGCTTGCCGAAGAGCATAGGGCGCGGCCAGGCCGACAAAGGCATCCGAACAGTAGCTGAGCGGTAGCTCTCTGGTCTGATGACGGATGTGTACAGTGCGTTACCTCATGCGCCGTCCTTCAGAGAGAGCACAGGAGGCTGATACTGCCTGTTCATAAGAGATTGATACCACAGGAGGCTGATACTGCCTGTTCATGAGAGACTGATACCACAGGAGGCTGATACTGCCTGTTCATGAGAGACTGATACCACAGGAGCAGATACTGCCTGCTCATGAGAGACTGTGCCACAGGAGGCTGATACTGCCTGTTCATGAGAGACTGATACCACAGGAGGCGGATACTGCCTGTTCACGAGAGACTGATACCACAGGAGCAGATACTGCCTGCTCATGAGAGACTGTGCCACAGGAGGCTGATACTGCCTGTTCATGAGAGACTGATTCCACAGGAGGCTGATACTGCCTGTTCATGAGAGACTGATACCACAGGATACTGATACTGCCTGTTCATGAGAGACTGATACCACAGGAGGCTGATACTGCCTGTTCATGAGAGACTGACACCACAGGACGCTGATACTGCCTGTTCATGAGAGACTGATACCACAGGAGGCTGATACTGCCTGTTCATGAGAGACTGATACCACAGGAGGTTGATACTGCCTGTTCATGAGAGACTGATACCACAGGACACAAAAACTGCCTGTTCATGAGAGACTGATACCACAGGAGGCTGATACTGCCTGTTCATGAGAGACTGATACCAGAGGAGGCTGGTACTGCCTGTTCATGAGAGACTGATACCACAGGAGGAGAGACTGATACCACAGGAGGCTGATACTGCCTGTTCAAGAGAGACTGATACCACAGGACACTGATACTGCCTGTTCATGAGAGACTGATACCACAGGACAAGAGCCGGTACTGCCTGTTCATGAGAGACTGATACCACAGGAGGCTGATACTGCCTGTTCATGAGAGACTGATACCACAGGAGGCTGATACTGCCTGTTCATGAGAGACTGATACCACAGGACAAGAGCCGGTACTGCCTGTTCATGAGAGACTGATACCACAGGAGGCTGATACTGCCTGTTCATGAGAGACTGATACCACAGGAGGCGGATACTGCCTGTTCATGAGAGACTGATACCACAGGAGGCTGATACTGCCTGTTCATGAGAGACTGATACCACAGGACACTGATACTGCCTGTTAATGAGAGACTGATACCACAGGAGGAGAGACTGATACCACAGTAGGCTGATACTGCCTGTTCAAGAGAGACTGATACCACAGGACACTGATACTGCCTGTTCATGAGAGACTGACACCACAGAACAAGAGCCGGTCCTGCCTGTTCACGAGAGACTGATATTCAACAATCCTGCCCAAATATCAATGAAATTAGCCAAAATAAATATAGTTAAATAGAATTAGAAATGACAACAAATAAATCTTTATGAATATTTATCTGGGTAGGAATCTGGGACCTGAAATCAGCATCCGACAAACTTACAGTACAAAAGACCTGGTAAAAAAGTATTGCCTCCGAGATGTATGAGTGAATGTACCTTAAAGGTCTGCCTCAGCCCACCCTGTCCAACAGTAATGGCGAGAGTCAAAGCCTGACCGCTCGAAGGACGCTCTGTGGACATGTTCCCATTACCTCCTTAGCTTCTCCTTTGAGAGCCCAAGTGATGGCTTCCACCTCACCCCAGGCGGTATCAGCCCCTGTGATAACTGTCTCTCATGAACAGGAAGTATCAGAGTCCTCTGTTAAATGTCTCTCATGAACGTTGAAAATAGTATTTTCACATATTATTATGAAAAATGTGCACTCGTGTTTGCTTGTCTGCTGGTTTTTGCCCTCTATTGGGTAGCCGCACAGAATAAAAGGATCGCCCAGGTTCCGTGAACGATTTGGGACCATGTACATTACGGGGGGCGGTGGGTGTAAAGAATATGGGAGCGAATATATTATTGTAAATAGATTCAAGTTTTCTGGAGTTGTACTCCTCCATTTTGAGTCTTGCTTACTTTCATTAGTCCTACAGGATCCTGATTCTTACAGCTTCTATTTTCACCACCAATCCATCAACCACCCAACTAGCCCCTCAACTCCTATAAACAAGGACTATAGGCCTCCTTATGCAGGATACTGTTCCCTGATCCCCTGCTACTTGTGGGCGGTACCGGTAACTGCTAATGCATTGAAGAGCTTCTGCCTCAAACCATTATCCATCTTCTGCTCTCAGATATCTCAAGCAGAGGGACTATCCCCAAAAGCGGCACATTGCCACAATCTATGCAGAGTGGGCATGGTTTGAAACTGACGCGCCACGCTCTCCCTGGTCTATGTCACATCTAAAACAGCTAAACACACACTCCTTCTCACCAGGGTCCTAGTCCAAGTCTAAATTGGGTTTTGTTACTTCAGGCTTGGATGTTTGCACCCTTCATTCACCCTTGGATTCCTAAGATTGTATTGTGGTGACAGGGCCGGCTTTAGCACTGGTGGTGTCCAATGCGTCAAACTTTCCTGGCGCCCCCCCCCCCCATTACCGCCTCCTTGAATTCCCTCACTACCATTGTGCAAAATTGCCCCATATCCCACCGTAGACACTCTCTCACAAGCATTTAATTTGTTTTAAAGCGTTAGTAAAGGCTCACTTAACTAATCCACTCAGCTAGCCACATAAAATACAGATCTGTGATCTGCACAGTGCGCGTTCATAGCAGCAGGCATGTTAACCCTCCGTGCTACTTTATGGCGAGTCAAAACTGCCACTAGACAAAACTCTGATCTCTCTCTGTGGCAGTAACATTAATCACAAGAGTTATCTTGACATTTTTATTGCTGCCTGAAAGCTGGATGCACAAGGAACTCTGCAGCAGTTACTTTAAATCATAAATTATTGCTAACCACAGAGCTATCCCCTTCCAGGTCAGTGTCCAGTGTGGCCATACCGCTGGCACGGCCCTAAAGCCGGCCCTGTGTGGAGTTACTACAGACTCGTCAGTTTACAAACAATGTAAGCAGCACCTGAACGATAAGTCCCCGGATTTACAGATATTCAGGCATCGCTGTATGAAAATCTGCATCCTTGATTGAGCTGTTGAAAAATTGTGCAGTGTCAGATGCACTAAGAGTTGTGCACTGATGATGTCATCTCCAGAGCACATGCAAAAAAAGTGTGCTTACCCAGATCCTGAACGTTGCACTATGGTTTCAGGGCATGCCAGCACTGTCTTAACTTGCAGGACAAATTCAAACACGGTGACAACCGCCCAAGAGTTAGCTCCTTAAAATGTATACGTTTACAGGCTAGGCTTGGGCAGTGGCTTCCGCCGCACAACCAAGCTCGTGGTGGTGGTGAGAGGGGGTGGGAGGGGCGTCAGGAAGAGGGGGGTGGTTGAGGGTAAAAAATATTTTAAAAAACACGTCTTGCTGTCTGGATTCCGACGGCCACCTCTGTGCTTCACTCCCCGCAGTTTCCTGGGAAGGCATAGTCTGCCCAGCCAATCTATACGCTGCTCTCATGCTATGAGAGCAGGGCCAGGATTGGTCTGAGCAGTCTGCTCTGCCGCTCAGATACTGCTTGGGAGCCTGCGGCTTTTCTCCACAGCCGGGTTGGAGAAATAGAAGTGTGCATGTCTGTTTGGCTGGCCCGAGGCGGCCCGCCAAACTTACATGCACACTTCTAAGTGCCTACTCCTGCCTGTTATGGCCTGGCCCCGCCCCGTATGCACACACGCACGGTCAGCCAGAGCCCCTCAAAGATAAATAAAATGATATTATTGTTCTAATATCATCTTATTTTTCTGTGACGGACTCTGACCAGTGGGGCGAAGCTCCTCCACCATTAAGGAGGAGCCACCCCTGGCCTTGGGAATATCACACAATATCCCGCTTGCCCACTATTTGCACCTGGCTTCTTTTGGCTTTCGGATTTGACACAAAACCAGATCATGCTAGCGTGATAGGTCCGGCTTTTCCTCAAATCCAAGGTGTTTTGTGATGTTGCGTCCCCATTACCGCTTCGTTTGCATACATCGATAGGGTTCTGATGGCAATGCCCCACAATATGAAGCCTTTTTTGATGCTGTGCTTGCGTCACCTTTTGACACTTAAGCTCCTAGGCACGAGAAAGTTGATCAACGCTCCTGTTCTCGTTGTGAAGCACTGTAAAGGGGGTTTTTACAGATGTAGCAAGCTTGCAGCCAACAGACGAATTAGAATCCCTTCAGTTTGCGATTGATGGCTATTTTAAAACACATATTGCCATTAATTGCAATGTATGAGAACAAAAAAAAATTTGAGATGCATGCAGTAGAACGCTCTTCATTAATGCTATTCACTTGCTTAATCAACTTTGCCTCACGCCCGCCATAAATATGGTTATTAACAGCAATCATATATATGCAACACTTTATGTAGAGAAATTCAAACTTTGTTCTATTTTTTAATACATTAGCGATGGTAGATACTATCACAATGAGCACCTCTTAGAGCAGGGGGACTCACAATGCTTTTTTTAAATATTTGTTTTGTATTTTATTTTTGTAGAGCAGAGCAAAGGACATAACAACATATTAGTAAAATTGGTCGTCAGAAATAAAAAATAAAAGAATCCGCACTTTACACTGATACACATTCTTGTTCATTTGTCAACCGAAACCCATAAAGCGTGAATGAACATACCGAATTTTTATCAATGTATCCCAATTGTCAAAAAACTTCCAAACCGCACACAATGCTTTATTTTTTACTAGAATTTAACTGTTTTGTCTCTCCTTCTCCTAGATGACTGAGGTGACCCAGCTCCTCGGTGAGAACCTGCAGTCTCCTTCTTGGACCGGTCTTCTTCCCAGCTCATTTTGTTGTTGACATACTTGGCCGTTCAGCATTCTAGAATTGGATCATCTTCTCTTCAGAAGCAAACTTTGGGTACATTTTGTTGTCCTTTTTACCTCTGCAAAATGTGCAGGTGAAAGCCTACGTTTGTAAGGCGTGCTCCTATTTGTGGAATTAAGCCTTTAATTCGAATGGAAAGTTCCTCTTGCCATTGACGGAATCAGGAACCAGAGTGACATGGGGGGCTCGGGAATGGATTCCATTGGCGGGGACATTTTTTGACTTCATCAACATCCTTTGGAATCAAAGGAACGTGGTTTTCCAGCAAACGAGGATTTGTGCTTGTTTTATTTAAAGTGTTTACGTCTTTAATTACTGGGTCCGGGTCCCCCAAACACTGGAATACAAAATGGAAGTTCAGCACAAAGGGTCATTGTGTGATCTCACTGGGATGACTTCAGTTCCAGAAACCCCTCCATGCCAGAAGAAGTTTCTAGAATCACCTGCTGTGGCTAAGTGCAATTGCCGGCACTTCCTCTCCACAAATGCCATCGGTGTTGGTGAGTGAAGCACGTATACTATTCTGCTTTTGTATCTGACACTCATATATGTTTTAAATTTGTTCTGCAAGAGTTTGCTTTTGGATCCATATGATAATATCCAGTACAAAAACACCCAAATCAAGTACTCAATATAGTTTGTCATGTCTTCGTTTCACATCTTCCAAGCCTCCACGGGCTACTTATTGGAAAGCGATCCATGTTCATGGCAATTTGTATCCGTCATCGAGCCATCCATGGCCTTGATCTAAAATATCTCTAGAAGCAACATTTTCTTATCATTTTGCTTTTGCGCTCAGTTCCTCCTCTCTGCCCTTGTTGGCCATTCCCAGATGTGTCTTTTAACTACCTAGCATCAAAAGTGTAGAACTCCCTCATCCTGCCCCCTCTGCTCTCAACTCAATTTCCTTCTGTTCTATAAAACTCCAAAGACTTTAGTGTTCTCTGGATACATTCCCTTGGGTGCTTTTGGTTGGACAAGTTACTCTGATGAGGTTTAGGCACCAGGACACCCTTTAGGGAAAATTGCTTACTATATAAAATGTAATTAATTCATAAACTCATTCAAGTTGATATTAGATTCAGTTAACAATAATTTCCCTTATAACATCTTAATTGTAATTTAACAGTTAGAAGCATAAAGCATCGTTATAAAAAAACAGTATTTCCCAAAAAATAAAAAGCAACTTGGGCAATATACTTAACAGGAGCTGTGTTACTCCAGAACTATACACTCTAACAAATTTTAAGAGAGGTACTGAACAGAGGTAAAGCCTCTGATTACTCTCTAGTTCATACTCGCCCCCCGTTCAATGTCACTAGCTTTGGTAAACCTCCCCTCTCCTTTCCACATGAGATGACTTTGTAGCTCTACACCTGAACCCTCCTGCTCAGTCATTACCTGACAACAGAAATACGTTCTTTTTACACCTTTTCTACCACTGTTTGTTTTAAAGATTTGCACATTGTTCACTAGGATTATTTTAGTAAAGTCTTTCAAATGAAAGCTCTTGCTTGGTTTACTTGTTTTTTCTGCATAAGAGTAATTTCATTTATTAAATCATGAAACCTTTCGTAAGAAATAACTTATCTCACCACACTCTACAGAACAAAAACAATAATTACACCATTGCTAATTATTTTATGGGAATTATGATAAATCCCCAAATTCAGTCACTATCCTTTAATAATTAAAATCTTGTAAGATTCTCAAAAGCCCTGGAACACTCCTTACATAATCTCTGTTCACTTTTTTTCATTAAACCTGTAAGCACCAATAAACAGTAAGAAAGATATTTTTACCTAGTGTGTTTGCAAGTATAAACCATGCGTATGATAACCTCTGGAGTCTGTGCAAATGTTAATCTTCTGATAGCTACTCACTGCCATCTTCCCAAACTCGTGTATAAGAGAATAGGACACACACGAGGAGTACCAGAGCTGCCAAAGGTCCATCCGCGAATGACGACAGCGCTCCATCTGTGGTCATCAGCTTTGAGGAGGCAGCCAGGCGATGACTGCCTCTGTGCTGAATGAAAGACATGGCCCATGGGTGCCAGTTCAAGGGGCTGTATAGACAGATGGTGACTGCACCCTAACATCTTGTAATCAAGAAACAATTCATTTATATGTTATGACTAGTTTGAGGTCAATCATACCAGCCCAAAATCCTATTGCATCTGAGACATTGCCTACCAGTAAATCGTCATTGAAAGTAAATTATTTTTTTTACCTTCCCACCCTGTATCTTGCATAAAGCATGCAATATAGTGGGTACATAACCATCATTTCATTTTTTTTTTTAAATACAGGTTTAAACACCAAGATGAGAAGGTGAAGGAAATAACATAGGCTTTTTCCCTTCTATTTTAGATCCATTGCTTAATTTGAGCCGTGGTTACCGGTGGGGCCCATCAGCACTCATTTTTGGGGACAGGCACTTATTTTTCCACATCAGACACAGTATCGGCCAGTATCCTTGCTAAGTGGCGGGGAGGGGGGACTGGAGATGACAGGCAACCAAATAAAAAATAAATAAATAAAAGAACTGACCTGCCCCTCCGACACTCTTTTCTGGCTCCATGCACTGCAGGCACAGGCTCCCAGAGTCCCCTGCCGCCAATCCAGACGCTGCTCTCATGCTGAGAGCAACATCAGGATTGACCGTAGCGCTCTGAATTTGAGCTCCCAGGCAGACTGGGAGCCTGTGTGTGCTGTCTCCAACCCGGCAACGTAGTTCAGGTTGGAGACAGCTTCAGTGTGCATGAAGGTTTGGCCAAACCATCATGCGCACTGACAACAGTGCACCTACCGCTCCTCCTCTGCCTGTCCTCCCTATGTCCCTGCCCCCTAGACACGACACTACGGAGAAAAATAAAACGATAATAGAGACAAGTATATTATCCTTTTATTTTTCAGTTTTTTGGCTGGTGGTGGTGGTGCGACGCCCCTCTGCCATAGAGGAGGATCCGCCGCTGATCAAACATTTGCCGAGAGCAGGAGAGCGAAAAAGCACCAAGTGGAATGACGGAGAAAGAAAAACATGAAAAAAACGTTACAAAGTGATAAGCAAGAACCTGCAAGAGTGAGATAAGAGGGCAAGCAGTGTCTCATAATGGATTACAGAGGAATGAGGTGGACACAAGGTTACGCAGCTTTGGACCATTGACATTTAATAGTAGCAGCCGCAGTATTTTGAGCAGAGTTTTGGGCACCGGCATGCATTCTTTCACAAATTAAACACTGGCTAGATACTTCCATGTCCTTCAGAAGGTCATTGGTACCCCAATCGCACGCGTATTTGGATAAAGAGACATTTTTTATTGACAGCTATCTGGTACCTGATGCCGGGTTAACAACACCGCATCCCTGACAAATGGCCTAATTACCCGCAGCATCATTGCTGAGCTCCGTGACTCATTTTCTCACTTTTTTAATTAGGCGAATTAGACTCCAGGGAATTAATGTGTTTAAACCTTAACCGTGGTGGCAGATTCAATTACAGGGATCGTGTCCTCATGTACCCATCGCGATGTTATGGAATCTGAGAAAAGAAGCAGTAGCAATAGAAAAGTATGCTTTCTTGTGGCGGGTCCTTCAACCTCTGTTTTATACCTGTGATTGGAGGTTTGTCAACCACACTGGTCAACCACTGATACCACCATACTGGTCAACCACTGGATATCACCCGTTAGTGTGATATCCGCGAGGAGCTGAAAATGGCGGGTGGAGATTAGATCCGCCCAGGGGCGGGTGTCTGATACTCAACTAGTCCTTATCTGTTTTGCCTGATATATTGACAGCGATGGTGTAAATTATTGAAGTTGAAATATTTCAGAACTTGGTACCACTGGTGATATTGATAAGCAGGCTAATGCACCTGCGGCATAAATGGGCATTTGCTTATGTGTGTGTGTGTAACGCGCGCTTCTCAGGTTACAATATATCTGGGTTGACTGGATCTATCATCCTGCTGAAGGGCCATGAGATGATCACCACAATGATACCATCTGTCAATCTCAGCTCTCTGAGATTTAGCTGACACAGTATTATTTAAAGAGGAACACCAGTCAAAAATGTATTTTAATGTCTTTAATCACCATATACTCCCTTGATGATCCTCTGAATTTTTAGACCAGTTACTCTGCGAGTTTGCTGCACCACTAATCAATGTTGTGATTCTCTTCCACCGATCAAAATTATTAAGGGGCTAAGCTATTGAGGACACGTGGGTCTAAAGCGCCCTCTGTTTTGCCCATTTCCCTATGTGCAACAGTGCCATAAATCCCAGTTGTTCTCATGATGTAATTGATCTCAAACTATGATTGTTTTCTTGCTTCGGTTGCGGACCTTTTTTGATTTTGGCATGAACAATCACATTAATTCATACCAAATCTTTTGGAGAGATAAAAATAAAGGGCTAACTGTGCTAAACCGAATTGTAGGTCTTGGCATTTGAGCAGCAAGAGAGGCATGCAAGGGTTATGGATGATATATGGAGTTTACCTGTTGGCCCAAGCAAACGTGTAAGCTGCTGTTTTCATTGCTGGAGCAAAAATGACATGGTCTTTACAGAGACTAATTTGTACTAAGTATCTACTGTAACACTCTGTGTGTATGTTACTATATTGCCTGTGTAATATAGGGTCAGTCAATTTCATGGTGGCTCAGCTGATGCTATTTTTCTCCCATACCATTAAAGTGTCCCTTTGTATCTGCAGAGTAATGTTAATATGCCTAATGAAAAAGATTGAAAACAGGACCCAGAAAAACTAAAAGCAAGAAAGCTAATATGAAGGAAAATGTCAACATCACAAACTCACTGAATATATGTTTTTGTGTAAACCATTGGTGTCTAGCCTACAATTACTAATGTGATAGTAAGCAAATGGAAACATAGGACACTCAGAATTCCAGGTTTACAAAACTTGATCCATCCTTTCTATGGAACAGCCAAAGTGAATATATAATGAATTATTTGTTCCTTAAATGTATCCAGCTGTACTCTACTCAGTATTGTAAAGTTACCGAGGTTAAAGGAATTGAACACACGATCCCGTTGCTTCTTGTAAACAACGACTATAAGTACTGCTTGCAGGTTTACAATGCCAATATCTCAAACTCTCGCAAATGTGAGTCCTATTGCATTGCAAATGCTTCTTTTCTTATGCAATGTAGGAGTTTGGAGAACTCTAACACCCTCTTTGCTTCTTTGACTTGTATTTGAATACAAAATAGATGTATGCTGTATGCATCTTGCATTAAGATGGAGAATACTATCTCGCTATAGATGTGTTTCCTTTAATGTCAGAACTCGTCTGTAATAAGAAAATTGTACCACATATGATAGTTTATTACAGTCCAGTATTGACGTAAATATGCGTGTCTGTCTTCTAATCAGGCACCGATGATTAAAATATGTCTCCTACTCGCACCATTCATGACCTCATTTCTAGGAGGAGGGAACCCTGCACGGCCATCTATCTCCACAAATCACATGCTGACTTGTGCTAGCCACGCCTCTGGGTGCCTTTGTTAGTGAAAGAAGAGGCTACAGAGTTATTGGACATATGCTTAAAGAGCTGAAGTGAGCAGCGGCTGTGCCCCACTGCAGCCTGCCCAGGGCTGCTTCTTTCTTTGCCTGTGCAGATAAGTGTGAGCAGCATCAGCAGTGGTTGCTAGAGCTGTCACACACACAACAGGCTAAATCCACACCACCTTTATTTCATAGGTGGAAAAAACTCATACTCATCCCTAAGGGGCTTACACAAGCTTGTTATGATTTCAACAAACCTTTACAACCCAACAACTCAAGGTCTGTGGGTGAACCGTGAACCAAATGAACACAGGGAGGGAGGTTCACAGAATAAAGTTTATTTGCTACAAGTATAGGACAAGGTCTGGAGGCCTGGCGTATTATTGCATCCACCACATTGTCACAGGTTCACATTCCGGCAGCTTCACACAGCCTTTCATCTTTTTGAGGTCAATAACATGACTTTGTTGAGTTAACCCCTTCAGCGCGGCGCGGATTACCGCGCTGTGCTGAAGGTTCCGTGCGCGGGCGGGGTCATGAAGGAGCGGTTCCGTCATGCGCACAGCGCAACCGACGCGCATGACGGAACCGCTCCGTCACTGGCATCGAAGGGGTTAAATAACAATAGACATCAGGGCCAGATTTACTAAGAAGTGACGCAGCATAGCACAGTAACTAAATTTGCTGCTCTTTTAGCCCCTCTCATGCACTCTGCTTGTCTTATAATGCATTTTATTATATGCCAGTGTCGTTGTTGGGAAATATGATCACCCCCTCCCCCCCATCTTACAAACCACGCTACTCCCCTGCAGCCACCCTACAGTTATGTAGCTGGTGCTCTGAACTGTTTGCATGATATGTACTGGATGAAAGTACCTTACCATGGTTTGGGAAGGACCTGTTTGGAAAGTTAACCTGCCTTGTGAAATCACTGCGATGTCATACCAGTAGCAGATGTGAGGTAACAAATTAATACTGCTAACAACATGCTTGAGCATGGATTGCCATTCGGTTGCTAATGACACCTCTTATTTTCATCATTCCGAAAGAACAGAAAGTGTAGTAGCGAGTGCTGTACGAAAAGACAAATTATTATTATTATAAGTATGTCTTAGTGAATCTAGTTTACAATCTTTTTTTACCTTGTGTCATACTAGTTGCCTCGTTGCATGTGAATTATAAACCTGGCCCCTTTTGCCTAATTTTTACAGAGATAAATCTCTGTAGAAACATTCTTACAAGCAAGTAAGTAATGATATGTTTTAGTTATTAAAATCTACCAGCCTTTGTTAATTTTCCCAGAGGCTCAATTTTTGCATAAGTTCCTGGAAACATTTGAAGTATGGTGGAAGTTAATGTTTTCATTACAAATTATAATGCACTGTCACAGACGCTTGAGCACGGAAGAGAAAATGTTAATGTCGGAGTCAGTTTTTGGATACTATCAAAGTACGTCTCCAGCACTAAATAATAGCCAGACTGATGTCCAGCTCCTTTTAAAAAATTTTTTTTTTTAATGTTAACTGGTACCTCTACCTTTCCATATCTGAATACACAATTTTAAAAAGTAACGATAACACAGTACACCTGATAAGATTGACAATAGTCACGGGTAGCAATGGCCCTCAAGAGCATTGTTTTTTTATTTTTATTAATATGATATTCACAAATAAAATGTGGTGTGCTCTTCTCTCGTCCTGCTAAGAAAATGTAATTCGTTTCTTCAATTTAAAAGTTGGTATCCTTTAAATTAGCAGCTTTTCAATAAAGTAGATTGCACAATGTTTTTACAATGATAATGGCAGCATACTAAAGCATAATTTTAACGCGCTTACAAAAATAACAAACCCACCTGCTATTCACAAACGTATGAAAGTAAGAGAAAAAAAACCAACACAAAGTGAGGTGGGTTTATTAATGTTTGTGTGGGCACTTGTGTGACACAACACAATTTTGGTGCACCAGGGATATATTTTGCTGCTACATCCAAATGCCCACAAACAGAACAAGCATTGGTATGGTCAGCAAGTCAAGCGGGCGCCTGTAGAAATATTAAGCATGGCGCCCGTGTTTCTGCTAGTGCTGAAAGTGCTGGGGGGTAAGGAGGTAGCCGGTGAGTGGTGTATAGCACAAAACACAAGATGTGAAATGCTAAGTGCTCAATCAGGGCGATGTCATAAATAAAATGAATCACCGGCAGTAAATGTTCCAAAAATAACGTGAATACTTTTCCCAGTGTAGCCAAGAAAAGCATGCACTTGGTAATCAGGGAATAGAAAACGTACAGTAGAACCGAGGCGTTCAGACAAAGCATCACGGCTGATTAACAAAAATACAATCCGGTGAATTGTTCCACTGCAGCTTGTGAGGTACCTAACCCGTTCCAAAATGAGTTTGTAAATGGAGCCCGAGGATTTTCGCACGGGATTCTCCTCGTGTTTGTGCGGCTTCCAGCTCCATGGATACAGTAGTGCACGTGCATCCTTCCTGCTGGTGCAAGAAAGTGAAAGTATATAGAAGCGACCTCAGGTTTGGCAGTTGTGATAGGACCTTTGATGAATCCTAAAGTTCTCACATAAAATGAATGCAGGAGAAACTTTTTTTAACGTATTAAGATGTCATTTCTCTTCCGGTCTTTAGCCTAAAACCAGCTCATGTACCGGATTTAGAATGTACAGACATCATTATTTTATTGATTATAGCCAGTTTTGCAGCCATTGTTTGGAAAACATAAAATAATTTTTCTGTTGATAAATTCCACTTTTGCGTCACGTTCTATTAGTTTGTTTAAACAATTATGAGAGCATTAATACTTCAGCGCAGATTAACTGCAATTGAGACAAGCATTGGCCGCACGCGAAAGTGAAAGCAGCGCCACGCGGCGGGGAGGGGGGGGGGGCGGAGGAGCATTGAGAAAGCAATCGAGGAAAGACAGATAAAGCTGGCGGTTGCACGCGTGCACGCACGTGTGAACGCAAGCGCTAGGCCAGCCAAAGCAGCTTGTGGTAGCACTTTTTAAAGCCCCTACTAAATATCTCTCCGAGCAGCGCATGTGCTGGCTCAGGTGAGACCTGAAAACGAGGAAAGGTGAGAGTTTGGCATAGATTGTTAATTGTTTAACTCACTAACTGACACTGTTACGGACTAGAGTAAGAGGAGAGTTCCCTGGCTCATTGTTGTCCTCTCTTGGGAATGGACCCTACTTCTAATTGATTAGCGCTGAATAGCTCCTGTTTAAAAGATACTTTGACCATGCACGGCAATTGCTGTATTAAATATTCTTAAAATTTTAATGTTTTTATAATGTTTTAAAGAATTTTATCATGATGGTTTTATTTTCACAAATAGATTTCTGTACCTATGTGCTTTTATGTTACCAAAAATTAACGAATAAAGTTTTTTACCCACTAAGTATTGAAACTCTGGCGCTTGCACATCTCCCCCTTTCCCTTCACCCCCCCCTGCCTGAACCCCTAGACATGCAGTGTTAGGTCGCTTTGTAGCCAGATTTCCACTATACAAGTCCAATATATACATATATTTTCTCTATATAGTCGATATTTCCGCACAGGCTGGCATCTCTGAAAGGGAGGTAGGACAAGGATGGAGTCAGCTCCATGTTAAGCATAACAGGCGACTTCCGGTGGATGCCCATCTGCACTTCCAGAAGCATCTTTGATCTCCTTATGCCTGGTCTGAAAGTGTTTGCATAAAGGCAACAGGTCCTCTGCTCCCCAGCTAGGTTTACGCTGTGCAAGTTCTGCTGCATCCGTACATGTCAATGAATGGTTTGATCTGTAGCGCAATAAACGATGCCGCATAATGAACCAATGCTATATGAAGACTGCATAATATAGAGACATGGTGGCTAGGGTGGTCATGAATTAATGAATACATGAATGAATTAATGAATTGAGGGGCATATCAGCAAGGAACGCTGATGAATAACGCAAAGCTTGCTTAGCGCTTTGTTATTCATCACCATCTATCTCTGAAATGTATTGCCCTGGTAGCGCGTTATCAACAACGCGTTGCTCCAGGGCGATAAAAATTCCAGAGATAGCGGGGGAAATCGACGTTTTGCAGGGAACATCGCTGGTTTTCCAGCGATGTTCCCTGCAAAAGGGCGATAACCTTGCTGATATGACCCTGTGGTCGTAGCAGCATAATCCACCCCCAATGTTAGGGGTGGCTTAGTCAGGATTTTAGCAGATGTTAGTTTTTGGAGAAAACAGCGGTTTTCTCCAATAACTAACGTCTGCTAAAATGCTGGGGCAGCATTGTAAATATCGCGATGTGCACATCAGCGATATTTGCAAGGCTGTACTGCCCAGTGACGCCTACTTTGCATCTCATTAGAGATGCAAAGGGAGGCGTCGGGAAAAAGGGTGCTAACATGCGATTATGCATGTTAGCACCCTCTTGTAAATAGGGCCATAGTTTTATCTCCGCTTTTTTGGCTTTTAAAGCCCAAAAAGCGGAGATAAAGCCCTTGCTAATATGCCCCATACTTTGCATAGCGCAACACCTGCCCAAATGGGTGTCCTGGCACTAAGCAAAAAGAACGAGATCAGATATTTCATCCATCACCAAAACTTTTGAGAGGAACATAAAAATGTTTTTAGCAGTTTCCCGAAATTAAATTCATCATCCAACTACGATGTAGGACATTTGATATATTGAATGATAGGGACATCGTGACCGCAGGCGCACTCTGTATTATAGGGACAGACTGGTCCGCCATGCTGTAAACATCAGTCATGTGTACTGTGTGATGTAGGGAAGCAGTGGCTTGGTATTATGTGTCAACTCACTTGCGTACTGCATGGTATACAGACAGGGCTGGACTGGGAACCAAAAACGGCCCTGGCAAAGTGCTCGGCAGGCCCCCCCTGGGGGGTTGGGGTTGCCGCCGAGCTCTTTGCCAGGGCCGGTTTTTGGCCGATTTTGTTACAGGGCCGATTTTGCAGCTATGCTGCAAAAACGGCCCTGTAACAAAAACGGCCCCCAGAGGCCCAAAACCGGCCCCCACCCATGCGGCGTACCGGGGGATTGCCCGGTGCCCGCTACGGCCAGTCCGGCCCTGTATACAGACACATCGGTCTGATATGATGTCCACATCTCATATGTGTGATTCAGGGACACGTGGACCGGTGCACCCTCTATACATCGCATGCAAACTGTGTGATATGGGAACATGAGGACCCCGTATACTGTATACATATCACTAGCTTAGTGGGTGACAGTGGCAAGGAACATGGTACACTGAATGCAAATCGCAGCCATACCGCATAATGTAGGGACACGGTGGCTCAGTGCACAGTTCATACTATCTATGCTGTATGATGACGGGAAATGGTGGCCAGGTGTGCTGTACGAATCCACCCTACAGCGCCGCCTCTGAGTTGGGTTGCATTTTGCATCCATGCATAACGACAATAAATCATGTTGTCAGAGTCTGCTGGTCTGGTTGCATTTCTCGGCACACCTCCTGTCTTTCTCTTTCTTGCTCTGGGTCAAAATCTAATGAAAAACATTATCTGGCATAAATATTGCGGCTATCAGTTACAAAACTACCACTACCTTGAGAGTGAATCGATATTTTGGTACATAGCCATATTTTTTAAAAATAAGTTTTCTCCAAGCGATGCAGGGCCTCTGTCGGTTATATGTCTGGTGCAGTAATTTAGTGTAACATAACCTTTTACATATATACGTCACTTAACAAATCTACCATAGTAGTGTACAATAGATGTGACTTTTGCCTACCTCTTTTTGACGACCTTAGCAGCTGAAAGGCAGAGTTGTCCCTGCTGGGGTTAAAACCTATGCCCTACAGACAACAAACAAGACTCTACAGAGGGGCCATGAACCTATGACACATGCTTCTCTGCCCTGGCACCTGGGTTTCAAGCTCCCATTGACGCTCTGTGTGCTCTTCAGCATGTTCCTTTCTTCTCCTCCAGTCTGATAACTCACTCCACAAATCATATAATAGCAGCCAGACAAATGCCTTGATTAATGTAACACGAGCCCCTGGAGGTCATTCTTTCCTTGTTGTTTGTCATCAATCACAGAATGACACGTTCTCAAGTTCCGCCCTTTCCTGGTAGGCCTTCTTGCCTCGACCAGCTTCCAAAGAACCCTTCACAGCAGACGCGTCATGCATGACATCCTTTGGTGAATATCACACGCTGACAGTTGGAGGTGCAGCATTTCAGGCGCGAAGTCATTCTGGTTTCAGGCTGACTGTGAATATGTGAGTCACTGCCAAGGGGTACCGGAATTATTCGATTCTGCGTGGAATTAATGTGTTTTAAAGTGACAGCATTTCACAATAATACCATCCCAGAATGGTGCATATTATGCCACATAATCTGACTTTTCAAGCCTTCTGCTTAGTTTGTTCCTTACTGCCACATAATTCTAGTGGTCGAGCCCACAGGTAAGGCGTGGCCTGCTTATTCCTGTCGCTGCAAAGCCGTTTGTGAAATCAGAGGATATAAATTGAAATGAATCGCTAAATCCCTTGATCTTTTCAGCATCCTTTGTCCCCAATCTAAGGATTACCCTCTCAGTGCTGAGGGTGCGATTGATTTTGCTTAAGATGTAGTGAATCCCAAAGTGGGAAAGCAAGCCATGCTTTTGCAGCACGAGGGGCAACTTGTGGAAATGATAGGATATGAAAATTGATGCTAGGGTCACGCTTCGAAGAACCTTTGCGTATCATTTCTGGGCCCAAATATCTCCCATCTGTGTGCATGTTTGACAAGGGTCAAATTGTAGTGCACAGAGGGGGAGGGGGAGTGATCCACTTCTATGCAAATCCACCCTTCGCCAGCTAGGAAGAGAAGTGATCTGTCATCAGCATTCGAATCTGAAGCATCCCTGGCGTCCCTCATTCTGTGCTGTGATGCTCCGGTCACACTTCCTAATCTCTACATGTGAGATTGTACATGTGTATGTTTAGGGACACCTGTGGTACCCCAAGAAGCGTTAACTAGGTCTCTTCTTGAGCACCTTTCACATTCACCCAGCTCTGTCTTTACCTGAGCTGGGACAAACTACAGAGTGGATGGATGCTCACTGTCTACCTGGAATGGAAAGTAGCAAAAAAACACACAAGAGGATTTATGGGGCCTCGAAAGCTGGAAGTTGGACTTCGCTTAACATAAGAAGTGGATTCTCAAAGCAGTAAATCGGCACGCAGGATGTGCGTGATGGGCTGAGGCAGGTGTGGAGGTCCACGGTATGCAGGCTAACCTACAGATTGCTGTGCTATCAGCAGGGGCTATGCAGGAAGTTCTGGACAGCGCACCACGGGCGTAACAAAAATTGAGGGGGCCTCCCTGCACGTTACGAAGAGGGGCCCCCTCCAGGCTCAATCAGGAGATCTCTGGCCAGAGTGCAGTGCCGAGGGGGCCCCCTGGAGCTTGGGCCCCCCCTGCACAGCGGGGGCTGCGGGGGCCTGTGTTACGCCCCTGCAACGCACGTTCATGGAGCTTTGTAACTGCTAGAACCGGCGGAATGGCGAAGGTGGCTACTAGGCCCAGGCGAAGTTTGCGGAGTACCGCACTCCGCGAAGTTACAAAAAACTCTGCTGCACTACATGGACTTCCGCAAGCGGGGAAGTGAGTCAGGTTATCCCATTCGTGCTGATTTTTAGTGCCGAATGTTTGTCCCGTGCTGAAAAATCAGCACGATTGCTGCCATGTGTAGTGCAAGAGGGCGCTGCTTCTTTCTGCCACTCGACTAGATATTCTACTTGAGTGGCAACTCCCTCAACGTGAATGGTAGCCGGCATCTGCGCACGCCCGTGTTGACAAATCTCACCAGGAGGTGGTCTGGAGTAAGATTTTCCTCACTCGCCGTCAGCAACGAGTGAGGGAAAAAACTCCACTCTCATACTCGGAGCAGAGTTTTTCGGAACACCACGAGCTAGCGGAGGTCGGAGTGGGAAGAACTCAGTAAACTCCACGAGCGGAGCGGAATTTCACGCCCAGGCCTAGTGGCTACCATCATCATCTTTCTTTCACACTGCATTGGTTCTTATAAACATTTACAGCGCATCATTGGTGAAAGGACATCAGTGTTTTTAATCCCTCTGCGCCGGAGCTCCTTACCCAGACAACTCTTCTGGCAGAGCTGGCCTGTGATAAATTGGAGCATTGAGAAGCAGACACTGTCATTGGTTTCACCCAAGATCCGTTGTTAATTTGCTTTTGTCAGCCCTAGTGCTTATTTTGTGCCGGTGGTTGCTGGTGGGGACTGCCAGCACTTATTTTTGTGGACTGGCACTTATTTTTCTGCATCAGACACTTACTGAAAGCATGAGAGTGAAAAACACACCATTTTTAAAGACAGAGGGAAAGACAGATGGAAAACCCCTCACTAAGGGAGAAATTAGGATTTTACAAGAGAGATAAAAGGGTGGGGAGTGTCTGGCTGTTGATTAAAGAGACAGGAGGTATGATCAAGACTACGCAGCCTTGGTATTAGGCCCTAAGCATTTATTGGCACAGTCCGCTGGCTTCTGAGCACACCTTTGGGCACCGGCATTCCTTCTTTTACAAATTAAGCACTGGGGCCCTAGCCCAGACCTAAACTCCTAGCATCCCATTCCCCCATTTGGCAGCCAGAGTGCTCAGGTTATGGATTAATGAGCACCCAGGGTAATCAGTGCTGCCTTGCGCGCTAGTGTATACATTGAAAGGGAGGAGCCCTTATCCTTCATTGTGGAAAGCAATGGCGAACAATGGTGGGTGGGGACAGTTTTCCTTAAGCCAAACTGTAACCTAGATTTCTCACTTAACAAAACTATAACATCCTGCATTGTTTTTCCCACAAAACCTTCATGACCTGCACTGCTCAACATGCACGCCCTCTCGCTAGATGTGTCGCCAAAAGGCATTACCACAAAAATATAAAATAGGAAGCCAAATTTAAGGATTGTATCAATCTAGTTATTCCAGTTTCCATCCTAAAGATGCAGTATAGATCGAACCTTACAGCCTGAAAGTGGTTGAAAAACTTGACCATTAAACTAGATTCAGCAAAAATACTCGCTTTTACGAGAACTGAAAGTCAAGAACCTAAAACCCAAATACTGGTTATTTTCAGGTGTTGCCCCAAACATTAGGAATGTCCTTTCAATAGTTCCCCAAAAAACAAATGGGCTTATTTACAAGCCCCTTGCGCTGTCGCTGCATCACTTTTGTTTGATTCAGCAGCAGCGCAGTCAATGCGCCACACTGCTTCATATCTTACAATTGATGCATTGGGTTCAAAGCATCAGTTCGTAGAGCCCTGCGTCTCATTATACCTGTACCAGGCATAATGTATGCAGGGTAGGCGTTGCCAGGCAAAAAAAGCCATGTAGAAGTGGCGCATTGAAATTTACAACATTTCACTGTGTCACTCTATGACTTGACTACGTCAGAATCCCTACTCCTGTTCAGACCAGGCATATGGATTGATGCAGGGCTTTTTACATGGAACTCGCCTATGTTTTCTGACGCAGTGCTGGAGCTGTGTTCATTTTACAACCAACTCCAGCAATTCGTCACTTTTTCGCCAACAGATACATCCGAATTTCTGACACATCTGTTAAATCCTTGTGCATTGGAGCCCTGGCTTCTAAATACAGCGTATCCATGGTGTCGCAAGGACATTTGGCGCAGGTGTCCAAGAAACTGACGCATCAATGTAAATGCATCTGTTTCTTGTAAATGAGGCCCAGAATATCTAAAAGTGCCTTAAAGTATGAGATGAAATAATTTAAATCGATAGTGCACCAAACAGTAAAGGGGCCATTTTCTGAGCAAGATTCCAACTCAACATATCCTGGAGTCCAAAACTCTAGTGACCTGATTATGGGTTGTCCCAGGCAGATGCGATAAATAGTGAACACATTACAGTATAACACAGAGGTGTTCAGAGTTTATATGATGCCATGTTTAGCGCCTACTCCGACTTTTAGAAGATTAAAAGCTAAAAAGAATAGATAAATGTCTCCAGGTGAGTCTACAGTATAATTGTCTAATCATTGATGAGAAATTGCATTCTGTCTAAAGGGGTCTTTTGCTTTGTACGCAGCACGTGAGAAATATGTTTCATCAGGAAAGTTGTACACAGAAAAGGCTTATCCTTCCTTATCTGGATTCTTCCTCATCCAGAGCGCAGACTTATTTTGCTTTTAACGCAAAATGTACTCCCTCTGCGCTTGATCACAGGAATATGGGGAGGCATACCCAAGGGAGAGAGACTTTGTGACATTTTCTCTATACATGTACAAGATTTAAATCATATTGGCTTCGTGTGCCCTTATTTGTACTCTGCACGTCGCCACTTTCTACAGCCAGTCTTTTTAGTATATAATGTACAATCGACTTCTTAAATAAGTAGACATCCCTTGTTTTGTCACTGTTAGTTGCAGTTATGTTTGTGTAAATGTATGTCTGTATTTCCACCCTTTGCACTCCATAAGTGTATAATTTTCAATTTTGCTGTATTCATGCATCACATTCAAATCACATAGTTTTGGGGGGCATATTAACAAGCGGCAGCGATAATTATCGCTGGCCGCTCTTAGCGAGAAAAATGTTATCGCTGGCTATCGCAGGAAATTATCGCCATGCTAGCGCTGTATTAACAACGCATAGCGCAATGGCGATAATTTCCCAGCGATAGCGATGTATTCCATGGAACATCGCTGGTTTCCCAGCGATGTTCCATGGAAAACGGCAATAACCTTGCTGATACGACCCTGCGGTCGTATCAGCATAATCCACAACCAATGGTAAGTATAGCTAAGACTGCATTTTAGCAGACGTTAGTTTTTGGAGAAAACAGCTGTTTTCTCCAAAAACTAACATCTGCTAAAATGCATGGGCAGCCTTGTAAATATCGCGATGTGTACATCCGCGATATTTACAAGGTTGTACTGCCCAGTGACGCCCAAAGGGAGGCGTCGGGTTAAAGGGTGCTAACATGCGCTAATGCATGTTATCACCCTCTTGTAAATAGGGCGATATTTTTATGTCTGCTTTTTTGGCTTTAAAAGCCAAAAAAGTGGAGATATGGCCCTTGTAAATGTGCCCCTATATACCTTATTTACACGTCGCCACTTTTATATGGCGCTGTAAATGTATGTTTATAGTCGTATTTTTGCACTTCCTTTGTGGATTTCTATCGGAGTTCCATAACATAAATAACAAAAGGTAATGTAAATGCACCCTGCCTGTATCTTTTTCTGTTGTATTGTCTCTGCGCTTGGTAGGCGCTTGCGCCATAGAGCGCTTTATATTAAATCGCATCAGTCTCGCTCCCATGTTCGAACAGGGCCCCAGACAGGGCGTGTGGTCCGTTGACAATCCCACGGGGCCGCTGCTGGGGTGGCTGTGACTCGGATCACTGCTAGGGCGCAGGGCAGGCGCTCCGAGTGGGAAGCGTGGAATGCGGTGAGCAAACAAAGGAAGAAAAGGCAGGAAGGTGATATCCGGCAGTCCCTGCAGAGACATGCCCACCAGAGGCGGCAGTGTTCAGGGATCCCTGTTTTATCACAGAGTGTCAAGGGATGCATGTCACGTAGAACATGCCTTATGAGTGAGTCTTTGACCAACTCCCTGCCAGACCCCTCCCACCCGCCTCACCTACAGTCCTTTAACTTTTAAACACATTTAGCTTAAGTCAATTTACTTAGGGTTTGATTTGTAGCTATGATGCTGAGTTTTGTTTTATGCATTCAGGTTTTTTTTCTCTAGACCGAACAAAACAACCAGTTATTTTTCCCAAAGTAAAGTCAAAGTTCATTTGACATTCGTAGTTTTCGGCCTTATAGAGCATGATGGGGGGTGGGGAGGGGGTCACGTGACTAGCTCCCCAGTCACCTGCTACCGCCGTGGCCCAGTAATATACCGACCTATTGCATAAAACCATAAGGAGCAAAGCCTGATCAGCAACAGGTCAGGCTTCCTGCACATACAAAGCTGTCACAGGCTGTAAAACAGTATTGCAAGCTTCACACATGCTTACACATGCACAACTGCGCACACACACACATACACATCTCGGCTTCACTGAGGCCTGCTACTGCACGTGGCCCAGTAATATACCGACCAATGGCACAACACCATAATGAAGGAAAGCCTAATCAGCAGGAGTGCAAGCTTCCTCCACATACAGAGCCGTCACAGGTTGGATAGTAGCAATGAAAGCTTCACACACATGCACAACTGCACACACACACATGCACATCTCGGCTTCATTGTGGCCTGCTAATGCACATGGCCCAGTAATATACCGACCTATGGCACAACACCATAATGAAGAAAAGCCTAATCAGCACGAGTGCAAGCTTCTTCCACATACAGAGCTGTCACAGGTTGGAAAGGAGCAATGAAAGCTTCACACACACATGCACAACTGCACACACACATGCACATCTCAGCTTCACTGAGGCCTGCTACCGCATGGGGCCCAGTAAAATACCAACCTATGGCACAACACCATAATGAAGGAAACCTGATCAGCAGCAGTGCAAGCTTCTTCCACATACAGAGCTGTCACAGGTTGTAAAGGTGCAATGCAAGCTTCACACACACGTACACATGCACAACTGCACACACACATACATGCACATCTCAGCTTCACTGAGGCCTGCTACCGCACGTGGCCCAATAATATACCAAAACATGATGCTGATGCATGACTATGCATCAGTCCCAGGATGCGACACCTGCATGTTAGATGAAAAATCATTGTTTAAACTTAATTCGTTTGTTTTAAATATATTTTATTCTTATTTTTCTCTTTTGATGTGTCGAATTGGTAATTTTGAAAGTGCATGTATTATGCTCAAAGGCCTTAATTACAGCATGTCGAAAAAATCCAATATAACAAGTAATCATTAAGTAATTTTAACCCAATGCATTTCGGGCTTCTCGCCCTTCTTCAGGGGTAACTGTAAAACATGGAAAAAACAATGGAAAAAAACAACATATCAGAGACGCCTCAAAGGCACGATTCAAATCGTTTAAGTTAAAAGGGTCTAAACCTATAGCAATAGCAATACAAGGTAATTCAATCACAGAAAACACTGTAATTGTGATGTCATATCGAGACTTCAATAAAAAGCATCCCATCTGTTGTTAAGCGAATGTTTTCCCCCGTGATAAAGGTAAATAGAATAACTTAATCAATAGCAAATAGCAGTGAACTCATGCCGTGACTCAATTATAACTCAGAAAGCAAAAAAATGTAAAGAAACCTGCAAGATGCTGCGCTGCAGCGTTGCCTACCTCAAACTTCTTGATTAGTCGTTTGAAGCGACTAACAGATAAACACTCTGTATTTGGAAGATCAGTTTCACCGACCCAGTTAAATGAAGTCAAACTCCACCCCCATTTAAACCACGTGTTCCTCTTTCCCATACGGGTGTGGAAATAGAAGAAATATTTAAACAAATCCATGTGATGTTGAAACCATACAAGGTAGACCAATTAATTTAACAAGTGCTTTAACAAATGTCATTAGGTCCCGTTTTCCCATAAATCAGTATGAAGATAACGAAAATTTGTTGTGTTTCCCGGTAAATGCGTAAAATATAATAGGTTTGTGTTAACTTCCTTGAAAAGTCTCTCTGAATAGTCCGTTTTCGTTGTCAAGTCCAATTTTCAGCAAAGATTGTTCTTTGAAGTGAATTTAATTGTGGGTGGTGGGTGCCAATAGGGCAGAAGGGTAAATAACAACTCGGTTAATTGGCAACCCGCACTCCTATTATTCAAAGTTCATCATTTTTTTTTTTAGATTTAGTCTTTTTGGGGTGCAATCCTGGTATGTGCTCTGTCCCACAGCACCGAAGAATATCAAAACATGATGCTGATGCATAACTATGGGACTGATGCATAGTTATGCATCAGCATCATGTTTTGATATTCTTCGGTGCTGTGGGACAGAGCACATACCAGGATTGCACCCCAAAAAGACTAAATCTAAAAGAAAAAAATATGAACTTTGAATAATAGGAGTGCGGGTTGCCAATTAACCAATAATATACAAACCTATGGCACAACACCATAATGAAGGAAACCTGATCAGCAGCAGTGCCAGCTTACGTCACATGCAGATCTGTCACAGGTTGAAAAACAGAAGTGACAACTGCACCCACCCACACTTCTCTCAAAGGCAGCAGCACTTGCAACCACAAACCCACACGAGGTCGCATGCTGTCCAAGTGGATAAGCATTTTGGCACCACACATAGGGGTAGTAAGCTCTATACAAATGCTGCAATGCAGTATACACAAATCGAAATCGGGCCCTGGTATTAAGTGCTTTATTTATCAGTCTCTACATCAACTCGCCACCTGTAGACTCAGTATTTGAAGTTGTGTTGCTCAGTTTCCAATCATGGCTGCTAATTAGCACCGTTGTCAGAAATTGCCAATATGTAAATTTCTATATTTTTTGTTTACGCTCGGTACCTGGGTTTAGTCTGCATGCTAATCCTTTCATGTTACCACATAGGACAAATGAGCCACAGAGAGAGATAAAGAACCTGGCAAGGAAAAGACAGTTTCATCATGTGGTGAAACTGGGATTGGAAGAGGAGTTACCTGGATACGCAGTGCCTCATTTTCAAGAAACGTACGCATCGGCATCGATGCAGCAGTTTCCTTGCGCCTGCATCAAAAGTCCTTGCGACACCATGGATGCGCTGTATTTATATTTCAGTTCTCCATGGCGCAAGGATTAACAGATGCGTCAGAAATTCTGACGCATCTGTTGGCGCAAAAGTGACACATTGCTGGAGTTGGTCATAAAAGTGACACAACTCCAGCAATGCTTCAGAACACATAAGGAGTCCCATTCTAAAAGTGCTGCATCAATCCTTACGCCTGGTCTGAACAGGCATAAGGGTTTTGATGCAGCCAAGTCACAGAGTGAAGCAGTGAAATGTTGTAAATGTCACTGTGCCAATTCTAGGTGGCTTTTTGCGTGGGAACGCCCACCCTGTATACATTATACCTGGTGCAGATATAATGTGACGCAGGGCTCCACAATCTGACGCATTGGGCGCAATGCGTCAGTCTGTAGATAAGGAGCACTGTGGCGCACTGATTTCGCAGCCGCTGCATCAAAAAAAGGTGATGCACTGGTGGTGCAAGGGACTTGTAAATGAGTCCCACAGTCTTCGGATTTTTGGAGCTGTACCCCAAGCAAAACAACATTTTGCCATTTAGGTGCTCCCTTTCCCAAGGCAATTATGAATCCTGTGTTTCAGTGTGGCACCCTCTTGTGGCCATTTGGAGCAGCACCATCGTGAAGCTGCTTACTCTGGCCCTAATACAGCTTGGTCCCCATCCTCAGTTGACAGTTTAGCCACTATAGAAGGGTTTCTCAAATGTGTGGGTTGGGATTCGAGTGGATGAGTCAGCTAGTTGGGGTAACACCAATCACTAAGTTGGTATGTGGTGAAAATGTCGGCGACCAGATCATGACACCCATGTGAGCTGAACACGGCATCCTGAACTGGCATTATGCCCGAGATTTGAGAATCCCTATGTTTTTGTTATCAACCACGTCGCTGATAGAACTTTATAAGAATTTACCCGCCCTGAGGAAGCCCCAGGCCGGATGGCCGTGTAAGGGGGTGAAACACGTGTTGGCTGTTTTTTCCTTCCTTTCTTTCACCCACTCTTATGAATAGAGTGCACATAAACTGATAAACAACTTATGAAAAACCAATACGGAATCGGAATTTCTTCCAGAAAAAATCAGATAAAACGAATCTTGCCCAGACAAACCTGTCAGATCATGACACATCCCCGGTTGAGTTACTGAAGGACTCTCCGTTAACACAAGGGAAGGGGATGAGTAAATCTACCCTGGACCATGACTGCGCCTAGAGATTGGGAGGAGCAGCGCTATACCATTACACAGTCTATGGGTTATGGGGAAATTGTTGCTAGTGTAGTGTTTCTCAATCGATCTATTAAATGTGTATCTCAAAGAGTAGGTCTGCCCTGTGCGAACAATATTGCATGCTGACCTAAATGCATGTCGTCAAAACTCTGCGATTTTCTTTACAGCAGAGTTCTTAATCCACTAGAACTAAAAAACACAAGATTTTGGTTGTTTACTACGCCTGCTGGTAGGACCGCCCACCCATCTTCGCAGCATTGTTGAAATAATATTTCTAGTGGGAGCTGGACTTTGAAAAGCTTTGGACAAAGCCCTACTGTTCTCTCTCCTACAGTTACGGGCTTGGGGTCGGCTGCTTTTTACCAGGCTGTCCAATCAGCACTCCCGAAGGCGACAGACACAAAGAGATGTGTGGTGTGGAGTTGGACTTGTGTTACTAAACTCCTCGCACTGTCTCTCCAGGGAGGCATCTAGTATCCCAGCCCTGGCTGTGGGCCTGCCTGTCTCTGCTGCATGCCTCGCAAGCCCCGGGGTGTGTCTATTGTTTCGCTGGGTCTGGTTCTGCGCTGAACTAGTTCTGTGGGAGTCACTTGGCACCCAACAGTGGCGCTTTCACACCCTTTTCATGAGCTGTACATATTTCATTCCCCTCCGTTTGTAAATGTACTTTCCTACAGGATGGTCATAAAAATAGAAGCCCAGATGTTTTACAAATCGTGTCTTGCTGCCTGGGTATCAGTGCCTTTTACCTAAGAATGTTCAAGATATGTGGAACAGTGACTAATGATATGTTTCTTCCATCTTTGCGTATTATTCGCGTCTTACTCGCTGCGTAACGTCTGCTTGATGAGATCAGCTCCTGTGGTAGAAGAATGGTTGATGTCACTTCCTGTTTAACCTTTTAACACTTCAGAGTCCATCTTGAATTTTTCCATACTCAATAATCGGGCATTTTTATAAAAAGTTGAAAGGAATGTTTTGAAGGCTGAACCTACAGTGATTATAATGGAGCTGTCGGCCATCTGGTTCTATTGACAAATATAAACCACTTAAAACCACCAATCCCACCTAAATCCATGCCAGTCATGTATTTGCCATATTGATGTTAACATACTTCTTTGTGAAGAGCTCTTTCCCAAGTGTTGCTAATAAAGCACACAATATGTGATCATGCAGAAGCGGTAGGAAACAAAATGGCCACTTTTTCATGCAGTGACGGTAGAAAACAAGATGGCCACTTTTTCATGCAGTGGCGGTCGGAAACAAGATGGTCTCTTTTAATCGCCATGCTTTGCTGAGCTGCTAAGGAGCAAGGGGGAAAGCTGCTATACAACCACAGCTAGGATGACCACCTCCCTCTGGGTCATTATGGTCACTGTTTCCAGTCCTGGACTTTGGTGTGAGAGCCTTTTGAACTCTGTGTATTGTGATCTTGTTTTCATTTCCTAGTACTATTTAGACATTGATTTGAAGGTGAAAAGTTCAGGACTGGAGAGAGTCTGTAACGACCTGGAGTAAGGTGGTCACCCTGACCACGGCGCACAAGATAAATCTTGTGGAGAAGAGAGACTAAGAAAGGTAGGGGATGGAGAGAGACAGTAAAGAGAAAGAAGATAGAGGAATCAAGAGCGAGGAGGAGAACGAGAATAAGAGAAACAAGCATTGGCATAGCCAATAGGTCTCGCCTTTGGGACCTTATAAGTGTTTAGCCATGCAACAGTTGCATAACTAAATACTTATAAGGTCCCAAAAGCGAGACCTATTGGTTATGCAAAGCGGCAGTGCGGCCGCGAAAGTAGTCAGGATCACACAACAAAGCGGCCTCGCGGCCGCGAAAGTGAAAGTAATCGCGGTAAAGCACGGCGCGCGCGCCCGCGCACATGCACTGTAGCTCTAGGCTGGCCTGGTAGCACTTTTTGGAGCCCTCTCAATAAGTCTCGCCAGACCAGCGCATGCGCTGGGTCAGGCAAGACCTAAAAAAGCGAGAAAGACGAGACAGAGAAGAGAGGTGAAGAGAGACAGAGAAAGGGTGCAAGAGAAAAGAAGTGAAGATGCAAGAGACAACATAGATAAGTATATAGACAGGTATGCAGACAGACAGACAGACAGACAGACAGACAGACAGACAGACAGACAGACAGACAGACAGACAGACAGACAGACAGACAGATAGATAGATAGATAGATAGATAGATAGATAGATAGATAGATAGATAGATAGATAGATAGATAGATAGATAGATAGATAGATAGATAGATAGATAGATAGATAGATTGATTCTAGTCACTCGTAGAATGAAGATTCCCAAACCCGGTAATAAGATTCAATAATTTCAGACCGGCTACTAAAATAAAATGTTTAATCCATTTGCTCTGCTCTTATATATGCCAACTGTAAAGACAGTCCTAGACAAATATTTATTGCTTGCCTAATTGCCAAAGTTCCTAGAACCCCTGGAATGGTACATTTAGCGCATGGGCGCGGAATATCTGACAGTGTGACTAAGTCAGCATCGAAATGTAGGGTTATTTCTTTGAGGTTTAGCACCTCTGGGCAGCTCGTTGTCTGTGGCGGAAGGCGCTGGAGTCTTCTGGGGAATTCTCGCGCGACCTGTCAGCAGCTACAGCAGCGGACAGGTGCTGACAAGCGTGAGACACACGAGGCTGCGCGTCCCACTTGGTGCCTGCGCTCTAGCAATAGCAAAGTCGTGGCCCTGTGAACGTGGGGTCGTTCGCTGATGCAACACTGCAGGGCAGCCATTTTTTTCTTACCACAATTAGTTTTCTGTGATAGAGAACCGAAAGCCCATTCAATGAGTCCCTTTTACATTAAAGAAATGCTTTGGTTGTCTTTCTCTACTGAAGAAAGAACCCATGAACGAACGAGGCATATTGGCTTGCATAGCCAACGGGCTAGTAGCTACCTGACACGTGAGTCAGACTATTTGTCATCAGAGCTCTTACGTTTCCCAGATCCATGAGCGATTAGCTCGTGTATTCCAGATATTGTGCCTTTACATTCTGGGATTTGTAGTCATATTGCTGCTATCAGGACTACAAATCCCAGAATGCAAAAAAATAACCTGGACTCGACGAGCTACTCACGCTTGAACCTGGGAAACTTGCGAGCACTACTCTTCTCCAGTAAGTTTGCCGCCTTCCTATGTGAAAAATAACAGTCCGTTGTACATATTTTCAGCTCTTGGAAGGGCCCGAAGTAGGGACGAGAATAAGATTTTATGTAAAATCCTATAAATTTATTTTTAACGTGTCAATGGCCTCAGTGGCTTTAATGATCATTTGGGGAAGTACGGCCGAACTAATTTCTTCTTGTGTTATTGTTGTTAATTTATGTGTAAAAAACGATAAAAACACTTGTTTTTACGGATGTCCTAATATTTTTACCTGCCTTGACATGAAGATGCTGTCTATATCACAAAAGTACTGCAAGGGAGCGACTTATTGTTCAGCAGGACTCGTCTTTAAGAGACCTGAGCCTTTCTGGAAATCCCTACACTAAAGCGAGATTTTAAGAAAACCAATTAATAATGTGTACTCTTATAAACCACCAACCGGGCATGCTGAAATCCGACCTGGCTTCCAACTGTCCCAAATCCTGGTCCATCTTGATGAATAATCACTTCTGCATTTCCCCAAAGCACACAGGGGCATAGTTACAATAAAATGTCGGAGCGCTGAGCTGCGCCAAATTTTAGCTCTGACATTTTCAAAATGCAGGGATGCACAGTACTCACAAGAATATGGTGCACCCCTGTGTTTACCCTAGTGCTGGCGCAAAAAAAGCTGCCTAGCAAGGTTGGTTGCACTGAAGGGATGATTGTTTATGTGCAAGAAGGGACACCTTCCTGCACATAAATAATCAATAATGGCGATTTGCACCTTCTATGTGTGCTGCCACATACTGTCACAGACAATTTAAAACAAGGCACAGAAGTCATGACCACTGGGACACATACAAGAAGCCAACATTGATGATCTGTGGGATCTCTCTGGGGACTTTGCGGAACCAGGCAAGAGGCTTTAAGTGAATTTTGAAGGTGATTCACTGCACCTTGATACTGCACCATTCAATACTTGGGATTTACTACATGACACAACTGTGGGCTGAAACCCCAGACTGGGTGGAGGGATGATAGTGGACTTGGTAGCCATACACACGTCTCAGCTGAACTGTCTCCAAAAAGAATTTGGCATAGGCGGCTTGGCTGGTTCATGTGGGCCTTCAGAGCCATGCGAGTATCAGGTGTACAATGCAGCTATACAGGCAGAATTTTTTGTGAAATGTTCCGCTTTTCTTGTCGTTAAGCTCACAACTCCGGGGCTTATTTACAAGCCCCTTGAGCCGCCGCTGCGTTCCTTTTTTTGATGCAGTGGCAGCGCAGTCAGTGCGCCACACTGCTCTGTATCTACAAACTAATGCATTGGCTCCAATGCATCAGTTTGTAGAGCCCTGCGTCACATTATACCTGTACCAGGTATAATGAATGCTGGAAAGGCGTGCCCACACAAAAGACACGTAGAAGAGGCGCAGTGAAATTTACAACATTTTACTGCGTCATTCAATGGCTTGACTGTGTCAAAATCCCCATGCCTGCCCAGACCAGGCGTAAGGATTGACGCAAGGCTTTTACAACAGGAGTCGGCTAGGTCTTCTGACACATTGCTGGAGTCGCGTCTGTTCTACAATCAACTCAAGCAATGCGTCACTTTTGCGCCAACAGATGGGCAGAATTTCTGGCGCATCTGTTAATCCTTGCGCCATGGAGGCCAGTATTCTAAATACAGCGCATCTCTGGCGTCACAAGGGCATTTGACGCAGGTGCAAGGTAGTTGTAGCGTGGATGCCGATGCGTCAGTTTCTTGTAAACGAGGCCCTCCATATTTAAATGTCATCAGCTTTCTATTCTTATCTAATGCATTTTCTTCAGCTCTACTTGAATAACGGTTGATTTAGCCCAGAGTGTAATTCCTACAACGAAACCATACTGCGTAAGGGCGAAGCCACTTTATCGAAAGAGATAGAAAGGCAATGGAATGCTGCAGCTCATTTCTTCCCATTTCGTTCATTGTGCTATGATAAAAAAAAGCCTGTTCTGTCCAAAGCCATAACCTCTGGTCTACAAAATTCCAGATGGGCACTCTGTTTAGCATCTACAGACGCCCACTGACTTTTTCTCTCCAATCGTGGGTGACAATGTTGCATCTGCTATATGTATATTTATTTTATTTTTGTAAATACATGTTTTAATATTTCTATAAGTCCTCCGGTTCACCTTACTGATTCATTCAACGTTTAAGATTAATCAAATGTGGATAGTAAGTAAACCTTTGTGCTTATGGACAACACTGACCGCAGGTTCTTCTCTTTGCAAACCTAACAGGCAGCACCATCGACAGGGATCAAACGAGGTGACTGCCGATCAATGGCCAGAAAACATAGGTCAATTTGGTTGGGTCCAAAGCCAATCCGAGTTGGTTCACGCTGTCCCCAATCACTCTAATATCACCGGGTGCTCTCTGTGGCTCAAACTCCTTCACTCAGACATTCTGAGGTAGCAGTCAACTCCAGGGTGGACTACTCTATCCCCTTGCACAGTGGCCTCCATATAACTTTAAGCCCAACTACAAATTGTTCAAAAAAGTGTAATCAGTGTCCCAGTGGATCTATGCAAACGTCGCCTCAGCACCTCTGCACAGACAAGGCTGTACTCTCCTGTAAAGTATCTCTTAATTCTATATTTATTCTTCTGTTGAGGCAGCCTCTAGAACTGGGCGCGACACTTAGTCAAATATCATAGTTACCTACAGAGGTACACGTGGGAGGGGCCTCTGCAGCGCTGAGAACAGACCCCGAGCGAGGTGTCAATCAAAGGAGATTTGCCAATCATTACTGGGTGGAAGCAGGGGGTGTCACACCTCCGGGAAGTTGGTGTGTAGATATGTACAGTGCTGGGGGCATGTCAGGGCACACCAGGGGAGCAGCTGAGTCAGTCTATAAAGGATTGAGGGCAGTCTACGCAGTGCTAAGGGTTGAGTCAGTCGCACATCAAGGGAGCCCCTGGGCCACTCTATGCAGTGCTAAGGGTTGAGTTAGTTGCACATCAAGGGAGCCCCTGGGCCAGTCTATGCAGTGCTAAGGGTTGAGTTAGTCGCACATCAAGGGAGCCCCTGGGGCAGTCTAGGCAGTGCTAAGGGTTCAGTTAGTCGCACATCAAGGGAGACCCTGGGCCAGTCTATGCAGTGCTAAGGGTTGAGTTCGTCGCACATCACGGGAGCCCCTGGGCCACTCTATGCAGTGCTAAGGGTTGAGTTAGTTGCACATCAAGGGAGCCCCTGGGCCAGTCTATGCAGTGCTAAGGGTTGAGTTAGTCGCACATCAAGGGAGCCCTTGGGGCAGTCTATGCAGTGCTAAGGGTTGAGTTAGTCGCACATTAAGGGAGCCCCTGGGCCAGTCTATGCAGTGCTAAGGGTTGAGTTAGTCGCACATCAAGGGAGCCCCTGGGCCAGTATATGCAGTGCTAAGGGTCGAGTTAGTCGCACATCAAGGGAGCCCCTGGGCCAGTCTATGCAGTGCTAAGGGTTGAGTTAGTCGCACATCAAGGGAGCCCTTGGGGCAGTCTATGCAGTGCTAAGGGTTGAGTTAGTCGCACATTAAGGGAGCCCCTGGGCCAGTCTATGCAGTGCTAAGGGTTGAGTTAGTCGCACATCAAGGGAGCCCCTGGGCCTGTCTATGTGATGCTAAGGGCTGCGTTAGTCACACGTCAGGGGCGCGTCTTTACCAGTGTACACAGTTCCAAGGGCAGAGTTAGTCACACATCAGGGACGCATCTGTGACAGTTTATACGGTGCTAGGAGCAGAGGCAGTTCCTCTTCAGGGCGCTAAATCCCTGTCAAGCCCCAGCCTTGCTTGATTATGCATGCAAGCAGGAGACACTGCCAGACCTGCCCCAAAACACAGCAGACAGCAGACAGCTGCTAAAATAATAACTAAGACCGGGGAGTGCATTTCCAAAGCAGAATGGCACGCAAAAAGAAAGCACCTCCTTTTTGAGAGACAGTGGCTTAAATGCCTCTGTTATTCATCTTAACTCATTGACTTTATTATTTTAAATAAAAAGTCCAATTGTTTGAGGCATTGAATGAACTTGGAAAAATCATATTCTTTATTGGGCAAACTCAGATGCAAAATAGAGAGTGCTTGTAAACAGGTTTTCCAATGTGAAACACAGCACGTGAAGTTATAAAGCTGAAAGTAAGCAGCTTCCCTGCAAAGAAGGGGTCTTGAAGCAGGGACTTTCACTGCATTTTTATGTTTTATTTTATCAGAGCTGGTGTGTGAAGCAACCATATCCGCAGATGTTGTGGTCGATTTCATTGGAACCATATGTGCCCGCTAGCTTCATGGCGCTAGGGGAGAACATTGTCAATTAAAAGACCAGCCGAAACCACAAGGCAAACCGTTAAGTCCTATTTTAGAGTTTGATGGATGGGTTACTCTGTCACAAACGTGATGGCTATCCTGTGCTCCTTATTACATGTGCTATAGGATATAATGTATTTGTAATTAGGCAGAAACAATATCTGCCATGTTTGAGTGTAACCTGTTCGTCAAACTCTGAGTAAGGCCTTCCATTTGCTTCCCAAATTTTCAAATCCAAGGTTCAGCTCAGAGGATGTAGGGACAGGCGTCCCAAAGACTTGCTGCCTCCACAGAGCTATCTATATGCACTGTGTGGGTGGGATACACGCAGAACAGCCACATAAGTTTTATGGCAAGGGAAGTAGGCGGCCAGAAAGTCAGTGGTAGGAAAGTGTATTGTCCAGTGCACGGCAGTGAGACGTCTTTCAATAAGACGCTACTCTGGCAGGCAGAGTGTGGTTTTATAAATTGACCTATGTGGGAAGTGTTTGGGGGTTGTGTGTGAGGCTTGAAGGGGTGCTCCAGATGTGTCACTGTGAATGTGGGACTACACTTCAGCGTGAAGTGAAGCGGAGAGATGTAAAAGGTACCGAATCATGTTGGCTCATGCCTGCCATCTTTAGTCAGGTTGGTAAGAAGCTATCCTGCTGCTTCTATTTGATTGGTAGGTTGGGGGCTCGTAGTCTTCAATCAATCACTCAGGATTTGTAGAGCGTGGCTGCATCATCCATGAGGGTCTAGATTCTTGACATTAAGGGGAGCGTTGTACGTAGTACATGAGGTTCTAAAGTGTGCTCCAATAGTGATGGGGCAATCTTATAGTTGCAGGGGCGTAACACAGGCCCCCGCATCCCCTGCGGTGCGGGGGGGGGGCCCAGCTCCAGGGGGCCCCATCAGAACAGAACTACGGTCTGAGGCCTCCAGATAAAATGTGGAGTGGGCGCCCCTCTGTGTACATTGCAGGGGGGCCCCTTAAACTTTCGTTACGCCACTGTATAGTTGCACCACTATATACTGGGCAGCAAGTGAGTAGAGTGGGTAGCGCAGGACAAACAGGAAGAACCCTCCTCCTCTGAGGCATCATCAGTGTAAATGTCTCATTTGATATGGAAAAGGCAGGTCTTTGCATCATCCCACGTTCCAAGTGGTCATCATGAGCCCAATCCTTGCTGTTACAGAGTCCAGAGCTTGGCTGTCTGCACCGAGAAGGACGTGCCACCAATGCATGTTTCTCTGATGGTAGGAATGACCAAGTATAGAGCCAGCCTGGAACAGAGTATCCTTCTTTGGGTTTATCATTGTAGGTTACATGGAGTGAGGTAGGACCGATACCTTGGGTATTCTGGCGACTGAAGCAGAGATAAACGAAGGACCGGCGTCTAGGCATATGCGATCAGTGGAAGCCTTTTAAGGCGGGAGAGATGTGGTTGCATAAGCACAGATTCAGGGGTTGTCTTGCAGCCATATTCAGGATTCTCTAGAAACTAAACAAAATGGATCAGCAAATTACAGTCTGTAGAAATAATTGAAGTGAGACAGGCACGAGGTGATGGTGGCCTGATCCTTCTGAGGGATGGTTCTGAAATGGTTTAATGGATACAGACCTGACCTGAAGTTCTAGCGTTGTGAAACCTCAATGGGGTAGCTTAGCGCTTTCTAAAATTACTAAATAAATAAGGTCAGATGAAGAAAGATGAGGTTCATATATTGTGTAATGCACCCTTGACCACTTTACTTGCAGAACAAGTGACAGTTTGGAGTCACTGATTACTCCTCGATTTTTCTCCTCTGTTGAACAAGTTGTGAAGGTGCCAGGTCGTTGAAGCCCAGTGGCAGTGGGGGGGACACTTTGCCTAATTTCCACAAGCTATTGTACCTGTTTCTTACAATTTCTGTTTGGCGAGGTTGTTCAGTAAACAATGAATTATTCCTTCGAAAATCTGGCTTTGGTAACAGGGGTTGAGGTCCGAATGGCTTCTGAACTTCCGGACGATCTGTGTGTCATCAGCATAGATGTAGCATTCATTCATCTGATGATGTCTGGTTGAGGACTGAGGTATCCATTGAAGGGTAGTGGAAAAGAGATGGAACCTTACCAGACACCACTGTTGCAGAGGAAAGTGCCAAATAAAAAGGTGGAAGTCAAATGGTGGAGGATCTTATGGGGTGCTAAAAGGGAACCCAGTCCAGTGTGGTGACATGAATGCACTAATTCTGTGAATTTAATTGGGGTGATGCTCCATATTGAAAGTAGATAGTAATTCCAGTGGCCATAATACCACTGACTCCATTTACATTGTGTGACATCTCATTTAAAGGTCCACCTCACAAGAATAACTTTCTCACCAGGGCATTTATAAGCATTCAGCCTAACCTGCCAACCACACTCCCTCGCCTTCTAGAAGCAATCCCAAATAATAAAGAATTGACCAGCGTGGCCTAGAAGGCAATATGTCAATGAATGTGTGGGGATAGGTACTCTGTGACCAAACTGCCAGCTCAGTATCCAGTAGACCGTAATTATAATCTTGGCTTCTACACTTGATCACATTGTGTGATCCTGGGAAAACGACATTATCTCCCTGAACTTCAATCGCTTATCTGGCAAAAAAGGGATTGAACTTCAATCCCTTATCTGTCAAAAACACGTGTTAAGAAACAGTCTAAACACGTGTAAAAGTGATATATACATAGTCCTTTTTCTTTTCCCCGTTTGTCTTTTTCTTTCAGGTGGTTGATAGTTCGGGGACTTTGTTTCTGTTTTTCTGCCGGGGTTGTTGTTTGCGTTCCCCTTTTCTCTGCTTGCTGTTGGTTTACAAATGAAGGAAGTTACTTAGGGCCTCATTTATGAGACTCCTGGAGCCTCTGGAACGTCACTTTTTGTGACGTTCCGTGGCGCAGAAGCCTGCGTGATATTTATCAGGCAGCACTAAGCCACTTTTTTTGGCTTAATGCTGCCTGATAAATATCAGTCTCTTTAACGTAGTGTTCTGCATTAAAGGGGCGTGCAATGGGTGTTGCTGGGGGCCAGGCGTGCAACACCCATTGGGCTCACCGGGCTTCAGCCCCCCCCCCCCCGTCGTGTGTGACAGCCCGGCTGAAACAGCCTCGCGGGCTGGCGTCCGTCTAATTGCAGCCGCACCAGAGTACTTCACGGGTCTTTAAAAGACCATTTACTCGTTAATGAGGCTTTTGTTGTGTTTTCACCCCTTCTTACAGCCACTCTGCCAATAGCTGGAAGACTTAGCCCCCCCCCCACCCCCCCCCCCCGGAATCTTTTTCAGCCCCCCCCGAAATTTTGCTCTAGTTGCCCGCCTGCTGGGGGCGTTCCCAGCAACATCTATGGCCTTTTGACACTGCCCCAGATTTGCGTGAAATCGTAAATCTGAGGCAGCGCCAAAAACTTACATCTCCCCAGGGGGGGCGTATATCTTTATTTCTCCTCATTTTTCCTTTTTCTATGTGTGCTGCAGAAAGAGGAAAAGCCTCTTGGGATTATTTTTGTACAAAAAGGTTTCCCGTCCTGTACAAAAATAATCATCCCCGCAACGCAGGCACCCTTGCACCATGGTACAAAGGTGCCTGCGTTGGGGCACGGCAGCCCATTGTGCGCCACTGCAGGGGAAAAGGACAGGAATGCGCTGTATCTTATAGATACAACGCATTCCTGCCCTTTTCTTTTGCCATAAGGAAGCGCTGCCCTACGGCAAACTTCATAAATGAGGCCCTCAATTTCTTACCTGCTGGCATTGTCCCATATATAATGAACAGGCCTATATGTGTGAGCTAGTATAGCTGTCTGATGACGCTTTTTTCCGGATACCTGTAATGGTTGTTATGAAAATGATAATGAAGACAAATTTGAAATAAAAAAAGCGATATATAAATAGTTCAACAATAAGTACAGCAATGGCTGTGTAATGCATTGAAATCTGAAACAACTTTACTGATCCGTCTGTGGTCCATTTCTTCGGACAGTATACAGGCATCACCTGGTTCCCATGGAAACACAGCACTGAGATAGGTCACATAAGCAATCGTGAAACTCGTTCGTTAGCAAGAAGTGCCCTTGACATTTCGAGAGGGGCTCTGCCCCAGCCCTGCTTGCTCGGAAAGGCATCACCCACTTTGAAATCTGTTAATTTCCCTTTAGGCCCAGACTAGTCTGCCCAGATCCGTTCTCCCAGTACACACCTCTGACCACATCTGACATGACAATGCGGCGAGCGTGGGCAAAGGGGAAGTGGTGTAATGGCCAGAGCTGCGAATTTGGAATTGGGGAACCAGGTTCGAGTCTCAGCGTCGGCTCAACATCATGTGATTCTGGGCAAATCACTTTATCTCCCCTTGCCTATTAAAAAAAAATAAAAAATGCTTCCTTGTGTAAGGTAACTGGTGCTCATCTAAAGCCTCCAGTACCTTGCGGTCGTGTTCGCGCTGTACAAAACTGCAAAAAAAAAAGGAAAGCGATGTAGAAAAGGGTGGAGTTTTTTTTTTAAGATGAATTGTGTCAAAGGACGACAATTGTATTGAAGTCCACGAGCAATATATTATCATTGTTTACATGGGAACGGGTTGGAACTATGGCTCCCTGGCCCTTTTGAGCTCCCTTCACCTGCCCCTCTCTGATATGACACGTGCGCGTATTCTTTTTTGTGACCCTTGTGCATTGACATGATAGTTCGATATTTTTAACTTCTATGAACTTTAGCACATATAAAACCCTGTTTTCACGTGCTCTATGCATGTGAGTGGCCGTGTGTCTTTTTAACATCTTAGAACCTATGTTTGCTATAAGCAGAATCTATATTCAGGTTCTCATGATGACCTTTCCCAAGCTACGCCCTTAACAACGCTCCGACGTCTTCGCTGAGGTCGTGCGAGGTGATGCAGTGACACAGTGGGGGCAGTGCTTCCGAGCGGCCACCAGAGAGCGATCTCGTCGCTGGAATAGGACCTGCCATCTAAGTTTGAACTAGGTGCCAATGGAACGAGTTAATTACATCCGAAAAGAACATCGGGCTTTTACAGCGCTGCAGCTCCCACTTTATATTTCTCCTCTTCTCTCTCCGAGCGAGTGGTGTTAGTGACTGAGTACAAGAATGATTGCTGGGTTCAGCGATAATTCCTGAGTCGAGCTGCAGAGTGTTGTGTATCCTGCGGGCATATCTACAAGGCGGCGCTAGAAAATTATCGCCGCTTTTGCGGCCGTTTTCGGCTGAAAAGCGGCGATAATTTTATCGCCTAATCAGCAAGGTCACGCTATTGCGTGAAACCTTGCATTAGAGCACAAATTCTTAACGACCAGCTTTGCATCTCTAATGAGATGCAAAGTGGGCGTTCCTGACCTGACATGACAGGAGAAAGTCGCTAAGTGACATTTCTCCTATCATCAAGCCCCACGCTATGAAGCATAGCGGCAGGAAAAGTAGCGATAACCCCTGTTATCGCTTCTTTCCTTACGCCTGCTTCAGGACTGACTTAGCCATGATATCCTATGGAAGGTGGATATCATGACTAAGTATGTGAGTCCCTATCATGAAGCTAACGCCACATTGCGTGAGATTATCGCTGGGTTTCCAGTGATAATCTCACGTTTGGCAGTTAGCGCTAGGATTTTTATTGCTTTTGAGATAAGCACGCTATCTCAGCGATACAAATCCACGCTAGCTGGCGATAATTATCCTAGCGCTAAGTGCGCTTAGCGATAGTTATCGCCGGTTGTTGCTTATATGCCCCTTAGTTAGTATGTTCTGCATTACATTGTATTGCCTTATAATGTTATGGAGCGTGAGCAGAGCGTGTCGTGGTACTCCTGAGTTGTTCCTTCTGGATTCCACTGCAGGACTTCAGTGTCAGTTACTGCCGGTGTCCTGGAGTGGAAGCCGTGCCGCCTGGCTCTCACCTGTTTCTTCACCTGTTCTACATTAAACCTTTTTGGATTAAATACGGCCTTACCTTCGTCATTACACACAGTTTGGGTTTGTGTCGTCGGGCCGAGTTGGAGGGGCAGGAGCGCTCGCGGACTGATCGCAGTGGCGGCTCCTCCGCTAATGCGGAGAAGCGTTGCCCATAAAATAAAATGATAACTGAATGTTATCATTTTATTTGTCCCGCTGCTTAGGGCAGAGCAGGGCAGGGGAGAAGTGGTTTACCCACAAGTGCGTATGACTGTGTGGAGAACATGCCCAGGCCCCCATTCACTGTCTGAGCGCCGAACTACGGAGCTCAGATCAATCACAATGCTTCACTCCTGGTTGTGGCCGGGTCCTGACGTAGAGGAGAGACTGGAGAGACGCGGTAGGGATAAGATAAGTGTGATTTTTTTTTTACATTCCACAACCTCCCATGCTCTGCCACCCCTGATCCATGCCAGCCGCCACTGATTTGCTCTTTGTTGTCTTATTGTAAGAAGTTGTACATCTATCTGGCTCTTGAAGCTGACCTCCATTTTCTGATTGCCTAGAAACCATGAGGAGTTTTTTGCATGGAATTTCAGAGACCATAGCAAACCCACAAGGGATCTCTCTGTCTCTTCTTTTTCAGTTTCATACAGGGCGAACTCGACCGAAGGCATTGGGGAGACTTACATGAGCATCGCATCAGTTACATTACAGAAGGTTAATTCACATTTTGGGTGCAGGCACATTGAGTGGTCTGCCCAGAATCACAGGATGTTCAGCCAATGCTGGGACTAGAACTAGGTTACCCCGTTCCAAAGTCAGCAGCACTGACACCTCTACCATCTTTGCAGTGTAGTAGCAAGAGGGTGGGGGTGGCGGAGCTGTCCTCCCTGGGCAGCATGAGTTTTGGGGGCAGCATGGGCATTTTTACCCTCATCGTCTGTCTCCCAGCCACCAATCTCCCCCGTCTTTACCTGCGGCTGCGTCATCTGTCTCCCTGCCACTAGCCATCCACACTCATACCTGCAGCCGCCCCGGGACGGCAAACGCAGGGACCGCCATGGTAGGCAAAAGGTCTAGCTACGCCACTGCATCTTTGAGTCCTACAATGAAGAGCAGTGCTGGATCAGCGCAGAGCTGAGCACCCATTTTTATGTGCTCGCCGTGTCTGAAGTTTAAACAAGTTTATACATATAAACCGGAATTTCTCCAAGTTTATGCACGAAAGGAAGACACCAAAAATTTGAAACAGTGGGCAAAGATTGCTTCTCTTTTTCTGATTTGTGGCTTGTCAATTAATCAATCAAGGGTTTGTAAAGCACGACTACTTACCCGTAAGGGTCTCAAGGTGCTAGGGAGGGGGGGAGGTGCAGATTCCAGTCCATCAAGGAGGTGGTCTATCTGGTCTATCGAAGGGCCAGGTTTTGAGGCTTCTCCTGACGATGGGAAGTGATGTCGTCTGTCTGAGGTGGAGCGGCAGGGCGTTCCAGGCTCTAGCCGTGAGGAAGGAGAAGGAGCGGCCTCCCTATCTGGACTTCCTGGCATGGAGGACCACGGCTTAGGAGAGCTGGGTTGATCGTAGGGTCCTTTGGGGTGCGTGGAATTCAAGTCGGCTGTTCAGGTATGCTGGTCTGGTGTTGTGGAGGGCTTTGTGTGCGTGGATGAGAATCTTGAAGGTGATTCAAGCCTCGATGGGGAGCCAGTGGAGTGTGCGCGGGTGCTGGGAGATGTGGCAGTGTTTTGTCAGGTTGAGGACCAGTCTTGCCATGGCTTTCTGGATGTTTTGGAGTTTGCGGGTGAGGTTTTTGTTTATTCCGGCGTAGTGTGCGTTGCCGTAGTCAAGTCTGCTGGTGATGAGGGTGTGAGTGACGGTCTTTCTGTGCTTGGGGAGGATCCATTTGAAGGTCTTGCGTAGGAGGCGGAGGGTGTGGAAGCAGGAGGATGTGACGGAGTTGATTTGGCAGTCCATTTTGAGTTCGGAGTCCAGGATGATTCCGAGGTTGCGTGCCTGGTCTGTGGGGGTGGGCGGGCTTCTGAGAACACACAGCCACCAGGTGTCGTTCCAGGCGTCGGGGTGTGGGCCCATGATGAGTACTTCTGTTTTGTCAGTGTTGAGTTGTAGGCAGCTGCTTTTCATCCATTTGGCGACTTCTTCCATGCCTTCTTGAAAGTTGTGTTTGGCTGTGTTGGGTTCGTTGGATAGGGAGAGGATGAGCTGAGTGTCGTCTGCGTATGGAACAATGTTGAGTCCATGGGTTCTGACGATGGGGGCGAGCAGAGTCATGTAGCCGTTGAACAGCGTGGGGCTGAGAGAGGATCCCAGGGGGACTTCGCAGGTTGTTGGTGTAGGGTCTGAGAGGAAGGGTGGGAGTCTGACTTGTTGGGTTCTGCTGGAGAGGAGAGAGTGGATCCAGTCGAGGGCCTTTTCCCTGATCCCTGCGTTGCGAAGTCTGCATGTTAGGGTGCAGTGAGAGACTGTGTCCAAGGCCGATGAGAGGTCGAGGAGGACAAGGGCTACTGTTTCTCCTCTGCCCACGAGGGAGCGGATGTCGTCTTTTGCGGCAAGAGGGCGGTCTCTGTGTTGTGGCTTTTTCTGAAGCCGGATTGGGAGGAGTCGAGGATGTTGTGCTCTTCGATGAAGATCGTGAGTTGGCTGTTGATGGCTTTCTAGATGACTTTCGCTGGGAACAGGAACAGGGAGATGGGTCTGTAGTTTTTAAGGTCGGTGGGGTATGCTGAGGGCTTCTTTAGGAGGGGGTTGATCTCGGTATGCTTTCAGTCGTCGGGGAAGAAGACTCTCGAAGTTCGGAGGTAAACCATCTGACTTTCTTGGCGTGTTGTTGTTCTTCTTGAGGGGGGCTATGGTGTTGGCGCTGTCGGAGATCCATCTGTGCAGAGTTCAGGCTGCGGTGTTGGGGTTGTTGTCTTCCGCGATGGTTGGGGTGGAGTTGCAGAGTGAGGCGGTGAGTTGGTCGTCGGTGATTTTGGTCCAGTTTCTTCATGGGAGCAGGTGCTGGGGTCTGTGGATGGTGGGTGTTCTGAAGTTGAAGTGGATGCATCGATCGTCTGTCCACGGGAGTTCGGTGGTGTGGCTGAAAATGATGGAGTTTCCAGTTGTGAAGAGGGGGTCAAGGGTGTGTCCTGCTGAGTGTGTGGATTCGGTCACGATCTGGTGGAGTCCAATGTTGTGGAGGTTGTCCAGGAGGGATGTGGTATTGGGGTCTAGTTGGTTGTCGAGGTGGAAGTTGAGGTCTCCCAGCAAGGTGTAGTTGGTGGACGCGATGGCCTGCACGTAGATGATGTCCGTGATGGAGTTGGTGAATGGTCCGCGGGTTCCGGGGGGGTGGTAGATTAGGGTTCCTCGGATGGTGGTGGTGGGGCTGGCCTGTATCTTGAAGTGTAGGTGTTCCATCAGGTCTGTGGGTTCATCAGGGAGTGTGCTCAGCCAGAGGGTGGATTTGTGGACCATGCCGATTCCTCCTCCAGGGTGGGTGGGGCGGTCCTTCGGGGAGATTTTGTATCCTTGGGAATGGTAATGTCTGGTCCCGAGGTGGTGTTGGTCCAGGTTTCGGTGAGAAATGCGACGTCCGGGTTTGTGCTGTCAAGGAGGTCCCATGTTTGTGGCGGGATCGAACGTTGAGGAGGATGCATTGCAGGGTCTTTGGTGTGCTTGTGTTGTTGCGGGTGGGTTGTGCTGGATCCGTGGTCCTGACAGTGCTGCAGGTGTGCCGGCAGCGGTGACAGCTGAAGGGTCCATGGGTGTCGGCTGGTGAGGCTAGCGTGCAGTTGTTGTTGCAACCTGGGTTGAGTGCGTGGAGTGCTGCTGAGTTGTAGCGTTGGCAATGCAGAGGTCCAGGGTTCCTGTCACTGGTCGCGTTCAGGTCGAGGACGGGCGCAGACGGGCTTGCCTTTGGCACTAGCGGCGCGCCTGCTGCCCGTGTCCGCTCAGCGGCCGCCATTAAGGTGGGGTTGGGGAGGGCTGGTCAGCTGGGAGGCAGGAGAGAGGAGGTGAACTGGCTTGGGATGGTCGCGCTGGGGGAGGGGCGGCGGGGGGAGCAGCGGCAGGAAAAAACGGGTGCAAAAAGTGGGAAAGAGGAAAAAGTGAAAAGTGATAGAAAGTCAGTGAAAGGGGGAAAATAAAAAGAAAGGGTGAAAAAACTAGGAAAAACGGAGCAGAAAGGAGAGGATAAAGCGGAGCGAGAGGAGTCAGAGGTCCGCTTGACCACCAGGGATGAGGCGCAGGTATGACTTGCGGGTGGAGGAGGGCCTTGAACACCAGCACTTCAGGAGTGCACGGGCTCAGGAGGGCCTCACTTAATGGTGGAGCTGCCAGGGTGGGAGAGAAATTTCACTGTCAATGAGTCAGTGGTCTTGCTCCTGCCATAATTTGGGTCTGCAGGACCCTCAGGACCCTTAGCTGGTGAATTTCATGCATTATTAACTGGGCGAAATCCCAAATTATGTGTATAAACTTTAGACTCCTCAAACACACCCAAAAATGGCACCTAGGTCTGTGTTGAGCCAGCACACCTGTCCATGAAACACCCCCTGACATTCCTCCTCTCCCTTGGATGGTGAGGATGTCCTCTGGGGAAGGCCTCTTCGGGTCACAAACGCCTTGCTTCCTCTCTTCCTAGGAGAAATCTGGAAGTGCACCCACAGTGTTATCCTATGTCTAAGGTATGGCTCTGTATTGTAGAAGCATTTATATCGCACTTCATAAGCAGCTCATCATTCAGCTCCGCTGCAAACACTGCCAGCCGTCCAAGGGTCGCGGCTCTTGCTTTTCCAATCGGTGATGCATATGGAGGTGAAATAATGTTGGGTTCAGACGCCAGCCTGCTGGACTAAATCACAACACAGACATTTAAGCGAGTCTTCCAACTTCCAAGATCGGCATCGTCAGCACAAGTTATCCTGGAGTTCTCGTCGGTAAGGCATAAAATGCTGTCACAAGCTGAAGAATGCAGCCAAGAAGTTGTTCCTTATCACATCTGGTCCAAAATTACCCCCCAAAGAGGAAAGGGCGAGTTGGCCTGGGTGAGCTTTGGTAGTTAGACTCAAGCGAGCAAGTGTTTAAGAGAATGGTGAACAACAGCGTCAGACTGCAGAGTTGGGTTGAGGATAAAAGAACAGTAGAGAAGAGATAGACGGTAAGCAGCAGCTCCGGCCATCATTTGGGTCTGCGAGACCCTCAGGTCCCTTAGCAATAAAAAGCATCACCAGTTGAGCTTGCGAAGGACCCATTTGACGAAACAGAAGAGGAGGGTGGCCAGACTTCAGAATATACACTGAAGAGGCTGGGAGAGGCAGTCGTCATACGCCAGCGCTCGACTGTGAGTTGAAGTCTCAGTTCATCTGAGCAAGAAATGCACAGCGTGTGGGTGTGCGTAAAGGCACATCTCCGTTAAAATCGAATCTAACATGAGACCCTCACCTCAAAACGATACATTTTTTCGAACCAGGCCATCTGCCGGCACCTGGCCAAGCCATCAATCAGAACATTGATCCATATATTGAAATCACCCTGGGTACCCTTGCAAAGGTGGAAACCATACAGAGAGGAATCACGTAAAACGTTACTCAATGAAAGAAAAGTGAGCTTGTTGAGTTCTTGCTTGTGCTCCTACGCGGGCAAACACTTTCTACATCTGCAAGTTGGGTTATTGGCTAGATGATTCTTAAATACGTAATGGCAGATTCACAATACTGCACCAATGTGATATATTTCCCTCAACTTCACAGCCTTCCCTGTACCCTTATAAAAAGTTTTGTTTTCTGTAAAGAACACCTTGAGGGATGTTTACAAGAAAATGCCGGAGCTCTGTGTTATGCCACATTTGGCAACGCCGCGCTCCAACATTTGCAAAACGCAGGGATGCGCTGTATTTATAAAATACGGTGCACCCTTGTGTTTCCTCTAGTGCTGGTGCTTAAAAAGCTGCCTAGCGCCAGCAAAGGCCCCCTTGCACCATGTTGCAAGGGTGCCTGCGCTGCAGGGGCAATTGTTTTTTGAGCAGGAAGGGGCACCTTCCTGCACATAAACAAATAATGGCGATTTGCTTTTTTTATGTGTGCTACAGAATGCAGCACACATAGAAAGAGCAAGAAATGAGGAGAAATGAATAATTTCTCCTCATATCACCATTCTAAAACCAGGTATTTCCCAGCCTTCATTTTTGGTGCTGCCCCAACCTTGTAAATCTGGGGCAGTGTCATAAAGCAATGGGTGTTGCGGTGGAATGCCCATTGCAACACCCATTTCTTGCCCCTTGTCTTGCCAGACTGCGGTGGAAAGGAGCATATTTACAAGGTGGCGTTAAGCCACATTAAGTGGCTTAGTGCAACCTGGTAAATATGGGATAAGGCGCAACGCCACCGGAGCGTCAGAAAAAGTGACGCTCCGGTGGCATTAGGGGCTTGTAAATATGCCCTCATATTTACTGAGGCAAAAAATCTAGTTCTGAAGGGGCCTTACTGCTTGAATGTAGTAGTGAAGATTTGTACAGACTTAGCCTCACTCTCACATCGAGGAATCTTATGTGCGTTAAGATATCACATGAACAGGTGTTGCTATAAGTGAAGGAGAAGTAGACTCACTGCATTTATCTCATCAGTCGCGGCCGGCTTGACTCATGGGTGGGGGGGCAGGGGGGTCACGGGGGTAGGGTGAGCAAGGGGGGGCAGAGGGGTCGCGTGGGCGGTGGGTGGCAGAGGTTAATTTAATAAAAGATTACAAAAATTAAACTTACCATTTCCTCCGGTCCCACTTTGCGCCGTGTCTCCTCTCTCCTCTCACCTCCCCATACAGGAAGCAGACATCCTCCCTCCCCTCCCCTAAGCCACTCACAATGCTGCAATGGCAGCATTATGATTGGCTAGTACGCCTACCCCACCGGCTTCTATGGGGAGGCCATTTTCTCTATGTAGACTGCATGCAGCCTAAATAGAGAAAATGCAGAGTACATATGACTGGTTTGGTTGGCCCTGAGGCCGGCCAAACAGTCCGCACACTCAGAGTGGGCAAGCCACACCTCCCCTGGACTCCTGCAGGACCGCCCACGCACCCGCCCGCCCCCAACCAGGCATACCCTTCTGCTTTCTCGCAGTGCGAGAAGCAGAAACATAAAATGGTATTTAAAATACCATTTTATGATTGTGCTTCTTGCACTGCGAGAAAGCAGTGGGGCGATGCTCCTCTGCCCACGTGGAGGAGCCGCCCCTGGATCTAATACAAATAAAAATTGTACTTGACACTGGGGTGACTGTTGGGTCTCTGAACAGGCATTATGACGTCAAAGAATTACTAATAAAAGCACAAGGGCAGGTACATTGGAGTCTGTCAGGCACTATGACAACACGTAATTGAACATTCCTACGGAGCAAGGCGCAGGGCGTAGAAGTCTTGCATTCAATGTGAAATCAAACAAACATTGGTCCTCGCAGGGGAAGTTGGGAAAGAAACCACTCATGCACTATGATGTCACACTCATTCTGACCTCACAGTGGAGGTGAAAAGCGAACCTGCTCATTAAGCCTAGGCGTAGTGGGCGTAGTGGGGCTACGTGGAGCGAGAAATGCGCATGCGCGGGCGTCCGCGCATGTGCATTTGTCACCAGAAGTTGGAAACGAGGAAGAGGGAGCACCGGAGACGCCGCGCTGCAGGTAAGTCTTTACATTTAATTATTTTATCATGCATGATATTATTTTAAAAGGAGGGCGGGCGGGAGGCGGGTGGCAGGCAGCTACGCTTCGCCCTGGCGTGTGCGTAGCGCTGCCTGCTTCGCCTACTTCGAAAACTGCGAAGCAGGCAGCGCTACGTACACTACGTGGGCGAAGCGTAGTATAACGCCCAGGGTTAATTATGATGTTACACAAGCATTCCAACCTCACTGTGGAGGGGAAATAGGAACCCCTCATCTAATGTGACATCAGACAGTTAAGCAGTGGAATCTCACAAGGGAGCAGGACCGGCTTTAGCGCTGGTGGCGCCCAGTGCAACAATGTTAGTTGGCGCTCCTAATATATACCTCCACCACGGATTCTCTTACTAAGCACCCTTTAACAGTGACCAGGTCTCCATAACCACTCTCTCTCAGATGCACTGAATTAGTTATATAGCTCCACTCATACCAGTAAAGGTTGTCAGAACAATTTGCATCACACTCACTTTACACAGAGGCAATCAATCATACATGTGTAAATCAGTGTATAGGAAATGTTACATATGCCAAAGGACTACAAGTGCAGGAGTCACATGTCATCCATACTGGTAGGTAGCATAGTTTAGGAGTGCTTGTGGTGGAGAAGCACAAACTCAAAATTGAAAAAGAAACATCATAGTTGGGAGTTCTCTTTAATAATAAGAATCGATTTCTACCCAAACTAACCCATTTGCAACATTAATCTATGCTCTAATGTTTACTTTGGAGTGTGTATGCAATTCTATGATGAAAGTTAATAGCTCACTGTTCTATATTAGGACTTTATGTTATAAATTGCAAGTAACAAAAGGATGTCTCTTTAAAAAGGAGTAACCTGCTGACCTATTTATATTATATGCATTTTGTGATCTGCATTGTACAGGCTCTTTGCAGCAGGCGTATTAACCCTTGCACAACCTTCACATAAGTCAAAGCCTCACTATACAAAACTCTGATTGCTCTCCAGGAAGAACATTAATCACAGGAGTTATCTTGACATTTTTGTGTTGTCTGGTAATAGCTGGAGGAAAGGAACACGGCAGCAGGTGCTTTAAAAACATAATAAAGTCAGCACCCGGTGTGGTGGCACCAGACGCACTGCCCTAGAGCCGGCCCTGCAAGGGAGAGAGGGGAGTGGAGCCACTTATGCCCTATGAAATCACACAATCAAACCGAATTATCTCACATGGGCGGGCAGCAATAAAGGAGAGAAGCCTCGTGAATTTTGACATCACACAATGACACAATCAAACATTCCAAGCTCATGGGATGGGGTCGTGAAGGGGGAGGACACTCAAGAATTATGACATCATGGAACCAAACAACACCCTAGTGGGTGGGAGGAAATCAACGGCTTTGAGATACTTAGGAAATCACACCTTTAACAATGACCTCACCGAGGAAGGGTGGAAGAGTATTAAATGCATTGTGTATTCACAAAATCAAATAATAAAATGTTATAGGAGAGGGGCTCGATGCTCATGCACTGTGACATCATGCAGTCGAACATTGCAATAACACGTGAAGGGGACCCAGGAGTATTACATACTGCACCGAGACAGTAGAACGCACTCAGAGGTAATTGATTTTAACGGAGTCTTTATATTGGATTTAATAACATTAAAATACACACTTTGGGGCAGATTTATGAGGCCCGTTGCGCCATCGGAACGTCACTTTTTGTGACGTTCCGTGGCGCAGAAGCCTGCGTGATATTTATCAGGCAGCACTGAGCCACTTTTTGTGGCTTAATGCTGCCTCATAAATATCAGTCCCTTTAACGCAGTGTTCTGCGTTAAAGGGGCATGCAATGGGTGTTGCTGGGGGCGTTCCCAGCAACATCCATGGCCTTTTGACACTGCCTCACATTTACGAGAAATCGTAAATCTGAGGCAGCGCCAAAAGCTTACGCCTCCGGGAGGCGCAACGGGGAGAAATATCTTTATTTCTCCTCGTTTTTCCTTTTTCTATGTGTGCTGCATTCTGCAGCACCCATACAAAGAGGAAAAACCTCTTGTGATTATTTTTGTACAGAAAGGTTTCCCTTCCTATACAAAAATTTTCACCCCGCAACGCAGGCACCCTTGCACCATGGTGCAGAGGTGCCTGCGTTGGCGCAGGCAGTACATTGTGCGCCGGCGCAGGGGAAAAGGACAGGAATGCGCCGCATTTTATAGACACGGCGCATCCCTGCCCTTTTCTTTTGCCATAGGGAAGCGCAGCAGGAAGGCCTGCTGCGCTTCCCTACGGCAAAACCTCATAAATCTGCCCCTTTATTTGTACTTTAAAGAAGGGACTCATTTAACAGGGCAAAGAAATACATTGGAGGGGCATGTAGGGCCCGAGTGGAGGTAGCAGGTTAAGAATGGCTGGAGGAACCTTCAGGGAGGATGTGTTCAGTGACACACAGGAAACTGTTCCCGAATAAACGTAGTTAACCCCGCCCACATGGACCTCATGGCTGCGGGCCTTCCCCTCTCAATTTCATGGCCTCGAGTACCTTTTTCCTGTCTGACACCCTGAAATGCCTGAGTGACATCTTTATAGTTTCATTATGTGCACCTGTGGTACAAAGTTTTGTATGTCAAAATTAATATGGGATGCACTGATTGGATTGGTGCAGACGCAGCTGCGAGCAGTGCAGGCCAAACTTCTGGCTAAATCCAAAAGAATGCGAGGCTTTAGAGGGACCAGGGGAAGACGTCCTGGTCATTCACAATGCAGATGCATGTGTTTATATATTCTGAATTCCAATAGCGAACCATATCTAAGCACTCTTGTTACATATGTATAGTGCCTTCTAAATATGGGTGAGACTCCAAGAGCTAATCGAAAGTATCCTTAAACTTTTGTAGTGCCTAGATTATTTACTGGTAATCCCATGACACTGATTCTCGCTCCTCATCCTAGGTCTTATTCCCTCCTCTGCGCCCTTCTTGGTTTGCAGCTGAGACTGTGGGCTGGATAAGCTGAAACATGAGATTGTGGGCGTAGTGCCCTTTTATGGGGCCTACAGGTGGTGAAATTAAAAAAACAGAAGGGTTGCAACCGACCTGACAGCTAAAAAACATAATGGCTCAGTGTGAGGAGGGTGTGGGGCCTTGGAGGGGGCATGGTCTTGTGCCGAGAAGTACCTAAGAGGCACTTTATCACCCCAACACCATCCATCAACACCCACATAAAAAAACAAGCATTTGCAATGCAATAGGTCTCGCATTTACGCAAGTTGGAGCTATTGGCATTGTAAATGACAATGCGTTTTATTTAGGTTTCAAACACCAAAACATAAATAAAAGGCATTGTCATTTACGTCAATGGCTCAAACTCATGTAAATGCGAGAGCTGTTGCATTGCAAATGCTTGTTTAGATTCAGCCAGCAGGGTCAGAGTACTGGCGCAGAGGAAGCCCCGCGACAGACCATACCATACGACTGGCTTTCCGTAGCCCTGCAGGCCTTTGACAGGCATCAACCAGCCTGCCCAACAATCTGCTAGTTCCCCCACAGGGCCTGCACGCACCACTGACTGGCACTGCATGAGCAATGCGCGTGATTGGTTCACATAGTTATTTTCATGGGACATCGGACCAGAAGAAAAAAAAAAGAAGCTGTGTTGGAGTGATGTATTAAAGCTAAAGCAAAATTACAGTCTGTAAAGTATCACTAAGTGGCGTGTTTTCAGAAGATTCAGACGTAGGATTTTACAGGATTACTTCAAATGGGATTAGAATAGAACAGTGATGTATATTAGGGAAGAAATCACCATATTCCTGTACTTCTACCCTTATCAGTGCATACTTAGACAGTAAATGTAAGCAGAAACACTAAAACAAGCTCTGCAGCTGCCCGATGACCCCTGACTGAGAAAGTACACAAAAACAAACAAGCTACATGAGGGAGGAGGGTAGGGGGACAAAGATCGGACAGCGGGAGGAGGGTGTTAAACAGAACATACCGTTGTAGGAAGGCAGATGGTGGTAAAGAGATAGACAGCGGGAGGAGGGTGGGAAACAGAATGGACAGCGGGAGGGTGTAGGGTTGTCAAAACAGAGTGGACAACGGGAGGAGAGTGGAGGGTTGGCAAAACAGAACAGACAGTGGGCAGAGGGTGAAGGGTTGGCAAAATAGAACGGACAGCGGGGAGGTAAGAGAGATAACCTGCAGACTCACACACTTAATAAGTGTGCATCACAAAATTATTGCAGGGGGGGTGGCAGGCACTCACCAGGCAGACGCAACGAGCAGTTAAGGATAAATGAAAGTACCTGGTCTGTTCCAGCTGGAATCGAGTGGGACGCTGGCAACAAGGGCCGGAGGGCTAATAAATTAAGTTGGAGTTGGTGCGCCTGCGAATTGGGGAAAGTAGCACGTAACATATGAACTGTGCCAAATAATTAACAAGTTACGTGTGCTCCGAGGCAGGGGGTGGGGGATGAAGCGAGGAGCAAAGTCCCCAAGTGTAGTGATTTCGAATCATGACAAGAAAGAATTTGATGCACCACTCTTCCTATTACCAGTGTCACTGATGGCTTGTTAGCTTTTCATTTTGCTGTAGACAGCTCTGGTCACATGAAGTCTGTCTGCGTCGCCCTGAGGTGCCATCTACGTGTATATTTTATAGTTTTCCTAAAAATCAGAACTGTATAAGCGAAGTGCCCTGATAATGAAGCATAATGATAGCATTGGGAGGGAAATGTTTTCCTTCTAATTAAGCAGTTAAGGCACAACCGAGGTGCTGGTGTTCAGTCACTGAGATGCCCGCTGTACCTGTTGGCCCTGCCCTCTTGGTTACCTCGTTGTTCTGTTGAGAAGCACGGCTTACCTCAAACCTTTACACATCGGGTGCACTGCAGCCATAGGTGATGACACCCGTGGACCCATCTGCTTCAGGTGCGGGTGGCAAGCTATGTTACTCGAAGGCAGAACACAAGGCTATGAGAAAGGTAACCATCGTGAAGCCTACATTGCTCTAATCATCTGAAAACTTGAAGTGCGTTTCTTGACCACAAAGTGCGTGTATTAAGACTGCCCAAAAATCAACGTAATGTGATTCTGTATTTGTAAAGCTTTCCTGCGTGTACATATTGTGGACATAACCACGCAAAATACAGGCCACATCCATAAAAGGAGAAGCCACCATCCTCTATTATTTTGATAATATTAAATGTAAAATAAACATTTTACACAAGCAGTGCTCTCCCTCGTTTAGTATCACACTAGTTATTAATAGAAGTGAGTGTATAGATGCTAATCACCAGACAGGGTGATGCCACATGGCGGTATGCTACGCCTAGAAGTCCCTGTCCTGGCTCCTCGAGTGGACGTGTGTTCCGAGGCGGGGGGCTGAAGCGTGGAGAGGCTGCCCGAGTGAAAACAACGAGCTACAGTGCACACCAACAGTCTGGCTTTTTTGTCCAGCGTAGCTTGGTGTGAGAGCAGGTGTAAGTTAAGGGAACCGAGATGTCAGTCAATATGCACACACGCCCAAGCACGCACACACACACTGATGCACACACACACAGATGCGCACACATACACAGGCACACACACATAGGCACACACACATACACAGATGCACACACACACACACACACGCAGGCACGCACACACACACACAGATGCATTCACATACACAGGCAAACACACACAGGCATGCACACATACACAGATGCGCACACACACCCAGGCACGCACACACCAAACACAAACACACACACATACATTCATATTTCCGTCTGCGAGGCTGCAAGAAATAGTCAATTCCAAACTCAACAAGTAGAAACCCTTAGTGCACAATTTTGCACCACCGCCGTGATTCCGTTTTGGATGCAAACTTCTTTTCGCAACACATCGGAATGTACACGGTCCTTGGGATACAGAAACAGTGTCCATCAGAAAAAAAAGGGAAATTGTGCTTGTAATTAAAGAAACGACGAGCTACAGTGCACACCAACAGTCTGGCTTTTTTGTCCAGTAAAGCTTGGTGTGAGAGCAGGTGTAAGTTAAGGGAACCGAGATGTCAGTCAGCATTATGTGAAGTAATCTTCGTGTCAGAAAAACACAGAAAGCAGACTTTGGACAGTGCGTGTTATCACACACCCTGGCCTCTCTCCAGCCTGGCACTCCATAACTGCGCCTTTCCTGGTAAACAGACTGAAGTGAACGATAGGTGCTAGCGTGAGATCCGATAAGGGAGACACGTGATCATTTTACAGCTGCCACCACTTCCCCAAAGCGGAAGGGAAACAAGACAAGCCCGGCAGAGCGTGCCGTGCGTGCTTGGCGGGGGCGGGGGAGCACGTTCCAAGCGGGGGACCGGACCCTTTGAAGTGCTCCCAAAAAGCGGATTGCATGGCGGCACGATGCGCGTGATTGTGCGCGTGCTAGCCATGCAATCCGCTTTTTGGGGGCACTTTTAAAACCCACTTACAATAGTCTCGCTTTGCGATCTCTTACGTGATAGCAAGGCGAGATCTAAAAAACTTGCTAAGGCTAATGCCCATATTTTCATGTATTTTGGGTGTTCAAAGCCTCAACAGATGAGAAGAAAATCTACTCTTTGTACTGGTTTCCAGCTCGTTTTTCCTGCCACAGTGTGATATTGACTCCTTGCAGGCTGGCCGTGTGAAGGGAAGCTGGCATCTGTGACCCAGGATGGCACTGCGTGAGTTGGCAGGTATGTATGCACTGCCCAGCAGGCCATGCGTCTTCCAATGTAAGGACTGGCATGAGGAAGAGCTGTGGAGGTAACGAGTTATGCCCACCCTTATCCGGACTCTTCAAATGCTCCAGGGGGCACCACTGATGAGCCCAACACTCCTCACCCCACCTCAGAGATGTAAACCTACATCCATATCTCTCGGTGAATGATTGGTACTTACTGCTCATCCGTTTACAGTTTCCGTGGAAACCGAGGCGTGCCGCCCTCTCTGTGGATCAGGGTGAGTGATGAAGGGGGCCGAGTTAGACAGCTGGTTAATGATGAATCTAGTGAGGAGCGCCTGCCAAACTGCTCTGCCTAACTCCCCCGAACTGCCGCGAAACATTGAGCTGAATTAAAAAGCAATCAAACAGCGCACTTCAAATTAACGCCGGTGGACCCGCCAGTTTATAAATAATCCAAGCATTTGCAGCTTCTTTTTGTTTCATGAAAATTAGTTGGAGTTATCATTAATACGAGCTGCACATTTCGAAGGGTCTTCAGCTGATATCTCTCAAGGTTCTCTGTGGGGGAGGCAGTGTTTAATTTGTAAAAGAATGAGTTCTGGTGCCCAAAGCTCTGCTCAGAATTCTGGGGCGATTAAATGTCCACGTGTGGACTATCAAGTTTGTGTAATCTTAAATCCCCCTAATTCCTCTTTAATCCTCTGACACCCCCTGCCTTTTATCTCACTCTTGCAGGTTCATGCTTTCTCCCTTCCTGATAGTTTTTCCAGCTTTCTCTACCCCCTTCTTTGCCTTTTGTTTGCTTTGTGAGGAAAAAGAAGTGCTGATCCCTAAAAATGAGTGCCAGGGGGCCCATCCAGCAACCACTGGCTATAATTAAGCACTCTGGAAAGATACAGTCTCCATATTTTACAATAATTGCATGAAACTACAAACAGAACCCTGATCATTTATTTGTGGTTGAGTACCGCCTACATCGAAGACACTGGGGCCTGGTTGCAAGGGAATGGCGAAGTGTGGCGTTAAGCACAAAATGCTAACGCTATTCTCCGCCATTACGAAAATGCAGGGATGGGCATTATTTACAAAGATGCAGCACATCCCTGTGTTTCCCCCCCGCACTGGTGCTAAATTCAGATGCCTAGCGCCAATGCAGGCACCCTTGCACAGTAATGCACGGGTGGCTGCATTGAGGGAATGATTGTTTATGTGCAGGAAGGTGTCCCTTCCTGCACATAAACAATCACAAATGGCTATTTGAAACTTCTATGTGTGCTGCGTTGTACAGCAGACATAGAAGTTGCAAATCGTCATTTTTTTAATGATTGTTTATGTGCAGGAAGGGGCACTTTCCTGCACATAAACAATAATTTAGGGCGTTTTGCTTTTTCTATGTATGCTGCACAATGCAGTACACAATGCAGCATACATAGAAACAGCAAAAACGAGGAGATATAAAGTATTTCTCCTTGTTTCGCCAGGTTAAGACCAGGTTTTCCCTGGCTTAATTTTAGCTCTGCCTCCTATTTGCGCCATCCATGTAAATAGGCGGCAGCATCAAAATCCATGGGTGTTGTGGTGGAACACCCATTACCCACTCCTTTCATGCTAAGTATATAGCGAGAAAGGGCGCCTTATTTACAAGTTACAAGGCGGCGTTAAGCCACGTTAAGTGGCCTAACGCCACTTTGTAAATATGGCGAATCCCCTATCGCCATAGGAATGTCATTAAAAGTGACGTTCCTGTGGCAATAGAGGCTTGTAAATATGCCCACTGTTTTGTAAAGGCAATAACCTCAGCCACATTTGACAACTGTGCAGCAAATTTAGCATGTAACTTTAAGTCTCTTAAATTTGATGAATATTTGGCTCGGATATGGGGTATCTTTAGAGGTATCCAAAATGTGTGTTTTCTATTCAAATTCCCATTGGACGTGTCGCAAAACTGTTGGATCCATTTAGACCACACTTGCACAAGACGTTAGAGGGTTGTCTCAGTCATGGGGTGGTATTAATCTACCTGTGTTATTTCTAATATTCACAAAAGAAAATTTTACCAATACATTTACACCTATATTGAATCTAAACTCAAATTTGTTTGGCTGAAATATTTGTCCATCTGGCTGTCCGGCGGTTTGATTTCTGGCTTGCACCTATCACAAACCTCATTGTGAGTCCTGAAACGTTGACCAGCATATGCAAATTAAAAACAATTATTTGAGGACAAGGTGCCAAAAGTGTTTGCTTCGGAAAGTAGGATCGGAGGAAGGCCGTAGTCAGAAGCCCTATGCGGGACCCAGAATCTGTGGGGCAAGGCAAGCGGAATGTCAAGTGGACTAGGACAGTGGGTGCAGGGTGTGGGCTGGGACAGTGGGTGCAGGGTGTGGGCTGGGACAGTGGGTGCAGGGTGTGGGCTGGTACAGTGGGTACAGGGTGTGGGTTGGGACCGTGGGTGCAGGGTGTGGGCTGGGACAGTGAGTGCAGGGTGTGGGCTGGGACAGTGGGTGCAGGGTGTGGGCTGGGACAGTGGGTGCAGGGTTTGGGCTGGTACAGTGGGTACAGGGTGTGCCCAAAAAGTATGGCTGAAGGCTGTTGCCTTTGTCAACGATATATCCTGACCGGAAAAGGATAGTCTTTGTCTATAATTCAAATGTAATTCGGTTGAGTGTTTTGACTACTGTTCCAAGCTAAGTAGGATTCAATATTTAATATTGTATAACAGAGATGTGTGATTATATAAAACATTCAATGCAGTTTCATGTTTTATATTTTATGAACACTGTAGTTGTGATCTTTCACCTTGTCAAAGTTATCTTAATTCCGCTTGTGTTGGCTTCTATGCACTTACAGTCTATAAAGTTAAATATTTTGGGACAGATTTATGACCTCTGGCGCATCTCTGCTAATCAGCAGAGATGCGCCAGAAGAGTTGCGACGCATCTGCCCACCCGTGCGCCACCATTGATGCGCCGCATTTACAATGCGGCGCACCGTGGCACTCGGATGGGCAGATGCATGACGCATCTCCTGTCGGAAAGGCGGCGAATTGCTGGAGTTGCGTCGCAAGCGCGACGCAGCTCCAGCAAGGCTCGGGGGTGCCCTATCATTGGCATCAATCCTTATGCCTGCTTCAAGCAGGCGCACGGTTTTGACGCAGCATGGGCTCAAAAGTGACTGAGTGAAATCTTGTAGATTTCAGTCAGCCACTTTTACGAGGCGTTCCTGCGACGGAACGCCCCCCCCTGCACAGGTACGCCTACTGCTGGGGCAGGGCTTTACAACGTGACGCATCTCCCAGATGCGTCATGTTGTAAATACCCCGCAGCATGGCGCAGGATTTGCGCCGCCGCTGCGTCACAAAAGTGATGCAACGGCAGCGTAAATGAGGCGCAAGGGGCTCATAAATCTGCCCCTTTACTTTTAAGACAAATAGAGAAGAGCGTTTATTTCACCACCTTCCAGCAATAGATGCCACTGTGCTGTGCACTGTTTCATATTCAGGACTTCCCTGTCCAATGGATTTCCATTTTCTATACTTGACAATCAGCAGAGCTGAGTGTTTAATACTTTAGCCAAATAGCGGTCAACGCATTATTCAATTTGAAACCAATAAAGTAAGTGGTTGCTGCATTATTCTATACTTGGATGGACGTGGCTTCTGCACACAGATATGTATAAGTTGCACTTTACGAGCAGGAAAAGGGAAAAAAATGTATATTGCTTACGAGTGATAAAGCATAGCGCTTCTCTCAGCCAGCCTCAAAGGTGTCAATGGCTGGCGGGAGAGGAAATGGGCTGAGCTCCCTATGGAAGGCGTCATAATCTGCAACATTTGACATGTCCCCTCTGAAAGTTCACCCCTTTGCTTCTTATCAACCTATATCATAACAAGCATTTGCAATGCAATAGGTCTCGCATTTATGCGAGTTTAAGCTATTGACATTGCAAATGACAATGCCTTTTTTTATGTTTTAAAAACGAAAACAAAAATAAAAGGCATTTTCATTTGCAATGTCAATAGCTCAAACTCGCGTAAATGCAAGACCTATTGCATTGCAAATGCTTGTTTTTTATTGTGCCGATGTAGCACACTGATAACAGCAATATGGTATGTCTCGAGTTACACACTCAGAGGACTCGAGTGACACTGCAATGCCTCACAGCTGGAAACACAGCGTGAAGTTCCTCATTCTTTCGTAAGTCCTGTGCGTTGGTGTTAGACTGTGATTCCCAGTCTATTCTCTTTCGTCGGCACGTTAAACATGCATGCTTCATTCCCTTCCGTTCACTTGTGCGCACGCATTGTTAGCGCGTCTTTGTGTAGACTCGGCAACTACTCGCGCTCAACTCCGCGCGTCTAACTATGCCTGCTCGCTGGAATCAGCCTCACGGAATGCTTTCCTTTAAGTGCGTTGCTCATGCGCTTAACGGCAGCGTGTGCGCCAACAGCAAACTGCGGCCAAACAGCAAGACAAAGTTCCAATTTCACCTCAAATTCAGTCAAAAACTCCCCCGCTCGGTCTTCTCAGTCCGGCATAACTTATGTTAAGCACCATACACGGGTCTCACCACTTTCTTGACAATACAACAATGAATACTAACCTTCACTATAAATGTCTGTGCAAATCTCGTCAACACGCTGGATTCTTCGGTGGGTGACATGCTACTTGTGACTGAAATTTTATAATCTTCCTGTTATGTGTTTGCACTTGAGCAGGAGCATGACTGGATAATCGGCTGGAGAGACACCGATGTTGCTTGACATTCTAATATAATATAGGGAGGATTCTATTGTATCCATGTTCTTGTACCTTCCTCTACATCCTGCCTGCCAACACAAACTCCCTTTGGGTAGGAATATTCATTCACCTCCAGCCCAGATCCTCTGTACTAGGCATTTATGGGTTGGTTGTTATTTAGCGCAAACCTAGCAGTTTTAGTAATAGAGCGCCATACATTGTGTGAGGGGTTCGGAGACAATCCCAGTACACATTTTTTGTTTTAGAGAATCTTTTTATTAAACATTGTTAGTTGCAGCGTACAGTGTTTCAGTTACAGGAGCATTGAAATTGCCCCAAACAGGTTTCTATTACGAATCTGCTTTCAAATATTACAACTTTCATTCCAAATCTTGCCCTTGTGCCAGAACACATTTTTAGACAAAGAGAAATTGAGGGATTTGCCCAGAATCACACAATGTTGAGTCTAAGATGGAGGCCAGGATATAAACCTGGGTCGACGCCAAGTTACAAAGGTGGGAAGATCGAGCCACTAGGCCACATCTCCTAGTTTCGAGGAAAAACCTACGGAACAGTCCTTGCCTGTGGCGGACGGTCACACAGAATTCAAACAATGTACTACATCTGATGGGTGCTGGACCCCTGCCCAGCTACCCCACAGCTGAAACCATATGGGACAAGTTGGCCCAGTTCTTTGAAGTGTTACACGAAAAGAATACATGCTACGTGCATTCTGCCTGTGCTCACCTATACCTAAAATTAGGAAATGCCACAGGAACAGAACAGGTAGAATGGCCCCTGCATGCAGGGAAAGAACCTTCCTGTGCATTGGGGCCATTTGCATTTTGTTTAGAGAACTCCCTCTTTGGGAGTTTATTTTCTCTCAACTAAAGATTTTCCTTGTGGCGATTTAAACATTGTGGCCACGAGACAACCCTGCAGTGCTGTGAAGGTTTCCCTGCCCCTCCAGCTTCCCTTACAGCACTTAGGGGCATATTATCAAGACAGGCGATAAAATTATCGCCGCTTTTGCAGCAGAAAACTGCCACTAAAACGGCGATAATGGGCTTGATGATATCCTCTATGGAATTCCAATAGAGGCCCAGGTTAGATGTCCTTCACATCTAACATGGGCTTCAATTGGAATTCCATAGAGCATATTATCAAGCCCATTATCGCTGTTTTAGCGGCAGTTTTCTGCCGCTAAAGCGGCGATAATTTTATCGCCTGTCTTGATAATATGCCCCTTAGATCCCCAACAGGCATGGAGTGAGCGCTGACAAGGGCAGGGGTCCACCGTCAGGTTCTAAATGTTCAGAAGATAGGGTAATTTGGAGAGTGTCATTTGGGGGTACAGATGGTGCTATCAGTGCCATGGGAATCATGTACAACAATACGGGAATATTCAGGGGTGTAGCTTGGTCAGTGAGATTGGGGGTGTGTGAGTTTAAGATTTTTCGAACAAGCACACTGGCTGGCAAATCATGGCAAAATACATACATGAGAAGCAGGGTACGAGGGAGCTTAAGGAGCAGTGGAAAAGGAGAGCAGTGCGGATTGGTAGGGATCCTGAAATCACAGGAGCTACGTCACTTTTCCCCATTTTAACAGTGACGCACCGGCGGCGCAAGAGGCTTGTAAATATAAAACGTAACCAACATTATTTAGGTGGAGAGAGGGAGTTTTTTGTCTGTGTATGAATGTAACAATCCAGTGTGAAATCAGACAGACACCTCACCATACCCAACTGAAAGCACCTGTGCCCAGCTATTTTTTAGATGATACATTTATTAGGAGGGGTGTAAGATCCCAAACACCCCCCTGAAGTGACGCCCCTGGGAATACTATCCATATGAAAGAATGAGGTAGTTTTATAGAGCACGCATTACCCGAAGGTGTCTTAGCGCTAGGCGGATCAAGAACCGCAGAGAAAAAGGAAAAGGCAGCAAGCAGAAATTAGGTCTGAATGACTTTGTTTTTTGCAGTGGGTAATAACCAGGTCTTTAACTGCATTCTGAATAACTGCTGGATTGTGATCGGAGGGCAAGAGGAAGGGAGATCCATAGCTTTCCCCCAGAAAGGGCAACGTTCTACCGCCTCAGTTTACTTGTTTGATTCTGGGGATCAAGACCATGTGCGCCGTGCTAGATCTGAGGGTTCTACTGGCCATGTACCAGGTAAATCGTTCCTGAAAATAGGACGGGCTGGTACAAAGAAGGGCCTTATGCATAAGGCACAGAGCCTTAAATGAAATTCTCTGCTCCACCGGTAGCCAGTGGAGGTCATGCAATAGGTGAGATACTGCTTTGAACTTTGGAATTTTCAGAAGGGTTCTTGCTACCGCATTCTGTAAGGACTGCAACTTTTTTATCAGGTATTTCGAGGTGCCTAGGTAAAGGGCATAGCAGTAGTCCATTTTGGAGCCTATAAGGGCCAGCATTTCGGTCTTCTGTACGTCCGACTGAATGAAACGGAGGATTATTTTTAGAACCCATAACATAAAATAACCTCCAGAGGTCAATGCATTGATTTGAACAGAGAAACAGAGTTTGGTGTTGAAGATGACGCGCAAGTTTTTTGCCTTCTGCACTGGGAAGGTTACTCAGCTCCTGGGGCAACGAGGATGCATTCCAGAAGGAGGTCTCTTTCCCAAAGAGCAACACCTACATTTTTTCCTAATTTAATTTGAGACAGTTATTCTGTATCCAACATGCAACTGCAGGCATACATCTACAGAAATTGTTTGCATCATTCTCAACCTGAGATGAGACGAATACCACTATCTGTGTGTCATCCGCGTAGGATACGGTCAGGCCGAAGCTCAGAATAAGCTTCACAAAAGGAGTGACATATACGTTGAAAAGAGTGGGACTTAGCGCTGATCCCTGCGGCACCCCACAGGGGATGAAGAAGGGGCTGGACTTTACATCTCCCATCTCGACCCTCTGTTTTCTGTTTTCGAGAAATGAGCTCAGCAGAGTTAGTGCGGTACTCCTAAATCCTAAGGAGTGCAGACGTTTCATAAGAATTGCATGGTGGACCGTATCAAGGGCGGCAGAGAGATCAAGATAAAGAAGTCAGGAATGAGGTCCAAGTGACATGAAAATACTGTACATATGACAGGGGCACACTGAAATATGATATAACCCCACACTATTGAAGCTAATCTCCAGACAGAGCGCCTATCGGGGTGGGAAGCTGATCTGATTGCCAGACACAAGACACAATTGTAACTGACTAGGGGACAGTCAATTCAGGTTCTGCTCTGACATCTAAAAACGTGTTTGTAGATGTAGCATGCTTTAAAAGTTCACGTTTTCTTTTATTCTATGTAGGATTTCAGCAAACAACAGACTTTTTCCTCTAGAGGACTGATATTACAGCCCGGATTTGAAGGACAATAATTGACAAACATTACTAGTTGTAGATTAAAAAGGTATGAGCACAGTTCATCCCATCAGAAAACCTAAAAGATTGGGCAGAGATTGGAGAAAGATTACCTTGTCTGTAAATTGTGTCTTTTTGCAGCAGGGTGATGTCTCCTAAAGTCACACAGGGCTGGCTCCGGGCTAGACTCAATGTGGACTTGCACCATTTATCCTGGCCTTCTGGATGTGACAGACTGTGGGGACTATTTAGAAACCACCTGATTTGTTCTTTAGGGCAATCTTTTGGTGCATAAACTAAGAATACACTAGAAAGCATTAACTGCAGGAGAGAGCTTGTGTTATTGTCTGAGTGCACTGTTTTTGGAGAGGAAACACACCTGGTGGCTAGAGCCCAGGATGATGAGGTGGGGCAGTGCTCAGAGAAGGGAGGCCTGATCACTGCCAGGCCCATCTGTGTGATTGCCTGTCCTAGCTGAGGCTGTGATCCATGCTTCTGACATAGCACGAGAGGCAGATTGTGCTCAGTTCCACACCTTCCGAAGCGCTGTGTGTCATAGCATCGCGAGGCGCACCTTGCCAGCTTCCCTGGGGATGCTCTCGGCTGAGTACGCTGATCACAGGAATGAGACGGTTAACGAAGAGCTTCACACACCTCCCACACACAGGCTTGACACAGTGTCAAGCATCCGTAGTTCGAGGTGGTTGGAGTGTAGTGGGCCTTCGAGGAAGGCGGGCAGAACCGGCTTCTCGCCTTCTGCTGCGCTGGTGCACTGCAAACAATGATGCTTAGCTGGATGGTGGGTGTTCGCGCAAATACCTTGAAAGCAGCTTCTGTAGTTCAAGGTGAGAGGACCAGTGTGTGACGCTGGTGACGAGGGAGCGCGGTATTATGTTAGTTGTAAGGGGAGAGAGTGTGTTCTCAGCCGCTGGTGAATGGTAAAACAGACCACGTGAATTCTTTCAAGGGCCAGGTGACGTATGATATGTTGATAGATGTGATGGACCATTCCACAGCAGGACCATTGTCAGACACACAAGATCTCTGAAAATACGCCCAACATTTGTGAGGCATATACTACAGGTTTGTGTCATATATGTACATATATGTGTATGTACATATGTGTGTGTGTATATATATACATATATGTGTATATATCTATATACATATTTGTGTGTGTATATATATATATATATGGGCCATGTGACCACTGGGAGTATACAAAACCACTCACCTGTGAACAAGGCTGTGATAATGCTGAAACATGTAAGGAAGCGAAGAGTGGTTTAAATGCTGCAGCGCAGACAAATAAATGTCAAGTTAGGATTTAAGTCGGAGTTGGGCTCTGAAAGTTCTTTCCTGGTGAAACCCATTACAACAGGATTCTCCGTTCCTGTTTACAGAGCCCGCCCTGCAGGGTCGGGGGCCTTTGGTATAATGGAGGATGTTTTAACACACATATCTATATATATATATATATATATATATATATATATATATATATATACACATATTACCTACTGGCGGTCGCCAGTAGGTAGTTATAGTTAGGACCCCTTTTCCATAGGAAAACCTCAACATTCTATTTTGAATAACTTTGGCGCCGGTCGATGAATCCTCGCGAATTTCTCAAAATAGGTGGGGCGCTACGCTCCGCTCCTACCCTGAAAGTCTCGGGGGGATTCGTCAAGCGGGGGCTGAGATAAAAGGGGGGTCCCAAAACGCGTTTTCCCCATGCATTTTTCCATAGGACCTTTAGAACGAGCTACAGCCCGAACGGCTGAACAGAATTACTCGAAATTTGGCAGAGAGGTAGTCCCTAGGTCAAGGAAGTGCCTTTTGTAGGTTTGGTGTAAATCTGTTCAGTAGATTCTGAGAAAATAGCCTTTAAATCAATATATATATCTGAGCCCGCTTACGGTACGCTTACCGTACGCTTACCGTAAGCGTACGGTGGCGTGCGCGAGCGCGATTCTGATTGGCTCTTAGATCTTAGTAAACATTCGAATCGGCCGAAACCAGGAAGCGGCGGCCGCCATTTTGTGTATTTCACTCAGAAAAAAAAGAGTGAAAACAAGAAAAGGGGGCAATGAGGAGAGTTACAGACCCCCTTACATTTGTGAGGGGGTCAAAGAAGGACTGTAAAGTACAAAGAAAACATTTATTGATTTTAAAAAAAATCACGGGGTACGCGTACGGTAAGCTTACGGTAAGCGTACGGTAGAAAAAAAAAAAAAAAAAATGAAAATCAGATTTAAGTGTTTAGATATTAGGGGGCTCTAAAAAGAGCCGTTGTGTTTATGAAATGATTTTTTAGTGGTACCTACAAGTAAGTACCGATGCAGAGTCTAAGGTTCAAGAGGAAGACTCTGTTCCCTTCATCATTGAAGTGCACACCATCTCCTCTATAAATGTCTTGCATGTCATAACGCAAGTTGTTGTGGTAAATGGCACCCATACCATAGTCACGGAGGAAAGCAGAAACAGATTTGTTGACGTGCTTTCTTGCTTTGTCATCGCACCGCGTGCCCACCGTGCGTGCACGGCACTAACTGCGTAAAGTGGGCGCGCGGTGCGCGAAGCGCACCGCGTGCTCACTGTGCGCGCACGGTGCGCGAAGCGCACCGTGCGCGCACGGAACGAACTGCGTTAAGTGGGCGCGCACGCCACGAATGGCGTAAAGTAACTTAGCATTTAAAAAACCGTACAAATTCACTGAAAAAACCATAGGTTTCACACACGTTATAGTTAGGAATTAGCATTTAAAAAACCTTGCAAATTCACTGAAAAAACCATAGGTTTCACACATGTTATAGTTAGCGGAAATTTTACTGATAAAAAACCAATGAAATTCCCCCGTTATAGTTAGTGCAGGCAACAATAACTCACGCGACCGCAATCTTCTGCTGATGACATATGTGTCTTTATGAAAAAAAAATATTTGTAATATATGTATAGCTAAAAATGTATGGAAGAAGACATGGGCAAATAAGTGTCTAAATACAGTATTAGCATCAGCAGAGGATTGCGGTCGCGTGAGTTATAGTTGCCTGCACTAACTATAACGGGGGAATTTCATTGGTTTTTTATCAGTAAAATTTCCGCTAACTATAACATGTGTGAAACCTATGGTTTTTTCAGTGAATATATATATATATATATATATACACATACATACATACATATATATATGTATGTATGTATGTATGTACATATATATATATATATAATGTGATCCTAGCAGAAAAGACAGATTGGTTGAAAGGCAAGAAGTAACTGGTTATTGGGCTGCTACTGCATTGTGATGTAGTGTTCTTTAAAGAGGTGCGTCTTCAACGTCTTCCTCAATTGGGGCAGCTCTGGGGCTGTCCTTACGGATACAGGGATGTTGTTCCAGGACCCTGCTGCATAGATGGAACAGACCTGCAGTTCCTTTTTTAGATGTCTGGCCCCTACAATGCAGTTGAGTTGTGAGACCCATATTTCCAATTCTATTCTGCAGATGAATTATGAATTGATTTAAGTGTGGATATAGTGCATTGGTTGCTGGAGAGATCCCAAAACGGCAGTTTCTGTTTGTAATGAATGCTGTAGGGAATACTAGACTCTGGGATAGAGAGGCTACGGTCTGGATGTGAGCGGTGATGGCGCTCCCATAAGGCTCAGGCAATCTGAACCACAATAGTTAGCCTGGTATATCTAAGGAATCCCCGGCTCACTCTTGGTAGCTTGCCCTGAGCAGCAAGTCTTTCCTGTGTGGTATGTGTACATAACTAGTCAAACAACAGTACAGCTGACATATAAATAACCTAGAGGTCCACGCAAAGTGAGTTAAAAAGACAACCATGCAATAATTCATGCCAAGTAACAATAGAAGCAAAAAATAGTTTAAATTGTGTTCTTGGAATGTGTCAAAAACCGTCCAAGTATATCTAGAGTCCGTATGCACTTGTATATAATTTGGGGCTCATATACAAGTCCCTTGCGGTGCCAGTGCGTCACTTTTTCCTGTATTAAAAGTGACGCCCCGGCTGCGCGAGGGGCTTGTAAATATGCCCCTTTGAATCTAAATCAGCGCGTCAAAGCCCAGTCTCTCACCTGTTGGGAGGGTGTCGCGCTCAAATTGAACTGGCTTAAAGTATGAAGATGCAGGATGTGGCATTGCAGCCTGAGCTTAAAAGTAAAATGGATGTCATGAAAGAGTTTGAGCTACTTGATAAACTTGAAAGTGTGAGATGTGGCTGAGTTAATCCACAGTCCGCGTGTCTTGCAAATGCAGGCCTCCAGGTGATGCTGCGCTGTAGGGTTCTTCGGGCCTAGGTATCTCTTGAAGCTTTGATGAGTTGCTAGCTCAGTGGGTTTTGCTGTCTTCAATGCAGTCTGTGGACCAAAAATGTAATTCGTCATAATCCATTGTAAAATTCACTCTACACGGTGCGAGTTCCGCCTCATCCAGGTATTTTATATCGAGTCTGTCTGGAGACGGGCTCTGCTCAGAAGAATGTCCCCAAGTAAATCTACTGCATGTAGAGAACCTCAAGTGGAAACTATTTTACAATTCATGGTAATGACTAAACCAAGCCTAATAAAGCGTCCATGCTTTCCAATGCCACATGTTCACCTTTGTGCTAAACATCGTGTTCCAGCTGTGTGCTATATGGCATCAAATCCATCTCCCAGAGGTGCATGCGCCAAACTAAGACAACACGTTTCGGTACAAACTTCTCTCCTGCCACTTACTCAGCCCCGTACCCTCTCAATTCAGTCCATGGAGCTTTGAAGGAAAACCACTCCTCAGTCCTACATTGTGGGAGGAGAAAGCTGCTCGCAGAGTCTGTTCAGGAGCAAATGTGACCCCAACAGGCCCCTTTGCCCCTCCTTCCCAGTCTTTGCTTGCGTGATTGCCCGGTGACGTGGCTGCTGAGGAGAAAAGCAGTTATCAAGTGTAAGGTGAGAACATTTACAGACAGAAGTACTGAAATGAAGTTTAGCTGCATATAGTCAGAATATATGTCATAGCTAATAACATCTATCAAGGCTGAGGATAATGCACACCCAAGGTCACCAATCGTCTATTCAGACGAGGTTATCCTTATGTAATACGAAATTATTTCTGATAGCATTTTCCAAGCACAAGTTAGTTAATTGTCAAATTTTGTTTTATATATTATGAGATATGTTAGCAAAACACACCGCCTAAACTACACATAGTAGTTCTTCATTACTATCTCTGGTAGCTGCGCACCTAACTTCTGCACGGGGAACGAGTGCAGAGACAGTTGACCTAAGAGGTGGCAGGCATGACAACTGAGGTAAAAAAAACATTCAAGACTTTTGAAAAGAAAATGTGCTGCTGGGCCTAACCAACACACTGCAGGCATCACAGACATGAAAATACCAGCCGCTCGAAGCAAAAAGAAAGGATCGGATTCCTCAAAAACACGAAGTGTTTTGTTTTATTTTGCTGCCATCATAATGAAACAAAGAAATTAATATTAATATTGGGTACATGAAGATATTATTATTGTTGAGGAAAACGAAAAAAAATGCCTGCAAAACTGACCAAAATCGAAACGTTGCTTTGGCCAAGGCGAGCGGCTTTCGCCTTCACCAAGGCAAAGATTCCCTGCGAATGACCAACACAGCTGGCTGTTTTCAGCCACAGGACGTCTCATCCATGAATGGGGACATCCTGCTACTGGGAGTGTCAGAGAAAAGAGGTTATGAGAGAGATGCGGAGGGCATGGGCCTGGAGAAGGGTTGCCCCTCTGAGGACAGTGCCAGGGTGGAAGCTGCCCAGGGAGGTGAGAGGCAAAATGCACAGTGGCTGGTGTGAGAGATGAGTGAGGCAGTTAATGTCCTGAGTGATGCGAGCGGCAACTGCTCAGAAGCGGCGGTACTCCACTCAGCGCCCTCCATTGCAACTACACCCAGTTGTGAATTGGATTACTGGGATACATTTACAAACACCTTTTTATTAGATGGTAAATTTGGGGAATAGCTGGGCATAGTGTATATGGTTTTTGCCCTGGTTCTGTCATTCTTCTTTTCAGGTCTCGCCTGAGACAGCGCATCCGCGGTCGCTTGCATGACATTTTGTTAACTTACAGGGGGTTTAGAGCCCAGTCACTGCTTGCCAGTTACCATTGTTTGAATTCATCTTCACCCTCACTTCCTCACTTCTCTTGGGTCAGTGCGTGCCAGCTTCACTTCCACTTTGTGTATGTTTTCCCCACCCAGAGCATGGCCCTAGTGTCTCTGTCCTTCCGCTGCTCGTGCTTTCGGAGCTACTTTTTTCTTTTAGTTGAAGCAATCCATGAGTGTGCATATGGCGCAGGCCATCTCTATTATGTGCTTCTACTCCTGTCCCACTCCGGGCTCTTGCTGCCCCCTGCAATTCTCTGATTCCTTGCTGTGTTCTTCTTGTTGCTTGCCCTCTCCCACCACCATCTCTCTGAGTGTTGTGGCTTGCCCCCTCCAGGCCCTCTCAGTGCTGTTGATTTCCCCGTACCACCCTTCGGTCCCTCTCTGTGTTGTTTCTTGTCCCTTTAAACCATCTGTGTGTTGTTCCTTGCCCCCTTTCACCCTGGCCATGTTCTGTGCTTTTTTTTTATTGCTGGTGGGAGACAGGGATGCATACCCCCCCTCCCTTCCCCCCCCCCCCTCCGTAAATCCTTTAGCCCCACTCCTCAAGCAATTTAAAAATAAAAAAAATGACAAGGCCAGCACTTTAAAAAAAAATCTGTCATCCATGCTACACAGTGGTCAAGCTGCTGTGCAACATGGCTGAAAACACTGACAAAGCCAATAGCTTGCATAGATGAAAACTGTTGATGTTGCCAATGCTTATTTTCCATGCATTTGATAAGTAAGTTTCCATGAAGGCTCTTCCCCGACATTTCCCTCCATTTCCCCAGCTTGGCAGAGGCTAACAGGGGATGTCTGAGCTCCAAGATTAATTGCGAAAACGTTAGTCTTTTAATGTGCGTTTTTTGTTGTCGAAAGAATGGACCACCCCGTCGTGAGGCATTATCTCACCAAGTGTGAGCTAAATTTCGTAATAATGATTTAGAGCAAACCATGGCAAGAGTGAAGGAGGGGCCAGCCACTTGTAGAGCACCCCACTTGCCATCTAGTCCCCCAGAGTCACCAATCCTGGCACAAGACCACTGGATTTTGCGAATGGACCAATTTTTGTAACTCGCAAGACCATACGGGTGACTAACCTTTTAATGACAGTTTGCCTATCGGAATATTGGACCCTTATCCGCAAACAGCCAAGACAAGCCCATTTCAGCTTCCGACACCTTGGTAACTATGGTAAACCTTCACCTGTTACTGAGTGACAAAAACTCAGAGAAAGATTTTCAGTCTAACTGAGTGAATCACCAAGGGTATCACTGAATAGATTCTTTCCGCGCACAGTCCCGCTTTTATGTGATTTGTCGAAGCTCAGGAGTGGGGATTTGTTAGTGAACTTCAGAAGCTTTTGGTGCATGTAATTCAGAGCATTATCACGTGTGCTTATATATAAATTAAATGGATTACTTAGAATTGTAGATAGAGAGGATTTGGCCTAGCGCCTAGGGTGGTCAACCTCGAATCTGGGGAACTGGTTTTGAGTCTCGGCAATGACGCTGAACATCCTGTGATTGTGGGCAAATCACTTAATCTCCTGTGCCTAACACAAAAAAAACACACAAAAAAATGAATGTGTCCTCATGTAATGCAACTGGTGCTATGTAAAGCGCTCTGATACCCGATTCAGGTCAAGTTCGCCCTATATAAAACTATATAAAAATAAAAAAATAAAAAGGTTGACGCAGATACAAATGTACAGATAGAGGGATAGAAAAGTAGCTATATACATAGATGCACATGCAGCGATATGGATAGATTGTTAAAGCAATAGGTCAGTCAACAGACAGACAGATGGAGCTGCTTTGGGAAGAACTGAGTAATTTCCTCTGGTTTTTAGTCGGCATGTCATTTCCTGGTTTGTGCAGTTCATTATTCTTACTCTTAGAGCCTCATTAGGAGTGTCCCGGATGTGGCGAAGTTAATTTCGCGTCCTCGGGGGTAGTGATACTGGGGGTCCCTTTAGCTTTGGGGGGGCAGAATTATTGGAATACCGAGTTGAACCTTTAGAATCCCCTGGGGAATGAGGAATTACTGGAGGAACTGATGCCACCACTAATTCTGCAGTCCTCCTGTGGTTTTCCGCAAGTATTTTGACTGTTTTGAACATCTTAAATCTCCAGGCAGTCATCAGCGGCCCCTCAACGCATATTAATTGGTGGTAAACCCTTTAAATATTTAGAACAGAGCTTGAAAGGAGCATTGGTGAATTCAGGCGTACCTTCTTCATTCTACGTCTTTCATTTTAATTCTTGAGTTCATTCTCAAAGGACTCAGTCACTCAGTCATTATCTTAATTTAGAAATTATTGATTCACAGTGTGTTGTTTTTTGCTGCTAACGCCGCTGATTTAAGAGCCCCGCTGGTTCCTATTAATTAAAAGGCAGTGAGGACCAACTCAGCATTTTGTCCATTGCTAAGGAATATTACCAACTAAAACAATTCGCTCATTTGCGGTATCTATGGCGCTGAAAACAGGGAATGTTAGCATCACTCACAAGAAGATGGCAGAGGATAAAACACTGTGGCAGGGGAGGGCCTAGCAATGCTAGAAAACAATATTTCAATTTTTATTTTTAGGGGACCCCAACAAAGAACTGGGTTGCAGAGCTGAGGCAGAATGGGCTATTAGGAAATTAGAGTATTCTTGAGAGGCTAGCGCTATGCAGAATGTGTAGGGCTGGGGCGAATCAGTTACTCAGACCTGATGGCATTGCTCCTGATTCTCTTATAGAACAGTCCAAATCTGGGTATAAAAAATGAAACTAAAAGAGAACTTTTACAGTATTTCGGTTAACTACCGGATGTGCTCAAGTTTAGGAGTGGATAGAACTCGCAGAGTTTCACTCTGCGGAATTCCGCAGAATTCCGTAAAAACTCATTGATATTCAGCGTAGTTCTGCAAGTGGGGAGAATCCATATGTTGCGCTACTTGTGCTGACTTTTAGCACGGGCGCTTGTTCCGTGCTGTGAAATCAGCATGAACATCACCATGCGGCGTGTCAGAGGGTGCTGCCTCTTTCTGCCACTCCAGCAGATTTTCTAGTCCAATGGCAGCTTTCTCAACATGAACTAGTCATGACCTCCAATGCCTGCCCGCGTTGAGAAGTCTCTCTGGGAGGTATTGTAGCATCCGAAAATCGTGTTAGGGGACACCAATTCTCACGCACCAACTTAATGTTGGCAAGCTGTGTGAGAAAAATCTTTTGTCAGAACTCCATGCTCCAAGCAGAATGCGGAGTGAGCAAAACTCTGCGAACTCCGCCGTAGGAACGGAGATTTTTACCCACCCCTACTTAAGGTGCATTCCCCCCCAGAGTGCATAATTTAGAGCTGTATTTTCACTCATGTCACATATCCCCATTTTATGTCAGAAAGCTACTGACTTTGACCAGATGTGCAGCTCTCTTATTACAGATATTGGTCAGCTCATCAATTAAACTAGAAATGTAGTATCTATGTGGTTTAAATATGAAACTGTCTGAAAATGCTTTGATTGAAACGTATTTATACAAACTGTTTGTTTGAAAGCACCGCTCCTAGTTTCACCATCACTCAAGGACAGTGCTTAATTTGTAAAAAAAATAAGTGCAAGGGCTCTTCTCAGGAGGCCAGTGCACCGTGTACCACACATTGCCCCTGCCAGGACCGTCAATGATAGTAACAATACAAGTACTAACATGTACACTCCTACAAGGGTGAAAGTTCAGACTATTTCAGGCCCCCAAAGCTATAAGAAGGGCTTGGGTGGTAGGTAATATGCAATTTTAACGTATCTGGAGTTAATAATTAACTGTTGTGCTCATCTCTTAGTTAGCCAGACAGCGCCACCTTGTGACAGACTCTCACAGGCCCCGGTGCTGACAATTAAGTGCCGGTGCCGAGCACCAGAAGCCACCGGCTCAAATTAATCACTGTTCGAGGAAAAGATCCTTATATTGTTTTTAAACTTTCAGTGATGTTTTGTTCTTAAAAATGGTTTATGAAACCACATCTTTCATGTGTATATATTCAAAACAATCACAGCAATTTTAATGTTCAACTTACTGCCAATGCAGTGGCTTCTTTGTACTGTAGACGAGTAATTATTATCAATATTTCCGAAATAAATTTTAGGGCCAGTTGTTACAGGGTAAGGGTTTTTTTACTCTTAGAACACAAGCTATTGCTTGGGAGGGTGGCCCATGCTTCGCGCGATCCCTTTGAGTCTGTGAGAGCAATCCGGTGCAGTGTTCTGCAGATCCTGGGAAACTGCCATCGAGGTGGTCACTCAACCAGATGGCTCCATGTCACCAAGGATGCAATGCTCCAGTCATGGGCTTTTCTCTTACCAGTCACTATTTTCAGGTATGTTAGTTCAATATGATCAACTGACGTGAACTCAGACTACAACTCCCATGATTCACCACATGGTACTGGAGCATTAGCAGACATTTTAATGCTCAGGCTTCTGGTTGGCAATGAGGATGTGATGTGCCTAGGATACTTGTTTGAGCAGAAGTGAGTTTATCTGCTGTACCCCACCATCATGCCCCTGGTTGGCCCTGTCTGAAAACATTGCGGCTGGCATTGCCCCTTCGTAATGGCACTTATATTCTAAGAAGGGTAGAATGCTTCTTCAAATGTCTTAAAGTGCTAGCTGAGTTTATTTATGTAAGGCATTCACTTCACACAGTGCTTGTTTTCAGGGAACGACTGCTAATTTGTGACTTAACTCTTTCAGTCCTTGCCCGGATAAAAATGCTCTTTATCCTCGAGTTTGTTGTATTATTACAGTGTCAGATAAAGTAATACATGACAAGCATACTAAGTACTCACTTTAAATAAAGCTTTGTTCAGAACGTTGAGCAACCAATCAGTCTGTCAAACAATTACTTGTAGATATTCCCTGCTAATAAAACTTGCAGCCGCTAGGTGTCAGGATTGTCAAAAGTATGAACACCGTAATAACTTAATAACTTTTATTTTCTCTTTTGCTTCAAAAACACAGTTTGCCATCGAGAGACAACAGAATGTCAATGCCCCGGGAGGTGAACATCACTTAGTGTTGTCACACATCTTTCACAGCAGATAACAATAATAATACAAATAACAAGGCCATTACCTAAGATATTCACAACATCCAATGATCTCTACTCGAGGATAATTGAGACCTCAGCTTCTTCCTCATTAGCTTTCCCATTTCCCTGGGCTAATTAGCATAATTCTCCAAAAGGAGAGGAAACATTTAGGTGCATTAAAAGTCCATGTCCTTTCAGTTTTTTTATGACGTAGACAGTTTGCCGAACTCTAAGTGAAACATTTCAGTGCTTTATTATTGATCAAACACATAGCTCATAGAGCGACCTAGATAGTGTCTCGGACTGTAAATTAAATAAGGTGTTAATTGTGCCCATTTAGGAGTTTTGGAAACTTGAATGATGCTCACAGGGACTAAAACGTATTATCAGCAGGTTACTGAATACATATCAGTGCCCCCAACCAACTGAACAATCAGTAGCGGTCCGTGGAGGGAGTGACGGTGGGGCAGTGAGGTGGGGCGGGGGAAATGTAAACACTGGAATATGGATGAACGGAGGTAAGTACACATTTAAATAAATAAAACGAATTTCGTTGCGCGCGCTGCATTGCATTTTGCGATGCAGCGCGCGCAAAGGAATTCGTTTTATTTATTTAAATGTGTACTTACCTCGGTTCATCCATATTCCAGTGTTTACATTTCCCCACCCTGCCCCTCCCCCGCCCCGCCTCACTGCCTCACCGTCACTCCCTCCACGGACCGCTACTGTGAACTATACAGTGCTTAAACGACATAAGTGCCGGGGCCCTCGCCAGGAGGCCATTGCAGCGTACACCACCCATTGCCCTTGCCAGTGCTGCCGATGACAGTTCCAACAGAACCACTAACCATAACATTCCTGCAAGTGTGACAATTCAGAATTTCCCTGGCCTGAAGGCTATGTATATGGCTTGAGCAGTAGGTATTAGTCATTTCAATGCATATTGAATTAATAAACAACTGATGTTGTACTCATCTCTAAATTAAACAAACAGTGCCACCGTGTGGTAGACTGTTGTAAGTCTGAGTATTGACAACTAAGTGCTGGTGCCAAGCACCGAAAACCATTGGCTCAAAATAGGTACATGAACTCTCTTACTGGAAGTTAGCTTTATCTATTTGTCAATGTCAGTCATTGCATTTTTGCAGAAGGATCAGATTGGATGTTCTGGTTGTGGAATACTTTCGGCTTTGTTTGCTCCACTGAACTAATTGTGGAGTCACTCACGGATTGACCCTGGTGCCTAAAATGTTGAAGGTGTACGTTCAACTGGCCTAGATCATGTATTGTGATGCTTTTGTGCTGTATATACATGTCAATGACACTGAAGTCTTCATTGGGTCGGGTGAGCATCTGGATGCCACACTTGCATAGTTCTGTTAATGATTCTCATTAGAAAAGGTAGGACTACATATTAGGACATCAGGACGTCAAAATGCAGGGACTGAGTCCATCTGCTCCATCAAGGACTGTCGGCCCAATTCCTACCTAGTTCACAGTGCCTCACACGAACCTCTAACCTTCCTGGGGCGGCAGGTGATTTTGGCAACCTCGAACATCACACTCAGTTCCCCAAGCCAATTGTGGAAACATATCTTACTCCTTTCACTGTCTACTCATGCATGACCTTGGTAAATATAAGAAAGATACAAAGGAAGTTTTCAATACATTTATCGAAAGAAACGTAATCTTGCATAGAAGGACTGAGCTGCGATTATTAGGCAGATAAAGCAAAGCAAGGTAACCAGCATTATGAACATGGTGAAAAGAATAAACAGTCCATCCATGGCAGTCTGATTTCTATATGTATCCCTACCTATCACTAACCCTACTCTGAGAGCATAGTGGGAGTACCCTCTGCGCAATCTCTTAGGTTAGCCTTAGACCCCATATCTGGATGACTTGGGCAGTGGTGTAACACAGGCCCCGTGTGCAGGAGGCCACCTCAGCACAGTACTCTGGTATGAGAGCTCCTGATGAAATCTGGAGCGGGCCCCTCCTTGTACCTTGCAGGGGGCCCCCTCTAGTTTTGTTACACCACTGGATTTGGGGTGGATTAGGATTGGCAATCACTCTTTGCAGGATGGAAGATGTAGAACACAGCATTTGTTCCAGGCCATTCGCACCTGGACTGTCACTCTATCCCATAAAGGGACAGTGCACCGTTTTTATATAATAAAACCACTGCGGTAGAGGTACAGCTCTGATGCAAGGGTGTGTCTAGATATTAGAAGCTGTCTCAGAGCAGGCAAGGCAAGCACTAGAATATCTTGTAATGTTCCTATCATTGAACAAAGTGTTCATATTATGTCGCAGGAAAGTCTTCTTAAAAACAAGCAGCATGTACAACATCCTCTTAGAATACTTTGTGCACATAAAATATGTAAAAATAACATCGCTAAAACAAAGTCTGCTAAAACATGTACAATGTAAAACAAAAGTGGAGAACCAAAGTAGGCCCAAGACGACCTCACAGTTCCAACAGTTCATCGTGGCTGAAGTTTCAAGTTTGGGGGTAGCTTTGCTGGCCTCTGCTTTACACTTTCTGGCTGTTAGAGGTGACAGACTTTAAACTAGAGGCCAGTGTCTTCTTACTCCTGTCACAGGCTCAGTGTTGATCATCTGTTTTTATCTTCTGTGAGTCTTGAAACAGTATCTTTCAAAGCGGCTACCAGAATTGCTAGACACTCTATTGCAGGGCGAAATTATATCTTAGCAACTTAAATGATGACTTTTTCAAGTTTATCAAGAGTTCCACCGGTTTGTGGGGCTAAGAACTGTGGTCCTTAAGAATCACTACAGACATTGGGTGGGAACCAGCCAGATTCCTTTCCTGGCAGCCATTTTTGAGCCGGAGTCGTGTTCCTGACTAGACTCAATGAATCATTCCAATTGTGTTCCGGTGAAATGCGCCAACACCAGGACGCATGCAGAGAGGCTAGTACACAACCAGTATGCTTTCCTATATGAAGCAACAGGTTGTATATGGGCTGAGGGTTCTTATTTTCCTTTCCAGCACCTCCAGGCAGCAAATGCCTCACTTATTGTACAATCAGTAATTCTTCTTGTGTAATAGGTGTTGTGACCAGGAGAAGTTGATAGCTACATGGAACACAGCTGAAACCTCACACCTTATCCACATACATAGCAGCCCAACTCAAATACTGCCAGTGCGTCACTTCATTAGATGCCAAGAGATTAAAGAGAGATTTGAAATTGACTTTGACTCAAGCTCTGTAAATGAATGTCTTAGTTCTGAAAAAATGTTAGGTATGTCGACATATGTAAAAACAACAACTACCTGCATAGCACACAATACAGATTGATTAGTTTGACTCTTGATAAGAAATGTTTATTACTACCAAGCTAAAAGTATTTATCAACCTTAGAATATCTAAAGTTTAATTTAAAACCACCAAAGGTGCACACATACTTATTGTAGGTTAGATGCAGCAGTTTGCAGCAAGTGCATATCTCACTGAGCTACCTAATTGTTAAACGTGAACTGCACTTAAAAAAGATCCTCCATGCAGGTGCATCATCCCCTAAACTAATTACTAAAGAAGTTCGTTTGAGGGAGAAAGCAGTTGTATAATGCCTTTTCCGATTGTGCTAATTTCTTTAGCGGTAGAGTTTGTATAAACACAAATCGAAGGGTGACCGTCATTGACTCCGCTTCTCATGGCACAGCTCATGACTCCGCCTTTCATGACTCTCCTCCTTTTATGTTGGCGTCATCCTACCTCAAATTTCTTCTGTTTCTGGTACTGCCTAAAAACCTCTGCTTTGTACCCTCCTCTGGCACCCTGATACCATGAGGGTGACATTTCATGTGAAGAGCGAAAGGAGGGTGCATTGCACAGAATCCACAGCATAACCTTGAGACTTGCTGACAGCTAAGTTCATGTATTGCCCTATCTGTACTTGGCGACCAATTTACACTTTTGTTGCAGTGATTTTTAAGACTGACCAGCGGCGGCTGGCACATACCGGGGTTGGGGGTGCATCGCGCTTAAAATAATATATTAAAATGAAAATAAAACTTAACTGAACTCGACGACGTCCTCGCTCTCGACCTCTTCTTTCCATGCCGGAACCAGAAGCAGCAACTCCCTCTGCCAATCCTAAGTCTGCGCTCACCAGAATGAGAGCAGCCCTCGGATTGGTGGGTGTGGCCTCACTCAGCGCTCCGCAGCACTCTGGAGGCTTTGGCTTTCTCTAGCCACAGCTGGGTTAGATATGTTTAAAGTGCGTTTGTGCGGATGGCTGTTGCAAGACGGCTGGCCAAAAAGACATGCGCCCAGGACTGGACTGAGAACCGAAACCGGCCCTGGCAAACTGCTCGATCGGCCCCCCTAGGGGGTAGAGGGGGGTGCGGCCGAGTTGTTGGATAGGGCCGGGTTCTGCCAATTTTGTTACAGGGGTCCAATATTGCCTGCCCACGGTAACAAAAATGGCCCCCCGGGGCCTAAAACCAGCCCCCACCCTGGCGGCCCACCGGGCAAATAATCGGTGCCCGCTATGACCAGTCCGGCCCTCCATGCGCACTTTAAACAGTGCCATACCAGCATACCCTCCTCCCTGCTGAATGACATGCTTCTGTCACTCAGCAGCAGCCCCGCCCCCATCCTGATGCTCGGCATGGGATAGGGGCGGAAAAATAAAATGGTAATTAATTAACATTTAATTTTTTATCTTTGGTGGGATTTTAAAGTGGGGCAACGCTCTTCCACACAAACGGAAGAGCCGCCCCTGAGACTGACAAAAATGCAGAAGAGGATAGCTAAAAATTGAGGTTAGCAACCACCAGCCCACTTCCGCGTGCTTGGTCTTTTCCGTCTGCTTGGAGCGCTGCTGTTCTCAGCGCCTTGCCCGCTTACTTTGCTGTCATTACACCTCCTGGCCGCAGTCATATGTCTGCATGATGTAAGGCTGACTTCCCCTGCCGGTGATCTCACCTTTGGGATTGACACTGTCACCTGTTCAGTAGAGGTTATTTTTTTTAAACCCTAAATGGAGCTCAATGGAGCCTCCTGAGACATGCTGTCTGGAAAAATGTGTGCCTCACTGTAATCCCAATTTAACCGCGCACAACACCGGTTTGGCATCTGCCCAGGCTCCCCAGGCGCGCTGGTGCGCAGGTGCTGACGTGGAGCCTCAGCCTCTGGATGCCACGTCTTGCTCTTTCAGTGTGTTGCAATTCTTCATGCACGGAGGACTGCATGCACGTGCTCCTTGGTGTAGCTCCACTGCCTGACATAAATAATTGCTTCCTTACACCGGTGTGATGCATGCAGAGATCACGCAAGAGCATACGCACCCAGTGGAGAGGAAAGGCTGGTTTACATTGATGAAAGAGGTCAGAGCATTATCAGGGCTTGTTTATACGTAAGCATGCATGTATGTGATGGGGTTTATAAATCACAATTCGAGGATCAGAGCACAGGAGTTCTGCAAATTGAACTGGAATAGAAAGACAAAATGAATGCCCGAGGATGGAGAGATGGGAATAGGTAGGCATGGATCAGCCTTTTCTGGAAGAGATGGGTCCTCTGTTCCATCCCAGGAGTCAAGGAGGGAGGGAGCTTGTCTGGACTCGGTGGGAATGGAGATTTGAATCCTGTATGTCTGTGAGGTCGAAGGCACATCAGTAAATGGCATGGATGACATTAACATGGCCTAGGCTATGTTGGCAATAGCCTGAGTCCCAGCTCCTTGAAACCACAATGTGTGCTCTTTGCCAGGGGCAACAATCTAGAGCAAGTGCAAAGTTAACTCTCATCAATGAATTTCGATGGTGTCACCCGACTACTCGCTGACAATTCCAAATTGCTGGACATTTCTCCTCGAAACGGACCCAAGAACTACCATCCAAGCACGGCACATCTGAACAGAGGAACCCCAAATCCCAGACAATGCCAGCCGCTGTGTACTCGTGCGGAGGATGCTGTTGAAGCCCGTCTTCTAGGAGAGGATGTTGAGCGGGCTGGATAGTCGAGCAGGGCAAGGTGCACAGGTTGTCATGGTTGATCTGGAATGGGTCTTCAACCACTTGGAGGGTGTGTTTCTGTGCTGCTCTAAGGTGCAAAGTCAGATTGTTACTGTTGGCTTTCTCCCGAAGTTGTGTGCTGATAGCCCTTTTAACAATAGAAGGTGAGTCTTAGGTTGGTAGTTTGCTGATTATTAGGGTCCAGGCAGTGATGGCTGCCGCAGTACTAAAGTGGGGATGCGGTATTACGGGGAATAATATATACTTTTTAACTTACCTGACGACGGCCAGCTCTGTTCTCTTCTCTGACTCTCCTCCCAGCATGCACTGGGACACAGGCTCCCCCCTCAATCCCAGCGCTGCTCTCATGCTATACCTAGCATGAGAGCAGCACCAAGAGTGGTCTGAACAGTGTGATTTGCCACTCAGACAGTGCTTAGGAGCCTGTGACATTTTTCTCCCACCCGGTTGTGCAACACAGCTGGGTTTGAGAAACCTAAGTGCGCATGTCTGTTTGGCGGCCTAAGATGGCCGGCCAAACAGACATGCTCCCTTACAATGCACCTACCACTCCTCTCCGCTTTCTGCAGCCCCACCCCTCCCTACACTGCTGGCATCAGCTCAGCCAGTCCTTTTATTTTTTGCTTGACCACTGACTGACCGGTGGGGCAATGCTCCTCCGCCATTATGGAGGAGCCACCCCGGGGCCCAGTGTGGGCATCTGCAGCATTGACAGGCTCCGTTGAGTGCTGAGGGATCCAGGCTAGATGCCTTGGGTAGGGGGAGTGTTACGTATGTGGAGTCGAGGTCAGTAGTCCTTGCCAGTGATGGCCTGTATCATTGAAGCTGGAATGATGCAATTTCCAGCATCAATAGTATTTCCAATATCTGGGGAAACTCACAATCCGTAATTAAAGGAAGCCTTTCTTTACGTTTAGAATTGAGACTTTTCCCCTCGAGAAAGCGCCAGGAATTTTATGTGGAGATTTAAGCCAATCTGGGAAAGAGTACATGTCTGCTTCAGAGGGGATGGAGTAATGCACATTTATCAGTGAACTGATTATGGGTATTCATTTCACAGGGCAAATTGTTTCGGTCACGATTATGAGCCCTTGATCGTTTGAAAAATATGCATTTTTTAGATGTTGCTGTGGGTTGACATGGTTTTTACGAGATACAAAAATTGTTTAAAATATACATTGATATTTTTGGTAATGTAATGTGGGGGTAGTATTGATTATCGTATTTTGGATAAATATGTTTTTGTAGAATTTGTCTAAACATCAAATAAAATCAGAGAAATAAATGTGCATGGAAAACACGGTTGTGGGTGGTGCCCTTTTATATGGAGTGCCCAAGGGATGGACTAGTGTGGAGTTTGCGTGACGCTTAGTTCCCTCTGCTTGAGGTGCAGGCTTTGCTGGTGATGGTGATGTAGTGAGCTGACATGGCCTCCATGATGACTTTACTTTGTGACTCCTAGAGATTCTACAGAGCTGTGGGTATTGTACAGCTGCTGTGTTCCTTGCCACTTCCTGTGTCTTCTGATAGAGTGCTTCCTGTCCATGATTTCCTCAGTGTTCCAAAGTGCAGAGGACATGTCTATCAAACAATGTGATTTAAAAGGAGGGTGGGTAACTTCCATAGCCTGGGAGATGCTGTTGACGTCAGAGAGCAGGGAGTTGATGTTGCCGTCAGGTTCCAACATGGCTGCCAGGGAGAGTGGTTTCTCCACAAGTGCTCCCAAAGAACAGTTCTTTGAGTGGCGCTCTGTGGGTTTCGTAGGAAGGGTCCTAGGTGAAAGACTGGCTAAGCATGCTGTTGGCCAAACACAGCCTGAGCACGCCAATGCATGTTCTAAAATATTGTAAAATATATTTATAAGCCAGTCGTAAGCCTTAAACCTCTGAAAGGCGTCTGTAGTATTGAGAGGGCGTGCACTTCCATTGGCCCACCATTAAAGCCTTGACCAAAGCCAATAATACTCGCCCTACCCCCTGTAATCGGAGTCAAAATCAGTGTTTAATTTGTAAGATAAATAAATAGCGACATGACCTCAAAATGTTTTCTTAGAAGCCCGCCACCAGCACTGGGGAAACAGAGTGCCATAGAATGACCCTCATGCTCTTTCCTACACCAACCTGCGCTTCATGTCTCTTTATTTAAGTATTGTAGTTTTTTTTATCTCTTTGTCCCTATTTTCCCAAGCGTCTCTTCTTTTTCTCTCCTTTCTTAGGTCTCGCTTGAGGCAGCGCATGTGCTGGTCTGGCGAGACATTTAGTGAGTGGGCTTTAGAAATGCCACCACAAGCTTTTGCTGGCCTAGAGTGTGCGGTTACGCGCACAGTAATGCGCATTCCTCGCATGGCTCGATCAGACGCCATCTGGCTTTCCTCTCGATTGCTCTCCCAAGCGCGCTCTTCAAGGCTCCTCCCCTACCACAGAGCGCGTCTTGAGGCCATGCATCTTGCTTGCTTTGATTTAAGCTTGTGTCTGATTTGCAACTGTACACTGGACATGCCTGTTTAACTTGGAGCTAGACAAGTGCTCTGCTCATAGTGTACACACCTACATTGGACGTGTTCTGGCTGCCTGCACAGAATGGTGCGCTCTGTGAAGCTTCTGCGTGGTGCTCTATCACCCACTGCCCCCCGCACTCCACCAATCCTTTTAGTGTCGGACTATAATTGGGAAGAGATGCAGCGTGCACCTACGATTCCTTGCCTACCGGGGTCTCTGACCATCTCTTGCAGCGGAGACATTACCACCGTTGATTGGTGCTTTGAGACCGGGATCCCCGTCTTCCCCAGAGCCTGCCGGTGAGTCACAGCCATCCGGCAGCCACTGACGTCACACGCCACTGTCCTCACGGCTGCGACTTGGCTCTACTGTATTTGTGCGTGGCAACAGCGCCCACTAGCGGCAACTTGGAGGCTGCTGTCCGTGGGCAAGGAGTCCACACGGCCCTAGTGCTTCCGGCTTAAACACCGTTAGTAAAATGCTGCCACTAACGCTTCTGCCGGGTACACTGCGCCCCCCTCCCCCACCACAGAGCATGTCTCGCGGTCGCGCGTCTTGTTTTACTTTTAGCGCGTGCACTCCCCCATCCTCCTGTGCATCTGTTACTGTGTGTGTTCTTGTCCCTGTGTGCAATTTTTTCCTGTTTGCATGTCCATGCATGCGTTTCTATATGTATTGATCCTTATGTAATTTCTTTCTGTGCATGCGCCTGTCCCTGTGTGTGCATCCCACTGTATCGCTCTTATTGTGTGTGTTCTTCTCTCTGTGTGGATTCATTGCGTGTCTCCTTCGATGCAACTGTCTGTGTCTGTAGGTTTGTGCCATTGTCTGATTTCCTGTTTGCTGGTACCCTTATTTGTCCGTGTCCATCCTGTGTGTGGCTGTTTCTTTTTTTGTCCATCCCTATTTGCCTGCCATGTGTTTGTGTATGTACTGATGTCCCTATTATTGTCTCATTTGTTTGTGCTTGCGAGCGTCTCTGCAGTGTTGTTTGCCCTTGTGTAAGTGTCCTTGCTTGTTTGTGTTTGTGCGTTTACATCTATGACTTTGTTCCTGATTGTGTGTGGATGTGTCCCTGTTTATGAATGTAAGTTTATTTTCCTGTGTTCGTTCCCTGTTTGTGTCTACATGTGTTCTTGTGTCCGTTCCTGTGTGTCTGTCATTATGTGTGCTTATTTATATGTTCCACTACCCCCCTGCTTGCTTCCTTGTTTCTGTGTGTGCCAGTTTCTGTGTGTGTGTGTGCATTCTTGTGCTTCTGTTTGTGTGACGACGTGAACTTTCTTTTGCGAGTGCGGGCCACCCGCCACACCTATTGTAAGTGGGTCTGAGAAAAATAAGTCTTACCATGTAAATTGTGTTCTATTTAAGGAAAAAAGGGGATTTAACTTAAGGCTACACCATATATTTTCCTTGATGACGTTTAACGCTAGCAATGTTGTGGACTATGTGCATCTAACAGGCAGTGTGTGACAATCACACATTTACTGGGCGTGTGCATGGGGATTCTGGATAGAGTGTAACGAGGGGGACATCTGCATAAGCTGCAAACGCATGACTAGGTCTGCGGAGGCTTCAGACAGTGCTGTAATGCTCAAGCTATCACGACTGGTACCCCTCCTATATGACTCCCGGTGGCTCACACCCGCAGAAAGGTAACCATCAGACTAGAGACGAACAAGTGTAACAAAAAAAACAAGCATTGGCACGGCCAATATGTCTCGCCTTTGGCACCTTATAAGTGTTTAGCCATGCAACAGTTGATGTTGTTGCACCAAGGATATTATGCTGTATAACTAAATACTTATAAGGTCCCAAAAGTGAGACCTATTGGCTATGCAAATGCTTGTTTGCCATTAGCTCTTTGTTGCTGTAGATCAATGTCCGATACTGGCAACATTTCTTAGTTCGCATAAATGAGTGCTGGTGCCAACACAGCACCCAGCACTCAGGGGCGTAACGTAAAAAGATGGGGCCCCTTGCAGGACGGGAAGAGGGGCCCCGGAGTGTGCCACATCTCACATATATTCATTGTTCTTTGGTGGCATACCCCCCTCAAACTCCACCCTGCATGTACGGTTACATGGGACCTGCCGGTTTGGAGGGGACCTCTGCGCCCCTACCGCCACCACGAGCTAAGCATTGTCAGTCAAACACGCTGTCAGAGCAGCTCGTGCAAGCGCCGAACCCCTCAGGCCAGAACGCCCCCTTGTGGCCGCCGAGAGCGCCACTGCCGGCCCTAGAGCTAGCCGGGGGGAGCAGCAGGGACATATTTACCGTGCGTCGGTCCTGCGGCACTGCTCCGAAACGGAGGTTGCATAACCGTCCTTTCTGCACCTACATTAGCATCAGAGAAGCCCTAAACACTGTAGTCGTTTGTCTGGAAGAGTTTTGTGTCACTCGGTTTTCACAGCCTCCTCGAGCTCTGGCAGTGCTAAGCTAATACGATCTTTACGGTGCATTATTTTCAACATAATGCTGCGAGTCTTCGTGTTATGGCAGCGCTGTCTGCGCGTTCGTTCTGTGCGGGGGCTGGAGAGCTCGAGCCATGCTTGGATTGGGTGCGGCATCGAACACACAACACGCCCCTCCAGGGACCATTTGCCCCCTTGACGTTTAAATGATAGGGGTACTTTAGACTAGACTGGAACTGAGTAGAGGACAATATCCTCTAATTTGCCCAGGATATCAAAATCCTTTCTGCCATTCGCCGTCCAGGCTTCCATGCCAGCAGAGGCCAATGATGGGTGAACATTTGCATCGAGTGATTTGCAGTCGCATGTTTCCTTTTCATGCAGTCAAGTCACAGGCGGGGGAATGGAGGGGGGGGGAGGGAGGAGGCTTGCACTACTAAGGTGCAAGCCTTCTACCTTAACAACCGTTAACAGTCACAGCTGCATGCTGGATGCAGAATTCCCCTCTGTTACTCTCTATTCCTTTAATTGGGGAGGGTGTGGCGCAGCAGCCAGAGTGGCTGACTCCGGAACGCGGGCTCACGGTTCATTTGCCAGTGGCAGATCAGCTCAGCTCAGCTTCAAGTGACTCTGGGCAATAGCTCACTTAATCTCCCCGATGGCCCCCAGCGCCTTGAAACCTTAAGTGGTGATATGTACGACTTTACAAATAGGAATTATAATTGTATTCATACCCACTGTCTCTGGACACTGGGTCTGCCGCACACTCCACAAGTGACCCTCTCTCCCACACGGTACCAGCCTAGGTAGTATCTGGAGCCTGGCGGTGACCTGTATCTATAGACATGTGCTAGAGAGAGTTCAAGCCTTTTGTTAATACAGATACCATTGGTCGTCTTATGAGTTGGAGTGAAGATCTGAGATGTCTAGTGACACATAAAAGGGTTGTAGCCCCTATTAGCAATAAGGCTATTCCAATGTACCCCCGGAGGGAGAGGCGAAGCAGTGAACTACCTTTTACTTACTTTTCAGTGGTTGTGATTACTCGATTTCACATCCAAGAGAAAAGCAGACGGTTACATGTAGATTACTCCCAACGATAGCTGAGTCACCAGCATGTAAAGATTTGAATTTAGGTTTCTTAGAATACATGCTCCAGGTGAACCATCCCAGTCATTCTCTTCTAGCCAGGCTCCAGTTACAATCCAAATCATCACATTCCCTTGATAACATTCCTGCCGCATTGGTCTACTGGTATATGACATAGTCACAGTCCACATTTAACCCCAAGTTCCCACACAGACAGCATCAGAATGCTGGTGCCCAGGGGCCTCTAGTGTTGGTAATCCAATGGTTTCACTCTTCCTGTCTTCAGGAAACCTCAGAGAACAGCGATTCTGGGAAAAGGAAAAACCACTGGGGAAACAGGATACCAGAAAACACTGTATTAAAACAACAGGACTTATAAAGAAGACAAAGGGGCTTCCCCTTTCTATTCACAGCCTTTGTGTTATGTGTACTTTACCAGTCATCTGTCAGAGGAACCATCATTACTTCATTTGAGCCGTTGGTTGCCGGTGGATCTCACCGGCACTCATTTATGGGGACCAGCACTTATTTTTCCTCATCGGATTTTGACCCAGAGCAAGGGAGGGGAAAAACACGAAAGAAGGAAAGGAGGAAAAAGAGATAAAACGGTGATATGGGAGAAATCAGAGATGAAAAAGAAACTGCAAGAGTGAAATAAAGGGGCAGGAAGAGCGTGTCGGTGTAAAGGATGATGCATGAGGTGAAATCAAGACTACAGAGCCTTGGTTTTCCACAATACTGAAGTTCATCAGCACTGGCTATGGGTTTCTGAGAAAAGCTTTTGCCACCAGCATATATTCTTTTACAAACTAAGCACTGTGAACCATCAAGAGGCCAGGCATCTGAAGAACCAGGAATGATTTGTGTGAGAAATGAGCAGGTGAGGTGTATGGCATCTGTGTTGAACATCCAAAGAATGAGGTTTCTGTAAAAGGAGCATGTGAGGAGTTATGTTATGTTGTAGTATTTGTAAAGCGCATGGCTGCCTCAGCAAAGGGGCATCCATCGCTCGTCTCAAAAGAGAGCCAACTGTAAAGAGAGACCCAGAGGAAAGTGAGAATAAAACACAGAGTAGAAAGATGAAGAACAACCAGGTCTTCATAGATTTCCTAAAGGGCGAGTGGTACTGAATGTGCCTCAGAGGTAAAGCAAGAGCATTCCGAAGGGCAGGGGCTTAAGCGAGGAAGGCCCGCCACCCACCCTTACTCTTCTAACACGTGGCACACAGGCCGAGTTAAGATCAGCAGAGCGCAAGGACCGCGAGGGGAGGTACGGCATCAGCAAATTGAACAAAATGGAGGTCCCCTGGGAAATAAAGATGTTATGGGCCGTGCACAAAGCCTTAAACTGAATATGCTTGTCCACCTGGAGCCAGTGCAATTTGAGAATAATATCCGCAGCGGAGCAGTACTTTGGGAGAGAAAAAAGCAACCATGCCACTGCATTTTGAGCCACCTGAAGTCTTCTAATCACAGCCTTGTTTGCTTCCAGGTATAGGATATTATAATAGTCCAGCCTGGAAAGGATAACTGCCTGAACGATGACTTGACGAATGGAGGGATCAGAGAAGTCCAAAAAGGGTTTAAGCCAAGGTAGAAGCACAAAACAGGGGCCTGCAACCACTTTTGCCTGTGCATCCAAGGTTAAGGCACTATCCACCTAGACACCTAGATTCTTGACCACCGACTTGTGGCAAGGGGGAGTCCCAAGGGAAGAGGAACACCAGTGGTCACAGCAGGCATGGACGTCCTTGCCTACGAGGAGGATTTCAGACTTGTTCGTGTTCAGCTGCAGACAGTAGGCAGCCATCCATTCCGCGACCACCAGCATACTTTTTTGGAAATTGAACAGATCCAATGAGGGAGTGATGGAAAAGGAGAACACAAGCTAGGTGCCGTCAGCTTATGACACCAGTGCAAACCCCTAAGCTTTCACAACCTGAGCCAATGGCTGGATGTAGATATTAAACAAACTAGGGCTCACGGAGGAGCCCTGGGGTACGCCATGGTGTAGAGTGGGCTAGTTACAGCTAAAATGTGAAGACACAACCTGGAATGAGCGATTGGCAGGAAAGGCGGCAAACTAAGTTAGAGCAGAACCACCTATGCAAATCTCTCATAGGTGCTGGAGCAAGATGTTGTGACATACAGTATCGAAAGCAGCACTTAGGTCGAGCAGAATACAGAGGAACTGCCTTCATCTAAGTGGCTTGGTGACTGCAAGAAGAGCCGACTCAGTACTATGCAAAGACCTAAAACCATTCTGGGAGATATTCCAGTCAGGAATCTGAAGGTGAATAGCCAAGGAGGGATGTGTCTGAGAGATGAGCATGTGTCGAGTTGGGTATCTGAAGATCTAAAGGTAAGGAGCGAGGTGTCTGATAAATAAGCAGATTAGGAGTCGGACATCTGAAGGTGAACAGCTAACAAACATGTTTTCTGGAACAGGAGCGTGTGAGAAGTCAGGAAACTGAGGGTGAATAGCCATGGAAGGAGGTGTCTGAGTGATCAGGAGGTGTATAGTTGTATATCTGAAGATGTACAGGGTGAGGAGCGAGGTATCTGCGATATCAGCAGATGAGGATTTGGGCATTTGGAGGCGAACAGATGGTGTACTCTGTCAAAACGTGAATGCTATCATGCCTACCAATTTACAAGTGCCATAGGTCATAATGCAAATGTAGTATAGCGAACAGGACATCCGCCATGCTTGCGATGGATACCCTGCCCACCAAAATCTAAATAAGGCATATGTGTCCGAACAGTTGAAGAATGAGGTGCAGGAGAGGAAGTAAGCATCTAATGTGAACAGCTAAGGAAGGGACTAGGTGTCCGGGAGACAAGCAGATGAGGAGGACATCTGAGGACGAACACAGGTTAGAAAGGAGGTGGCTTAGAAATGCGCAGCTGAGGAATCAAGCATCGAAAGGTGAACAGCTAAGAAAGAGGTGTACAGAAGATAAGTAGATGAGGAGTAGGCATCTGAAAAGGAACAGCTAAAGAAGGAAGTGTAAGGAATATGAACAGGTGAGCAGCCATGGATCTATAGATGGCCAGGCGATGACTGAAGTGCCTGTGGGATGAACAAGTGAGGAGTGTAGCATTTGGAGACGTTGCGCTGAAGTTGGCTGGGTTCTGAGCAGGTGAAGTGTTGGGCACCTGAGAATTAACAATCATAGAATGAGAAAGGCAGACGGTGTGGGCTGGGAATATTGAAAACAGAATATCGAAGGGTCACAATATCGTGACCAGAATATCAAGGGACAAAATATCGAGTAAGTAAGCTTGTATAGCTTTTTTTATACCTAACGCCACATATATGTACCTTAGTGATATATATATATTTTTAAGGTACATAGGTGTGGAGTTAAAAATAGTAAATCTATACCTTCCTCTGTGCACTTATCTCTTCGATATTTTGTACTTTCATGTTGTGGTCACAATATTGTGGTCTGTCGATATTTTGGCTTCGATATTTTCTACCACAATCTCTGTAGACAAACAACTAAGGAATGAGGTGACAGGCATCTGAAGATGAGCAGGTGACGAACAAGGGGTCCGGAATATGAGCAGGTGAGGAGTATCTCATCTGAAGATGAACAAAAGAGTAAGGTTATTGAAGAAGGGGAGGAGTTAACTGTAGACAAACCATTGAGCAATGAGGTGTTGGGTTGATGAGCAGTGGAGACAGGTATCTAGAGAGATATAGCTGAGAAATAAGGTGTCTAGCAGATGACCAGGCTTCTGAAGATGAACGGATACAAGTTCTTCTTTGAACCTTTGCATTTAAGAAAAGGAATGCAGAAAGCGAGAAGGCCTAAGCAACATGGTAAAGGCTCAGTGAGGGTGTCATGATCCAACCATGTTACCATTTACCCATTCTATTCCTTGCACCCTGCAGACTGGAGATGATATGAACATTTTTCTTGACAGGAGTGCTTTTGGTATCCAGTCTGGTCCTGGGTACCACGGCTGCTGGGCACTAAGACCTACTGCTTGCACCTACATATGAGGAAATCAACATAGATTGAAGGGTTGGTGAAAACATAGCAACCAAGATCCATGGGAGAGACTCAGCTAAGGCTCCTCCACTAAGGAGGAGGAGCATCGCCCCAAGAAAAATAAAATGATAATTACAGAAAGTTGTTATAATTTTATTTTTAGTATAGAGCCAGGTTAAGGCATGGCAAGGTTGGGGCTGGGCTCGCATCAGAGGGCGGCGGAGTGGTTGGTGCACCATAAGTGCGCATGACTGTGCCGGCCAAACCATCATGCACACTTTGCATGTTCTCCACCCGGCTGTATTGCACAGCCTGGGTAGAGAACATGCACAGGCTCCCACTTCCTGTCTGAAACAGGCCACTCATACCAATCCCGAAAGTGCTGTCATGCTGGTGACAGTAGCGCCAGGAAAACAGGGAAGACAAAGGAGAGGCGGCAGCTGGCAACCAGCAAGTAAGTCTTTTTTTTCTCTTTTTTTATAACCACACCCCTTGCTGCTGCCACACCTCCACCGTTCCCTACCAGCCGCCAAATTTGTAACACTAAGAAACAAATCATATACCTGGGTCATAGGATGCACCTAGCTTACAAATGTTCTAAATTGAAGGCCCTTGATATAATTCAATTCTTGTTGAAATTACCAACTAATAATGGCCAGTTTGTTTCTCATCCTAGCCTCTGTCGACTAGTTTAGAATCTCTGCCACATGATGGTGGCGAAGTGGTCCAATCAAGAGACGAGTTATGCATGGGAAGGTCAACTTTTCTATAAATGGACCATGGAGGCGATGAATCGGGGACTGCGCACGTCTGTAGACTGAGCTGTTAATCCTTTAGGTGTGAGGATACTATTCTTGCGAGTGTATAATGGGGACAGACATGTGGCAGTGACCGACAAGATGACTCAGTGATTTTACATTCGCCACTTACATCTTCACAAGTTCAAATCAAAGCCAACTAATACGTTCATCTTTCTGAGATCGATGTATTTAGTAGCCTTTATTTTGACTAAGAGTAGCCCATGGTGTTTCCAGTGCTTAGAAAATGCTGAAGTGGTACATAAGGCACAATTTATCATCCTTGCAAACAAGACAGACTACCAGGGAAGGTCGGCTGCTCCATCACTGCGGCTGAATGTTTTGATTCACCCCGGAGGAAGCTTGTCTGTGAAATTACTCTGTACTTTTGCAACGCCGGTTTTATTGATCTTGCTTCGTCTGTATTTGTTGGGCTTTTAAAATGATTGGAGGAGCCTTTTTTCTTTTTAGAAGTGGAGAAGCTCCGAGGGTTCGTTTCCAGCCTGAAATGTCATGATTCAGAGATGCTCTTCACGAACCCAGATCCACATCACTGCTGAGGGACCACTGACTGCACCCCTGCCTCTGAAGTAGCCCTGTTGCAGCGGAGTGTTACTCAGTCCATCACATAGTCCAACTCCAACTCACAGCTGAGTGTCTTTTACTGCATAACCACCAGTGCCGGGCCTCTCGTCAGGAGGCAGCTTGCACCAGTCCATTTCTCCTGTTAGCGCCGCCTGAAACAGAACCAACTACTAACCATGAAAGTGGGGAAAGGACGTGGCTTAATGGCCAGAGCTGCTGACTTCAGGGCTGGGGAACCAGGTTTGAGTCTCTGCGTCGGCTCAACATCCTGTGATTCTCGGCAAATCACCTAATCTACCTGTAAATTAATGTATCCTTAACTGGTGCTCATGAAATGTGCCGGTGTAGATGATTAAGTGCAGGTGCTGAGCACTGGAAACTACCAGCTCAAATTAAGCACATGTCACCACACAGTTAAGCACCGTTTCACAGCTGAGTGTCACTCTCTGTGTCACTACATGGGGCAGCTGGATGTCATTTACAACATTACTACATAGCCCATCCCTAAGCCATAAATGTTTGCTACTTACATCTGAGAGCTACTCCGTAATTACTACAGGTACCAATTCTGACTCACTTCTGAATGCTACTCACTGCATTGCATGTAGCAACAAAACATAACATATCACTCATGGAATCAATAAATATATCACCTTACAGCTGAGCGTCACTAACTGCATGGGCGCACAGTATAAACCTCCTTCACTCCTGTGTATCAATCATTTATATCATTACTAGTAGTGTGCAAAGTTGCAGAGTTTTGCTTGTGGCTGTTTTATGCACCAGGAAACCATTCACGTGTGGTGCAGTGAATGTCTGCTACCGCGTGGTAGAGATCCTGTACCCCAATTTTAGGTCATGCCTACCAGATGGTGCATGCACTGTCTGTTACAAGACATATTGTCAGTTTACTGTGGGCTTAGACCCCGCCCATTGCTTACCACTGGTTGGCTTCACTGTCAGTCTCATTTGTTTGCTTCTTATTTGTTAGCTTTTGTGGGCTTTACTTCCTCTTTGTGCATTTGTCCTCTGTGAGCATGGATGCATTACTTGTGTTCTTCCACTGCCCGCTTTTCAACCACCACTTCTTTTTGCTTGCGCACTCCACACGAGGGCATGTGTTATTTTGAACTCTCTCACTTGTTTACTTCAATCCTCTGCTGCACTTGTATTGTTCTTTCTCTGCCCATATGCTTCTCCCCACCTTCCTCTGTAAAGCACTTGCCCTTGTGTGCTGCCCTCCTGCGTTTCTTTCTCACCTGTGGGCTTATCCCACCTGCCCCACAATGCGCTATCCTGACTGTTTGCTTTCCTCCATGCTCCGTGTTCCTCTGTCTCTGTTTGTTTCCCTCCTGCGCCCTCCGTGTTGCCTCCCCCACCGATACTCCTGTGTTACTTTCCCTGCCCCTTTGTTGTTACCCGAACCTGCCTTCCATGATTGCAGACCCCACAGTTGTTGCCTTACCCCCACCCGTGTTGCTTCACCCCACCGGCTCACGCTTCTTTTTTTTGGGGGTTTTTAACCGATTGATTTCAGATCAGTATACATAAACAAAACAAAAAAATTCAATGCAATAGGGCTCACATTTGTGAGTGTTTAAGCTATTGGCATTGTAAATGACAATGCCTTTTATTTATGTGTTTTATATATAAAATGCATTGTTATTTCTCATGCCACTAGCTCAAAACTCTCGCAAATGTGAGACCACTTTAATGTTGGCCACGCCCCTTTCTTTAGATGCCATCTTCCGTATTCAGGTTACAGCGAGCAGCGTTTAAAGAAAGGGGCATGGCCAACATTAAAGTGAAAGCACGTATGGGGTGCTTTCACCAAAAGTAAAAAAATATATAATTATATATAATATATATATATATATATATATATATATATATATATATAATTATAAATATATCATTAATTTAGAAAGGTTCTGTAGTGCATCTGCTAAAGTGAAAGCGGCAAGCTGTTAATTAAATAAAAAATAAGCTGCCACTAATGTGAAAACAGCCGCACTGTAAAATAAATAGAAAAATAGGCGCAGCCACTAAAGTGAAAGCGGACCGCGTCGTAAATTAAATAATTTAAAAAATACAGCCGCTATAGCTAAAGCGTACTGTGCTGTAATTTAAATAAATACATTACTATAAGTGTACAGCGTGTTGCGATGTCATTTGTGGAATAGGGGAACTTATAAAGCATACCGTGTAACGACACAAGTAAAAAGTCCAGTCGTTTGGGAGGTTACAAATGCAGACAAGGTGGTACCAAGGAGGGACTATTAAGCCTCTTCACAAATTAAAAGCAACAATTTCACAAGGATAGTAACAGGACTAAATCGAAAAGATGGGCGTGAAATGAGCGGAGCTTTTATGCCTAACCTCAATACAGCATGCCTGCAGAGCAGCGCATGCGCTGCCCAGGCTCGACCTAAAAAGGTGCTCACATAATTTTGTAGGTGCGCACATGCTTGATGCACGTACCTACAAAATAAAACCGCTGGCTGCATAATAGGCATTTTTTCTCTTTTTTTTCTTTTTTAGCCATGCTGCACAGTATAGGGGATGCTGTACGACATGGCTAAAACCGTTGGCACAGCCAATAGGTCCCAAAATTAGTCTCCTCCCTATAACAATAGACCCCCACACCTAAACTATCCTCTGCTTCCACAACACTCAGTGACCTCTATATTCCCTGCACTGCTCTCTCTGCCCTGGCCACACTCCACCCTCACCCAAACCCCGTCCGCCAGTACCTGGGCGATGGGTTGCTGCCCGTTTCCTCAACAGTTCCTCGCGTGGGACTCCCACCCACAAGAATCTCCAGGAAATCTTTCAAATGGGCTGGCCAAGTTTAACTTAGCCTCAGAAGAAGTTAGGAAGCTTTCATCTGCCTTCCTCGGGACGAAGTCTCCAAACTTCACCAGAATACGCGTCGAAGTGCGCTCTTACAATGCAATATGGACCGCACCTCATGTGAGCCTTGCTTTCCCAGATAAAATGTGTGGCAGCCATTAGTGCTCTCATCTGAACTGAATATTTTCGAAATCTGTAAATATTCAACAAGCGAGGGTGAGGATACTTCTTCCGACTGCGTACTGCAAACTCAGTTTCTTCTTGGTTGTCTTGATTTGCATTGTGAGCTCCTCCCAGGACAAACATTTTTTTTTAAAAATACGTTATATAGGGAACCATTCTTCTAACACTAATCACACAGTCATTTGTGGGGTTATTAACTAACATTTGGTGTGGGCACTTGAGTGGCACACTGAGATGCAAAGCATTGAGTCGCTTTACGAGCAGGAGCAAAAATCTTTTTGTAAATAAATAACCCCCTTGATATAATAATTTAGATAGTGTTTACCACTATTGAACTATTAATAACCAATCACTGTTTGTCTTAAAACAATATGTGTATTGGACTGCATGCTTGGCCCATGCCAGACCCTCTTTTGAAGTCAATGTCCACTGGGTTGCCTCTGTCCCTCATTTCCTTTCTTGGTTGGTCTCCATCATTATTCACACTTTCCCAGAAATATTTGAGACTTGGACAGGAAAGCTCAAGCTCTCAACAAGAGATAATACATGCACCGTGCACAGCACAGATATGCAGCCGCGGTCCGTGCAGGTAAGAGCAGTGGAGCCGATTGGGGGGATTCGACAGATGACCACGAGGGCACATTAAATAAATAATTTTCCCTTGCCGTCATCTGTCGAAATACCCCCCGCCCGGCCCAACCGACCCACCGATCGTACCTGCACAGGCTGCGGCTGCAGATATGCCATACAGTTAGGCATAAAACCACACGCCACATACAAAACATTCAGTAGTACATATTAGTCAGAGTGTTGCATGCACATACAGCAATGCACCGATATACCACACAGTTGAGCATCACAGTGCTCACAGCAGCACTCTGTACCAGGTCACAGTCTGCACTAATATACAAAGGAACACATTAATACAGGGCATCTAACATACTATGAACACAGGCCAGATGCACCATAAGGCTTTACTGTAACCAGCTTCACTGGCTATCATCAATTGTCTACAAACACATGCTTCTTTGGACAATTGACATGCGTACATCCTAGAAGATGCATAAGAGATTTTGATCCCACTCCTCAAACAGCAGAACATTTGCTCCCACAACACACTGAAGATGACACACTTACCGCACACAGTACATTGCTATTTACACTACTGCTAGCGTAGCACATTTTCACAAGCTGAATCAGACTCTGGTCTGCAGTAGACATCCCGAATTCTTTAAAAATTAAACTACCAAAAACAGTGTATTGCCATAGCAAAGGCCGAATGTGTGCAATACAAGTGCCAATGACATGACATAACATATCAAAACATACTAATGATTAATATATTCATTTTTAGTATTCCTGATCAAGGATCTACAAACTATGAACAGTGGTGGACGGCATGGTTTATGGGGTGTAGGGTGGGCGAGGGCGCGCGCAACGAGTGGGGAAACGGAGCGCAAGGAAAAAAAAAAAAAAGGAGAAAATAAACACTTACCTTGCCGGGTCCTGCTCTCTGCTCCCCTCGACTGAGGCACAGGAAGCACAGCCAGGCGTCCCTGACCAATCACAATGCTGCAATGCAGTGTTGTGATTGGTCAGCACCCAAGCTCCCCTGACCAATCACAACGCTGCAATGCAGCATTGTGATTGGTTTTGAGTGTCCTGGTTCGATGCTCAACCAGAGAATGGGGGCCTGGGCTTGTTCTCCCTGCAGGCTGTAATGCAGCCTGCATGGAGAACGGGGAAAGTGCGCATGACTGGTTTGGGTAGCTCAAGAGGGCCGACCAAACAGTCATTGCGCACTTAGCAGTGGACAAACCACTCCTCCCATGCCCTACTCCAAGAGCAGAGCAGCCCCGCTCCAAGAGCAGAGTAGCCCCGCCCACCCACCCGCCCACAAACTAAGCAGCACAGAAACGTAAAATTATAATAACTTACAGTTATTATCATTTTATGTTTCCTTTGTTGTACTGCTTAAAAGCAATGGGGCAATGCTCACCCGCCATAGCGGAGAAGCCACCACTGACTATCAATAAAGTCCTCAACATCTTAGATCATGATTAAACGTTGTCTTAAAATGTAGCAGATCCATGACCAGTTCCATAACTGTGTTTACGAATCTGTTGATCAATGTATCCTACTAGTGCACCTGTTGTAGAGAAGTGGGAAAGTATAGAGGAAAAATAATTCTGTTGTTTCTTGCGCAAAGGAAAGTATGGAGATTGCTGTGACATCAGTGTGCATCAAAACACATTTCAGCAATCTGCATGGATATGTTTAATTTCATACTTTTGGAATTCACATCAAATCGTAGCTCAAAAATGCATTATGCAACAGAATGTAAAAATTGAGTCAAATCTTCAATGTGGGTGTTGTAATTGAAAGTTTGAAAAAATGAACTGTAATCAGTTTTCATGTTAGAGGGGGTTTTATTTTAATCACAAATGAAGTAAAATGTCACAAATAGGGTACTGCCACCTGTTGAAGAAAAATTAGATGTAATGTATGCAATGTGACTGGTGAAATTTTAACCTCGAAAGAAAATCATGCTTGAACAGAATAATTTTCCTAATGCAGGACTATTTTAGGATAATATACTGCATTAGGAAAATTTTCATTATACTATATATATACATACACACACATGGATATATACACACATGTATATATATATATATTCACTGAAAAAACCATAGGTTTCACACATGTTATAGTTAGCTGGACATTTTACTGATAAAAAACCAATGAAATTCCCCCGTTATAGTTACTGTAGGCAACTATAACTCACGCGACCGCAATCCTCTGCTGATGCTAATACTGTATTTAGACACTTATTTGCCCATGTCTTCTTCCATTAAATTTTAGCTATACATATATTACAAATATTTTTTTTTCATAAAGACACATATGTCATCAGCAGAGGATTACGGTCGCGTGAGTTATAGTTGCCTACAGTAACTATAACGGGGGAATTTCATTGGTTTTTTATCAGTAAAATGTCCAGCTAACTATAACATGTGTGAAACCTATGGTTTTTTCAGTGAATTAGCAAGGTTTTTTAAATGCTAATTCCTAACTATAACGTGTGTGAAACCTATGGTTTTTTCAGTGAATTTGTACGGTTTTTTAAATGCTAATTTATTTATGTATTATTTTTTATATATTTATTTTGCAATAAACTACGTATTAAAAATTATTATTATTTTTTTTTTTGGTTTTCACCCTGCGAATTATTTTTTTTTTTTTGCAAAAAAAAAAATTTTTTTTTTGTGTTTTTCAGGGTGCGCGCACTGTGCGCGCACCCCCGCGATTTTTTTTTAAAAAAAAATTATTTTTTTTTGCCTTCGGGGTCCTTCAGGGACCCCCTGACAAAGGCTAGGGGGTCAGGAACTCTCTACCCTGCCCCCTTTTCACGTTCGCCACCTTCCTTTTTCACTCTCGCACTGAAAACAAACAAAATGGCGGCCGACACTTCCTGATTTCGACCGATTCGAACGTTGACTAACATGTAACCACCAATCAGAATTACGCTCGCGCACGTTAGGGTGCTCGCACGGTGCTCGCACGGTGCGCGCACCCTGCGCGCATATATATATATATATATGCTTTTAAATGCTATTTTCTCCGGAAATACTGAACAGATTTACACCAGACCTACAAAAGGCACTTCCTTGACCTAGGGACTACCTCTCTGCCAAATTTTGAGTAATTCTGTTCAGCCGTTCGGGCTGTAGCTCGTTCTAAAGGTCCTATGGAAAAATGCATGGGAAAAACGCGTTTTGGGACCCCCCTTTTATCTCAGCCCCCACTTGACGGATCCCCCCGAGACTTTCAGGGTAGGAGCGGAGCGTAGCGCCCCACCTATTTTGAGAAATTCGCGAGGATTCGTCGACCGGCGCCAAAGTTATTCAAAATAGAATGTTGAGGTTTTCCTATGGAAACGTGGTCCTAACTATAACTACCTACTGGCGACCGCCAGTAGGTAATGTATATATATATTATATATATATATATATATATATATATATATATATATATATATATATATATATATATATTATATTACAAGCAATATCTGTGGGTAATGAAGAAGAGCTGCACTTATGAGAGTATTAACAATTTTATTAAATCATTGTGCTTCCTTGGCAAAGGTTTTGTAGAGAAATGCAAGTGCCTTGTTAGCCTTGAAGGGATGAGCACCAAGCATGTTGTTGGTCAGTACCGCTCACTAATTTGATTGGGTTCACCTTGAGAGAATACAGGCTCATCTATTGATAAGCAGCTTTTAAATACAACCCAGGTGAGGTTGCCTCTGAGTCCCTTTCTTTGCTCAAAACTCAACATATTGTGTGTGTCATTAATGTACATGTAGAATATTAACCCACAAGTGTGTATAGTGTCAGCCTGAAGACCTAATTGAAGGTGGGACAAAAAAATGGGATAGTGTTAATCACTCACAAATCACTGACTTGGGGAGCATCAATGGTGGAAGTGAAATAGCTTGTGTTCCGTCCTCTAAAAGTAGGACATCAAATGTTCTAGTGCCGCGCCTGAAGGCCATCTTCAGCCTGTTCACATTATGCATTGGTCCACTGAGGTGATAAATGGGCCGACACAGATTGAAGCTGGGTTCAGTGCCTCACAGTGCTTATGAAAGCGGGGAGGAACAAAGTATAGTGCCAAGGGATCCAAAAGCTCTGTATAGTGCTCCACAGTGCTACTAGCCGTGGCGAGATCCAAAGTACTATGCCGATACAGGCTGAAGTTGAGTACGGTGCTCCATTGTGCCAACGACAGAGGCGAGGTCCAAAGTGCTAGTGCCAACACAGGCAGATGCTCGTTATAGTGCTCTAGCCATGGTGGTACTAGCAGAAGCCCAGTATAGTGCGCCACAGTGCTCCTAGCCATGGTGAAGTCCAAAGTGCTAGTGCTGACATACAGGCAGAAGCTTTATATGGTGCTCCACAGTATGCCTAGCTATGGTGAGGTCCAAAATATTATGCTGCTACAGGCAGACGTTGAGTATAGTGCTCCATGGTGCCGATGATAGCTTTGAGATCCAAAGTACTAGAGCCAGCAACAGACAAAACCTCAGTTTCGTGCTCCACAGTGCTCCTAGCCCAGGTAAGGTCCAAAGTACTATGCTGGCATAGGCAAAAGTTAAGTACAGTGCTTCAACCTTGCCTATATCAGTGGTGAGTTTCAAAGTGCTAGTGCCGACTCAGGCAGAAGCTCAGGATAGTGCTCCGCAGTGCTCCACGCCATTGTTAAGTCCGAAGTACAAGTGCTGATACAGACAGAAGCTGGATATAGTGCTCTGCAGTGCTCCTTGACGTGGTGAGGTCCAAAGTACTATGCTGGTACAAGCAGAAGTACAGTGCTCCATTGTGCCAATGACAGTGGTGAGGTCTAAAGTGCTAGTACCGGCACAGGGAGAAGCTCGGTACAGTGTTCCTATACCCGTGATAAGGTTCAAAGTATTACGCTGGTTCCTAGCAGAAGTTGAGTACAGTGCTCAATCGTGCGATGACATTGGTGAGGTCTACAGTACTAGTGCCGGCACAGACAGAAACTTGGTATAGCTTTGGACCTTTCGTGAGGTCCAAAGTATCATGCAGGTACAGGCAGAAGTAGAGTTCAGTGTTCCATTCTGCCTATGACAGCGGTGAGGTGCAAAATACTAGATCCAGCACAGGCAGAAGCTCAGTATAGTGCTCCACAGTGCTCCTAGCCATGGTGAGTTCCAAAGTGCTATGTCGGTACAGGCAGAAGTTGAGTACAGTGCTCCATCATGCCAATGGCAGCGGTGAGTTTCAAAGTACTAGTGCCAGCACAGGCAGAAGCTCAGTATAGTGCTCCACAGTGCTCCTAGCCGTGGTAGGTTCCAAAGTGCTATGTCAGTATAGGCAGAAGTTGAGTACAGTGCTCCATCGTGCCAATGGCAGCGGTGAGTTTCAAAGTACTAGTGCCAGCACAGGCAGAAGCTCAGTATAGTGCTCCACAGTGCTCCTAGCCGTGGTAGGTTCCAAAGTGCTATGTCAGTATAGGCAGAAGTTGAGTACAGTGCTCCATCGTGCCAATGGCAGCGGTGAGTTTCAAAGTACTAGAGCCAGCACAGGCAGAAGCTCAGTATAGTGCTCCACAGTGCTTCAACCCATGGTGAAGTCCTAAGACCTAGTGCAGGAACAGGCAGAAGCTCAGTTTAGTGCTCTACAGTGCTGCTAGCCCTGGCGAGGTCCACAGTAATAGTCCAGGCACAGGCCGAAGCTCTGTATAGTGCTCCACAGTGCTCCTAGACATGGTGAGGTCAAAAGTGCTTGTGTCTGCACAGGCAGTAGCTCAGTTTAGTGCTCCACAGTGCTCCTAGCCGTAGTGAGGTCCAAAGTGTTAAGCCGGTACAGACTGAAGCGGAGTACAGCGCTCCATCGTGCCAATGACAGCTGTGAGGTCCAAAGGGCTAGTGCCAGCACAGGGAGAAGCTTGGTATAGTGCTCCGCAGTTCACCTAGATGTGGTGAAGTCCAAAGTACTAGTGCAGACACAGCCAGAAGCTCAGTATAGTGCCTCATGGTGCCAAGAGCCTCGGTGAGGTCTGAGGCACGGGCGCCAGCACAGACAGCGACTGAGAGTCATGCATGAAAAACATTTACACAAAATAGATACATTTTCCAGAAACAGTCCCTGCCTTATCTCATGCTCAGTATATTGATTCTACTTGTTGCTGAATTTATTCTTTACCAGCCTTTGGTAGATTTGACAAATAAGGATGTTTAGAAATGTGGTATAACATTTTGTCATCAAGTTGCTTTTCTCGCAGGCGTGTTGAAGCTTATGCTTTTAGGCAGACTGTAGCATGGTCTCCAAGCCTGGCCTGGATCCATGCAGAATTTTGGAATGGACCCCGAGTTCGCAATGACGTCCCTTTAGATAACCTGCTTGTACCTTTATTTTATGTGGATAACCTGAAAATGTGGCAAGAATGTGTCCCTCTCGGACATACGTTGGAATTGCCTGTACTATAAGGTAAACCTGACAATGAGAAGTGCATCAGATCGTCTTGTTTCACTCACTAAGAAGGTAACATGTTTTGTACATTTTCTGGCCTAAAAACAAGAAAATGCAACGTGTATTTAGACCACAGGTGAACCCAAGAATAGCCAATCTCTGTGTGACAACCGGGCCTGTAGCTGTTACTCAGCTTTGTTTAACAAGTACCACAAAGAGTAGAGACAACAAAAGGGACTATGAATATGGAACCAGTTTCATTTTCATGAAGGTCATGGCCAGCGCTTTAACTGGGATGGAAAAACTGGGGGGTCTCTCAAGGGGCGTGGCCGATGCAATTAGGGCGTGGCTTAAAAACACGTAGACTAAAAATGTGTGCTTAGCATAGTGTGCCATATATATATATATATATATATAATATATATATATATATATATATATATATATATATATATATATATATTTATATTTGTGAATGGTTGTTAGTTCCATAAGAAAAATAAGCAACAACTATGGCTTCGTTTTATAGACTATTGAAAATGCTTCAGTTCTGAAATGAGTCTGTGAAAGAATGATAACGAGTTTCTTTGAAGTTACAGCTGCAGAGGTAAGATTTTTATTTTCACCCTGAGGGTGAGGGCAAAAATGGAGAGCCCGATAGGGACCCATCTCAGCACCTAATTCAGCACCGGCAGTACCCGGCCCACTTAAAGGCCTGGTAATGGCCACCTCTTGTCACCTTCCAAGATGCTTCTTGACTGCAGCCGCAGCTGTGTAGGTGAGCATTCCAGAAGTTTGGTTACCAGAGACATCATGGCGTGATGGGTGTGTACAGATCTGCCAACTTCGACATATGTTTACCATAGAAGGGCCATGGAGAGTCTGTGGGACTTTTTACCGAGCTAAGGCGGAGACCCTGTACAAACTTCCCTCGAAACACGGTCCTGGGCTATTTGCAAAACCCATGATGGACCTCTCCAACCGAAACCGTCCACAAACGAGCTGCAAACTTACGCTCTGCGAGGGCTTCCAGCTCACCTTCTGTTGCACTGTGAGATATAAGCTCTTCACCGGGAGAATGTGTGACGAAAACAAAATCGTGTGACACGCTTCGCGGCACTGTTTGAGTTGACCGGAACGTGCACCGCCCGCCCACCGCCACCACGTGCTGCTTCCGGGTGTGTTCAAGGTGAAACTCAGTGACCTTTACACCTTCTTCTCAGCTCGGTCCAATCAAAGGGATGCCTTATTGGTCGAGCTGCTCTGTGATTGGACCCTGCGGGAGAGAAAAGTGAGCAATCAGCCGAGTTAGTTATTGTCTCCGGCGAGGGATTTGAACTGCGCACCTGCGGCGAAGTCTTTCAGCGCAGCAATTTACCTCATTTTTGTATGTTTTTTCGTAGTGGTTATCTTTAAAACGCTGCATTAAGGGGCACATAAAAGTATTATGAACAGGGACACTTCCAGGCTCAGCTGGATGCCACAGCAGCTTGGGAAGGACACGCACGGATGCTGGAATGGCTTTCGAAGTTCGAACCGGATTATCGCTTCAGCACCTCTCCGAGTAAAGGGAAAATATAGACACAGGAACCTCTCCGGTATAATATTCACTTAAAAATCAACATACTCTGCAATGCAGTATTCGGGGGGAGCTTTGGGTTTACTCGTCTGCAGTAGCCTGGTTAGACTCTGAGAACAATAAACCCGCTGCTGTTGCTGCTTTTATTATCAAATATTTGGTAACTGGTACGGCGTGGGGGAGGGGGTGGTGTGTCTGCTGGGTTTCTACGCTTTTTACACAAATATAGGTGAAAAGCTCCAGGAAACAGGTTGGAATACAAGCTGGGCTTATTCATACCTTCCAACCATGGGGGCGTCCGCAGGGGGGCAAGGAGGGGCGCTCCGGGAGGGGGGGGGGCAAGCACCCCTCCTTGCCCCCCCCCCCCAATGCGGACGCCCATGCTGCCAACTCACACGGTGCCACCGGTGTGCCACACTAATTCAATTCTCTTCACCCAGTCACCCGGCGGGAATCCAAAATCACAGGGTGGCAGGAAAGACAAGCCGCAAACCGGATTTTGAGCTTGTTTTTGGGGGGTGTAAGCAGTTGATGTCCATTAAAAGGTGTGAAAACACCCCAGGACGTCGGCATCAGCATCAATGACTCTGCTTTTATTTTTCTGAGAGAAGCGCAGGGGTGGGGGCGGGGGGGGGGGCTTGGTGAGGGCTCTCAGCACGAGGCCCACCCCTCCTTTTGTTTGTATGTGGTCAAAAAAATGTGTATATTTGGATGAGTGATAGTATCCATTTTTTGTAATTTAGCTTACTTTCCAGCGTGGACCCTGATTCTGACATTATCGGAATCCAGGTGCTTTTTATCACACCGGATATACAATGATACCATGAGGTACATTATTTATTGGGGGTAATAAATAGCACCTATTTCGAGTTTCTATGAAATAACATGCCAATTTTGGTACTGACTGCACTAAAATCTGTGTGGTATGATGCAGCACACTTTTTCCCTGTTAAATACCAGCCACAATGTAACAAAAGGTGAGATATTTAACACACCCTGATTGCCACCCAGCTTGTAATGCGTACCTCTGTGCAAATGGGTTTACAAGGGGTCAGAAAACACTGATCCAGTCAGAATCAGAGTGTGGGAGGTTCTTTTGTACAAAGTATTAAATGCAAGCGGTCAATTAATCGATAAATGTTATACGCATATCACAGAAAATGCCACCTTAAGAGAAATGAACAGTTGCAATTAGCAAGATGGGAGGTAAGCAGCTGTATTTTCCGAAGTTTTTTTATTATGCCAGCACATTTGAGAGAAGATCCCGATTAATGGCCTACCCGTTGCTGCTCTCCCCGTGTCACACCCTTACAGAGCTTTTCCAGCCAACGCAGACTATTTCCTCATGAGCGCAAGTTGGCAATGAAAACGGTCATCTGTTTTCCTGCGAATTAACCGTGAACGGTCTACCTCACAGCGGTGAAACTGGATGGTTTTTGGTGATCTTTCCTTTTTCGAAACAGCTTACAAGGAACTTTAAAGTGCAGATTTTAATGTGCAAACTTACTTCCCGAAAACGTTTTGAACTGTGGGTAGTAGTCATTGTACTCACAAAAATACAGTGAGTTTGTGAGAGAAAACCATTGTTTCTTTGCACAACTCTAAAAAATCTGTGAAGAGCATGGGGTGAGATAAGATGTTATTAAAGTTCTGAAGAAGGAGAGCAGAGCGGTATAGAGCAATCTAAACAGATGCAGGGACATGAAATGAAAAATGGGGGGAAAAAGGTCTTTTGGTGTTTACTATTTCAACTGGGTGTGAAGTTTGTCCTAATGCTTGCCTGAGAGCTAAAGACATTACAATCACGTAGGGATGTTGCTTTTGCCACAGTCTTTTATCTGCAAATTATTCCTAATGTACGACTCTTGGTCATCACTGATTTCTGTATGTTCCCATCAGGGGCGGCCTTAGGCATGTGCAAGCTGTGCACCTGCACAGGGCCACCAAACCCCAGGGGCCACCACGAGGAATCGGATACAATACATATTCGTGGCGGCCCCTAGCAGGGATTTGGCGCATGAACGACTGAGGCGTGCTAAATCTAATGTGATGCACGCTGAATGGTTGTTCTTATACTCTTTTCCTTTCTAACCCAGTCTCATCTTTGTGTGGGGTCGGCCTTGTTTCGGGCTCTTCTGGTAGGTCTTGTGCTTGTTTAGAACTTTTTTCCAGGAGAATCGTGCTTGTTTTAATAGTCCAGATCTGGCACCTCCGGAGGCTCGCATGCGCGCGCATGCGCAGTGCCCGCGACTCCTGCAGCGAAGGGGTTACAGAAGCACCATGCATCACTGGCGGCAGGAGGGGTGGCAGCACCCGTGCCCGGCGTGCAGCGAGCATCACCGAGACCGGCCGAGGCCATGCACCGGCGCGCCTAGAGACCCTGGGCAAGAAAGGCCGCCTTGCAGAGGATAGCATGCCAGTGTGCAACCTTTGGTGCCAGCTGCGAGGTGAGCAGCTGAGGGTCAGTGCATGGGGAGGGGGAGTGAGTAGGTCAGCGTGTGCCACTGCATAGTGAATCCGAGGGAAGGTGAGCCATTGGACGAGGGTGTGGGGAGCCCTGGGGAGGAGGGCAGATCAGGCATAGGAATGTATCCCAGCCCGTGGGGGTGAGGAGCCGGGGGCGTGGGGAAGGTTGGGTGAGGATGTTATTGTAGATGGTGTGTGCTTTGGGTCTGGGTGGAGGTAAGCCATGTGAGGTGGCGAGCTGGAGGTATTCTGGTGGTCATGGGAAGGGAGGGCATGATGAATCGTGAGAGAGAGCCTCTCTCTCACGATTCATCTCTGAGAGGGCGCGGGTCGGAGAGGTGGTCACCGTGCGCCAGGGGTAGGGAGTGGTACAGATCGGCGCTGTATGTTGAGGGAAATGTGAGTCAGGAGTGCAGGGGCGGTGTTTACTTGTGGCTGAGGGGAGGCATGGTGACTTTTGGAGGTGTAACTTGGGAGGCACGGTCGTATTGGGGGGGAAGAGGAGAGCAGGGTACGAGGTGTTAGACGTAATGTTAAGGATTCATTAAAATGATTACAATTACTTATCAACAATCATGAAAACAGAGTATGAAGCTGATACTTGTGATCTAATGAGTGGATCTGCCTGCACAAATCTTTTAAAACATCGAGTGTTCGAATGTACTTGGCATTTGGTTATGTCTGTTTATATGGTGTTGAGGCAGACATGAAATGCAAGCACCTATGGATGGACGCCTGGAATAGGATGGCAGTGCCTACCCATGTTAACTCAATCTAATGCCCTTTTGCAGAGACCTTGGTAGGAGACTGGCTTCTTGATCATTTCTTTAATTACATTCCAGTGCTTGTCATGTGACTAGCAGAGAAAACTAGTTTAACTAGTCCTCAGTTTGCAATTGGTGAAGCAGCCTTCTCTGTCCATACTAGGGGCATAGTTACCATTGGTTCAGCAAGTACAGTGGTACTGAGACCCAAAATCCTCAGGGGCCCATTGAACCCTGATAATTGCTATATTTTACTTCCTGAGCAGCAGCCAAAGGGGCCATTTTCCTTGCTTATGCCACGGCCCATGGGGTCGTTGGTACACTGTGCTAGTGATTCGTACGTCTGCTTGAAAGTTGTCTCCTGACTGGATGTTCCTTGCACATTAATTTTGCTTCAGTGAACCTCTAGTGCCTTTTCATAGCCTTAGGACTCACTGTAATTAATCCTTGTTTAATAGGTGCTCTGTAAAGCGAGCAGAACTGGTTGCTGGAATATGGCACTATACAAGAAACCTTAATTAAATATATTGTATTTTGTCTTTTGACAATGTGGTAAAGTGGACGAGTCTTTGGTTACCTGTAGGCTGTCTTCAGGATCAGTTAGTGACGTACTGAGACATGTCTCTGTGTGCCATGATTTCAAGGTAGCTTACTCTCTTCCTGCTAAGGTCACTTCCCAAATAGATCATGAACTATTCTCCAGGCTCTACTGTTCTCAGTGGACTGAGAAAACAGACCTTGTATGCCAAGTCACATGATCTACCCTATAGTTTTATAACACTCTTCAAATAAACCTTCCATATGTGGCTAGTCCTCATAATGTGTCATACATGTAGTGGGAAGGGTAATTACTATCAATCAGTCAGGGTTTGTAAAGCTCAGCTGCTTCACACATAAGGGTCTCGAGGCGGTGTGGGATTCATGCTGCTGGAACATGCTGCTTGTTGGTTGAACAGCGAGGTCTTGTGGTCCTTCCTGAACTGCTGGAGCGATGGTGAGGCTCTGAGGTGCAGGGGGAGGGTTTTCATGTCTTCACTGCCAGGTGGGAGAAGTAGCGGCCTCCACTGTTTTATCAGCGGCTGCATTGGGTGGCTGCTAGGGAGATGGTTCTGGAACATATTTTCCTGGTAGGTTGGCGGAAATTCACTCGTTCATTAAGGTATGCTGGTCCTTCATTGTGTAGTCCAGGGAAGACATGGCTTGGCAGTTCGGGCTGGACTGTTCCCATGAGACACAGGGTCAAGGCTGATTTGCATATGGCCATGTCTGAACTGGGGTGGTGTGGTGAGCAAAAAAACGATGGATTTAGGCCCAGATCTCTGTACTGGGGTGAATGTATGACATTGTTCTGCATTCTGTCCATCAACTGTTGTTTTTGCAAGAAAATAAAAATGACACATCAAAATCTTTCAGCAGCCGCCACTGCTGATTGTCTTCTTTTTTTCCCTACCCACTGCTAGCCTCGCCCGCTGCATTGCAAGCAAAATGAAGAGAATTCGAGTACACAAATCTGGTTATTCGAAACGAAAGAGAAAGGTGGCTCAGCAGGCTTTCGTAGTGTCACAGGAAGGAGCAATCCTGAACTTTATCACCCAAGGGAAACCTAAAGATGGAGAATCCTCTGGCCAGAGTACTGCTGATGCACTAGGTAAAACAGGCGCTGACGACCATAAAGAACAAAAAAATGATGATATCCATGAGCAGAATGATACTCATGAGCAGACCAATGAAAATGAACAAGGTGACTCTGAAATTGATACAAACATGCAGCAATTACCAACTCAGGATGAGGATTATTACAAAAGACCCTCAGACAGAGAAACTGAAACATCATTCATCGGTCCATCAACATCTGGCATTCTGAAGGAGGTTCAGAGTTTACAGACGGATAATGCTGGTATTGAAGAGGAAGCCAAAGAGCAAGACCATGTTACAGACCCTTGTTCTGAATATGATTTATGTGATTGGAGGGATCCTACTTTGTGGCCGAACTCTCTTACGGACGCGCAACGTGTTTTTCTTGTTGAAAGGGGTCCCTCCAGAGACCCAGATTCTAAAACAAAGTATCCAAGTGATGAGCACTCAAAAAGTAAACGTCGTTTTTCTGTTACCATGTTACTGCTCATCTAACGCCTTTTCTGGACGTTTTATTAAAACACCTTCCTGAGCTCCGCCCCACCCGGACCCCCTCTTCCGGGGCCCCCTACCTGCGCTCCCTGCACAGGGCCACCATGAGCCTAGAGCCGCCCCTGTTCCCATGTTTAAGCTCCGTCATTCCTGGGTGGACCCTTCCATTCTGCCAAACTAAGCTCTTGATTTTAAGGGCCGTCCAGGGTCCTTTCGGGACATTTGAGATATGGGTGCTTTAGTGATCTCGAATATGGCACACACTTTTTTTTACATCTTGAATTCGTGGAACCATGCCTTTAGATCTTATAATATGATTTTTCTCAGTTTCATGCTGAGTAGAAGGATAAAACACCATAGACTTTTAGCTGAGAGGAGGCAGGTGAGATACAGAGGGACTTCTACTTGGAGTTTGTGTGCAGGCCATGTGCATGGGTGCTTGTGAAGCATGTGCACTAATGTACAGCTACTGAGAATGTCATTTCTGGCTCTATTTTAGGAGCTTATTTCAAGGACTAGGATATTTCTTGGGACTTAGAATATGCATCAGGCCTGTTTTTCAGGTCCTTGACATTGCAGGCACACATCAGCTAGTTGCAGTCTATATGTGTTCCTTCTGGGCAGGCATGCTGGGTACTAGGTTTCAGAACAAAATCCTCCTCGACTCTCTGGAGCACCTTTGTCAGTAGTCAAGGTGCTGTGAAAGTTGATTTTGAAATACCACAGCACAGTTATTACTCACGCGGTGCTTATGAATATACAGTCAGTGCTATTACTGCAAATATTATATGGGATAAAGTACCACCTGCTGTACATTACAAGGATATTGCAAGTCACAGAGGAGTTCCATGACAATATGGAAGAACAAGTGTGAAGCTCGAATTCTTTATAAGGTCACAAAGCCTCGAGCTGCACTATATGTATACAATGCAATATGTCTTATAATACCTGGTCACACCATCACTCTTCTAATAAAATAATTACATCTTTGGTGTTCTGCTCTTCATGTGAAAGATACATTTACAATCTATAGTGTAAAATTAAAAACAAAAAAAAGTAGTTAGATGTTTGTTGCAAAAAGATGTTAGAAGAATCAGTTTATTACAAGTCAGATAAAAAAAAACTATAACTCAGAATGTGTAGGGACATGCAGAGAAATTCAACCTTTCCTATAGTTGCATAACACATGGAAAAATCTACACATTGTCACGAATACCTCCTTTCTGCTTATCACTGTTCATCTAAAAAAAAGAGTGGAAGGAACAGCAGGTTTTCATTTCTCTGTTTAAACTGCAGATTTACTTATGCTTGGTGTCCTACCTTTCCCCTTGGCCACTGAATCTGGTAACACCCATTGTGACGGTAGAACTCAACTGTTCTAAGTTATTACAGTTGATCGGCTAAGTCATTTATTACAGGCTGCTAGGTGCATCACCAGTGGACTGTAATAAGAAAAAATGGAGCCAGGCCTTTACACAGGAATCACAGGCTTCCTTGTATTATAACATGCTAATAAGCACTCTGACATTACAGTTCTGTAAATATAAGTGAAAATGGAAGTATTCTCGACTGTCTTTCTGTAACCATTAAACCTAATTACTAAAAAAGTGACCGCTTGGATTAGCCCATTCCCATATTTCACAAACTAGTTCTGGTTTTGGGCACAGGAGGCCTAAGCTGCCTCCTTGAGAGGGTTCAGGCCCAACAAACTCAAATACTGTTGTAGCTCTGGTACGGAAGGCGACAGCCACACCTGAGCCCCATGGAATCCTTCCTCCTGTTGACTCGGGGTTGAAAAATCAATCTTCCCCACAAAGAGAGTATTTGATCCATGCTGAATAGGTCCAAGGAGGTACGGATGCACCTCACAGCGGAGTCCAGGAGCTTTGAGTCCTGAGGTAAAGGGGACAACCCATTGCTGGATCCGGCTGCAATGTGCTGTTATGAACAGAGCGTTCTTCCCCTACAAAAATTGAGTCTCAAAATTCATCATACTCCAAATACTTTGGAATCTGTGGGTTTCTGCTCAGGCTACCAATAGTGTATAAGCCCCTTCTCCCTAAGTCATTGGTACGGGTGTCCCTCCTCAAGTACCCGTTCATGGTGTTAGTGATACCTCAGGCTCGATGCCCGTAGGGCTGGGCAAGGGAACCAAAGAAGCAGCCTAGGGTTTTCATAACGACTTCCAAGAGTGCCAGCCCACAGGGAGGGAATGCCTGGTGCAATAAAAAGCCTGTCCGTCCTGCCTGGCTGTGCACCCTATCCATGAACCAAATTCCATCCGGGTGAAAGGAGTGTGGTGACTAGCAGCATCTGCACTGTTCCACTCCGCTTATGGTACTCTTTCAAACTTCGCAGGCAGGCATTGTGAGGGATTCCATCCTAATCGTTGCCAGTCCCTCGTATATACCTGCCAACTCACACGGTGCTACCATGTGTCACACAATTTGGGCTCCCTTCAAACATTCACCCGGTGAGGAGCCGAAAGCAGAGAAAAGTAGCTTAAAAGCAATATAAATAGTGGATTTCCAGCTCATTTTCGGAGGCTGTAAGCAGCCGATGTCCTTTAAAAGGTGTGAAAACACCGCTGGACATTGGTGCCAGCTTCAATAGCCCTTTTTTTTTTTTTTTTTTTGGTAGGGGGTGGGAGGCTTGTTGAAGGCCTGAGTGCTTCTTAGATAGCTCTCGATACCAGGCCCGCCCCCTCCTCACACGGTGAAGAGATTTTGTAAGTTGGCAGGTATGCTTTACTTTGGGTGGGGGCAGTTGACCGTTCACAGCAGGCCTGTAAAATACCAGGTGTTTACATTTAGAGGACCCACTGGGACATGTGCACGATGCTCACAGCCTCGCCACAGCAAGCTGCACTAGGGACCTGCATGTGCCGTGGAGGCATACGCGCAGCCGGTCGCCTCTACCGGGTTCTGCCTCCGGCACCTATTATGTGAACATTGAGAGTCTATTCAGCCGGATTTGTGTGCTCCATAAAAGATTAATATTATTCATTTTATCCTTTGAAGAGGGCAGAATTTTCAAGACTTAAATGCTAGGATGCACGATAGCATCTTCTTATCTGTTTGCTTTAAATATTGAGTGCAAAATTAAATAAAAAGTGTGCTGGATCACAAATATTTTCCAAGGACACAAAGCGGGCATTAATAGCTATCATCTATTCTAAACACCGTAACGGTGGCAGCTCCAGGGGAAACGCAAGCTAAGGCCTTCTGTGGGGAATCCATCATTTGCAGGTGCTCTCGAATACGGCGTTTCTGCATCCCTTGGGTGTAGTGTTATTAATTGACACTACACCCAAGGTGGTCATTTGGCCTCTTGCCAAATGACCACCTGCTGGTAAATTGGCATATCACCTGCTCTTGCTCCCACTCAAGAGCCGTGGCGGCCAGCCACTGATCTATTAAGAAATGCTCTTCCATAAAGGTGCTAGGACTGAGGTTCGGAGAAAGTCCCATGAACTAAGTCAGGCTATGCCAGAAGGTGGACAGCTCCAAAGGTTGCAAGACTTAACTCAGGCAACGTTGTCCCAGCCTTGCATCTTTCTGATATTAAGAAAGCGATCCATGATTTTCCTTCAATAATAATAAGCAACTAGACTGCTCATCTTTCAAATCATTTTTATATAACCATAGAACTGAGATACTGGTGAGAACTTCGCTTTGGAACTTGTTCCTGAAAGAATAAGGATCATCCATGGCCACTTTGAATTCTAGAAAGCCACGAAGACCTTGTGGTTCCAGAACATATGTCCTGCTCAAGAACAGGTTGAATTAGACAAGGATGATACATATGTGGAAGCCCAATGCTATCTATCTACCCCTCACTGCTGGACTCCATACATGTCTGGAGATCTAAGTCCACTTTTATAGCATTAGAGCACCCTCTGAAACTCACGTCTGACATCAATTTCTTCCAGTATATATACTAGGAGGGTGACTGTTCCTCAGAGAATGAGAAATGTACCAAGGAGTTGGTACGTGAGCTTATCACGCGGTCGGGTCAAAGTGAGTGTGGGGGAATTTCTCCTTTAGAATATAGTGCCCTCACACACCCTTTCGAGTGTCATGCTTCATCATCGGGCGTTGCTCCTCGTGGGGGTGGCGCTGCAGTCCCTCACGGGCCCCGCAAGAGGGCTCTTTTTATCGGAGATCAATCCCGGCATATTACGGAGGAGGGGTAGGTTTCCACACCCTGGGCAGACGAGCACCTTTTCTCGACTTTTCTCGTACAGATCAAGCATTGACAAAGCCAATGGTTATCACCTATCTAAGAATTATTGAATTTGTCAATGACTTTTAGTAAGGCTGTCAGTTTTTTAAAAAAGCGATGTGATGCTTCCAGAGCTTGCTGCATCACATAATCTTTTGATTGCTGGTAAGACGGGGGCAACAGGGTGGGAGGGCTTTTGGGGAGTTGGGCAACACGTACCATGGAGGGTGTGGGAGAAAGTGCTATGACATGGCCAGCGCTGGCTGCTACATATTGCTTTTTTTTTGCAGGGTAGGGGCAACACAGTGGGTGAAAGGGCAAGTTGTGAGGGCAAAACAGGCAACAGTGGACAGGAAGGAGGGTCTAGGAGCACGTACAAAGACCGTGGTGCATGGAAGGGCTGGGGCAAGCAACAGTGGAAGGAGAATGGGAAGGCTGTGACAGACAACAGTAGGAGGGTAGAAGGGCTGGGAGCAAGCAACAAAGAAAGGAGAGGGAGGGAGGGCTAGAATCAAGCAACAGTGGCAGGAAGGTGGGAGTGCTGGGTACAAGCAACAAAGAATGGAGGGGGAGGGAGCACTAGAGGCAAGCAACAGTGGAAGGAAGGTGGGAGGGATGTGGGCAAGCAACAATGAAAGGAGGGTGAGAGGGCTTGGGGCAAGCAGCTGTGGAAGGAGGTAGGGCAGTTGGGGACAATCAATAACACAGACAACAATGGAAGGAGGCAGGACGGTTGAGGGCAAGCAATACAGATGAGGGAAGAATGGTGGCACACTGAGGAGTCAGAAGTATATGAGGGAGCCATCTGAAAAATGCCCACTCTGGTAGAGTGTTTAAACACAATTTAAAAAAAAAGTGCCTACAAATATGAGCAGTGGAAGGAAACAAGAAATGAATCCTTGCTCCAGGGGAGAGACAAACACACAAAGAGGAAGGAACATGAGGCAGTGATCAAGAAGAAGCAAGCAAATGAGAGTGACAATGAAACCAACCAATAGTATGGAATGGGTGGCTCCTAATTCCACTGTTAGAAAGCAAAAGGTCTTGAAGTGTTTAGATGAGACCTAAAAAAATAGGATATCGTCTTATCTGCTCACCCAGTAGAAGGTATATATTATTAAGTACACATTTAGTAGACCTCTCTGCTTCACTCCATGCTTAAATAGAGTGACAAGTTTGAAGAGACACAAAGCAATCACCCATGATAACCTCAGGTAAGACACAGTGGCGTAACGAAACTTGAGGGGGCCCCTGCAACGTACGTGGAGGGGCCCCTTCTGACCTGAATCTGGAGCTTTCTGGCCGGAGCACTGTGCTGAGGGGGCCCCCTGGAGCTTTAGCCCCCCCTGCACCGCGGGGGCCTGTATTACACCCCTGGTAAGACAGCCAACTCTTACTACCTGCATCACTGTACTAACCCCTTTTCTACCTACCATACATCACAAACTGGAAAGCCTAGTACAAGAGCACCTTGAAGCCCTTCATAGCCCCAATAGATGTATGCAGTCCGGTGTGGCACCAGAACATCATTGTCAGAATATCGTCCAACATAAATATTGCATTGAAAATATTGTCTATGGAAATATTGCTCTATAGGTGTTCATACCTGAAATGTACACATAATGGAACAATATTGTTTGTTGTATGCAAAATATAGGACACAATATTTACATCAGGTGATATTCCTGTATTCTGACCTACATACAGCAAGATCTGCTGTGCGAATGCTGCAATACAAAACGAAAAGATACGGAAATAAGTATTAGTATTCATTCTAAAATAATAAGTGGTACTAAAAGTGAAGGAAGTGCACAGTGCTTAGAAGCGAGTTAGAGAATAAAGAGAAACAGCAAGGGGTGCGTCTGCTCCTGCTCAGCTGCTTGCTCGGTCTCTTGCCTCAGGTCCCTGGGGACCCAGGCTCTGTGCGCTATTCCTGTCCTGCTGGAGTAATGAGCGTGAAAATGCTCTACTTATTCCAATGCATCGCGGATGCACATTGCCCTGGTTTGCCACCAGGAATGCTGAGGCGTAAATGCTCTGCACATCCCTACCGGTGACTGCTGCATTTGACTTAATGTGTCAGTTGCAACCGTGGCTTGCTCCTCCCGAATCCTTTGTGATGCCCTCTTGCACGCTGTTTGCCCACGGTCCACACATACATTGTGATCTCTCTCCATGTCGCCATCCCACAACTTTCGCTGACCTGGCTTTTCTTCTTAAAACTCACTGGTATATCGATTTTAACAGTCCCATTGCTTCTAAGTAAGTAACCAGGACTACAACACCCTCAATGCATTAAGTTGTTAAATATCATCGCTCGCCTTTCTCCCCATAATACGTTTAAAGCACTTCTGATCTACCGTGCCCCTGGTCCCAGATGCACGTTTTTGGAGGCACTTGGTACTTTGGTAGAGGATGGACTTTGTGCCCACTCGTTCACCGTCATGGGGGATTTTAATTTCTATCTGGAGGATTTATCAGATCCAGACACTATGCAACTTACGGTATTTATGGCTGCAGGAGGATTGCAACAGAGGGTGGCAGGACCTTCGCATACTGCAGGGCACACTCTGGATAGCATTTTTACTAACAATCCTGACCTGGATATCGTAGATATTCAGCCACTCCCTTGGTCCGATCATGCGCCTATAATTTTTACACTTTCCTCTGGGTCCCAGACACAGTCAAGCTCCAAGCCAAGGGTTAAGATTGTGAGCCGGCCTTGGAAAAACATAGATAGGGTAGAAATCGGGGAGTACTTAAGGCTCAATGCCCCCTGTATCCCGTCAGATGTAAATAAAGCGGTCGACTCATACTCCAAGTGGGTTGAGAGGGCCTGCAATATTTTTGCGCCAGAAAAAGCTTTCACACCCAGAAGGGCGTTGCCCTCGGCGCCGTGGTTCTCGGAATCTCTGCAGACTGCCAAAATGGTTTGTAAGAAATTGGAGAGAAAATGGCGGAACGAGTACAGTCCAACTAATAAAGAAAGTTACAAAAGGAGCCTCTCTATTTATAAAAATCTAATAAATGAAGCCAAAAAAACTTACTTCACGGAGCTAATAGAGAGGGCTAGTTCTTCCTCTAGAGAGTTGTTTAAGACCATAACCAAACTTACGACTCCAGCGGCACCGATCTCAGCAACCAGTGCTGATATGTGTGAGACCTTGGCCACCTTTTTCCAGACCAAAGTGGCGGGGATCTTCTCCTCATTTGCCGAAGTTTATGGAGAGGGTGGAACTGCAGCACAAAGGGTGGATGCCGGGTCAGTTTGGCCGCAGGATAGATTAAGGGGCTGTAGCCCGTTACAATTGGAGGAGGTCACTGGTCTGTTGCTGGCTGCACGTTCGGAAGCCCCTAGTGATCCGTGTCCGGTGGCAGTCCTTAAAAACTGCCCAGAAGTAATTGCCACCACGTTGACCCCTCTGTTCAACGCTGTCATTGAGTCAGGTATTTATCCTAGGAGATGGAAAGTTGCTTCTATCCTACCTCTAATTAAAAAACCAAATCTAGATAAAAGTGACCCTACCAGCTATAGACCAATTTCGCGGCTCCCATTGCCTGCGAAATTATTTGAGAAGGCCATAAATAGGCAACTTAGCCTTTTCTTGGAGAGAACGAAGGCCCTGGATTCCACGCAATTCGGGTTTCGTGCTGGACATAGCACGGAACTGGCCCTGATTAAGGCGACGGAGGAGGTGAGAGAGGCGGTGGATCAGAGGGGTGAGGCAGTCCTGATTCTGCTGGACCTGTCGGCGGCATTCGACACGGTGCATCATGGTGTGTTGTTGGACCGGTTGGCCAAGTCTGGAGTGGAAGGCACGGCTGGGAGCCTCCTGAAGTCTTTTTTGGCCGATAGAACCCAAACCGTGGAGCTGGGTGCCGAGGTGTCCAAACCATTTGCCCTCCTGTGCGGGGTTCCGCAAGGGTCTTCCCTGAGCCCCACTCTTTTTAACATTTCCGTTAGTCCGTTGGGAGCCTTGATTAGATCCCATGGCCTCCAACTTACTTCGTACGCAGATGACATGCAAATCGTGCTATCGATACAAAGAGAGTCTAAAGTGGATATGACAACTAGGTGTCATGATTGTCTTAAAGATATCGCAAACTGGATGGCCGCAAATTGCCTCAAACTGAATGCCGGCAAGACTGAGGTCATGATATTTGGAAATAATCCAAATACCTGGTCGCCAGCCATGTGGTCCGAGACCCTAGGGAAGCAGCCAGTGCCTACCCCAAAAGCTAGGAATCTGGGTGTCATTATGGACCAGAAATTGGACTTTGGAGGTCAGGTCAGTGGAGTGGTTTCTTCATGCTTTCACATCATCAGGATACTAAGGAAGGTAAAAACATTCCTGCCCAAGGATGGTTTCCGGTTAGCAGTCTCAGCTTTGATCCTGTTGCGCCTCGACTACTGCAATAGTTTGTACCTTAATCTGAAAAAAAAAAACATCTGGACAGACTGCAGGTGGTTCAAAACGCGGCAGCGAGACTATTGACTGGTGCTCCTAAGTATGTTTTAGTTCGAGAAGGAATAAGGAAACTCCATTGGCTTCCAATTCACAGACGCTCTCAATTTAAGGCCATTTGGACGGTTTTCAAGGCCTTGAAAGGCACTGGCCCAGAGTTCATGAGGGATTGTTTTAGGTGGTATGTGCCAGGGAGGGCACTGCGCTCTGCTGAGAACAACCTTGTGGTTGTTCCCAGGATAAAAAAGGCTAGCTGGGGTGGAAAGATGTTTTCCTTTGGCGCGGCCTCCGCATGGAATTGCCTTCCAGCACATCTTAGGAGAGAGGAGGAACTTATGTCTTTTAGGAGGGGGCTGAAGACTTGGCTGTTCAGGGATTAGACCCTCGTTCTCCAGGGATGCTCAGCATGACAGCGCCAGGACACCCTCGGGTATTAGTGCGCTTTATAAGCTCCAAAATAAATAAATAAAGCCCAGAACTGGGATCAAGCTGTCTTGATGAAATGGAGCAAGGTGGCAGGCAACCTTAATGCACATGTTCAGTGACTCTGCAACCATGCATTCCCCGATCTCTTTCCTTTACTTGCACAAATCCTCACATTTTGTGGAAAATACTTACGACTTTATTAGGGTCTTCAACTATCAGAGGTATTTGTAAAGGCCACATCTGTACACAGCTCATTAATGCAATAACTGTCAAAGGTAGGAGACCAGGAAGTTACACACCAGAGCCCAGAGTCGGCTTGGCCCAAAAGGCAGTCAGTCAGTTCCCGAAGGTCTGGTTTGACACATGAGTATATGGGCTGTTTATGGGCCTGTTTTCTGGTTTGGTGGACTGGTTTACAATTGATTTCTCTGAAAACACAGCAGACATTGCCTTCAGATGCATGCAATCTCTCATACCTGCACAAATGCATGCAATCTCCCATAACTTGCAAAACCCATACAGTTTGTCTTTACAAGTTTAAAACTACCCTGATTTGCAAATGTGGCCACATTTCTAGCTATCTGATTTGCTAATAAAGTCAAATTTTAATTTGGTGCCCAGGCCTCTTTTCTGTCACAGCCCCACCCTGCTAGAGTAGCAATATTCAAGTCAGTGTTGTGCTATCGAACTATTGTAGACAAACTATGTGTCCTCATCTCAAGTAAGAGGTGGTGACCCAGGGTTTCATTCGAAGTTGTCCGGAGCGTTGTCCCTGGGTGCAGGGAGGGACTGCTCTGGGCAACTGCTCCAGGTGAAGCCACGGATGACTCTGAGAAGGAGTTATAACAGAATCAGAGCAAATAACCCTCCCCCAGCATTGCCGTGCCCTGCTGTGTCCTCACCAGACCCCCACTCGTAACACAGCCCACCTGCTAAAAGTAGGTGGCAAATGGCAGCAATAAAGGCAAGTGGTTAATTTGTAAATAAGTAAGTGTCAGGGCTCCTGTCAGGAGGCAGCTTGCACCAGCCACTTTCTCCTGTTAGCCCCGCCAGGCGCGCAACACCCATTGGACTCACAGGGCTTCAGCCCCCCCCGTCGTGTGTGGCAGCCCGGGATGAGACAGCTTCCCGGCGCACACACAGCCACACCCGAGCACTTCACAGGTCTTTAAAAGACCATTTGCATGTTAATGAGGCCTCGCTGTTGTTTCACCCCTTCTAAGAGCCCCTGCAGCTCCACTCTGCCTATGGCTTAAAAGATTCAGCCCCCCCCCGAAATTCTTTCTTAGCCCCCCCGAAATTTGGCTCTAGTTGCGCCTCTGAGCCCCGCCTAAAAGAGAACCAAGTACTAACCATGAAAGTGGGGAGAGGATGTAGCGCAATGGCCAGAACTGCCGATTTTGGAGCTGGGGAACCAGGTTTAAGTCTCGTTGTTAGCTCAACATCCTGTGATTCTGGGCAAATCCCTTGATCTCCCTGTGCCTACCATAAATGAATGTGTCCTTAACTGGTGTTCATGAAAAGCACAGTAAGTTTATGATTAAGTGCCGGTGATGAGCACCAGAAAGCAATGGCTCATATTAAGCACTGAATAAAGGGTCCGTTATTGGACCCCAAATTGGTAATGGCATGCTGAAAAGGAACGGGTATTCTTGGTCCACATACTGTTCCCCATTCTGGTCCTCCGGTATCTCATCAGCAAATGACGGGCTGCTCAAAATCAGGGTACCCAATCAAACATTTGTATTTCTGGTGCTTTTAGTGTAGCATGCAATGCCATCTTAAAGATTTTGGGGGCTCCAGGCAATAAATATTTTGAGGACCACTCTGCACAGAACAAATTTGAAATGTATTACCCATATTCTGCCAATTTAAAGCTGGGTGATGCCAAACTATACCAAGGTAAACTAAGTTATATGTCCTGCCTGGAACCCCAGAACTCCTTAAGATGACAATGGGTTGTGAGACTAGTCAGAGGTAGAGAGTGTAGTAATGTGTAAATGACACTATGATGTCATCAGTTCCAAAAGAATGTTAAGACTGAAGGAATGCTCAAGGGGCATTCAGTGGATGCACTGGGATAGATGTGGAAGCTGATTTACAAGCTCCATTAACGATATTACTAAACATCTTGGATTGTGTCTGGAAGACTCTTTACATTGGCGACGAGCGGGATTAAGACACACACATGAAGAGTGAAGATTTTTCACCAAAAGAGAGGTGCCATAGAAGTTTTAAAGCGATTACAGCTGATTGGTGGCAGTTTGAAGATTTCAGAACGATGTGTCTGGAAGACTCTTTACAGAGAGGGGCAGAGGTTGAGATTGAGAAATAGAATAGACAGTGGTCAAATAGAGAATATGTTCATTTTCCTAGTGCCCCCCCCCCCCTGGAAGGTGGGGGCCCAGGACAAATGCCCACTTTGCTCATTCCTTAAAATGTATTTGGTTGGTAGGCCACAATTAGCTGCAGGCCACTTTGCTTCCAAAAAAACTCTCTAGTTCTACTTCGTTTTCATTTTCAGAAATGTACAGATCCATTTCGGTAAATAAAAAAAAATGGTGTCCACATGATTTCCTAGGTGCGTGTATGTGTGGTGCTACATGCACGCATACCTCATGATGCATGTATTTGCCTACAAAATTACGCACCCATTAATGGCCAAATCATTGTGCTTTTAAAAAAATATTTTGTTTTTAACTTGTTAGTTACTGCACAGCTTTGGCAAGAAAAGATGTATGCTGTTGCTGGACTGCATCACTAAAAAGGCAGAAAATCGAGCCATATTGGCTTTACAATTGCTTGCTAAATCTGCATCTGTGCGAGGTCATAGGAAGTTCTCTCACAGACAACTCGAAAAAGAATGCAGTGGTCTGTTTGAAAGCACAATTAGCTATGAAATGGCACCAAAGGAGAGCTCAGTAATTGACGTCTAATGAGCATGAATGCACATTGGGTTCTAGCATCTGATGTGACTTGCTGGTCGCGAGCCAGCATACAATGAAACTGGCTAATAGCTCACTTTGCAGTGCTCAAAACATCAAAAGCTGCTGCATTCACTTCTATGTATAAACAAGTTAATAATATTATTAAATTAGTCATCAGCAGGAAATGTCCCAAATCACCAAAGTATGCTCGTCATGTTTCCACTGAATTATGTGCATCCTAGCCACAGTCTATGGGGCAAACAAATAAAGGCTTAAATCAAGCTGAAACTGTCAAATATTACAAAGGAAATTCACAAGCCCACAAGTGAATGGGCCGCTCTTATTGGTGATCTCTCCCTCTGGTGCAGCCTTGGCCTGTTACCTTTTCAGAAACTGATTCAATTATAGAAAATCTGTCCCAAATCTCCAGAACAGATTAAATTGAAAAATTCATTCTGGCTGGATTCACTGTATAAAATAAGATGAGGACCCTACTCTAGCATAGCAATTTTGAAATCGATTTTACACACTCGGGCTGTCTGCAGGGAATTACACCTTGAGGCAGAAAAACTGCACTTTACAGATGTAAATTTCCAAATAGTATGTGAAATCTAACGTACAACAGTTTGTGTAAAGATATATTAGTGCTTGCAACAATTGTGCGCAACTCAAATTTTGTAAGACTATCTAAATTTAAAGTCAAACACTTGCCTGTAGAAGTGTTCCGTGTTTTTCTTCACCCTGACTTAGCCCAATACTGTTCCTGTTGGGGGAACAGTTCCGGGTTGAATGAGTTAGGAGGCTCCGAGGTCCTTTCTTTATCGTCATCTGTGCAGAGCCACAGAGAAGCAGGACGTCTTCTCACTTCCACACAGGTCAGTCTCAAAATTGCCTGTATTTTCAAGTACTGCCATAATTTCCAGGTAATCTCCTCAATTGACTCTATATTACCTAGGATGCAAGGGTGCAGACCCATGGTTTTGTGGTACCAATCACCGTTTTTAGGTATATTCAAATGGATCAACTGAAGTGCACTGGGACTACAACTCCCAGAGTGCATTTGGTTGTTAAATGAAAACCCAGAAGCAGAGTACTGCATCCTTGATGAGACACTCGTCTGGTATCCTTAACTTCAGAGGCATACAGTGGTGACATCTCCGCGTTTCCACATAGGCTAGTGATTGTGCGTCCTTTCCTGCAGGTGTCTGCTGCATGCATGGTATCTGCTTTGTGCCCTTTTAGCAATCACGGATTTTTTTCTATTCTTCGAATTCAAAACAGCCTGCCACTCAAATGCCAAAGTGCAAAGCCTGTCTGTGACAGCAGGACAACCGGAGCTCATCCTTCAGTGGCGATGGTTGGCTTGAGGGTTTTTGTAGAGTATTCCCTCGGCCATCAAACTCTTCCATTGACAGATCGGTATTTCTCCTTTACTATCTGTCAAGATGTCTGCCTGGACCAAAGCAGCTCTCCAGCCATGAATGTCAATTAGAGCTAGCCACGGGATGCTGCTGCTGCCCCCGACTGCCCTTTGGTACACCTGACTCTGCCCTTGCTACCCTCGTTCTCAGGGATCATGTAAACAGCAGCAGGAGGAGAAAGCTAACAGGGCCTCCCAGAGACCTGCTGACTTTCCTTAGTGTCTATGCCTCGCCTACACTTATCCCCCAGCAGCAAGTTGAAGGAGGTCGAAGTCTAAAGGTGGGACAATGTGCCAACCATTTGAAGTCATTGCTGGTCAAAGGATGCAGCCCTGAGAATTTCCACTGGTTGAGATTAATTCAAGCATCCCACCCATCACTTTATTGTTTACTTACTCTGTACATCTGCTTAACTAAGGAACACAACCAGATGTTACTCCCTCCCCAGACACCTTCGTACAATTAACCTGAACCTCCTGCAATACCCTAAAACTCCTGCACCCCATATCTCTCTGGCACACCCAAGCCGTTGGAACAATTTATCCTTGCACACCCACAACTCCAGCAATCTCCTTTAATAAGAAAAATGAAAACTCACCTCTTCTAATCAAAACAATCCTCTTCAACTTTCTGCGCTCTGGCTAGCGCTTAGATGGAACTCGGTTATGCAGTGTGTTATACAATATTGCGTAAATAAATGCATTATAGGGTTACAATAACGCCACAGTATTTAAAGTCATTTGAATAAAAAATGTACACGAAAATTCAATATTCATTTTCGGCTTTTACTTTTGAAATATTTCACTAAAGTTCATCAAATTTTCAATGAATTCTTGGAATAGACATGGATTTAAACTATGTAATTTTGTGAACAGGTCAACAGTAATTAAGGATTTTATTGTTTAAAGAAGGTGTTTGAAGTCAGTTTTGAACATTATTCTAACATGGGCCTTTTATTGATCATTTGTAATACACATGTAAAAACTGGATGATTTGCACATCTAATCTACTGACTCACATGACATTAATAAATGTTGAATATTGTCTCATCCAATGGAGAAAAACACTTTAAGCATGTGCAAGATTTATCCGCGGCGTGGATTTGCACAGAAAGAACAAATTCATATTTATGAGTAATAAAAAGTTGAAGAGCGCAGCAGTTCACAAAGCCTTTGCAATGCAAGTTCTGCATGTTTGGTTAGTCAGTCAAACAGAAATGGGCACTGCATAAAAATGCTGACGAATAAGTGTGGAGTCATTTTAAGAAATGCACATTTGAACCAACGAACTACATGTGAACGTACAGTTGTGCAGTTGCACGTGAGAATATACATTAAGATCACTGAATGCACACTCACAGAAAAAAGCACTTTCGTCAGTATCATGTTTATAGGAACCAACTAAACATGCAGCAAGAAGCCAGATCATAAAAGAAGCCATATTAATTCTGAAAAACAATATTGCATGTGCCTGCCCTTTACTAAGCAAATAGTTCAGGAATGTACACTTTAGTTCAACAACACTTTACTGTGTGTACCTAACTCCAGTTAGTCACTCTCTCCCACCTAACATACAGTTTTCTACCGTAGTTAACGGCAAAATGGGCAAAAACTACAATACTTCAAAAATATATCTCAAATTAACGGAAGGCCCTCTATATGTCAAGTGCTCCTATAGGTTGTCTCATTGATACCTGCTTTATAACTCTCAGAAGAACTAATGCTGACATGCCCCTTGGGTTTTAAGTCTATGTCGTGCAGACTACATTGTATTGTAAGTGCATTTATATAGTGCTTACTACCCCTGACGAGGCGTCAAAGCGCTTTTTCGGCAAGTAGCAAGCTACTCTGGAACCCAAGAAGGATTAGTGTGGTATTAGTATAGTGAAATAGGAAAGTAATTTGAGTGGTGGCTAATAGTCAGTTATTTGTTTTGAGAAGGATAGTGGAGGGATAGAAGAGGGGGAAAGGGTTGCATTTATATAGTGCTGAAAACATAGGCAGAAGGCACAATATTGACCCGTATACACAAATGTGTACGCGTGTTTATCATGTGATGATCTATCAATCTAGAATGGTCATGACAATAATATTTATTTAACCCCTTCGGTGCTCATGACGGAACGGTTCCGTCATGAGCCACGGTTGAGCTGTGCTCATGACGGAACCGTTCCGTCATGACCACGCCCGCGCAAGATTCCGTCAGCACAGCGGCGGAATCTGCGCAGCATGGAAGGGGTTAACCCGAAGTCAGGATTCAGCATTTTATCTGATTTCGTTTCATTTACCTTATTTCGCCTACCCGACCTTAGCAAAGAATGGCCTTCCAGCACTAAGAAAATAAATCAAACCACTAGTCAAATTTGTGTTCTAATTTTATACAAGTTTTTGCTTGGAGAATAAAATCCTGTTCAGATTTTTTAAGAAATGTTATTGTTTTTGTCTATTTTCTTGAGCCAGTAGCCTACATTCTCTGTTTTACTCAAGTGTGATAACAACAGCTCCCAGTGCTGACTCCACCACTATGTTCAGACATTTGAAGCTGTCCAATGCATTGCTGGTTATCAGCCACCTTAATTGATTAAACAGCAGGATGTGGCCTAGGGTTGGTGTGATTCGTTTAAAAACAAACTGAGGCGTTTCTAGCTGCAAGTGGCCAAGGCATTGGCCAAGGGTCTCTGTGGGCGTGGCCTACCCAGGGCCAAACCTAAATCAGATTTGACTGGGACAGCGCTCTTAGCGCAAAGAAAATTTTGTTTTGTTGGGGGGGGGGGGCGTATCGGTGTGACAGCAAGAGGTGTGAGGAAGATGGAAGGAGTGCGCAGGTTGATGGGGTGCTAACAATTACGCTGAGGAACATTAAGGGCTGATTACAAAGTCTTTAATGTGACCCGATTGAGACCAAGTGGGATGGACGAGCTGCTGTTTGCGTGACATTAAGTCAGGCTTCTCCCTGCTGCGCCCCTCGGAATACTGGTGCCCCATGCCAACGCCCAGCACGCCCATGTACAAGGCTGGCCCTGGGCCTACCTGTCCAGATGTGAAATGCACCTGAATCCATTTGGCTGATGCTAAATAGAACCCACCTTGCTGCATGTGATAGACACAGTCCCTTATTTTGTCTTGACAGTGTGCCTTTAAACACATGGCTTCTTCCGTGTTGGCAGTAAGAAAACAGGGGAGGCGGGTCACCAACCAAGAACCATTTACCTTCTACACTCAGACCTAAATGAGGGGCAAACATATCACCAGCCACATATGTTAGTGAAATGTGACTCTTGACGAGATCTCACTGCATCCACAGCAGTGAAATGTGGCTGTTGGTGGGTGTTAATGTAAAAAGAAACACACACACCCTCCGCCATTACTTGAGATGCTTCTGGCATAGGCTGCTTTGGGACAAATTTGTACACACCTAACGTAGGCAATTTGATTTCTTTATGTACCATAGACTGAAATCACACTAGGCCTTGCCACTTTAATCAACAGGAGTTGGTCAATGGTGCTTATGTTATGGACCTTTCAAGAATGGTAAGTGAGGTAGGCCATGCGGAGCTCAAATTTAATGTGTGCAATAGACCCTTGCAGTTTCTTCTGGCTGTAAATCATTGAACCAACTCTTTTCAGCAGATGCTGCATCCAACCTTCTTGTCCATGTCACAATGCCCTGGACTATGTTCCAAACCCTTATTGCTTTTTAGTAGCCCATCACTGGCTCCATCCCACATCGTGTGACGTACCTTCAGCCACACACTCTTCTAAATAGCACTCTGGCTTCTAGTGCTGCTCTTCCATTTTTAGAAGGGCTTAGTGCCAGCATGAACCATATTGAAGAATAAATAACAGGACACTTATGTTAGTTTACTTGTTGCAGTGCATGATGTACATAGGTTAAGTTTGTTACACAAAGGAGATATTTAATACTCATTGAGTCGTGCACTCATTCTATCCTGAAGATGTCAACCTGTTTCGTTGCTTAAATTACGTACATAAGGTGACATGAGGCACCCTTCAATAGTAAGCACTAACCAGCTGAACTGCTGACAATTGAGCACAGACTTCTGTGAGTGACACACCTGAAATCACACAGGGCATCTGTCTGGTAAACCAGGCCAGTTTAATTTGTCATGTTTTGACTCTAAGAACGAGAGCTGTAATTCAATGTTGACATTTCGCAAGGCGTCTTCTCGGAGTGTATACACAACACATTTTGTTAACTAGCGTTCCTTTCGGGTTCCTGCGTTCTTTTTCTTTTCAAAGGTTTCAAGACATCCGTGTTTTACGGTATTTTTAACACAAAACACTGGCGTATCTTGTGAACTTAATACGGTTGAGCCCAGATAACTTTCTAGAGCCTGGACTACATATAAAACATAGAATAAAATACAATTCGCTTCTGCAGGGCAGATTCAAGTGCATGTCAACCGAGAATAAGTTTACTATTATTATCTGCAAGGATTATTATTATCCTACTTGAATACTTTCCAACATATTTTCTTATGACCTGGATAACAATACTGTGCAATCGTCTGTAAACTAATGAATCCCATCCCCCCTCAGCAGTGGACCAAGCACCCAAAATCCACGGTCTGTCCGGCCCTGTGGCCGTACAAAAGGGATTCATCTCCCCCCCTAGCCCCTACATCAGTGGACCTGACGCGCTGATTCACGGTCATTTATAGCCTGCTTGCGGTCGCATTGCCAGACAGAGATTGTCTCAGCTCCTTCTGTGAGCTAGTTTCTCACCGGCAAGATGGTGGTTGCTTTAGCATTCTAAATAGGGCATATGCGTACCCAGGCTCAGGTCTGAAGAGGCTGTAAATCAACTAGGCCGAAACGCATCGACTACAGAGGAAAGGAGCCCACCAGACAAGACTCAGGATTTGTTTGCAGATCATTCCTTCAAGTAATCAGTGACATTGAAGGGCTTATTTACAAGCCCAGTGTGCCGCCGAAATGTCACTTTTCTTGAAGCTCTGGCGGTGCACTGGGCTTACCCATATCTACGAGGCCACAGAAAGCCACCCTACCTATATATGGTGTAAGGCAACACAGCGCAAGTCACTGCTTTGCCTCACACTGCATGGGGGAGGCGTGCCATAGGCATTGCAGTGGGTGTTCCCACTTAACACCCATTTTTTTTTACACATTCCCAGATTTACAACATAGCGTAAACCTGGTAATACGTCTAAACCATTGGGTGTTTTTGTGTAGGGTGGTGTCTCTTCACACACACAACCCGATTTAAATGCAGGCACCCTTGCTCCATGGTGCAAGAGTGCCTGTGTTGGTACATGGCAGCCATTTGTGCTCCCACGCTGTGAAATAAGACAGGACTGCGCATTATCTCGGAGATACGGTGTATTCCTGCCCTTTTCTTTTGATGCAGGGCAGCACAAAAAGAAGCCTTGCGGTGCTTCCTGCTCCAAAATGTTGTAAATGAGGCCCTGAATATGTAACTGTTCGAGATGGTCTGTTGTCTCAGGCAGCCTACATATTGACGGGACAAATGCCTGAATAACGGGTTGACTGTCTTTATTACAACGTACTGCTTTGGCAAGGATTGTGCATTATTTCAGTTATATGTGAGTTTTTCGGTATTATTGTTTTGTTGTTTCTAGATAAATTAAAAAATGATTTATGTATCATCATGTGTAGTGTCATATATGACAAACAGCACAGCATTGGTTTCCGGTTCATTAAAAAAATGTGTTGTAATGTATTCAAGAATATATTAATAATCCTTGCCGATAACAATAATAAAGTTATTCTTTATTTTTTTTTTGCAGAGTTTTATATAGCGCGAACTTGACCCGAATCCAATCAGGTATCAGAACGCTTTACATAGCACCAGTTACGTTACATGAGGACACACATTCATTTTTTGTTAGGCACGGGGAGATTAAGTGATTTCCCCAGAATCACAGGATGTTCAGCATCCTTACCGAGACTCGAACCCAGATCCCCAGGTCCGAGGTCGAGCGCCCTGCAGGAAATGAAAGAGAGAGATTTGGTGTGGTTGAAAATCCAGTTGAAATCAGACAGAATTGCCATACCTGACTGCGAGCCCCTGCACCCAAGTGTTTGCTACAGATTACATTTATTTTGGGGTGTGTAACACCAGGTACATCCCCCTTTAAGCTACTCCCCTGACAGAAAAGACACATGATATTTATAAGGTTGAGCCAAAAACATTTAACCACAAGAAGAGAGCAGTGACTGGGGGACCTCAGCTGCCAGGTTGGCTTTCTTCAGTGTTTGATTTACGCAGGTTGTTGGTGCTGTGCATCTCTGGTTATGCCTTATACCCAAGGTTACCACATGATCCCAGGCCATAGCGAACTCTACCACATGACACCATGTCAGAAGCAGGGCTAGTGAAAGTATGTGATTGTGCGGCCACGGCGTTCTTCGCATGACTATAGATTTGGCACATTTGCCAAATAATCCACCGTCTGCTGCATATAATGCAGATTTTAGCAAGAAAAAAACTGTTCCTAGCTCAAAGGATGCAAAAATGCAGCAACACGTGTTGCTTCGCAGTGGAATGCCCTGTGCAGAGGTTGGCTGATCACTTTTCTGTTGCTTATTGTAAGTATATGGGTATCAAACTGGTAGTGACGATGTGAAACCAGTGCCCAGACAGTGTTAACAAGTGCAAAAATGACAAAAGAATGAAGTAATACTATCACAAAATGTGCCACATTATGCTGCATAATTTGCCTTTTCTTGACGTATAATTTACTCAACCCTGCCGCATAATGTGGCCCTCCTCTGCTGCATAATTCCTCCGTGGCCTTGGTCATAAGGAATGCTTATTGCTAATCCTGAGTATTACTACCACAACCTAACGCATTGTGGGCGTGGCTGTTTAACTTAATTTCAACTACATCAACTACACTCAGTGGCGGCTCCTCCGCTAAGGCGCAGGAGCGTCACCCCACTGCTTTTTAGCAGTGAAGTTAAGAAAAATAAATGATAATAACTTGTGTTATTTTATTTTTTACTGATGTCTGACAGCTTTGCAGGGCAGGGTGCTCGCACGACAGAAGCAGGGGAGTGGTGAACACACTGTAAGTGTGCATGAATGTTTGGCCAGCCATCTTGGGCTGGCCAAACATCCATGCGCACTTTGCATGTTCCCCACGCAGGCTGCAATACAGCTTGAGTGGAGAACATGCCTAAGCTACCAGTCAACAGCGCCTGAGCGCTGAACCACTACGATCAGACCAATCACAACGCTGCATTGCACCATTGTGATTGGCTGACTGGGAGCCTGGTTGTGCTGCCTGTTACGCCAGAGCGAGGGACTAGGAGAGATACAGCGAGGAAGCTGCAAGAAGGTAAGTTCTTTTTTTTTTTATTTACACCTGCTTCTCTTGCGTTTCACTCCTCCTGCCCCTGCCCCTCCTCTTGCGATTCGTGCTGGACGTCACTGACTACACTAACAGATTTGAAATCATTGATTTGTAAAAGGACCATCCAGAACTAGAACTGGAACTTCCAGGACTAGAACGTGGGGTCCATGGTGACATGGAGTCCTCTGCTAACCTTGAGCGTACCCAGGGGCTTTAAGTGGGATGAAATAAAGTGTGTGGTGGTCTCTCAAAGGGGTGCGACGTATGCAGTTAAGGATGTGGCTTAAACACGCACTGAATGCCTGTGATTCCCATAGCGTGCCACCTGACAGGTATTTTTGGTTCTTCTGCGAGTTTCCTGTTAAAGCATTCAAATGTATAAAACAATAACTGACATACACTTAATACCAACCAGGACTATTGGCTTTGTCAATGGTTGCTAGGTGTTTAAGATAAATGAGTAACAATGATTTTCTTGTAAACAATTAATATTGAAAACGTTTCAATTTTGAAATTGTGAGACTGCAAATTTAACATGACTGAGGCCTACTGAAGGGGCCTATAGTAGGTGTACTGGTCCTCAAGCATTTCTGTTATCTGTTATGCTCGCACTGTTTTAGACATGTGCCTTTTATAGGGGATACAAGATTCAGAGGCGTTTTAAGGCCTGGGCAAAGTGGGATCTAGCCCAGGGTCCCAGTCTTTCCGAGGGTAGAGGGAGCCCTGATAGAGCCAGCTCTGTACTGCAGAGAGTCTTGCCCTGATGGCTTTGAATAATTATTAAACACATTGTTTCAAATACTGTTTTCCTTTTATTTATTTTTTATGTGGGTGATGTGTGAGAGCCTAGTACAGATGTTTTGCTGAGAAATGTTGTGTTTATGTCTCATACAACATCCATACAAAAGGTTTTTTTTAGATCACAAAATTCCTATTCGTATGTCATAGAGATTATTCATATTAATATTAGTGAGCCTTCGCAATATTGAAAACACACCTCACTATCCCGAAATATTAGATGTAAACAAATTTAGAATGTGGACGAGTGTGCCTGTACACTGTCAATGACCTGGCCAAAGAGGGCGTAAAAAAGCTTAAACAGGATCAGAAATTCAAAGCTGTTCTGAAAGGGGACCCCCAAAATACGTTTGGCCCAGGGCCCCCAAATTTCTTAAAATGTCCCAGACAAGATTAAGTAAAACATGTGAAACAAACCAGAATTACATTTTTGACATGGATTACCTTAATGTTTTTTACATTCGTTGTTTGGGAATCAGTCTGCGCCCAATAGGAACCCACCCATTCAATGGGGCATATTATCAAGAAACGTCGTTAAAATTATCGCTGCTTTAGCGGCAGAAAACTGCCGCTAAAGCGGCGATAATGGGCTTGATAATATGCCCTTGAGAATTCCCATAGAAGCCCATGTTCTGGTGTCAACATGGGCTTCTATTGGAATTCTCTGCGGCATATTATCATGCCCATTATAGCCGCTTTAGTGGCAGTTTTCTGCCGCTAAAGCGGCGATAATTTTAAGGCCGTCCTTGATAATATTCCCCAATGTTTGTTGCTAATTACTACGGGGTCTGAGACACGGAGGGACCCGGCCCACTTGAAGCCCTGAACGTACTTTTATATTATCGATTATCTTGTTAACATATACTTTTAAGGATCAACAACAGGTTTTGGAACACTCTTAAAGTGAGGAAGAGCGATAAGAAGCGATTTGCCGAAAATCACACCATTAGTCAAGCAGACTCAGAGCCGGGACCGTAACGATAATTCCGTGCACCGAACACGAAGTATAAAGTGTAACTTCGTCTTGCATACCACATCGTTCTCGTCTTGCATACCACATCGTTCCGTGTACACATGGACGTGATTATCTGTTTAACGAATGATACGTAAGAAAACGCCCTGTTAACCAAGCGTAACGTCTGACATCAATTTTCTTCTGAGACGCTTGAGTCTATGTCTCGCGCCACCGCCTAAACTTTCTCACCACCTCTCCCCCTCCCATTCTTCCTGGTCCATAAATACCTGGGGAAGGACAATCTGTCTCTATTGACCCAATTTCCTCACGCTGCTTCTCTTTCGAGCGATTTACATCTCTCCACGTGCAGGGGGTAACAGAGCGCCAAAGTAAGACACCAGGAGGAGCCCACGTGCCCGAAACACCTCTCCTGTCGAGCACGCGCCCAGCTGTCTGCGTCAGCTCGTGCGCCAGTTTCAAACCCGCGAGGTAAAGCGGTACGATATCGGCGCACTAATTAAAAAGAATGGCTTTGTGCTGCTTTTCATCAACGACGCAACACCTGCACATTCTTTGTTCTGCAATCAACGAGAGGCGAGTCATTAATTTAATGGAACTGGAAATTGTGCAGTATTTTCTCAAGACCTATAATTCATTGCCCCTAGACATCTGAGAAAAAAGTGATAAACACATAATTCAATTGTTTTCTGCACGAGTAAAACAATTTAACTTCCTAGTTGTGTACACAATTATTCTAGAGTGTTTGTTGCTTCTGGGCACAGCGTGACATGCTTCCAGTGGCTTAGCAAGGTCAGGTGGTACCGGGTGCGGAAACTTTCTTGTCACCCCGGCTTGACAAAATGGCAAAAATATGAGTTTAAAACACATATCGCACAATAAATCACCAACCACCACTTACTTGTTAGCAAAAAAGGCCACTTTATTAAGACAGGTGCCAAATCATAATTTTCTGCAATGAAATAACTTTCCAAAGTTTGTCTTCATATCCCCCCAAAAACTACCCCCAATGTAAAAATCCCACCCCTAACCAGAATACTGACCCCTGTGTGCATTTTCCCCAACTTCTCATTTCCTGTTCACGTGACTGCTCCCCCCCTCCCCCGTTGGAGGATAGGCTAACCCGCTCAAGGCTGCCCACCCCCCCCAGCAAAAACCCCTCCTACCCAGGACACTATCAGGCCTGCAAACAAAAGAAAAAACCTATCTTATCGTGGCAAAAGAAAATAATATCGGCCTATCGCCAAACCCCAAGAAAAAAGGGGGGATAAAACAAAGGCTATGAAAAAGAGGGTGGGTGGGACAAAAAGTACAACCAGCCCCTCCTCCCCGCTCCCGAGGGCACAGTGATTTTCCCGCCCTTGCCTCCCGCTACTTAATACCTTCCCTCGCGCCGCGCGCCCTCCTAATTAAAGCCCCTGCCCTACACCTGGGTGGCCGCTCCATTGTGCGAAGCCACCCAGGGGGAGACCTGGCTCACGCTCTGCACCCCCTGGGTCCCCCCTCGCACAATAAATCACCAACCACCACTTTCTTGTTAGCAAAAAAGGCCACTTTATTAAGACAGGTGCCAAATCATAATTTTCTGCAATGAAATAACTTTCCAAAGTTTGTCTTCAAATCTCCCCAAAAACTACCCCCAATGTAAAAACCCCACCCCTAACCAGAATACTGACCCCTGTGTGCATTTTCCCCAACTTCTCATTTCCTGTTCACGTGACTGCTCCCCCCCTCCCCCGTTGGAGGATAGGCTAACCCGCTCAAGGCTGCCCACCCCCCCAGCAAAAACCCGCCACCCAGGAAAACCAACAGAGTTTTCCTGCCCCACCCTGCCCCACCCAGAAAATTCCCGGTAGTGCAACCGTTCCTGTCAAATTTGCGCAATCAAATCCCTTAACTCCAGAAGGTAATATGCTTGCCCCATTGTAGATAAATGTACCCCATCCTCACGAAACAGATACCCTTCCATGCATTTTATGTTGGAGTGAGCGAGGACCCGCACCCCATGACCCTCACAGAAAAGTCTCATAGTACGGTTAACCTTCCGTCTCGCTTTTTCCATAGCTGCATGATGACGTGCTCCTCTCCAGTGCAACCTCGTAATGAACTCTGTCCAGATCAACTGGGTGCTCTCCCAGGTAGCCTGGAGGACCTCCAGATCATGTTTCATCAACTTTATTAGCGTCAGCCCTGATAAGTCAACCAGGTCATTCTCTCCCAAATGAATAATTAGCAAATTCGGCGGTCCCCTTCCAGAACACATCGTGGCCAGCACCGGAAACAAACCCTCCCAACGCATTCCCCCTTTGCCTTTCCATACCACCTCATGGCTAGCACTGCGCAGTCCAAGGGAACGCCCACACATCTGTTGTTCAGCATAGACTGCAGCCCATTTAACGAAGGAGTGTCCTACTATCCATGTTGATTTTTTCGAACTTACGGGACTCAGCGCCGTACCTAGATAGAAAACAAATGATTAACCAAAGAAACGAGGATCTATGCAGACACTTTCCTAACATATTTCTCACAACACTTGGACTTCCATCTCCCAATACGGCGTATGTCTGCCCAGGACCACCCCAACCTGGCCGCCTCTGTGGCTGCCCCGATACGAAAAGAGTGTGTTCCAAAACAGAAAGGGTTTTCCCCCAAAATAATGAGTACCTTCCTCATCACCGCCAGCAACTGGGCCACGGAAATAGGTTGCCCCGAGGCGTGGCAAAATATGAGTCCCAGAGCAAAACCACTAGAAGCCTTGAAACTTTCCCATTCCCCTACAGGACAGCAGAAACCATCCTCACTTCTGTTTAAGAAAACCCATTTACCCCTGCCCAGCTGATCCGTCTTCGAAATTCTCAACCAAAGGCTCAACCTGTGCCCCTCGAGAAATACTTCATCACTGCGGATACCTGGCCTATGTCGCAGCCCAAGCAGTTCCGAAGCCCTGAAAGCCCCAAAAAACAACCATAGGAAACATAATCTAAACATCCTGCACTCAGACTCATCATAACATACCAAAGGTAGCTGCAGCAGCATTCTTCTCAGCAAATCATAAGTCACCGCCCAGCGTAACTGTTTCATCCCTGCCTGCACCCTGCTTAAACCCTTGAGGACCCTCTTCACCAAAACCCCCTGTACCAGATCCCTCCCCCACCACAACTGCCCGTAAAAGGAAATCCCTGCCAACTTGCCAGAAATAGTAGTATGTGTGAGACCTTTGTCAATCAAGTGTAACACAAAACCTAGTACCAAATGAGCATCGGTCAAACTCCCCCTATTCTCGGCACACAGTTTACCATAGCTCAAGAACTCTCTCCACGCTTGCTGATAGCTCCGTCTTGTAGAAGCCGCTATGGAGTTCTCCACGAAAGCGACAAGTCTCAATCCCCCCACTCCCAGACACACTGCGGGATTGGAGTCTTGGTGTGTTCCGCCCCAGGGGCCAGCCTGCGAAATCTCGCCCACTGTAAACGAGACAGAGAGTCAGCTATACTGTTATGCACTCCCAGGATATGCCGCGCCTTAAAAACAACATTGAGCTGTAAACATTTTAGCATAAAAGCGCGCAGTATGCGTAAGACTCTCAAATCCCTGGCTTTCTGTTTGTTAATCAACTGTACCACCGTTAAATTGTCAACGTGGAAAAGTACTGAACGATTCTGAAACTCATCGCCCCAAACATACAGGGCAACCAAAAGTGGAAAAAACTCTAGAAAAGCGATACTGCGACCTTGCAACAGCCAATGACGTGGCCAACTCTCCGCGCACCAACGGCCTTCCCAAAAGACGCCAAAGCCGTGCGCACCAGATGCATCCGAGTAGATCTGCACTTGCCAAATCATGTCTTCATCCGCAAAAAACAAAGACACACCATTAAAATCTGCTAGAAAAGTCAACCATATAGCCAAATCAGCCCGTGTAGCCGCTGAAATACGCACTCTGTGGTGAGGAAGAAAAGCCCCAGACATGGCCATTCCCAATCTCCTGCAAAACGTTCTCCCAGCACGGACCACCCTGCATGCAAAGTTAAGATAGCCCAAAAGCTTCTGCACCTTCCTGAGCTCCAACTTGCGCTCTTCAATCACAGATGACAAAAATGCAGTGATTTCCTGAACTTTCACTGCTGGCAACCTCGCTACCATAGCAACGGTGTCTATTTCAATACCCAAAAACACCATCGTCGTACTCGGACCCTCTGTCTTATCCGGGGCCAATGGCACTCCCAGCTCTTGTGCCAATTTCTGAAAAGACAGCAACGCCTCCTGGCACTGACCTGTGCCCTGAACGCCAATGAAAAGAAAATCATCCAAATAATGACAAATGAGGGCATGACCAGTAGCCTGAGTGAAACGCCACTGCAAGAACGTGCTGAACAGTTCAAAGAGGGCACAAGAGATAGAGCATCCCATAGGAAGCATCCGATCTACATAAAACACCCCCTGCATCTGCATTCCCAAAAGTTCAAAGTCAGAAGGATGGATGGGTAACAGCCTAAAAGCAGATTGGATATCACTCTTGGCCAATTGAGCCTCCCTCCCTGCCGATCTAACCAAACGCAGGGCATCATCCACGGAAGCGTAGGACACACATGCATCGTCGGGCGATATGAAATCATTAATGGAGGAGCCCACAGGCCATGACAGGTGGTGTATCAGCCGAAACTCCCCTACTTTCTTCTTGGGGACCACCCCCAGTGGAGAGACAATCAAATTGGGCATAGGACAGCTGAAAAAAGGACCAGCAACTCTTCCTGCCTCCACTTCATCCTGCAACTTCAGCTGAACCACCTGTGGCAACTCCTTAGCGGACTTCAAATTATCTGACCACCTACTCTGTCTCGGCCCCTGGTAACCTATTTTGAAACCGTCCTTGAAACCCCAAAAAAGTCTGCTGGCAGCCTCAACATCCGGATACTCCTGCAACCATTGCCCCAAAATCTCCAACTTAACCGGGGTAGGACCCCTTTCCTGCAAACTGGAAAGCATTGCCTCTTCCCCTCTGCCCCCTGCCCATGTCACCGAACCGCTGGCCAGCGAAGCATTGTGTGAGGGGATGTCTTCCGCCACACTGGGAACACTCATGCTTATATCTGCAAAACTGCCTATTGCAGAAACCCCTGTTGAAATTCCAACAGGCTCCAAAAATAGGGGACTGACCTCTGCCCCCAAACCCCGCCCCAGGCTGGGCGGGACGAGCGGGAAAGGGCCGATAAGATATAGGTAAACCACTAGCCGTGTGCGTAGTAGCAGGCGGCTGAGAAGACGCCATCCATTGTAGCCACAGCTCGGAATCCACATCGCCCCAAGGTCTGTCCTGAGACACACTCAGACGAGCTCTAAACTCCTCATCATATGACAGCCATGCGAAACCCCCAAAGTAACTCTGAGCCTTCCGAATAATATCCATGTATTTGAAAATCACTACCGCCCTATCTGGATATTTTTCACAATATACGCTGGCATATATCAGGAACGCAGAAGACCAGTTCTCAATAGTCTTAGGTACCCTAGGACGCCTCGCCAGCTCCCACTCTTCCTCCTTGGAGCCCTCCTTTGCCTGAATATCACGGTGCAACAATTTGAAAACATCCACAAACTCATGACGCCAAATCCTGCTTTTTGTCTTTTCTGATAGATGCGAGCCCAACGGCATAGCAATCCCCATGTAAGGCAACTTTTTGTGTATATTTTTGTCTTCCTCCACTGCCTCCGGGGCCCCCTTACCCTGATCCGCAAGAGGCTGTGACCCAGGGACGGGGGCAACCCCCCCCCCTCATCCCCTGAAGAACCTTGCTGCTCAGAAGATGCCTTGTCCCCCAAAGTATCCCCCCCAATGCCAATAGACCTGGTTGCTTTTGGCGGTTGACCCCCTTGCTGCCAAACCGACCACCACCCCGTCGTACCTGTAGACAATGGAGCTGGTCGAGGGTTGCTGCTTGGCCGGTCCACTTGCTTGCGACTGGTAGCTGCCAGAGCCTGTTCCTTTGCATTGTCCGCACTAGACGTCTGCAAAAAACTAAGCACATGTGGTTGCCCCAAACAACCCCTCTGACCCCTCACAGCTTTCCCCACTCTTTTCCCCACGTCACCATCCCCGTCTCTCAATTCGCCATCCTCCAATTCATCACTGTCCACCTCCATACTCCCCAAAGCACCCAAAACACCAGAAGGTGCCCCACTGTCCCCCATCTTGTCCAAGAAACCCCCACTTCCAGAACCCAAATGCCACTGTGCATCCGTGCTAGCGGAGGGGTGACCTAACTGGGAAAGGAAATCCGCTCCAGATCGCCCTCCCGCAGTAGGCCCCCCAGACAGAGCCGCAGTGTGCTCCATCCGCCTAGAGCGCTGGCCGGCCGCAAACGGCGTGGCTAAAACCGGCATATCTTGCTGGAAGCCGCTCAAACCCTGTTGTTCCTTCTCGCCCACCGCAAACCCTCCATCCCCCAAAAACCCACTCCTGCCAGAAGTCATATCCGTATTAAATAGCACAGGCAATGCTGGTGCTGGGCTCAACAGAAAAGTCTGCCCATTAACCTGCACCAACTGAGGGTTGCTCTGCCACCCCAACCCCTCAGGCCCTGAAAGTGGGGGGGTAGCTTGCTCCTGAGCCGTCCCGGGGGACTCCAGCCCATCATAACTCCGTGCCCGCCTTCCTCTCGTAGGACGCAGAGACTGTACGCCGGCCCTGCCCCCAGCGCTCCTCCCACGAAGCCCGGCCGATGCAAGGGACCGCCCCCGCCTTCCCCGCACTGTAGCGCGCCTCCCGGCCACAGCAAAGCGGGCGGGCGCACGTACCTGCATCACGGTGGACACCTCGTCGGAAGGGCCGGCCTGCGCCTCCTCACCCTCAAAACGGGCCGGTTCCAGTCCCACCTCCGGACCCAGCGGGACCTCCTCAACTGCTGCGGGCCCCGGGGATAAGCAGGCCGCCACCGCCTTCGCGACCCCACTGCTGGCCTTCCGCGGTGCACGATTGAGGCCCACCCATGCCTGTCCAGCAACGCCAGGCTTTAGGAGGTCGCTTCTGCCTGCTTCGCAGAGCACCCGGACCGCCTCCCGCACTGCCTCCTGTGACGACATACTTCCGACGCAGACCTACGGTATACCAAGAAGGACAAAAAGTACAACCAGCCCCTCCTCCCCGCTCCCGAGGGCACAGTGATTTTCCCGCCCTTGCCTCCCGCTACTTAATACCTTCCCTCGCGCCGCGCGCCCTCCTAATTAAAGCCCCTGCCCTACACCTGGGTGGCCGCTCCATTGTGCGAAGCCACCCAGGGGGAGACCTGGCTCACGCCCTGCACCCCCTGGGTCCCCCCTTTTTGTCACCCCCCTCAGTCTTGACATTCAGGGCGGCCCGCACCCCCCTTCCTACGCCACTGCATGCTTCAGATACAGCGGATGGCTGCAAGCATATCCCAGCAGCTGTGGTGAGAGTACAAACCCCAATGCACCGCCTTTGGTGTATATGAAGTGGCCAATAAATATCTCATTGATGGTTTGTTGTTCGTCGCGATGGTGAGTTGTTGTAGTTTAGGACGAGTCTCTTGTATGTCATAATTCTGGGATATTGTGGCCACAAGCAGAGTCACCTGTATTCATGATTGTGGGGTGTTGTATCCCAATGCACAGTCTCTTTATTTCATGACTTAGGGGTGTTTTAGCCTCAGGTGAGCCTCTTCTATGTCATGATTGGGGGGTGTTGTAGCCTCAGGCGAGCCTCTTGTGTCATGATTGTGGGGTATTGTAGCATTCGGTGAGTCTCTGGTATATTATGTTAGTGGGGCATTGAAACTTAAGGCAGAGTGTCTTTGTGCGTTGTTGTAGCTTCTGGAAAGCCTCTTGTATGTCATAATTGTGGGGATTTGTAGCTCCGGCGATCCTCTTGTATGTCATGATTGTGGGGTGTTGTAGCCCCAGGCGAGCCAGCTGAATGTTGTAATCGTGGGGTTTTGCAGCCGCAGGCACAGTCTCTTTATTTCAAGACTTTGGGATGTTGTGGCCTCCGGCGAGCCTCATGTATGTCGTGATTGTGGTGTGTTGTAGTCTCAGGCAGAGCCTCTTTATCTCAGAACTTTTGGTGTTGTATCCTCAGGTGAGCCTCTTGTATGTCATGATTGTGGGTTTACTGTAGTCTCTGGTGAGCCTCTTGTATGTAATGAATGTGGGTTGCTGTGGCCTCTGGTGAACCTCTTGTATGTCATGATTGTGGGTTGTTGTAGCCTCTGGTGAGCGTCTTGTATGTCATGATTGGGGGTTGTTGTATCCCCAGGTGAGCCACTTGAATGTCATGATTGGGGGTTGCTGTAGCCTCTGGTGACTGAGTCTCTTGTATGTCATGATTGTGGGTTGTTGTAGCCTCTGGTGAGTGTCTTGTATGTCATGATTGTGGGTTGTTGTATCCTCAGGTGAGCCTCTTGTATGTCATGATTGTGGATTGCTGTAGCCTCTGGTGAGCCTCTTGTCTGTCATGATTGTGAGGTGCTGTTGCCCCTCGTGAACCTTTTGCCATGATTGTGGGGTGTTGTAGCCTCAGGCGAGCCTCTTGCATGTCGTAATCGTGGTGTGTTGCAGCCGCAGGCACAGTCTCTTTATTTCATGACTTTGGGGTGTTGTGGCCTCCGGCGAGCCTCATGTATGTCATGATTATGGCGTGTTGTAGCCTCAGGCAGAGCCTCTTTATTTCAGGATATTGGGAGTTGTATCCTTAGGTGATCCTCTTGTATGTCATGATTGTGGGTTGTTGTAGCCTCTGGTGAGCGTCTTGTATGTCATGATTGGGGGTTGTTGTATCCTCAGGTGAGCCGCTTGTATGTCATGATTGGGGGTTGCTGTAGCCTCTGGTGTGCCTCTTGTATGTCATGATTGTGGGTTGTTGTAGCCTCTTTTGAGTGTCTTGTATGTCATAATTGGGGGTTGTTGTAGCCTCTGGTGAGCGTCTTGTATGTCATGATTGTGGGTTGCTGTAGTCTCTGGTGAGCCTCTTGTATGTCATGATTGTGGGTTGTTGTAGCCTCTGGCGAGCGTCTTGTATGTCATGATTGGGGATTGTATCCTCAGGTGTGCCTCTTGTATGTCACGATTGTGGGTTGTTGTAGCCTCTTTTGAGTGTCTTGTATGTCATAATTGGGGGTTGTTGTAGCCTCTGATGAGCGTCTTGTATGTCATGATTGTGGGTTGTTGTAGCCTCTGGTGAGCGTCTTGTATGTCATGATTGTGGGTTGTATCCTCAGGTGAGCCTCTTGTATGTCATGATTGTGGGTTGTTGTAGCCTCTTTTGAGTGTCTTGTATGTCATGATTGGGGGTTGTTGTAGCCTCTGGTGAGCGTCTTGTATGTCATGATTGTGGGTTGCTGTAGCCTCTGGTGAGCCTCTTGTATGTCATGATTGTGGGTTGCTTTAGCCTCTGGTGAGCCTCTTGTATGTCATGATTGTGGGGTTTTTGAATCCTCAGAATATCCTCTTGTCTGTCATGATTGAGAGGTGCTGTTGCCCCTGGTGAAACTTTTGCCATGATTGTGGGGTGTTGCAGCCTCTGGTGAGCCTCTGTCATGTCATAATTGTGGGGTGTTGTAGCTTCAAGGCAGAGTGTCTTTATTTCATTATTTTGGGTTGTTGTATCGTCAGGCGAGTCTCTTGTGTGTCTTGATTGTTGGGTGTTGCAGCCTCCCTTGACCCTCTACTAGAGTATGATTGTGGGGCATTTACATTTAAGGCAGAGTTTCTTTATGTCATCATTGTGGGGTGTTGTAGTCTCAAACCTAGGTGGAGTCTCTTTATGTTATTGTTGGGTGCTATAGCCTTAAGCGAGTCTCTTCAATGACATGGTTGTGGAGTGTTGCTGCTTCAGGGGAGCCTTTGGTATGCCATGATTGTGGGTTATTGTAGCGTTCATTGAGCGTTTGGTATAATATGATTGTGGGGCAATGAAACTTAAGGCAGAGCCTCTTTATGCTATAAATGTGGGTGTTGTAACCTCAGGTGAGCCTCTTGTATGTCATGATTGTGGGGTATTGTAGTGTTCATTGAGCGTTTGGTATAATAGGATTGTGGGGCATTGAAACTTAAGGCAGAGTCTCTTTATGCTATAAATGTGGGTGATGTAGCCTCAGGTGGAGTCTCTTTATGTTATTGTCGGGTGTTCCGGCCTTAGGCGAGGCTCTTTTATGTGATTATTGTAGGGCATTGTAGCTTCAGGGAGGGCTTTGGTATGTCATGCTTGTGGTGTTTTGTAGCCTCAGGTGAGGCGCTGGTTTGTCACAATAGTGGGGTGTTGTAGCTTCAGGGGGCCTTTGGTATGTCATGATTGTGGGGTGTTGTATCCTCAGGTGACACCTCCCGTATGTCACAATTGTAGGGTGTTGTAGTCTCTGGCAGAGTCTTTTTATTTCACAACTTTGGGATTTTGGGTGTGGTAGCCTCTGGCGAACATCTTTTATGTCATAGTGCTTGGATGTTTTAGCCATTTGTAGTGCCTCTTGACTGTCATGATCGTGTGATTTTCTAGCTTCTGGAAGAGTCCCGTTGTGTGCATGAGTGTGGAGTATGGTAGCCTCACATGGAGTGTGTGGCGCTTTATAATTGTGGAGTGATATAGCCTCAGGGGAAACATCCATTACAACGCAGTCATTTCATTACTTCGCACTGCTTTTACAACGCAACTGTTGCAACCCAACTGCCTTTCCATCGCATACCATTGCAACCCATGTCACTACAGCACATGTCACTACAACGCCTACCATTACAACGCATTATAAGGTAAGTAATGAAGATATTTTTGTTTTAGGGTGAGTATGGGTTTTGGGGTGGATGGAATAGTATTTTTGACCCCTACACTATCCAACACTTTCCCTACTGTTGCACTCACTGGAGTGGGAATAGTAATTTTTACCCCTACACTATCCAAAACTTACCCAACTGTTGCCCTAAAAGTATCATGCGCTGTAATGGTATGCGTTGTAATGGTATGCGTTGTAATGGAATGTGTTGTAATGGTAGTTTTTATAAATGCACTGTATTGGCATGCGTTGTAAAATCATGCGATGTAATGGTAGTTGCGATGTAAAAACCACGTTGTAAAAGCATGCATTGTAACGTCATATATTCAGCCTCAGGCGTGTCTCCTGAATGTTATGATTGTGGGGTGTTGTAGCCTCAGTGGGGTCTCTGTATTATTATTGTCTGGTGTCGTAGCCTCCGGCTAGTCTCTTGTATGTCATGGTTGTGACATGGAGTCATTTGATTACTTCAAACTTTGTTCCTCTGTCAGCCATGTCTTCTATGAGGAACTGCTATATTTTCTATACAAAAGGGATTCCATACTATGCTATGCTTAATGCTTTTAACCTCATCAAAGAAAGCATTGCTTACTGTTGTCCTTATAAGTGAGATGAGCTCCCTGAATTGATAGTTCTGTTTCATTTTGTATTAAATAATTCAAAGGGGAAAGTTACCTTTAAGTAGAATGTACGATGTTCTTTATACAATTAGAATATAGGACATCTTTTCATTATTCATTCATAGTATCCTACTGATGGCAGAGGGGTGTGCAGAATCTATCCTTGCCTAATGCTGTGGATACCCTTACACTAGCCATATGATGCTTCAAGAGAGGGAGAAAGTCTGAAAAGATACATACAATACACATGTTATGTTATAAGTCTTTTTGGCTTGTGCCTGAAACCGTGAATACTGAGGTGAACTCATGAGCAGTGGGACGCTGCCAAACTTGCTCAAACCGACAATATTATCTAGAGCAGTGGTCCCCAAACTTTTTAGAACCGAGACCCACTTTTTAGAATGATAAACTTTTGCGAACCACCTACCTTTAATGGACATGAGGGGGGGGGGATTTTTAGGTCAAAGCCTAGCAGACAGCGCTGCTGCCTGGTTTGCTAAAGGAATCTTGAGGACATTCAAAAAGCTTCCCTGAGAATGCATTACTCCTGTTGCTTACCATTGGCTTTGTGGTTTGTAACTCAGATTTTCTCACTTTCTGTTTGCTGGATTTATTAGTTTTAGGATGTCCTGTGTGAGTTTGTCCCTCCTAAATAGTAAAGCCTTTTCACACCCCCTCTCCTTATATTCTTCCACGATTGCTCCTTCCTGCAAACAGGCATGTAAATCTTGTTCCTATCTTGTCTTATTTGCAGTGCATTCAAAGACAGAGGTCAAATGTCAGGTTCTGTCTTCTGAGGGAGCTTGGTGTTTATTTTACTTTCTCTGACTTCAAAGTGAGAGGATTTATGTGACAATCTTGCTGGATACTCGGGGTAGGAAAGGTTATTTTCCTAACACATGATAACATTGTAATAAACTGTGCACGTATTTCCGAAAATAACAGAATTAGGAAAGCACAAGTGAAGCATATTTTTTGTTATGTCTCAAGTGTGTTGGAAGCAAATACTTGAATGTGATCAAAACAAATCAATACACTAAGTGATGCCATTTCCACACATTATCATTTGTGTGATGTATAATTTTATTCGTAAAACTGTATGTCTGTGCAAATGTAGTGGTCTTTTCAATTGAAAATGTGCTGTTTGTAATGGCAGTGTGCAGTCACTCCATCCATATTCCACTCTACATCTCACCACTATACTCTGCACCACATTATGCCACAGTACTCTACTCTGCACCACTCCACTTTACAGCACACCACGCCACTGCGCCATGGCACTCTACTTCACTCTGCACCACTCCACTAAACCCCACTGCTCTCTATGACACTTCACTCTACGCCCATCTACTCTACTCTGAACCTCTCTACACTATGCCAATGCACTCTTTACCAGTCTACTCTCCACCACTGCACTCTATGCCCCTGCACTCTACACCACTCCAGTCTAGGCCACTCCACTTCATTCTGCACGACTCCACTCTACGCCATTCCACACCACTCCTCAACACTGCACGCCACACCTCTGCACTCTATGCCAATACAATGCACTCTATACTGTACCTCTCCGCTCTATGCCCCTGCACTCCACACCAATCCACTTTATGCCACTCTTATCTGCTTTGCACCAGTACAGTTTATAGCACTGCACTCTACACCACTTTTTTCTATGTCATTACACTCTACGTCACTCTGTCAGTGTACTCTACCCTGCACCACTCCACTTTGTCACTTCAATCTACTCTGAAGCAATCTACTCTACATCACTGCACTCTTCACCACTATACTCCACTCTGCGCCACTCCACTGTAAGTCACTGCAGTCTACTTCACGCTACTATATGTCACTGCATTCTGCACTACTGCTCTCTATGCCACTGCACGCTTTGCCAGTCTACACCACTGCACTATACTACACTGTACTCTGCAACCCTTTACTGTATGCCACTGAACTCTACGCCACTTTACTCTGCACTACTTCACTCTGTGCCAATGCACCCTACGGCACTCTACTCTGCACCACTGCACTCTATGCCACTGCTCTCTGCATCACTCTATGACACTGCACTCTCTGCCACTCTTCTGTGCACCAGTGCACTATATGGCATTGTACTCTACACCACTGCACTCTATGCCACTCTACTCTTCACCACTCCACTCTGCACCACTGCACTCTCTATGTTACTGAACTCCATAGTGCACCACTCTATTCCACGTCACTGCGTTCTATAACACTATATTGTATGCTGCTGAATTCTATGCCACAGCACTCTACGCCGCTTTGCTCTGCAACACTCTATGACAATGTACTCTACACCAGTCCTCTCTACTCTACTCTACGGAACGCCGTGCTGCTTCATCCCACTCTACCCAACTGCACTCAATACCACTGCACTCTACTCTGCATCACTGTACTCAGTGCTACTGAACTCTATGCCACTCTACTCAACACCACTCTACTCTACCCCACTGCACTCTATGCCAATGCACGCTGCACCTCTCTACACCACTGCACTCTATGACACCACCCTGCAACACTGCACTCTACGCCACTATCCTTTGCATTACAGCATTCTATGCCAATACACTTTATGCCACTGCTCTCTACAGCACTCCATGCTGTGCCACTGCACTCTACAGTACTACTGCTCTGCACCACTCTACTCTGCATCACTCTATGCCACTGCACTCTATGCCACTAAACTCTGCACTCTACACCACTGTACTCTATGCCACTCTGCTCTATGGCACTCTACTCTACTATGCAGCACTCTAATGTATGCCGCTGCTTTCTTTGCCACTGCACTCTATGCCACTATACTCTGCAATGCTTTCTTTACCAGTCCACTCTAAACTACGCCACTCCATTGTACGCCACTCTAATACATGCCACTCTCTGCCACTCCACTCTATGACACTCCACACCACTCTGCTCTACGGCACTAACTTTTAGTCATGCTGAACAGCAGCCACACTGGTGTATAACATGGCTAAAACACATTAGCAAAGCTAATAGCTCTAGCATAAGCGAGACCTATTAGCTTTGTCAATGCTTGTTTAATGTCACTTATGAATCATGTGGTAACGCATTATTTAAGACAGCACAATTTCCTTGTTGAAATGCCCACTAACTTTGCACAGGTATACAGTTTTACTGACAAAACTATATGATGTACAAATGATTATGTGTGGAAACCATGAATATTTATCATCTGTGCATCACCAAGCAAAAATTCTTGATTTGTTTTGATCCTATTAAAATCTCTGTTTCCAGCACACTTCAGAATTATATTGTGTGTTGCAAAAAACGACATCTGATCCTGCAGCCTTTCCTTTCATGCTTCCTGTACTCCATCAAGATGGTCACATAATTCACTTTAATAACACCTCTCACTTTGCAGTCGGAGAAAGAAATGTAAACTCCAATCCTATGTTAAAAGAATTAGCAGCAATTTTCAGAAGCCATAGCCTGACATTTTCACCTTTGTCTTTGACGCACTAGCAAATGTGACATATAAACAGACTTTAAACTTTAAAGGCATCTTTATTTATTGCTTGAACTTTTCCTGACCCACCAAAAGTGGCTGGCAACCCCACAGTTTGGGAAACACTGATGTAGAGCTCAATCTAAAAATCTAAAGCATATACATGTATGGACAACTGGGCCGGCTGAGGTCTTGAAGTGTCATTGGATACAGGCAGCCAAAAGAAGCTGCAGCAACTCTCCCAGAGTGCCTAGAGGCCCATCTGAGACCCGACACTAAAGAGACAGTTGAGAGTGAGGACAGCAGTGACCAAGTGCAGATAGTCATACCACGATGAGTAGAGGATTTACCTGACGAACCCACTCAACAAGACACCTTTTCTTTCAGTGTTACTCCTTTCCACGCAGCATCACAGATACACCCTAGTGTATATTCGGCATTGTGGGAGCATGGACGCATCACCTGCTGGGGTCCTAGATTATAGGAGATCAGGGCGGCTTTAGGGCAGTGCGACCGATGCTGCGGCACTGGGTGTTCACCTGAGGGGGGTGCTGTGTTTAGCAATACCGTATGATTTGAGAGATGAGGGACACTTTTGCCCGGTGTTAGTGAGAGAATCTAAGGAGGCGGTCATGAGGCATGGGGGCGTAAATTGATTGTTGCACCAGGCACCACCAGCGCTGAAGCAGGCCCTGAAGGAAAGTATATACGGATTACAGCAACGGGTCCCATCACCGTACCAGGCAGGGCTCCGCAGTGGTCCAGAAACATGTTGAAATCAGCGAGGTTGGGGTATAGGGCTTAATAGCCCGGTGCCATCTGCTCCAACACCAGTGCCGCCTGGTGCGTAATCCAAATACTTGTGTCCTGCAGGAGGTTCTTATTCAAAAAGTTATTCCAAAAAGATCATTAACTCCTTGATGATCACACATTGTCCAACTTATAAAGATGTGTCGTACTCCAAAATATAATTAAAAATGTCTTTATTGATGCTTCTTTTCACAATGTCACAACCTGCCAAAACTTGTTTTGGGGTAACCCTGTTTGTCAAGGCTCATGGCTATTGTGCTATTTATCCTCGTTGAATAGTAACCCACAAGGGGTATTTGCATCCAATGTCTTGTGTATGCTGAATCGTACTCCCTCCCTCCCTGTGGTCACCGGATATTTGTTTCTCATGAAACATGTTGACCCCCCTGCTCTAGTATAAAAGTAAAGACTGCAAGACCCTTCTGTTTCTTAGGGCCCATTTTGCTGGTATTAAAAATTGATGTTTGCGGTTGGAGTCAGTTGAAACTTACTTCATCCTGCATAGTCCGAAAGTCACAGAAATTAAATTCTTAACCACAACAAGGAAACCGCTAGGTCCACCGTGCCACAAGCTGAACAACATCTGAAATGGTCAGCTAACTATTTAACACTGCCCTACCTAAAAAGGATATTTTTTTTAAATGTTCTTGTTCTACTATAATGTTGATGAGCTTGTTAAAGTTTTATGGATTTACCTTGACTGGACTTTCAATACAATGATGTGTGTAATAATTGTAGTACACCATATCTGACTGAGAGCGCATGTCACTGTGTATGAGTTAGGCCTTCACTGCTTGACCAAGCGACCTTGGAGAGTGAGCAAGCCTTTGGATGCCACAACATTCCACCTTAGACGAACTATCCAATATGACGGTCAATGGAGAACCCACCATGGTCCATCTTTGATGCTGCTGGTTGATCATCTACAACTTTAGGGACGCGTGAAAAGACTAACACTCATGATTCATCCTTTAGAGCTCAGTCCCCTGAAGACTTTAATAATTGCCTCAGAATTGTAATGCATTACATATGAATAAGAATGGTGAAACTTTGAGTCTGTAGCCTGAACAAATCAAGAGATATTGAAAGAAATGTTTTTTTTGTTAGGGCCATAAAATGTGGCTTGATTTGGCTTCGTTCCTTGATCATTTAGTTTATCTAACCTGTTGTTGACACTGCATGGGGCTCCGCAGTAAATAGGATAGGATTACATCACTGATTGTAATACCTTCCCCGGCTTCATCCCAATTATTTTCAGACAGAAAAATGGAAGTACTCTGAGGCTGGGCTTATATCTGCCCCCTGCCAAAAATAGCATAACATGATGGGTAGCCACAGCCAATGGCCCATAGTTTAAGGGAGCTGTAGGTCGGACAAATTTGGGAACCACTGGTTTATATAATGGGCTATTATTATCCTATGTGGGTTCAACTCCATAAATAACACTAGGATTAACATGGGAGCCAACGGAGATACCTAGCGGCATGGCAGGTGATTGCATTGGGAGTCAGTCTCCTAGGCATCATAGGTCCTTTTGGGTGTAGTGAGGGTCACAGAATGCTACTGGGAATCATATCCTGTGATCTACAGGTCACAGTAATAGTGCTCCAGAGATACTTGTGTATTGTGATAGACGCTTGAGCCACTGGTCACAATTGAAAGTTCCATGGTGTTAGGCGGGGTGCCTTTTAGTTAAGGTTAGGGTCTTTTTACCCTTCGAGCTGTTGAAATTCCAAAGTCGTAGATCGTAGCCTGGCCAGTGCAAAGTTCCAGGACACCTAAGGTTGGTGTCAGCCTTCCAAACTTCTGGAAAATAATATTTTTAATTCTGACCCACCTGGGTACAAAGACAGACGTGGGCTTTGTGGTCCTGTTGTTGATTACAGGATCTGTCTGGGAGTGCAAGGATTATTTAGTTGCTGGACTTTTTCATGGCACAAAAGCAGTGGAGGGATCCTCAGACGGCTGCTTGGAACACTCCTCTCCTCTCATGCCCTGCTGTACAGAAGTGATGGGTGGGTACAGGGAGTGATGCGCTCCTTCAAAGATATAACAATGACGTTTGTGCACAGGCACATGTCCAACATCCAGGGTGGCTGCTGAGAGGATTGTTGCCTCTACTTGTGCTAAGGGTTCTTCGTGAATCAGCGGGTCTCTTTGGTGTCTTACAAAGGGTGGCCCCAGGAGTTGCAGGGTAGCTGTGGGTGGAGCTATGCAGTGGTCTCCTTTTGCTCTTGTGGGTGCTTTTTTCCATCAACAACCTCCTTAGACTGGTCGATTAGGGTATCGTCATGTCATCTTGTGGATCACACCACATCCTAGGACAGATAGGCAACTCCCAGTTCTGGCATTTGGAAAGTACTACATGTCCAGGGAGCTCAATTGTGTGTAGGTATTCAAAGTACTGGTTTGAATGGAGCTGTGTATATTCAGTTATGACGGCGCTGATCTGGGGTCCAGATCCAATGAGCAACAAGGCAATTTTCGTCATTTTGGGTTCAGCCAATCATAGCAGAGATGGTGCATCCATTGGCCTATCTTCAAACGTGAGCTAGTTAAACCTCTTCCCGGCAACCTCTATCGACAGCTCAGTCAATCAGTCAATGTAGAGCACCTCAGCGCTGCTGCATGCGTTTATTATGTTTCTGATCAGTGGGGTGTTGTGGGTGTCATTCACCCTAATACAAGAAAGGAAAATGCGCCCTCGGTCCCCATTGAGTCAGTATTAAAATTCATAATTTGGATTCTGTGGGCTACTCACGCCCCTGGGTCCCTGTGTTACTGCACCTGTTACACTAATGATAGTCATGCCCCAGTCTACAGATCTCTGTGTTGCTTTTTCCCCGTCTTTCCTTCTCTCCTTCTTATCTCTTTCCTCTCATCTTGTCCATCCTTTTGATATCTCTCCTCTCTATATCCTTCCTTTTTCTTCCAATATTGTGCCTCTTACTTATCCTTACTTCTTTTTTCATGGCATCCTATCTCTGCCTCTTCCTCTTCCCTTGCACCATTGCCCCTCTTATCTGTTTTCTTTCAGATTTCTCTTTTCTTCCATTCTGTCACTATTTCCTCTACTCCTCTCTTTCAAATCTTTCACTCTCTCCTTTTCTTTTATCCCTTTCCCCTTCTCTTCTTCACTTTTCCTCGGTCTTCCACACCTCCAACCTTTCCCCGCCCTCCCTTCCAAATCTTTTTCCTTTCTCTTCTTTACTTTTTCCTTGTCCTCGACACCTCACACCAGTCTCACCCACCATCCCAAAAATTCTGAGAGGGCGGACTTTAAAATGAATGCAGCCGGCACAGAGCCCACTGTGCAGAAAAAAGTACTCCATTCTCTGAAAGTTCCCCTTCCAGCACTTCCGTTTCCTCCATCACTTACTCCTCTGAAAACGTCACCATGGGACTGCGCCGGAACACAAACACAGTGTAAACAAAATGTGAATAGCCTGGAACCAACGGATTCTTTTAAAATACCCCAGATGCGTACAATAGCAGATGAGCACTTTTGTATGAAGAACTGCATTCATGGTGGAAGGAGATTAGTACGGAACATGCAGAAAGGCTCAATTAAGCCTAATAGAGACAAATCATTGAGAAATGTCATTGTTAGAACATTAATTACACTGACTACGTTTTCATCCAACCTCCCAGGCCTGTACCAGATAGACAAAGTCTAGGGAATGCCATGCATTGTAGGTAACTTTAAAGGCCTCTGCGTCAGGGAACAGTGTGGGGTTTAAAGTTTCTGAAATGAACGTGAAGACAAAAGGGGCACTGAATATATAGCAGGTCTTAGATTATTGGCGGATGTGTTATTTCCATTGTAGAAGCAAGTGGTGCATTAGGCACTAATCCAATCCTGCATCTCTGACTGGGGAGCCAAAGGCGGCCATATCTGATGTCCAGTGCCCCCTCCCCACACACACACTCTTAGGCAAGAGGTCATTTTACCTTCTGCACTGGTAAAAACTACTCGTGGAATTAAGATTTGTCAGGGCAGATATGTTTCCCTATATTATATGTTGTTATACTATGCATTGCTAGATAATGGAATACTCTCTTAAGATAGAAAGGTCCCATTGCTTCCACTTCCTTTGGAATCACCCACAGACTGACTCACTCTAGTAGAATGGGTGAAAACGTCCTTCGAGACATGAAACGGATGGAATGTGTCTACTGTCAACATTCTGATGTTTTCATTGAATCCTGGTAATTTCTTTTGCTTAAATTTTGTCACTTCAGAAATTACCTACAACCCACTTGGACACCTTTGTACATATCTGGACCGTAAAGCTGGCCGTGGTGTATGCGGACATTCTGACTGTCTCATAACCAGTCACATTGAGCAGAACACTAGGTCACTTTCTCATTGGCCAAATGACACCTATGAGACTGGTTAAAACTACAGGGTATTTCAGCAAATCTTCTTACCAGTTCTTCCACCAATCAGAATCAGCACTGGACTGTCTAATTATTCCCAGGGACGTGGATTCACCAAAATGCCACAGGGAGCATAAGCGACATCAAATGTAATTTGACTGCAACAACATCACAGGAGGTGACGTCACATGACCTTTGACCTGTTGTCACTCTCTCCTCAGCTGTTTCTCACCTATCTTTTTTTTTATTATGTCTCTCTCCCCTGTTGCTGTCCCTTTTACGACCCTCTTATCTCCACCTTTATCTCATATGTGTTTTGCTTACTGATCTCCTATATCATGCCCTCCTTTCTCTCACCTGACAATCTCACATGTTCTGTCGCTATTTCAGGTCTCTAGCACCTGTCTCCCCCCTCTCTTATAATCAGTTGTCTGTCTCTTTCGCACCTGTCTCAATATCATCTCTGTGTCTCTCACTGTTCCCCCTGCCTCTCCCTCAGCTGTTTTTCTCACCTGTAGCTCTCTCTGCTTCACTGGTTTGTTTCTCTCTCTCTAAACCATAGAAGCCCCTGTCCCCCATTTAGCTCTTCCACTTAATTACCAATCTCTTAGTTTTCTCCCTTCTTCAGGCGTCACTTTCTCACCGGCCCATCGCCCCACCTCTATCACCTGTCTTCCTAATCTGTTCTTTATTGTTCCTCTCTCTCATACCTGTCTTTCCCTCTCTTTCTGTTACTCTTTTTCACATCTCTAATACTGTCATCCAGTCTCAATAATCGTTCCCTGCCTGATTCTTGGCTGTCTCTGTCACCTGTCTATGTGTGTATCACCTGTCGCTCTCACCTGTCTCTCTTTTCACACCTGTCTATATTTTCCTTACACCTGTCACCTCTCTCAAATGTCTATTTAATCTCTCTCGCTCTCTCACACCCTTGTCTTTGGATTTCTCACCTGCCCCTCTGTAGTGTCATTTTTTTTACTCCTTCTTTCGTTGTTTTTCTCTTATTTCCCCTCATAATTTTTCTTCCCTCCAAGCTGTATTCCTTATTTCTGGCTCCTTTCACGTGCTATGGGGCAGCAGGACTCCTTTTTAATGGGGCCATTCACTCTGCTTGCAAAAATAAATTATTATTTTGCAAGTTTGTACTTCCCTTAGACCTGGCTACCGCTGAGAGTTCTGAATCCTTCTCATGCCCACAATGTAGCTGCGAGGCACAGAAAGTAAGCAAGGCTCATTAGAGCCTTGTGTGACTTCTTTTGTTTGGCACTGCCATTACACTTCCGATGCCAGGGGTCGCAAGGACAGTGCCAGGGGTTGCAGGAAGCAAGCCAGGAGCCCTAGCAAGCCCTAAATGACGTCCATGATTATTCAATCTGGTATTTCCTCTTGCTGCTGGCACCTCTGTTCTTTCTCCAGCTCCCACTGGTTAACTGTGGCTGGCACACTGAATTTTTCAGGAGAGACATACGAAAAAGAGGAGAGAGGAGAGACAAAAGAAGACGAGGAAAGATGCTGGCTGGTTAGAAGATTGTTGATATGACTGCTTTTAGTTGCGAGTCCAGCTCTGACCAGAATTGAGAAAAAAAATGTTTTGGCCATTAGAATGACGTGGAGAGTGGCTGTCACAATCCATGGTGAGCAAAACAACGATGGATTCAGGCCAGATCTCTGTAGTGGGGTGAATGTATGACATTGTTCTGCATTCTGTCCATCAATTGTTCTTTTTGCTTTTGTCACCCCAAGTGGGACGGGTATGCCCAGATGTGGGTCCCGTGCTCTCCATGCCACTGGAGTCAAGCTATCCTGGCTGATGAGGGCTGAAAGCCCGAAACCGGTACTACGATGCTTGTTTCCAGTCCAGGGAGGACCTGGCCTGGCAGTTCGGGCTGGACTGTTCCCATGGGGCACAGGGTCAAGACTGATTTGCATATGGCTGGGTTCAAACTGGAATGGCATGGTGAGCAAAAAAACGATGGATTTAGGCCCAGATCTCTGTACTGGGGTGAATGTATGACTTTGTTCTGCATTCTGTCCATCAATTGTTCTTTTTGCTTTTGTCACAATCCAAGCCATTTTTAACCGACTGCAATCCAGGAAGGCAGGGAACCACAGCAAGGGATGGGTACTGCACATGCCATTTTAATGGCTGTTAGTATTGTTACTACTAGCAGGTCTTTTATTTCTAGTTATGTAGTACTAGCAGTGGCATAAGCACTTGTATTAGTAATGGCACCGCTAGTAGTAGTAGGCCTCTACATCCCTTCTTCGGTTACAGAGGCGTGTGCACAAGTGACCTTGTAGCCAGGTATCTGCAGCACCAGCTCATAAAATGTGTTGGCAGAAACGAAAAATGTTCACACTAAGACATTTTGAACAGGTTATAATTGTGAATAAATTGATGTCAGTAAGGTGGATATTTTTTCCACCTCAAGTCTCATTTCAACATCTTAGACTTCGCCACTGTTGTCTTTAATTTCACTTGATCTTCACTCTAATTGTGTATGAGATCACTCATGCATCACTCTCTTTATCTACGGTGTCTCGCAAGTTTCCCTCTAGTTGTCTATGATGTGCCTAGAACTTTGTTCTCATTGTTTATGATGTCATTTGAGATCTTGGATCATTGCCCACGACATCACCGAAGCTTCACTCTCATTTTACTTTCTGTTGAGTGAGTTTCACTCTTGCTGTTTGTGCTGGGACTTGTACTTTACTGTCACTGCCTATGTCAGGAGAACGTTGTTTTCAATCTTTCATGTCATTTGATAATCAATCCTTTGTCAATGATGTCACTGAGGATTCATTCTTATTGCTCTGCTGTCACTTTAGCTTCACGTCCATGGTCTGTGGTGTTACTCGAGCTTCAGCCCTCTTGTCCATGATTTCACTTCAGCTGCACTCTCGTTGTCTGTGGTATCCCTTAGGATTCAATCTAGCTTCACTCCCATGATCTATGCTGTCACTCAAGCTTCATCCCCATTGTTCATGATTTCACATGAGCTTCACTCATTGTTTATGGTGTCATGCAAGAGTCATTATTTCTGCCTATGATGTCACTGAAGCTTTACTCTCATTATCAACGGTGCCGCTTGAGCTTCATTCTTATCATTTGTGATGTCACTTGACCTTCATTGTCTGTGTCTATGGTCCAAATTAAGCCTCTCTCCCATTGTGCAAGTTGTCGCTTGAGCTTCACTCGTCATTGTATATGATGCCACTCAAGCTTGCGGATTTTGGGGATTATTTACATGCCCCTAGCACCGCTTGTGCGTCACTTTTTTTGATGCACCGGCGGCGCAGTGTGCCTGCCCATATTTACAAGGCCACGTAAAGCCACCCTGCATGTCATGGCCTTGTAAATATGGCCCCCGTTCAGACATAACTCTGCGTGAAAGGGGCCTCCCATGGGTGTTTCGGTGGGTGTTCCCATTCAACATCCATGGAACCTGACACGTTTCATGGATGTCAGTTACTACTCCTCCCCAGATGAGTCGTAAGGGGTGCAACGAGGAGAAATGAATTTATTTCTCCTCGCTTTTCCTCTTTCTATGTGTGCTGCATTCTTCAGCGCACATAGAAAGAGGAAAACAACTCTTGTGATTCTTTTTTGTCCCTTCCTGCGCCAAATCAATCACCCCTACAATGCAGACACCCTTGCGCCATGGAGCAAGGGTGCCTGCGTTGGCCCGAGGCAGCCCATTGTTTGCCAGAGCAGGGAAAAAGTACAGGCATGTTGACGCATGACAGCTCAGCAGGAAGGGTTGCTGAGCTGCCGTATGTCAAAATATCGTAAATTATGCCCTTTTTTGACGTCAACCCGACACCCAGCATGAAATACATCCTTATTCATGACACAGCCTCGTCGCCAGTTATATATATCAATAGAAATCGCACAAAGTGCTTGTCCTACTGTTATTACTGTCTTTGATAGGCAGATTAACAGTTAACAAAGAAATAACATGCAGGAGGAGCAGTGATGACAGGAGGAGTGTCAAAGAGTAAGAGGGAAGGAAAGGCATTTGTGTTTGTCTATAGGATCAGAGTGGATAATAGCATGCGAGTCTGATTTCATGTTAGCATCAAAGTCACCTTGGCGTTCAATGACATCACTGTACACTTGAGGCAAGTAGATTTATTCTACCATTTGTAATAGATGCAAGCGTTAATGCCTTAATCCTTGAAGGACGCAGTTCTAACAAGGATATATCCAGTGATGCAAGATTCCGGTTGCCTCACAGTGGCACCGGCCTCCGTTTAGACCAGTCCCGTTGTCTTGCGATAGGACTCCTGGACCACCCAGAAGGGTCAAAGGTGATAGAAGGCAGTATGTAAATGGGTTGTGGTACGTTGGCTGCCTCCTGATTTAAGAAAATGAAGTACAAACAAATCGTAACAAAAGCATTCTACATTGTTAGATCCATGTAGTGCTAATCAATGTGACTTGTCGGTTTCTAATAGCTACAACAGTCGGCTGGATCCAAGGTTGTCGCAGATCTCCCTATGTGATGCACTGTTGCTGTCCTGCTCTTGCTATTTCTCACAATGGACGTAGAATCATGAACATTTTCATGTTTGATGTGTTTTATTTACCTCACATGCATGGACTTCAATTCACCAGAAGGCTAGGGGTAGCAGAAGTGACATCACATGCCATTGGATCTTTACGTTCATTCCTACACACATGCTTATACATGCATACAGAATCACAAATACATACACTCTCTCTCACACAAACACACTCACCTGCATGCATGCACACAACACACATTTAAAAGCATTTGTTACTTACCTAAGCCTCCAGGGAGGGTCATGTTCCAGCACATTGTACTCCGTTTTTATTACACTAGTATTGAATATTGTTATTCACGATTAGTGCAATAAAAATTACAAACAAGCATTGGCATAGCCAATAGGTCTCGCCTTTGGGACCTTATAAGTGTTTAGCCATGCAACAGTTGCATAACTAAATACTTAGAAGGTCCCAAAAGCGAGACCTATTGGCTATGCCAAGTGGCCGTGCGGCCGCGAAAGTGAGAGTAATCGCGGTCAAGCGCGGCGCGCGCGCCCGCACACATGCACTGTAGGTCTAGGCTGGCCTGGTAGCACTTTTTGGAGCCCTCTCAATAAGTCTCGCCAGACCAGCGCATGCGCTGGGTCAGGCGAGACCTAAAAACAAGGAGATTGGAGCCCCAACCAATGTCCATAAACACGAGCTTCCCTGTGTTCCTGTCACCGATTTTGCCACTTCTGAAGCCAGGGGTCACAAATGCAGTGCCACTGGTCACAAGGGGCAAGTCAAGGGTCGCAGATGCGACCCCTAGCTAGTCCTAAATGACGTCCATGCTCCCACGTCTCTTATCTCATCCATTAATCTCAAACATGTCACCCAACTGCTTATTACTACACAAACTGTAATACCGGGATAACTAACAAAATGTCACGTTGCTAAGAAAAGTGTGTCTGTCAGGATTGCTCTGCCTTATACACAAATAATAAATCATTATCCAGCAAGGAATGTAATTGAACTGAAGCGCAGGAAACTGAATTAATTTGCCCAGGATCACACAGAATGCCAAGAGGAGAAACTCTCATGGAATCCGCGGTGGGTCGTAGCACGTCTGCCTTTGTCCTGAGAGGCAGCACGCAGCCACCTGTCATCTGGAGGTCTGTCTGGGTGTGTGAGGCGGGACCCTCCGAGTACTGCACAATACCCCAGTGCACCGATCATCCCGCAACAAAGCAGATGCCTTATTTTTTGACACACCTATCTGTCTAAAACAATGAAATCTCAACTTCCGTCTCGCCTGCAGTTGCTTTTTTTCGTCTGCGTCTATGAATTGGTGTTTTCTCTTCTTAAAGCTCTCCGTTCTCCCTTTGTTTTATCACTTAAATCTGTACTTAGCGAGGAGTGCCAGGCAAACACATCCTGACACACGCCGGCAACAGTGCAGCCTAAGTACCTGCTACAACGAACTCAATTGTAGAGCAAGTGACACGACCACCACTGCAGTTTCAGAGGCACCAGGAAGCCACCGCAGTGAACAAGGGTAAAGAGACCTCCTTGCGCGCGAGAACAGCTTATTATTATCAATGAGGGATGCGCATCTGCCTGCGAAGGGTTAACTGCTGTGGAAAAGAAAGAACCGTTTCGATAAATCCCTCCTCTTAGCCCCCCGCCCTTCCCTCTATCTCTTTTTTGCGTCTCTGTAGTGTGCTTGCAAAGAGAGGATGCAATGTCAGGAGAGCGGGGGGACGGGAGGCGCGGAGTGGTTGCCCTTCTTCAGTGGCTGAGACGTCCCCTACCTGCTCAAGCACAGAGGCAGCGCGCGGACACATGACAGAGCCTCACCGGCGCGCGAGCGAGGCGCCAAGGCGCGAGCCTGGAAATAGCCACCTTCCCATAGAGGCACTTTGAGGAGCGCTCTTTTCTGCGCGAGGCGATGGATTTAGGAAGCCTACCACAGAAGCACAGTAGGTTACTTCTTTTATTCTTGCTTCTCGTGCAGTCTGCCTTTGTCTTTACCTCTGTTTGAAAAATGGACAGCTTTTCCCCTCCAAATATGAAGTGGTATGGAGGTCATCTGTTGTCCCCTAAACAATGCCACTTGTGCGCTATAGAAACAGAAGTGCTGTGTTGAGAAATATGTCGCAAGTAGGAAGGAGGAAGGTGTTTGTTGGATGTTACAAAGGAACCTCTTTTGGAGATAGTGGTGGGTTTGTTTAATGGCAGTGTGGTCAGTGGGTGGTCTGCTTTGCCTCCTGCAAGCTCGTCTCAGTGACCATTGTGGCGCCTAAGTTTGGACGGTCTTCGCTAAGTCTCTCCTGTTTGCTGCTGCAAACAATTACTCATTGCATTGATTAGCCTATTTGTCTCCTGAGAAAATCGCACACACAAGACTGGAGTCATGGCCACTAGTAATTGTAACTCGGCTAGTCACATTCTGACTGCTACAATGAACCCCCTGGGGCTGAGCTGGTTCCGTTTTCCTATAGGCCAATCTCTATTGTGGCTCTGTTGGTCAAGACTATGACTCCAGTGTGTAACAGGAAGGCTTGGAACAGTGCCATGGAAACTTTGTCTGTGTGGTGCAGAGAGGAACGCGTCCAGCGCACGGCAGCGCTCGCGCGGAGGCTAAGACGCGCTGCTTTCCAGGAAGACGTGGCGTTCGGTTTGTTATGAGTTCCGGACTGGCTTCGCTCCCTTCAAGCCAGCGCTTATCATACGCAGCACCGTTTGCTACCTGCAACCAGGGGTGGCCTCCGAAGGCAAAAAACGATGCAGAACATCGCCCCCAAGTGTCATACTCAATGACCGTAAAACACTATTCTTCCTTCCTCTGTCGTCAATTAAGAAAGCTTCTATTGCGTAACAGGTCGCCTCAACAATGTGCTTTTGAATACCAGTGAAAAATAAAGTCTAACAGGCGTATTGCGCTGTGTGTACGCTATTTGTAGCGCCGCGAGGTGGTCGACTCTTTGACTGTGCACGTATCCTCATTCATTCATTAAAGCACGCCGAGAAACACTCTACTCTTCTCTTCTCTTCTCTTCTCTTCTCTTCTCTTCTCTTCTCTTCTCTTCTCTTCTCTTCTCTTCTCTTCTCTTCTCTTCTCTTCTCTTCTCTTCTCTTCTCTTCTCTTCTCTTCTCTTCTCTTCTCTTCTCTTCTCTTCTCTTCTCTCTCTCTCGCAAAAGCTTACCCAGATGGGAGGCAGTTGCTGAATTAGGACTTGGTGCCTGAGGCTGTTCACGCCGCTGTCTGAGGTGCTGAAATGTTCCATTCCTGGCCAGGCTGCTGCAGTGGAACACGCTCGTGTCAGGGTCTCCTTGACAGTTCTGTGTTGGTGGTATTTGGGTGTGTCGGTGGTACTGGCCGGATCTGATAGATTTGTGTCGGCGATATTTGAAGTTGTTTGAATTTGCCATCAGTAACTTGTGGAGCGTCTGATATTACAACCCCAGTGCTCCGTGTTCAGTCCTCACAGCTTTGTTTTTTTTTTTTATTGTTGCCAGAAGTGGCATTGCGACAAAATGTTAAAAAAAAAACACCCAACCCAGATGCAGCCGACAAAGTCAAATACCGATGTCACAAATCTCTTAACACGATCCACTCATTGCTGCCACAAATTCAAAACCCACCTATAGAAAACTGTATACATGATGTAAGCAATACCCAGACAATGTCTTATTCTGCTACTGTGTACATGATGAAGCCAATACCGCTGTCAACTTGAAATACCCCAGACACCAAATTGTTTACCTGTTCCATCTAATACCACCTATAAATTAAAAGATCTCAACCACCAAACTTAGTGATGTGGCAAAAAAACGCTAACAAATTCAAATACCCCAACACAGAGCTGTTTACACGTTCCCTTGCATACTACCTGTAACTTCAAGTACCGCTGATGCAAAACATGGTACATGCTTCTGCCAATACCGCTGACAAGTTCACATTTAAATAGCGCCCACTCAAAACAGTTTACATTGCTAATTCCTGAAGGCAGCCCATGTAATATTTATCTACGGGGGTCTCTTCCAAATGCTGCACGGTGCACCAATACACGTTGTGCATGTAACAGGTACTGTGCATGCTCTTTGGCTCGGTTTCCAATGCTGTGGCAAAGTGCGCATGCGCCCTCTCCTACAGAAAGAAAATCAAACCCCACATTAGACATTGTGCCTGTTTTGCAAACCATTTCCAGCCACCCAACTTGCAGAAAGAAACTCATGCCACAGTTACCCCGAATTATCTTTGCACCTGCGTTTTCAAGCCTGACGACTGCTGGGTGCGTTAAGTTTGCAGAGCCGCGTTGTAAATGTTCATTTATTCATCCATTCATTCATTCTGTGCGCTTGCTCTGATAACGCATGCGTTTTGTGGGAAACCAGGAGTGACTTGCATTTTCAGAGCAAAGCGCTTGGATGGCACTGCGTGGGGACTTTGAGGCACCTCTGGCTGAAAACTGCGTGGTATCAGGGTCTAGGTGGAAAAGGGAGCTGTTTGTCCCTGCTTTGTCTTTGAAGGCACCCACCACACACCAGTTTCTATTTATTGGGGAGGGGTAAAATACTTGCACAACTTCAAGACGTGTGGGAAGCATCTGCTTGTGGCCTACGTATTCTTTTGGGATGTGGCACTGGAAGCACAAAGATGTGTGTGTGTGTGTGTGTGTGTAGTAGCCACTTGCAGTGCCTCTTTAGTTTTAGGTGCACCAGCTGCATGACTCCACCTTCTTCATTTAGGCATGAAGCACTTGAGCTGCCCTAAATCACTTAAAAAAAAAAAAGCAGGGTAAATGGGTATATTGGTATATTATAGGGTGAGAGGGCACTTGGGGTGCCTTTTCAGGTCTTTGTCACTGTTATCTGCCTAATTCTCGGTGGCGGCTTGTTACTCCCACACCCCTTAATCTTCACCAAATGGAGTCTTGTCCTTTATTTTTGAGGGAGAGTCGCTTAGCACATATAACCTAACTAAAGATGTCAACACTACCTTTTGCACAATTATACTGTTAAGAGCAGGCACGAAGGGGGGATTTTCATGCACAATTCTTTTTTGTTTTTTGGGTGTGTTAGACCTGAACCCTTCATTCAGGTAGTGTTTCCCCCAACTTTTTGCTTTCTCTTCCTGCGTTGGCTGATTCTCTTGTTAGGGCCTTTCAAACGTTAGGAAGTAGTGCTTACATGGGGATGCAAGTATGTGTATGGCCTGCTAATGCAGGCTAGTGTGCACGCTTGCACCAATGTTGCTCTTAAAGATGTGTCCAGCCTGCCATTGCAAGCTGGTGTGTGCTTTGCACCGATGGTGCTCATAAAGACGTGTCCAGCTTGCCATTGCAGGCTGATGCAGGCAGTTGCGCGGTTACTCAGACTTGCCTGTTTAAGCCACTAGCCAGCCTGAGATGACCTTTCACCTCTACCCGAGTACCTTGAGGACACGTCTTAAGAGGTGAAGTCAGTAGAAGGTGAAAGGCAGGGCATGTACCCATTAGCGTCCCCTGCCCAGGTAATGAGGAATACCCATACGTGTTTTCACTGCCAATGAAGTTTGCTTTTGACATTGGCTAACATGGGGAAATGATTGAACTCATTTTCAGACTTCAATAGAAGAACCTGTACTACGTCGTGCACATTGCCAGAGGACTCTGTTGTGCACAAGGAGGATTACTGCCATTGAAAGAGACCGCATGCTCCTCCAGAGTAGTGGCTGGCCTGGGCTGACTACCTGCTGCCTTGTAGCACCCTGAAGTGTGCCCTCCAAGGACTTGCCAAGCTTGCCCCATGTTCTCTTGAAGGTCTCAGGGACATCAAATGTCTACTAAGAGGGATCCACAATATTTACCTGTGACACCGTGCGTGGTGCCTTCTCAAGTGCCCACTTTGTCTACTGGATGCCAACTGGTAGTGCGGCATGGGTGTGGAACTAAGAACTGTGCCTGGATACCGGATTGCCTTGTGGGCACCCTGAAGACTGTCCCGCACCTAAGGCGTGAAGGCCCCTCATCGTGGGGAACTTGGCAGGCATATGCGTCTTGTGGGTGGTGAGCGGATGCACAGGTCGCCCGGCTCGAGCCTGGGTAGTGAGAGTGAATGACTGGGCTGGAGAAATGCCTCTGAGAACTATCAGAAGCGGGCCAAGAGACTGCGTGATGCCCCTGTGCTTAGAAGAACTGTGCTGGTGCAGGAAGACCCCTGGGGACCCCTTTGTTGTGGGTGTCTGTTGCCCTTGACCCATGTCTGCTCTGTATCCTGTGGGTGAACTTCCGGAGTGGCTGCCAAACTCCCCTTTGCTGTCTGCCTCCTAATTGACTTTGCTAGCTACCACAACCTGTTTCCTGGGACCCTGACTAAGAGTGACTTCAGCCTAGTGCCCTGGAGGGGGAGGACAGAGTCTCGACTGATGTCATTTGAACATGGCTGGGTCTCGTACTGTTAGTAATAATTCCAAAGGTGATTTGTACATCATGTTATTGTTGTGTTGATTATTACATGTGTTGAATACAAACGTTATTTACATACATCACAAGTGAAGTCTCTTTTGTGACACTCAGTGTATTTATCGTGAGTGAGTCCTGTGCCAGTGCTTTACACATTGCCTCTGTGGTAAGCCTGATTGCTCAGTGCCAAGCTACCCAGCGATGAGTGCAGGTTATACAGTGTATGTACTCACCCACCCCTGGCAGGAGTGGTAGGTTCTACCTGTCTGGGGTACTGTCTCAGCCAACCAGTAAGTGTCAGCTCCAACAAAGTGGATGACATCCCATGTCATATTCATGTTTGTTGTTGATGGCAGACACCATAATCACGGATTAAAAAATATGAGTAGATTCAGCTTTTTAAAGTAAATTGTTGCATTGTCAGTTTGGAAATATGGTCATATATTTGTTCTTGTGCACGAGTTAGAAATTCACGAGGGCATGTGATCACAGTTTGTGTTTGTTTTCTAAAAGGATTACCTATGTTCCATTCATGAATCTCAGAGTGGAGGAATATCATGCACATTTATGCACCATCTGACTTATGTTTTCCTCATGTGGCTACTTATAAAACCTGTTGGCTTTCCAAGGCTTCAGAAGTGGTCAAAAGTGCGTTGTCAGTTACCTCAGAGATGTGGGTCACGTGCACTATTAATGTAAAGAAGTCTTCTGAAAGATCAGAGATACCTGTGGCGAGTCTTCCTTCGTCTGCAACTATACAATCTAATCTAAAGCAATAGAAAAACACAAAAACACACAGGGCATGTATCTCAACCTCACTCAACACCTTTCCCTTCTGGAAGGGGATCTTGGGGGAGGATGTCACCAAATCCCTGTGTTGCATATTGTGGCGTTCGAGACTGTATGGCCGACATTGGCTTGAACTCAACCTGGACGATGCCGAGGTGGTGATCACATGGGGAAGTAATGACTTGTGGTAACATGTCTGTGGTTGCAGGGGCTTTCTAATGCGGCCACACCCTGGTGAGGTAGTGATGTACTTGGACTTCAAGGTAGATAGAGAGTTGGTCTTGAAGCCTCAGGCCTGACTTTACCGTCATTATGTCTCTGTCAAGATGGAATCCGCTGCCAGGTTATGTCCTGCCTAACTCTAGCAGAAAGGACCCCTACTGTTTCAGCTTTAGTGGGAAGCAGGCCGTGCTTAATTTGTATAAACAGTAATTGCCAGAAGCCTTCTCAGTAGGTGACTGCAGCTTGCACTATCCGTTGCCCCCTACCAGCGCTGCTACTGACAGTACCGACCGTACTCCTACAAGTGTGGCAGTTTAGACTATTCCAGGCCACCCAAAGCTATAACAATGGCTTGGGCAGCAGGTATTAGTCGTTTTTTATTGTATATTGATTTTTAAAACAACGGTTGTGTGCTCATTTCCTAAAATTAAGCCCACAGCGCCGCCATGTGGCGGACTGTCTTAAGTGCCAGCATTGATAATTAAATACCGGCGCCGAGCACTGGAAACCACCGGCTCAAATTAAGCACTGGATGCAGGGGTGATCACAGCAGGTTTCTCAATTGGGGTGTCCTCAAAGACATCTGAAGTGGATGAAGGTGGTGCAGACAGCTGATGTAATTCTCCTTACTTGTGGTCTCAACTACTAAATAGCCAATCCTATTCTACGCTCCATTCACTTGTTACCCACATCACCTTGGATCATCTTAAACCCCTGTGTGTCGTGCATCAAAGGTACCCTATGAGATAGTCCAGCGTTGTTAAGGACACGTTTGCACTCTGGAATGCTGTGACCCTTCTCTGGATCTTTTCCCCCGCAGAATGCCAGAATTTGGACTCAACATAGAGACCGGAGGGCATTTTGTTGATCTTGTCCCATATCTCCTGGACAGTCTGCCCTTCAAGCTAGGTGCAATTTCTGACTACCCGAGCTTCATACATCATGTTAAACTAGTCTCTGTACTTATGGTAAATGTAAACAATGAGAGTGCGACATTTCCCTCCCTTCCATTTAGTGCGATTAACCCCATGAAGCGTACATGCTCTGCATGGTCAAGGACATGATCACTGTTCAGTTTAGAAATCCTGCTCTACAAAGTCATACTTTATCAGCAATGTCTTGGGGTGAGGGCTTTACCACTGCTAAAAAAGCTTCATCTCTAGTGTGCACCAGATCAGTGTAGTGTGGCAATAATACAAAACTTGCATCATGTAGTTAATACAAATGGTCCGAAAACTGCAGGATTGTACCATTTGCTTACTACCGGTGCAAAACACACACACACGCACGCGCGCACACACACACACACACGAACTTCCTGTCATGTGACACAGAGCTCTCTTTTTATTACCTTATCGTAATATTATCAGAAGGAATTAACCCTCTCCCGGACAACCTTAAGGAGCGGGTGTGCTATATGTAGTATTATACCCACTACCAGGGGCCATACAGGCGGTTAAAGGCCCTCTCCCCGAGTTATCGTCAATAGTGGGATCTATGTTGCCAATGTGGAAGGTGAGAACCTCCAAATCGTTCCATGCTTGGATAGGGAAACCTACAACCCCGTGGTATTTAATTATCTCTTGAAGAAGAGCTTATGGTGACATATTAGGGTACATTTCAAGCAACCAGAGGCGCAAACTTAACAAATATATTCCCTGAGAACATTGTCAAAAACCCAGCGGGAAGAAGAGCCCCGTCGATGTCGCCGGATTTAATAAATGACATTCATTTGGTGGAGGCATTTTGCAATGGATTAATAGAGGGAATGAATAAATAAAGAAGTCTCGCAACCAGGAGTGAACATCCCCCCTCAATGTAGTTTTACATCCTTTGGAGGTTATTTACGTCCCTGCTTCATTTCTCATCATCAGTGCCTAGTAGTGATATGTCATGGGTAGGCGAAAGGAGGCGGTGGGTGGAAGGCTATTTATTTCTCCGTTGAGAATCATACAGGCATCTCTTCCAAAATGAGGACTGTTAAGGACATATTTGAGCTTCCTGAATAATGTGTGATGTGATTCATACTCCTAAGATGGGGAGACGTGGCGGGTTCCGCTTTATTCCCCTCCGATATGTCACAGCCATATGGCACGTTATACACTGGTTCCCCTTTTAGAGGGATTCGCTCTGGCCATATGGCACAGTTGATATGCTTTTTAATGCATAAGCGATGTGTCTGAGCCATAAATCACTGTGAAATGTTTTTTTTTTTCATAGCGCAGTTTTATTGTGTGTTTGACCCGGATATTCTAGACATGAACCCCATGCCTTCCGGCCTCATGCTTGGAGATGATAACCTGACCTCCCGCTCTCTAGAGAAAAGGCGGCTTAGACCTGATCTGATCACCCTGAGCAAATATATCAGAGAGACTTATCAGTAGCTGCAGGAGCAGCTTTAACACACAGAGCGCTGGTCTTTGAAATTAGAAGTCTGCGGTTCTGCCTTCGGGGGAGAAATGCTTTCCTTCGGCCAATCAACACCAAGATGTGGTGTTGACTGTCTTAAGGAGCACGCTGCCAGCGTGGACGCACATATGAAAACTCAGCTCTGATTGGTGCGTGTCTGGCCAGACCTTTATCAGCAATAGATACGGAACTGCCAGATTAGGTGTGGCTGCTGGTCTCTTCATTTATGACTTTATGAACATCTTGCTAAAATGGAAGCGCACCTGATTCTCCCCAGGTGCCGGCCCTCCTGCCAATGCTCTGCCTATGATGCTAATTGTGAAGGATGGATTGGGATGCGGCCCGAGTAATTACCAGTGGCGAGATTAATTCAGGCATTTCATCCATCTCCTTTTGTATACTTTAGAGGGTTGCACAGACGTGGGTCCTCTGCACACTGTCTCATTGGAACCACGCTGTACCCGGCTGATGATCCCAAAACTAGGGCAAATCCGGTCCTGGGTTGCTTGTGTTCCGGTTCAGGGAGGACCTGGCTTGGCAGTTTGGGTTGGACATCTCCGGTTGTAGCAGGATCAAGAGTGATTTGCATATGGCTGGGTCCAAACTGGGCCGACACTGTATGCTAAATACGAATGGATTGGGATGCGGCATGAGGAATTACCAGTGGCGGAGATCAATTCAAGCATTCCATCCATCACCTTTTTGTACACTTTAATGCTCTATCTATGTCATGCGATGCCTTTTGCTTAGTTGGTTTACTGCCACAGGCCGCATTTTCTAAATCTGATCTGTTTCATTGTAATTTAGCTTGTGGCATGAATGTTTTTAGGTAGCTTGCTGGTACTATGTAAAGCATCTGGACCTTTAAATAAACATGTAGGAGGGAAGTGTCTTGCATGTCATCATAGCTGTTTGGTCCACATTCCCATTACTAATGGCAGTAGAAGTAGCATTAATGAAAGCAGTTGTAAATGGCAAGTGAACACATTGATGCAGTCTCGATAGTGGTGAACAGCTTTGTGGCATATGGTCCAAAACTGCAATGAAACCTCAAATTGTGAAGCTTACACAAGAGGGACTGAAGATCCTCCTGAGCCCACATCACACTACATGATGATAGAGATAATTGTCGGTCTTAGAAAATGTACCTACAAAATCAAGTCATGAATCCTAAACAAATAGCAGAACACGATTACAAGTAGTCAGAGCTTCAATGGACTTCACTCTCACCCCATCAAAGCCAAATACAAACACATTTGTAAACTATTTGGCATACAAAATCAGAAACATCAGAGGACATCTCTGGCCCCTAATTAGCTAACATTGCCTCTGTCCTCCTGAAATAACACACATGAAATCTTTTTTTTTTTCAATTTCCCCTCAAATTCTGGCTGATGATTTTCAACTACTTGATCAGATCAGTGCACTACCTATGTGCCTTCAAATATAGCCAAGTTAAATGGTTAGTAAATTGGTACTAACGAAAGTGGACTCGCCTGCCTCTCAAAGTGGAAACAGTTCAGCTGTATGACCGTCCAATTCACCGCAGTAACTATATTGTGTAATCTAGCAAGCTTCAATTTGGTGCCGGTCCAGGCAACATCAGAGAAACTGCGACTGGAACAAACCAAGATTATGTGTTTGGTTTTCTGGATTAGGAAGCCACCTGCCTTCTTGCCCTTCCACACTTGTCAGCAGCTTTTGATAAAACCATCTACTACAGAGAAATTCATATGTAGTAATAATGTTGGGGCGTCTACCATGTTTCCTATGTTTGTTTTCATCCTTTATTGCTGACAAGAATTACTAGTTAAGAAAAAATTAGGGACTGACAACCCAACTTGGATGACTGGTGAAAGTTCTGCAGACTCCTTTTCTACCTTTCATAACATGTAGCATCTACATGGAGCAGCGGGGAAAATTAAAGGCGGGTTTAGGTGTTGTTTTTTACCAGCGTACGTATGATATGCTTGTTTACCAACAAGCATCAATACACCACTTCTCTCTGGTCATATCGCACCAGGATTGAATCCAGGATGGAGGAAAGCTTCCTGAAACCAAAGCCACTGGTTACAGAATTCCTTCTAATTACTCAAAATCTCCCAGTTTCCAACTACAGATATTCAGAACCATCATAAACATTTTCCCTTGCGCACACTTCAAGAGACTGTGCATTGGCGGAAATGTGGATATCCTTTGTAGGTCTCGCCTCACCCAGCGCATGCGCTGGTCTGGCGAGACTTATTGAGAGGGCTCAAAAAAGTGCTACCAGGCCAGCATAGAGCTACAGTGCATGTGCGCGGGCGCACGCGCCGCGCTTGCCCGCGATTACTTTCACTTTCGCGGCCGCACGGCCGATTTGATACTTGATCGCGATCACTTTCGCTGCCACACGGCCGCTTGGCATAGCCAATAGGTCTCGCTTTTGGGACCTTATAAGTATTTAGTTATGCAACTGTTGCATGGCTAAACACTTATAAGGTCCCAAAGGCGAGACCTATTGGCTATGCCAATGCTTGTTATGTGAAAACATTTCTCTCTATGGAAAAAAAACCTTTCCCGTCACCTCATAAAATGTGGGGGTGTACTCTATCCTTTCCAAACCTAGAAGGACGAGTGCTTCCCATTTTTACATGTGTAGGTTTACCAGCAGCTTCAGGCTTGGAAACAACCTATGAGTGCTCCTCAATGGAGCACAAACTTACACCCTTATGGAAATTCATGGCATTTCTCAAGGTCAGCTTCCACTCCACAGACTGCCTTCTATACCCAGCTTGATGCCCTACTAGTCCTACTGCAAACGATGTGTCTTGTTGCCCAGATTCTTAAATCCCATCTAGGAAAGGCAAATTGCTCCTGATGGTCTGACCTGGAACAGAGAAACTGAGTCCATAAATGAGTTTTAAGTTTATGCGAACCCTACTGGCGCGCGGCGAAGCCCCACCGAACGAGATCTATCCTTCTTATGAGCTATCAAAACAAACGAGGCATGGATGCGAGTGGAAATCCATGTAACTGGCGTAAAGATTGTATTAGCATTTATATTTGCCTACTTTCTGCTGCTTGCTGGCTGAATTATGTTTTATTTATGAATACACGTTCTGTTTATATCACTAACCAAAGTGAGGCGCAGAAAGGCTCAGTGGGGGCCGAGAGATGCTAACTGCTGGCACACTCTCATTTGCTGGATGCTGATGAAGCGGGATGCAAAGAGAACAGTTTTTGCGGCTGGCATTTCACAAATATCGCGAGATCTAGGTTAGAGGTGGGTGTAATGAGAACACGTGACCTAACAGTCTGGGGGTGCCTGTGTTCAATTAGAGGGTCTCCTAGTGGGGTCCGGGACATGTCCCCTCTCCTCCCCGCAGGTCCGTAGTAGCCTCAGCGCGTTGGCTGTTACTGTCTTCCATCGATTGGTTTCCCCTTTGAAGTCACTGCTGACTAATGCGCCTCGTGCTTGTCAGTGTCAGAGTTACTCAATACCCTCGCACACTGGAAGCATTACTAACCTGCATTTTAATAATGCATGTCCTCAGATGCAGTTCGCAGTGGAGTGAGGCCTGCCCGTTTCAAGGCAAACACCTGAGAGTCGTCACCGGAGGCGGCCGATCAGTGCAATATTCGATTCTTAATTCATTCGGTGTCACATGCTCACAGCGGGTTTGAATTGTAGAACTCAAACGTAGCATACCTGTCTACCCAGCAGTGCTTCTTTACTTTCCACCTAATCCATCCACCTATCCATCCATCTTTCCATCTATCCATCCGTATCCACCTTCCTTCCGCCCATCCACCCCCGTACATCCATCCATGAGTTCACCAATTCCATCCATCCATCCATCCATCCATCCATCCATCCATCCATCCATCCATCCATCCATCCATCCATCCATCCATCCATCCATCCATCCATCCATCCATCCATCCATCCGTCCATCCGTTCATCCATCCATCTGTCCTTCCGTCCATCCAGCCACCCATCCACCAACCTGTACATCCATCCATGAGGTCACCACTTCCATCCGTCCACCCACCCACCCACCCACCCAACCAACCAACCAACCAACCATCCATACGTCCATCCATACATTCATCCATCCATCTATTCATCCATGAATCCATCCCAACCCTACGGTTACTAAATACACTTCTTTTTTGCTAGTGACAATAGACTACTGATAGACACAAACAACTTGAAACTTGCAGTAATTTTAGCATCTTCATTTTTTTCAGCTCTAAAGACAGTGCAATATGGAAGCAAACACCAAATTAACGGCTGTTGTTCTGTCTCCAGTTCCTTGCAGACAGGAGACATTTTGCACAAAGCATATATATTTATTTGATTTTCACTGTGCTGCCCTTGTGAGGTGTTGAGCTGATATTTCACTTTTAGGATACATCACAGAGCCAAAAGGGAGATGCATAAAACAGTCCTAACACCCAGCGCCTTGAGACCCCTCCGGTTGAGTAGTCGTGCTTTACAAGCCATTGATTGATTGAACGAGGTCTAACATCTTAATTTTCTATCTATTTTTCCCAACACATTTCTGCCCTCTCCCTTAATTGTCTTCATGGTACCATTGTCCAATGAATAACCATTGCAAGCATTGACAATGCCAATAGGTCTAACTTTAGTTTTCTTCACCTTGCATTCGTACAGGCACAACTCACAAGATCTCCAACCAGCCTGCACTCACACTGGCAGTATTCGCACTATGCTCATACATAGAGACCTCCTGCACGTATACAGACCCTCCCTACACCCCCGCTCACACAAGACACTCCACTCACCTGGACTCATACCACATTCTTCACTCAAAAGATCTGTTCATGGATGCTCTTGTTAGCCTGAGGTCATACACATGGGGTACCCCTCAGAGGTGATCCTGCACAGGTGTGACCCTTATGGGATTCCCAGTACATGATCACCTTGTCAGCCGGGGACACTGCAAACGGGGTGCCCCTGATGATAGAAGGGTCTCATATGGGTGCTCCTGCTGGGCGAATGCCGCTCATGGATACTTTTATCAGTCGGGGTCCTGTACTGGGGTACCCTTACTCTGCCCCATATTCTGTGCTAGAATTTGTGCTGCTCTTTTCTGTCTAGAAAAGAAGGAGCAGAAAGTGATATGAGGATTAGGCCTGGGTGAAATTTCAATTACACCGGAGTAATTAGAGTCATATCTGTAATTCCACGTTGCTCTTTGATGCAGAATTACTGATAATTAAGGGATTTCTCCTGCTCGCTTAATTTAGGGGAAAAATCCCACCACCAGTGGCCACTCAAGCTCGCTATTTGTGTTCTGATGCATTTAGTTCTATTTCTTAGTGTGAAATTGCTTCCTTGCGTCCATTATGGATACGAGTTTGAATTTTGTGCTAAGAAAATAGCACTAAATGCCGGGAGTAAGTTGGGCGCAAATCCTATCCCAAGAGCACATTTAGCGAGCATGAGCAGCTACTTAGGTTCGCTATTCATGTTCTGTTGCATTTAGTGCTATTTCTTACTGCAAAAGGCACCGTCGTGCCCATTTTGGATGTGAGGGGGCATTTTTGCATTAATAAATAGTGCTAAACACAGAATTACTCTTATTGCTTATTTCTGCGTAATCTTGGAGAATTCTTAGGTAATTCCACGTGAATAAGCTACACAAAATTAGGCTAGTTACACCCACCCCTAGTAAGGATCCTCTGTAGAACAAGAACGCACGTCATGACTGGGCCAGGACAGGTAGAAGAAGGGACCACAGTAGCATTAGACATTAAGAGATGGTCCTGGGACAGGACAACAAGGATGGGAGAGCTGAAGGGATTCATCACAGCAGCAAAGACTGAGATGAAGGGACAGAGAATGGAGTGGATCATAAATAGGTTTGAGAGAGTTTGAAGATTACCGGGGTTCAGGGACAGAACAGGTCGGATAAAAAGAAGACTGATCAGCTGGTCATCCCTAATGACACCCCTAATCAGATATCTGGTCCTACTAGACCCACTCTACTCATTCTGTCACCTCAGTCAGCCCACTCCCTTAGCCCCAGGGCATCCATAACCTGGTCCCTCATTGTCACATGTAGCCACAGAAAATCCTGTTGTTGATTGGGCAGTAGACGAAGCGTTCATTGGACCATCAGGTCAACACCTCCCCTCGAAGGGCTTGGGTGCAGGAGAATCATGGTTGTATTGGGGACCTGTGGCCCCTTCTCTCACTTTGCATTGCAGGTACACTGAGTAGTGCGCATTCACACTACACAAGTGCACTGGCATCAAACCAACACACAGTCGGACACCATTGTGTCGCACGTGCACACCACCGGAAATCAAATATCCAAAGTACCAGTGTCGGTATGTTCAAGGCATGTGTACATGGACGTTCACATCCTTCTGTTCATGTGTAGATGCTGTGTGTGGAAGCAGCGGTTGAGATTTGTGTTAAGGGTAGAATGACTCCCATTTGAAGGTCCTCCGGTCCCTAGTGGGAAAATGGGGTCCTGCTTGTGACAAATGGTAGTCGTTACCTTTGGGCCAGGTCCCAATAAACATGGCTGCCATATTTCAATGTTATCCCTGCTTCTGGTTGTTATAGAAAGTGGTCAGCAATCCTAGGATGTATGTTTATAAAGAGGACCTCTGGCCTTCTTATGTCTTGCCGCATTATTGTGCACAGTTCTGTGTCCATTTCGGAAGCGAGGGAGCATTTTGTGCTCAGAAAATAGCACTAAATGCCACGAGTAAGTTGGGAAAAAATCCTACCCCAAGAGCACATTCAGCGAGCTCTCTTAAAGGGACAACTTCATGTCTCCATCTCACTCTCTCACTCTCTCTCTCTCTCTCATCTCTTTGTAAAGTGACAGGTCTGCCTCCAGAGGAACATCTCTCTTTCGCCTTCAATGCAAGTGTCTCAATGGCAAGGGAGTGCTCTATTTTGAATGGGAGATATCGTGTTAGGAAAGTGCTGTTCTTCTTAAAAAGGAAAGGCTCTCTGTTTAGAATGTCAGGATGCTCCAGAATGTTTTGCCATTGTATTCAAGTGCATCTCTCTTTGGGATATTTGGCTGTCGTTAAAACGTCTGGGTTCGAGGGAGTTTCTCATTTAAAAGGGATGTCTCTCTCTTTTCATCTCTCTCGCTCTCTTTTTCGCTCTGTCTTTCTCTCTGTATAACTTCAGAATGACAAGACTGTTTCCAAGAAGACCCACCTTTGTCCATAAGTTCAGGCCTCTCCATAGGAGTCGATCTCTCTTCGTGATGACGTTTTTTAGCTCAAGCAAAAAGAAATGGTCTAAGCATGTTGGTGGAATAGGTCATTTAAAAAAATGTTTTACTGCAAGCTTTTGCCACAAAAATAAAAAACATGCCACATAAATGTGGCCATCAAATGCTTGCTATACAATATACATTTTGTAAAAAGTACTTGCTGATGTGTTAGTTTTACTAGTGATATTTTAAATAACAAGCCTTTTTAGGTGTGTCACTCTTCTTCTTTTTTTTTTCTTCTTTTTCTTCTTTTTCTTCTTCTTCCACCTCCACCACCACCACCACATGAAGGAAAACTCAAATTACAGGCATCTCAAATGTTGCAATTCAACTTACACACTTTATTTCATCAACTTTAACAAGCACTTGCAAAGCCAATAGATATCTCCTATGCAAGAGCTATTGGATTTACCAATATGTTTTATTGCTCACCAGCGTGACTATTGTTCAGCATGGCTAAAAGTTAGTGAGGCAAAGGAGACTGGGGTGGGGTAGAGTGGAATGTCATAAAGCGGAGTAGAGTGGAGAGTTTTGGAGTGGCTTGAAGTGGTGTAGATTAGAGTTGAGTGGAGTGAAGTGTCATGGAGTGGCGTAGAGTGGTGTGGAGTGTCATGGAGAGAGTGGAATGCCATTGAGTTGAAGGGCGTAGATTGGAGTAGAGTGTCAGAGTGGAGTAGAGTGACATAGAGTAGAGTGGCATAGAGTGTCGTGGAGTGGTGTAGAACAGAGTGGCATGGCATAGAGGGTGTTGAGCAGAATGGAGTAGAGTGTTGTAGAGTAGAGTGGCGGAGAGTGGAGTGGCATAGAGTGGAGTAGTATAGGAGAGAGGAGTGGCATAGAGTGGAGTGGATTAGAGTGTCAGAGTGGAGTGGCATAGAGTGGAGTAGTGGAGTGGAGCTGAGTGAAGTAGTGTGTCATAGAACCGAGTGGAGTAAAGTGGCATGGAGTGCCATAGAGGGAGTAGCTTAGAGAGCCGTAGTGTGGAGTAGTGTCATAGAGTGAAATAGAGTGGAGTAGAGAGCTATAGAGTGGAGTGGCATAGATTGGAGTAGAGTTTAATGGAGTAGAGCACCAGAGTGTAGAATAGTAGAGTGGCTTATAGTGAAGTGGCGTAAAGTGTTGTGGTGCAAAGTAGATTGATATAGAGTGCAGTGGGGTAGAGTTCATTGGTTTTGAGTAAAGTGGTGTAGACTGCATTGGCTTAGAATACAGGGATATAGAGTAGAGTGGCATAGAGTAGAGTGGTGCAGAGTAGATTGCAGTGGTGTTGAGTTTGATGGCATAGAGTGGTGTAGAGTGCAGTGATTCTTTCAGGGTCGAATGAAGTGGCGTAGAGTGGAGTGGTGCAGGGTAGAGTGGAATTGTGCAGGGTATAGCCCGAGGTGTAGAGTAGAGTAGCGGAGAGTACAGTGGCAGAGTAGAGTAATGTAGAGTGCAGTGATGCAGAATAGATTAGGGTGGTGTGGAGTGAAGTAGAGTGTAGTGGCGTAGATTGCATTGGCATTGAATGGCATAGAGTTGCGTGATACAGAGTAGAGTGCAGTGGCGTAAAGTGCAGTGAGATAGAGTGCAGTGGCATAGAGTAGAGTGACATTGAGTTAAGTGGTCAAGAGTGTAGTCTTGCAGAGTAGAGTTTTTTAGAGTGCAGTGTCATAGAGCGAAGTTTCATAGAGTGTCTTGGTGTGGAGTGCAGTGGCATAGAGTACAGTGGTGTAGAGTGCAGTAGTGTAGAGTACAGTGGTGCAGAGACCAGTGCTGCAAAGTAGAGAAGTGAAGAGTAGGGTTGTGCAGAGTGCAGTGATGTAGAGCTCAATGGTGTAGAGTGGCAAAACGTGCAGAGACATAGCATGCAGTAGCATAGAGTGTTGCAGAGTACTGTACATCGGTGCAGAGTTGGTGTAGAGTGCAGTGGTGTAGAGTGCATTGGTTCTGAGTAAAGTGGTGGAGCATGCTTTGGCTTACAGCGCAGTAGCATAGAGTCGAGTGGCGCAGAGTGGAGTGGTGTAGAGTGGAGTAGAGTGGCATAGAGTAGATTGTTTCAGAGTAGAGTGAAGTGGCGTAGAGTGGAGTGGTGCAGGGTAGAGTGCAGTGGCAGAGTAGTGGTGTAGATCCGATCGGAGTAGAGTGCAGTGTAACAGAGTAGAGTGGCATTGAGGGGAGTCATGCAGAGTAGAGTGGAGTGGCCTAGACTGGAATGCTGTAGAGTGCTGTGGTGCATAGTAGAGTGGGGGTAGAGTGCTTTGGCATAGAGCAGAGTGGTGCATAGTAGAGTAGAGAGGCGTAGAGTGCAGTGTCATAGAGTACCGTGGTGCACAGTAGTTTAGTGTGACGCACAGTGGATTAGCATAGAGTGTAATTGCATAGAGTGTAGTGACATAGAGTGCAGTGACATAGAGTGCATTGGCGTAGAGTGCAGTAGAGTGGCGTATAGTAGAGTGGTGCAGAGTAAAGTGAGGTGGCAATGTGAGAGTGCAATGGTGCAGAGTAGAGTGGCACAGATTAGAGTGTCATAGAGATTAGTGGTAAAGAGTGCAGCATTGCAGAGTAGAGTTTCGTAGAGTGCAGTAATGTAGAGTAGAGTGCATTGGTGTACAGTGCAGTGGTGTAGAGTGTTGCAGAGTAGAGTATAATGGCATACAGTACAGTGGTGCAGAGTAGGCTGGCATAAAGTGCAGTAGCATAGAGTACATTGTATTTTTGTAAAGTGATGTAGAGTGCACTGGCGTAGAGTGCAGTGGCATAGAGGGCAGCAGAGTAGAATAGAGTGGCATAGAGTGGAGTGGCACAGGATAGGTTGCAGTGGCATAGAGTGGAATGGCGCAGGGTGGAAAGGAGTGGTAGAGAGCAGAGGCATAAAGTAGAGTGTCATACAGTGCAGTGTCATAGAGTTCTGTGGCAAAGAGTGGAGCAATGTAGAGTGTAGTGACCAACAGTGCAGTGGCGTAGAGTGCAGTAGGCTGGCATAGAGTAGAGTGGTGTAGAGTAGAGTCCAGTGGTGCAGAGTAAAGTGGCGTACAGTTCAGTGGTAGAGAGTGCAGAGTTAGAGTAGAGTGGAGTAGACTGAAGTGGCATAGAGTGGAGTAGTGCTGGGTAGAGTGCAGTGGTGTAGGGTGGAGTAATGCAGAGTAGAGTGTGGCAGAGTGGAGTGGGACAGAGTGTATTGGCGTAGAGTGGCGATGAGTAGAGTGTGGCAGAGCAGAGTGCAGTGGCAGAGTGCAGATGTAGAGACTGCAGTGTTGCAGAGCCGACTGTCATAGCGTTCAGTTGTGTATAGTAGAGTGCATTGCCATAGAGTGCAGTGGCTTAGAGTACAATGGTTTAAAGTGCAGTTGGCTTAGAGTGCAGTGGCGTAGAGTGTTACAGAGTAGAGTACAGTGGCATAGAGTAGGGTGGTGCTGAGTAGAGTGCCGTGGCGCAGAGTAGATTGTTTCAGAGAACAGTGGAGTGGTGCATGGTAGAGTACAGTGGCGTACAGTATAATAGTTTAGAGTGCAGTGGTGCAAAGTAGATTAGCGTGGCATAGAGTGGATTGGCATAGAGTGTACTGGTGTAGAGTGGGGTGGTACAGAGTAGAGTGCATTGGCATAGAGTAGAGTGGCATAGAGGAGAGTAGCACATAGTGGAGTAGAGTGCAGTGGCAAAGAATAGAATAGTGTGAGGTAAAGAGTAGAGTGGTGTAGAGTAGAGAGGTGTAGAGTGGAGTGGTGCAGAATACAGTGGTGCAGAGTAGAGTAGAGTGCAGTGACGCAGTGGGGAGTGGCATGGAGTGGCATAGTGCGGAGTGGTGCAGAGTAGAGTGCATTGGCATGGAGCGGTGCAGAGTAGAGTGAAATAGGGTAAAGTGGAGTATGTATGACATTGTAGTGCACTGCCATTACAGACAATACATTTTCAATTGAAATGGCCATTACATTTGCACAGACGTACAGTTTTACTGATGAAAATATACAGAGCAAAAAAGATAATGTGTGGAAGTGTCATCACCTAGTGTATTGATGCGTTTTGATTGTATTAAAACATTTGTTTCCATCACACTTCAAAATTACCAAGAAATGTTCTTCTTTTATGCTACACAAATTCTTAAATATTCTGAAATATCTTCCCAGCTCATTTACATTTGGTTGTGTGCTAGAACAAAAATTAAATCTTAAAGCCTTTAGACCGGCACACCCTCAGTCCCCAGCATGATTGTCACATAGATCCTCTCACTGGAAGACAGAGCCTGACATTTGACCTCTGTCTTTGAATGCACAGCAAATGTGACAAGACAGTAACACGATTTAAAGGCCTGTTTATAGAACTCCATTACTGGTGGAAGAATACAGTGAAAAGAATGTTGGCAAAAGAAGGGATGAACTCAAGCTGGACAGCCTAAGACGAATACAGCCAGCAAATAAAAAACGAGCAAATGTGAGTTACAAACCACAAAGACAATGGTAAGCAATGGGTGGAATGCATTCCCAGGGAAGATTTCTGAATGTCCCCAAGATGTTGTTAGCAAACCAGACAACTGTGCTGTGTGGTAAGCTTTGTCCTAAAAAAGGAGGTGGAAAATAAATCACCATCTAACTGGGTCCCCAAAGTGCAAGCAAAACATATCACAGGTATTTAAAGTACAGTTTTAAAAAAAGCACATTATGAACCACCTGTTACACTGAGGAGAATGTGAACAATGTGCACAGGCGTTGTGCAGCCACTCACACTGAACCGAACCATTGGGTGAAATGGTGTGACCCATTTCCAAGTAAACCAAGGGTCTTACATCAGTAAGCAGGTGCATCTAAAGTCCGCCTCTCAGTACAAAATAGCACACCACTGTATCCTGTTAGTTTATCGGGTAGGAAAGGCCCACATATTCACTGGCAGGAACCACAGCTTGTTTGTACTGCGACTCCTGCAGAACTTGTGCCTGGGCCCTGTCAGTAACAAGGTGGGTTTTCATGCTGAACGCAAGGCCGGGCAGGGCGAGTCTTTTTTCCCCCAGTGGAACTGATTTCTTAATCCATAGAGAGCAGGAATAAATAAATGCTTTTTTCAATTTCTTTTGAAATCTTTTTTGTTCATCAAATCTTGGAAAGCTTTTTTTTTTTTAAAGTACTTCAGAAGTGAAGCAAGCCTTCTTCGGTTTTCATGGTTGCAGTTTAACGGTGCAGCATAATTATGAGGCAGAGGAAGAGATGGGGGAGCGCCCCTCCCCCTAGCTGCCTCTTGGTTCCTTTGAAAATCGAAGAGTAGATGAAGCAAGGCTCGAAGAGGAGGTCTGTCTTGGGCTGATAAAAAAATCCATACCCTTAAAAAGCTTTTGATAAAGCCTGTAGGCGGAGTGGCCTGTGTAGGCAAAGCAAGAGTTTGTATTATATTGTAATTGTATTTGTATAGCGCTTACTGCCCTTGATGACACACACACATGGGGGTGAATGTTTGATTTGTTCTGCATTCCATCCATCATTTGTGTGTCTTTTGCTTTCTCGCCATAAGTGCGCCGATTACTCCCAGACGTGGACCCCTTGCTCACTGTGACACTGGATTCAAGCTATCCTGGCTGATGAGGGGTAAAACCCCGAACCCTGTTCCAAGATGCTTGTTCCTGGTCCAGGGATGACCTGCCTTGGCAGTTTGGGCCGGACTGTTCCCATGAGGAGCAGGGTCAAGACTGATTTGCGTATGGCTGCGTCTAAACTGGGGTGGCATGGTGAGCATAAGAGCGATGTATGTAACCAAGACCTATTAACTGGGGGTAAACGTTTGATTTGTTCCACATTCCGTCTATCATTTCTGTGTCATTTACTACCCTTCAGGAGGAATTGTTGCACTTTACAGTGAGTAGTACAACACTCTGGAGTCCAAGATTAGTGGTTAATGGGTATTGGTGTTAAAAGGATTAGTCATGGGTTCTCAAAGGAACCACTCCATGTGTTTACTCCAGTTTCTTGTGGTGGATGAAACTAACTGGAGTGAGTATTTGGTGTGATCATTAGCGGTGGCTATATGAGTTCATGCCAAAGATTGGTGGGATTAATAGGCTGGAGGAGAATAGGTATTGTCATGTTACGGGCAGATGGTTTTAAAGTAGGAGAGGTTGTCATCTATGAAATAAGTTGTGGGTAATTTTCAGAAATACAATAAGAGATATTAAGGCAGCCATGAGTGGCAACAGGCCATTTATTGACAAGGCAAATGAGTTGTGGGCAGGGACATATGTTCAGTGCACATGTAGTTGACTCTGCTTCAGCCGAACTGTCCGTTGTTACGCAAAGTATATTGGCAAATCACTGAGTGCAAGAATTACTATATTATGGAGAGTAGTACAAATCTACACTATTCTCATGCTTATATAGGGCTTTTGGATATTGAATGACATCTCATCAAGGACAAGGGATTTTCTAAGTAATCATTATTGTATGAGCAGTCTAGCTAAAACATCCAGCCGTGATTTGTTGCTTGTGAATGCTTTCAAAGAGTGCCTATTGTTTTCTGAAGTTCTCTGGATCGATAACAGATCTATCCAGCATTTCTTGCTGGCTTGTACTACAAAACTCTGAGATGTATGTCATGCATTTAAACATGCATTCTTTCGCCCCCTTCGGAGATAGTACTTTGCAGCAAAAAGTAAGCAATACTGGGTTCAAAGATAGTAGCATCCCCATAAAAAAATATTTGTTATGGAGTGTCCTTACAATTTTTCGCTACCCACAGGAAGGAGGTATTTGCAATTGAAAAGGTCTGGCATGCCAGGCGGGAGCTATCATGAGTTTTTATCTGCAACTTCCTGCCTCTAAGGCAGGACTTCCTGTCCTCACGTTGGTGAATGACTGCAAATTGACTTACGTTCACTCCATCACGACTGAAATATTTAAAGGGGCCAGAAACCTAACAACTGTTCTCATGGTTGATCATCACATTACCTCTTTCCTCAGACCAGCAAGATTGGTCTGATGAAGGATGGACCATCAGTGAGTTTGGAGTCTTGTGGAAATGTCCCCATGAGCATCATATAATTGATGTTGGCTGAGATCTGGACATGTGCAATTTCTTTGTTTGTGGAAGCAATGACACTGTTACTTTCTTGACGATTTCTGTACTTTTTCGATATCCTTCCGTAAGCGCTGGGGTCAGCAGCCTTGATTCCATCTCTGCAGCTTCGTCTAAAGCACCTCAATTTAGAGCGCTTGGTGCATGGCCTTCTGACCACTAGGATGTGGTCCAGGTCTTCCACTGGAGGGAAGGTGGTATGGTAATGGGAGCAGGGTTAGTTCTTCCTCTTACTCTGGCACGACTGTAACCCTCTGTGGCAATTGATGTAGGAAAGGTTCAGCGTCTGGCCCAAGCTCAACATCAGAACTGCTGACAGGCTAGGCATGGCGCCTTCATGCAGGTTTAGGCACCATGTTGACTTTAGTTGTATGAACTTGTATGAGGTCTTCCATCCTATGCTGGCAGGATCCATCAATTATTATTTTATTACTAGGATTTGTAGGGCGCGATCGAATCATCCCCAAGGGGATCTCTCGGCGCATTGGTGGCAGACAAAGCAGATCGAAGATTGCTGGTTAGTGACAGAACAACCAGGTTTTAAGAAGTTTCTTAAACTGCCTGAGATTGGAACGGACACATATGTTATCTGGCAGTCTGTTCCAGCGGAAAGGGGCGAGATATGAGAAGGAGCGGCCACCCATTCTAACTCTACTGATTCTCAGGGAGCAGAGCAGCTGTCGGTCGCTCGATCTCAGTTGGTGGAGCGGGCGTATATGGTTTTAGCTCCTTCATTAGATAAGCTGGACCATTCCCTTGAAGTGATTTAAACACCAGGCACAAAAGCTTGAATTCTGCTCTTTTCCTAACAGGCAGCCAGTGCAGCTGTCGTAGAAGCAGGGCCGGACTGGCTACCGGGCGTTTTGGCATGCTGCCGAGCTGGGGGCTGATTTCGTTGATGGGGACCTGCGTGTGCTGAACGAAATTCGTTTTGCTTTGTTTATTTCGAAGCACTCACAGGTCTGCATCAACAAAATTAGCCCCCACCACAGTGACATCAGCCCCCAGCTCGGCAGCATGCCAAAACGCCCGGTAGCCAGTCCGGACCTGCGTAGAAGGGGTGCCGACGGAGTTCGGACAGGCTGATTGAGGGCTAGACGCGCGGCTGAAAACTTGCAGTGATTGGAAGGTTACATTTGGAATCCAGGCTAGGTTGACTCCCTCTTTCATGCTTCTTTCTGAAGGTGGTAAACTGAGTGCCATTTAACTGAGAAAAAGTTAGACCTGTTGTTTAAAACACTTAAAAACTATATGTGGGTGGTATGAAGCGCTATATAACAAATTGTTATTATTGTAACTGGATTCAGCTCCACCATATGTGTGGAGGCCGAAAAGGACAAACTTGATTTCCATCTCTTCCCTGCTGAAGGAGCTGCTAACTTTGCTGTATGAAAGCCAGCCAGCACCCTGGAGTGGCGCGCGCTGCTCATGACAGAATGAGATGAGGAATGGAAAGAAATGACTCACTTAGTGGCAGGAAATAACATTGTTATATCATTATTGATGGCAGAGCGGGTCCCCTTCTTATTAGAACACCAGTGACGCCAGATGCTGAGGGCCCTGGACACAGCAGTCTCTGACAGCAGACTGAACATTTATATCAACATTTTGTATGAGCTGGGGAAATGTAGAGATTTGTTATGGAGCAAATAAATGCTCCTCAGTCTTCTCTCATGTTTGTCTAATCTAGGACCTGATGCACATAGGCAGGGCTTGTGTTTTTTGCACATTCACTGCTTTGGTAGCCCCCCACGCCGTCTCCATTTTTGCACTGAGATTAATGGACCAATGAGTTTCATTCCCGACGGCCCCCAGCGCCTAGAGACCCCTACGGGTGATTGTTCGCGCTTTACAAATGTGGATTATTATTATTGCTAAATGTCTATTTGCAAAGAGCTTCAAAAACTCCTGTCTAACTAACGTCGCAGCCGGTGCAGGTGGGGCAGGGTGGGGAATAGGGTTTTTTTTAAGTCGACAGATGACGACGAGGGAAAATAACATTTAAAAAACCACTTACCTTGCACTTGCCGCATCGCCGCGTCGGCAATGCGGCGAGTGCAAGGTAAGTGTTTTTATTTTTTTTATTTTCCCTCAACATTGTCTGTCGACTTCACCCCCCATCCCCTGCCCCCGCCCCACCCCACTGCTCTTACTTGCACCGGCTGCGAGTGCTCACTAATCTTTGAGGCAGGACTCCTTCTGCAAGTCCCTGGGAATGGGAGGGATGTGGGTGCGAAGAACTGCAGATCCATCCCTGCATTCATTGAATGTCAGAGTTATTTTATTAAAGCAGCCCCTGTCCCTTAGAGAGACATAGGCCGCTTTTAAAAATACAAGGGATCTTTCAGTGAATGATCTCCGAGGGGAGCATGCAGTGGGTATAGTTCCACCGTTTGCTCCTCTGATGCCAAATGCACACTTTAACATGGTGGACCATGCTGCCGCAAGGGGCATCTTCCCTATTAGGAAATCTGATCAAAGATTTATAATTCAAGTCATAAACCATTGATACATTCCATTGTGATTTGTTAAGTGAGGGGGGGGGGATGCCCAGTTTCATGTCCCCTCCTCTAATCGTAAGTAGTCGCAAAAGGCACTTAGCAAGTCTGAAAGGGATTTCCATCTCAATATGTGCTTGTTGTACATGTGACTCACTTTTTTGCAGGCCCAACGCCTGTGATTTTTGGGAATTGCAGACATTGGGACATTAAATAGAGTAGTATATCGGACACATACACTTGTTAGCATCTTGAGCATAATGCACTGTGATCCCAGTCCAAGTATAACAACTTTTCATTTCACATGGGGCTCAAAATCCTTTATTTGTACGAGGAGATGCAAAACTCCAAGTATCAAAATGCATACAAGACCTCAGGACTGACATGCACGTCTGTTCTTTGCTGCAGTCTTTCTAGTCTGGTAAAAAAACTGGACAGCAGCAGCCTGTGTCTGTGTCCTGTAATCAACTGTGTACCGATCAATCATTCTCTGAACACATTCAATCTGCTCTTGCCATTTTAGATTTAATACGTTACTTTACCCGCTTCATTGAATGAGTTATGGTTTCTTGTTGGCATCTGATTTTCTGCCATACTGCTGAACTAAAGTTTGCCATAACCATGTGCACCACCATATATTTTGAAATGCGGACGAGCAGTCATGAGTAATTGAACTAAGTATAACTAGTACGGCGATGATGGACTGCTGATGATAACACATATTACATCACTGATGACATCTGAAATCTATGGTGGTGCAAGCTTTACTTAGATCAGTTGCATAACTGCATTTCATTTTTATTTTGTTTTAAAATGGTAGTTTTTATAATATGAGAGGCCTACACGTAACTCCACTTTAACCTTTGTTTATATATATATATATATATATATATATATATATATATATATATATATATATATATATATATATATATTTTATCTACTGGCAGTCGCCAGTAGATAGTTATAGTTTACAACCTAGTTTCCATAGGAAATCTCGAAATTCTATTTTGAATAACTTTGGCGCCGGTTGACGAATCCTCGCGAAATTTTCAAAACTAATGGGGCGCTCCGCTCAGCTCCTACCCTGAAAGTCTCGGGGTGATTCGTCAAGCGGGGGCCGAGAAAAAAGGGGGGTCCCAAAACGCGTTTTCCCCATGTTATTTTCCATAGGACCTTTAGACACAGCTACAGCCAGAACGGCTGAACAGAATTACGTGAAATTAGGCAGAGAGGCAGCCATAAGGTCAAGGAAGTGCCTTTTGCAGGTCTGGTGTAAATCTGTTCAGTATTTCCCGAGAAAATAGCATTTAAAAGCATATCAATATCTATACGCGCGCACCGTGCGCGCACTGTGCGCGCACCCTGCCGTGCGCGAGCGCAATTCTGATTGGTTGTTAGATGTCGGTAAACATTCGAATCGATCGAAACCAGGAAGTGTCGGCCGCCATTTTGTCTCTCGCAGTCTGAGGGGGTGAAAAAAAAAGGTGGAGAACGTGAAAAGGGGGCAGAGTGGACAGTTCCTTACCCCCTAGCCTTGGTCAGGGGGTCACAGAAGGACCCCCAAGGGAGGAAAAAACAATCTTTTTTATTTTTTAAAAATTGCGAGGTGCGCGCACCGTGCGCGCGCGGCACGAACTGCGAACCGTGGGTGCTCGGTGCGCTAAGCGCACCGAGCGTCCACAGCGCACGCACGGTGCACGAAGCGCACCGTGCGCGCAGGGTGCGCGCACCTCGCGATTTAAAAAAATAAATAAATTTCACGGTGTGCACACAGTGAAAAACCTGAAAAAAATAATTATTCATAAATACATAACTTAGCATTTAAAAAACCGTACAAATTCACTGAAAAAACCATAGGTTTCACACACGTTATAGTTACGAATTAGCATTTAAAAAACCTTGCAAATTCACTTAAAAAACCATAGGTTTCACACATGTTATAGTTAGCTGGACATTTCACTCGTAAAAAACCAATGAAATTCCCCCGTTATAGTTACTGCAGGCAACTATAACTCACGCGACCGCAATCCTCTGCTGATGACGTCAGATATTACATCACTGATGACATATGTGTCTTTATGAAAAATAAATATTTGTAATATATGTATAGCTAAAGATTAATGGAAGAAGACATGGGTAAATAAGTGTCGAAATACAGTGATGTAATATTTGACGTCATCAGCAGAGGATTGCGGTCGCGTGAGTTATAGTTGCCTGCAGTAACTATAACGGGGGAATTTCATTGTTTTTTTACGAGTGAAATGTCCAGCTAACTATAACATGTGTGAAACCTATGGTTTTTTAAGTGAATATATATATATATATACATATACATATATATATATATATATATATATATATATATATATATATATATATATATATTCACTGAAAAAACCATAGGTTTCACACACGTTATAGTTAGGAATTAGCATTTAAAAAACCTTAGAAATTCAGTGAAAAAACCATAGGTTTCACACATGTTATAGTTAGCTGGACATTTTACTCGTAAAAAACCAATGAAATTGCCCCGTTATAGTTAGTTCAGCTAACTATAACTCACGCGCCCGCAATGCACTGCTGATGACGTCACATATTACATCACTCATGACATGGTCAGTGACATCACTCATGACATCACTGATGACATCTCAAATGACATCACTGATGACCTCACTGATGACATCATCCTTGTGATAGAGTGGCAGACCTCCTCTCACCTTAATATAAGCTTTGATACACACATTCAAAAATAGAGACTAAAATTTTCAAAACAATGGACATACCAATACCAGTTACAACAACCTCTTCAGTAATTCTAAGATCCACATACACATCCACTCATTCACCAACAGTCCTATACAGTCACTCATACATGTACTCACTCATCATATGTACTCATACACCTATACATCCTGTTACATAATGCCACTCATCCATAGAGTTACTCACACACATAGTCACTCATGCTAATAAAGAATCAAACATACATTCACCTGCATATACAGTTATACACACACCACCACACTTACTTCTACGGAAACTTACACATACTTAGTCTTTTAAACAATCACTTATAGAAACACATACTTATTCATACAGGAACTCTTTCAATCTGTCCCTCTCACATATACTCACATATATACACCAATAGTCACATATACTAGTTTAAAACATATGTAGTTACTCCTGAAGACACTATTGGGACAGTCATTCACTCACTAACACACCCATACACACACTCATCCACCCATACAGTCCTGCACACATGCTGTCTTCAACACATACAAACAGTGAGTCACTCATTCATGCACCTATGCACTACGTAATACCCCCCACCGAACCATACAGACACTCAGACTGATACTCAAAAAAACAACTACTAACCTATATAGACACCCATGTAGCTACTCACCAACCCATGCAGCCACTTATACACAAAGTGAGAGATACACTTAATCAGTCAGTTACACAATCAATTTTTTAAAAACAAATCATCCATTTAGACACTTATATACCCATTTATTCTTCCATCGACCTTGAGATATACATATATAAAACATATTTAATTTTCAGAAAAACACACATTCACTGGATGATGTCATCAGTGAGGTCATCAGTGATGTCATTTGAGATGTCATCAGTGATGTCATGAGTGATGTCACTGACCAGGTCATGAGTGATGTAATATGTGACGTCATCAGCAGTGCATTGCGGGCGCGTGAGTTATAGTTAGCTGAACTAACTATAACGGGGCAATTTCATTGGTTTTTTACGAGTAAAATGTCCAGCTAACTATAACATGTGTGAAACCTATGGTTTTTTCAGTGAATTTCTAAGGTTTTTTAAATGCTAATTCCTAACTATAACGTGTGTGAAACCCATGGTTTTTTCAGTGAATTTGCAAGGTTTTTTAAATGCTAATTCCTAACTATAACGTGTGTGTAACCCATGGTTTTTTCAGTGAATTTGCAAGGTTTTTTAAATGCTAATTTTTTTTTTTATTCTTCATTTTTTTCAAACATATTTTTAATTTAATTTTCTTTCATTTTATAAAGACTATGCTTACATTTTTAAAATCCTTATATATTTTTTTTTAATATATTTTTTAAAATAAACATGTAAAATTTATTACCAGATTTTTTTTTTTTTTTTTTTTTTAGTACGCGTACCGTAAGCTCACGGTAAGCGTACGGTTTACGCAACGTCCGTAATCTATCTACGCTGCTTGCGTATAGTTACGCAATTTGCGTAGCCGCGCGTACTGCGCGTGGGACGCGTGCGCGCTTACGCCACACGCGCACGTTACGCGGAAGTGCCGGGGAGTGACTGTTATGCGCATGCGCGGAAGCGCGTGTCTTTTTTACGCGCACGCGTACTTTTTGCCGTAAGCGTACCGTAAGCGTACCGTAAGCGTACGGTAGGTCATGTGATCTTGAAACACAACTTTTGATTGGTTGAAACTACTTTCAGTTCTAGAACTCTCCTACACCACACCCATTCCCCTCATTTCTGCTTGTGATCCCTTGGGAGAAGGAGCTGGTTTGTCTTTGGGATACGATGGCAGAACAGCAGAGCTCTTCTGAGAGTGAGCCTAGCACCAGCAGCACTGTCTTGAGGCAGAGATCGAGGAAACAAAAGCCTTCTTATGTTTGGGATTATTTTACTTTTCCAGAAGGCCAGCAAAAGGTGAATGCACCCTTAGTTACTTGCTGTCTGTGTAAGCGTGTACTTTCTAGAGGTAATCCTAACAGGAAGTATTCCTTTGGGAATCACACCATGAAGAGGCACCTCCAGGATGTACACGGAAGGACACATGGTCATCTTTTTGGAGGTAACTCTTCAGAAAGACGAGCCAGTACATCCACAGCAGCTCAGCCTGGACCATCATCTGCAGGGCTGACTCCTTCTTCTGCAGGTCAGGTGAGCCCTTCATCTGTGGGGGGAGAATCTCCTTTTGCTGGCCCTCTGGAAATGAACCTTCGATTTCGGAAGGTTGATATTCATTGCACATTTTGTAAAGGTCTAATTTGTCATAGGGAGACCAGTGTTTCCCTAGTGAACAACAAAATAGATCAGCACATTTGTAGCTTTGAATGATTTTCCCATGCTTCCTTTCCTCTGTCCCTGCATGAACACAACGGTTCTTTTAAGAGCCAACCTTATCTTTCATCTTTTTTTTACATATGTTTTTTAAAACCTTTTTTTGTTTTTTACCGTACGCGTACGGTGCGCGTACCTTTTTTTTATTTTTTAAAAAAAACACTAAAAATCAATTATCACATTACAAGGTCCTTGAGAGACTACAATTATTATTATTGACTTACCATACTCACTCAAAAAAATATTTATTCATTTGTTTTTTTAAAAAATAGTTTTAAAAATGGTTGTAGTTTTCGAAAATTTTCTATATCGATCTGAAAAAAAAGAAAAAAGTATTAATATTTTTTTAACAATTTATAATACAGTATACATATTTACATTTTTTTCAAAAAAATATTTTTGCCTTATTTTTGCTGTTTTCAGAATATATTGCATTTCACTATAAATTGTGAAAGCAATTGCATTCATCATTTTACAGCGGGCAAAAAAAAATAACAATCTCAAAGATTGTATTAAAAAAGCCCAGAATCTCTTCTCACTTAAACTTATCATTACAGAAATGCATATTATTCTAAAAAAATATCATCTAAAAACAATACTTATTTCTTTAAAATACCGTCTGATATGTTTGTTTCAGAAGTATAATCACAATATTATATCTCAAATAACTCCAAAATACATCTGATTTCATTTCCTTTAGGCCAAATAGTATTTTTTTTTTTTTTTTTGGAATAAATTTCCAAGGGAAATCCATTAAAATTCTAAAGTTTAATCTGTCCAGATCTCACCGATTCTCTGTAACATTTTGGTTCACGAAAATTTTTTGAATAATTTATTTAGTCCACAATAGAATTGCTTACTTTTCCACATGGCCAAATAGTAATTTTTTAAATCATTTTTGAAAAAATTTCCAATGGCAGTCCAATAGCATTCCAAAATTTAAAATGTGCAGAAGTTACCGATTATCTATAAATTATTGGTTTTTCAAAATTGCATTAAAAATTAAAAAAGTCCACATTACAATTGGTTATCTTTCCTTTAGGCCAAATGATAATTTTAAAAATATTTTTTCTACAAAATTGCAATGGTAATCCAGTAAAATGGTAAAATTATTTTGTCCAGATCTTGCCAAGTCTCTCTAAAATTTAGGTTTCAGGAAGATTAGATAGGAATTTGCTAAATCAAAAGGCAAACGTTGTTTGAAAATCAATTGGGAATCATTACACAGTGTCCAGCCTTTTTCACATTTTAGATAAACTGTGTAATGTCCAGAAGTAACAGTAGGTCCATCATGGAAAATTATTGCAACAGTTACAAAAGTTTTTCCTGAAATTGATAATTGCTGTCCTGTAAACTTCTTTATTAAAGTATCCAATTTTGAACCATCAGCTCTACATCGTTGCATCATTAAAATTACATACTGTCCGTATTCCCTTAAAATTAATGTTGAAAACATGTCAGAATTACACTCACCACATTTCATGCTATGATTAGCATCTTTAACTAATTTTGAAAAAGTGACTGTTTTACTCTCTGGCAATGTCAAATAAATAAACCTTTCATTATCAACAATAGAGCCACATATATTATAACAATTATCACAACTATGTTCCCATTTATAAGAGAGACCAAAAAAAATGTCAATGGGAACTCCTTCTTCTTCTACTACCTGAAGAAAATACATCAAAAATTCGTGTGCATCTTGCTGTTCATTTTGTGAAAACTGTGTTCGTCCTGAACATACATCTAAAAGTTTTCTAATGTCAGTAGCACTTTCTATTTGAGTTTTATCTTTACTCAGCTTTTGAAAAAGGAGACTCAGCTCTGAACAGAATCTTTTTCCCTGATTTACTATTATCTGCTCTTGCAAACTTTCCAGATAAAATGCAACATTCAGCACTACATTTGCGTAGCAGTTGACACCAGAGCTATTTTCAAAATGACATCCTACAACCTGTTCTTCATTTTCCTTTTTCTTTTTGCTTGCAATTACATCACTCCTCTTTTTTTTCCTCTTCTCTATATCTTCATTACAGATATTCTCATTTCTCCTTTTACGAGAAACTACACGTTTCTCCAACACAGGATACTGACCTAAATGAGGAGCATAGCTTCTTCTTAATCTATTATACTCCTTTACACAGTTTGTATCAGCACTAACTTTTGAGTCATCAAAGTCTATCATGAATAAACCTGATAATGTTTTGACTCGTGACAAAGCTACATATGCCATACCTTCTTTGAACACAGTTGAACCAATGTTCACAAATGCACAATCTACAGTCAATCCTTGAGACTTGTGGATAGTTACAGCATATGCTAGTGAAAACGGAAACTGCTTCCTACGTACATATAAGTCTTTCACAAGCATAAAACGAACTGTACAACGACAAATATCTTTAACTTCATCTATCTGATCAAATTTTATCTGTAAACATTCAATTCCTTCTTTTTTCTGATAATTAATAAAACCCACAACTCTTCCCATCGCTCCATTCACTAAGCCTTTCTCAACATCCAAATTTCTCCTTAAAAACACTCTACAGTTCATGCAAACATATAGATTTTTTTCTAATCCTGCTGTTTTGGAGATGTTCTTCTCTAGTGAGTCCAATTTATTTTTCAGTTTGCCTGTTACTGTGACAGTAATTCTTCCATCCTCAATTTTGTCCACTGCTTCCAATTTCCTGATGTCTTCCTTTTCCAATTTCAAAAGCTCCTCATTAAATATTGAGCATTCACGTAGAGTTGGCATTAAGCAGATGACACTTTTGTTTTCTGCAATATTCTTGTATATTTTCTCTGCAACTATTTCTTCCTTTGGAAATAAATTATGTAGCAGCCGACTCTGTAATGCTTTTTTCCCAACTTCTGTGAGTAGTCCAATCCTGATATCTTTCAGAATACTTCCATATTCTTCATCGTTTGCTTGCCTCATATTAGTTGTAAGTTCCTTGTACTCAAAGAAGGACCAAATATTTGTATTTCCAATGCTTCCCAATGACTTCTTCGTGTCTTCATGTGTCACAGTATTAAACACTGGTTGTCCTTTAACTGGAGTAAGTTGCAAAAGATCCCCAAAAACTATGACGTGTTTTCCACCAAATAACACGTCATAGTCTGTCTTCAAAATTTGCTGCATTCTTAAATGCACAAAGGCAAGCATTAAGTTTGATACCATGCTCACCTCATCAATAATGAGAACTTGCATCTTCTTCAATACTCTTGAAACTTCCAAGGATGCTTCTCCAGTTAGCTTGTTGAATTGTATTTTGTTCTCATGCTCCACTGGTAACATTAGCAAACGATGTAAGGTGATTCCTTTTATGTTATATGCTGCTAACCCAGTTGGAGCAGTAACCACACAAGACAAAGTAGAATCCGTTTTTTGCTTTAGGTAGCTTCTGATGACTTTAATTAGGAAACTTTTTCCAGTGCCAGCTTGTCCGCTTACATACATCCTGATTGGATGAAATGATGTGCATGAGCACTCTTTTTTGATATGTAGAAATCCGTGATCAATTTTGTTTTTGATCTCTTCATAAATTTGTTGCTGCTCTTGATTCAGTTGTCTTTCCAAATTTTCTAAGTCTATAAATTCTTCTTGACCTTGATTCATAGCCGTTTCCACTTCATTCATGGCTATTGATGCTTCATTTTCAACGATTGGTTGTCCTAGGGGATCTTGACTGTATGTTCCTGAACTTTGGCTGTCCTGAGAACTGTCTCTAGCTATTTCTGCTGCAATTGTAGTTTCCTGTTCAATTTCTTCATTTAACATTTGCAGATAAGTTGAGAATGTACTGCATTGTATGCTGTCTTTGCAAGCATTAAAAGAATCTTCATAGCTCTGGAATTCTCCCAGTAGTTCATCCTCTGTACGCCATGGTTTAAACAACTGTAAAAGAGCCAAGTAGTAAAATTCTTTCTTGTCGGTAGTGTCGCAACTCAGCTTCCGGTGATTTATCAAACTTCCTTTGGTTTGCTTCACCAAACATCCTTCTTCACCAACAACTTTATATTTTCCACTGTTGATGTCTTCTGCAGCTTTCCGTGAATAAATGTAGTTCTGTAACACTTCATACAGACACATGTTCTCCAGATGATGACTTCTCTTGGGATAATATGTGTCCAACATGTTTGTTTTCAATATATCTGTACTTTCTGGGTCATTCTCAGCCAAATATTCAATTTCTCCAACAGATTTCAGTACCCGATTTCTCATTGCTGCAAGGCCTAAACTTGCCCAAATTATTCTTCTTGACTTCGAGTAGAGACTTGCAGAAGATAACCTATCTGAACATTCGTAGGATCCAATTTCTCGATGCGATAACATCTTCAAACTGAAACTGTACAGCTTCTTACTGACAGTCTTCTCGTGAGAAATCTCTTCCCACATTTCCTTCAATTCTGTTTTTTCTGATTTCGTAATGTAAGACGTTACATATCGAGCAACAGCAATGGAATTGTCAGCAACATACTGTATATCCATGTTAGCGTTCCACATGGATAAAATGACTGGGTTGTAGTCATTTATATTTTTTGATTCTTCTTTTCTTTTAAGGTTGTAGGTATTCTTAGGTGATTTTCTTGTGATACTATGTCTCACAGCTGACATAAAACTGTTGACTCTTCCATTTGAAAGAACAGGTCTAGGAAATCCAAATCGACATTTAGTGTAGTATTTTTCTTTGCTCTTGTATTTCCGTCGACAGTATTTTCCACACCGATGACTTTGGAAACGTAGAACTTGCTCCTTTAACTTGTTCTCTTCTGTGCTTTTAGGTATAGCACATGTTGCATATTCTTCAATGTAAGATAACACTGCTTCATCAGTATCTGTTCCAAACTTTGGGGCATCCTTGATCCACAGCAGCATATGAATATGAGGAGCACCTCTTGCCTGGTACTCTTTTCTCCAAAAGAAATCCACTACTTCTCCAAGGGGTGGATTTTTTTTATTGCAGATGAAGGATATCATAGCCTCAAATCTATGATTGAAATATCTGCAAACATTAACCGGATCCAATGAGCACAGTTCTCCTGCTGTCTTGTATTCGATGTTTTTAATGTTTGAATTGGCCTCTCGTAGAAAATCCAGTAAATCATCCCAAGCGTACTCGGCACAGCTTAGGGTAAGGAACCATGTTGGTGTTCCTAAATTGCGTAACATGCATTTTAGTTCACCATGGCGTCGGTACCAATATTCATTTGTCCCACGCTGACAAGCCATCAGATTGATCAGTTGTGTTTCCAAATGATCATCTCGGTGCTGCACTTTCTCCATAAAATCCTTAGCAGACACATTTTGTAAATGTACTCCACTTTTTAAAATGTGATTTACTGCATAAGACAGTGCAGACAAGTCGCTTTCAAATAAAAGATGGAACAAATAAGGAATACTTTGTCAAAATCTGGGATCTTCAGCATATAGTCTTGTAGTTCGATACTCTGAAGCTGGAATCTGTTCTGGACGTTCATCGTATCGTCCTCCTTTTCCTTTAGGAAACAGCTGGGGAAAACATCGAGCTTCCAAGCTCTCCTCCCATACACTCACGGGATTTCCTTTTGCTTTCTTCATCTGAAAGAGATCAAAATTGTCTCCCATAACTTCTTTCGAATGGAGAGGATGTATGCTAAAATGTTCATAAATTTCTTCTTCCTTTGACTTGTCCACTTTTTCAATTTGTCCAGTTGGTGTTTCTGTGTCTCCTTGTAAATCTTCTTCTTCTTCTTCTTCTTCTATATAAATTGATTCATACCATTTGTTATTTTTTTTCAAATACAAATTTGCTCTTTGTACTTTCCGCACATCTACCAGCTCCTGCCAAATCTTCTTATTCTTTGTAGGTACACCATTAACCAGAATAATTAATGGTTCAGTTTCCAAAGTATCCGCATCAATAGTTTCCATATTTTTTTTCAAATCCAAGGGCAAATACACCACTCTACCTTTTAAACCTCTCAGTAAATCTGAAGGAGGTAATTTACCAGTTTTGGGCTCCATACGTACTATGGTCTGGAACGGATGAACACATTGAATGAGTATAGACTCATATGTATTTAATTCAGAAAGTTCAGCAGGAATAGCATCCAATTCTAAATTATTATGTACAGCTCTGGTCGGCATTCTATTTTCCTCTAACTTGTTATAACAGTATTTACAAATACGCTGATCTTCACCCAATTCAAAACAATTTTCTAGAAATATATATGTGGCAAAATCCTTCCACTTATAATTATCTTCATTTTCACTCTTTCTGTAGAGATCAACATTCCTAGTTTGTTTTCTATAATGAGTTCTGCGGCAACAAATACAAGTAAAATTTGGTCTTTCATTAGAGACTATTGCAAATTTTGTTATGTGATCATTAAATGTGTTACTTACAGAGGGTTCTACATTGTCTTCCACTTCTGCCTCATTTACTGTGTCCTTCTCTGCACTGTTTTGTTCAGGACCAAAGTAACAAAACTGAATTTCATCAACAACCTTCTCTACATCTGATACCGTTCCTCGGAACAGAGCCCTATTCAATTCATTTAACTTTATTGCTGGACTTTTGGCAAAATACAACCGTCTCACAAACTTTCTCATTCCAGTATGATGAACAGCCAGCATCCTAAAATGATGGAAAACACTATTGCACACTTTTCTAGATAGACAAGCAAGAGAATGACCCTGCAAACCAGTATTCTCTCTCACTCTGCATGGATCCAGACTTTGAAGCACCTTAATCTTTTGTTTTACACTTTTTTTACTATATTCTCTTAGAAACTCTCGAAATCTGTCAATAGATTCCTGACGCACAGTGCAAATACTACTACAATTCCAAGTGTACACTGGGGCTTTAGGACGTCTCCCCATTGCCTCATCTGCCATCACTTGTACCTCATCTCTTGGAACCATTATCTCCTTCTCCATTATGCAACCATTTTTTACTTCGTATGAACGACCTCTGGTGTCAACTGCATGCAGCAAACTATTACTTTGAAAATAGCTCTCTTCATTAAAAAAAGGTTCACTACTTGAACTATGCATCCACTTTCCTAAAAACACTTTACAAAAGTTTGTTCTGTTCACTACTCTTTTGCTTTTGCTTTGTGATTTCAGTACATTAACCATTTTATCTAATGTACGCATCCTATTCAAAATTAATATGAATAGTTTCCTTTTTAATTCTAATGCTTTTGCTGCAATGGCTTCAATTTCTTTTTTTCTCTTGTAATATTTAGCCTTTTGCTTATATTTCTTTATATCCTTTATCAAATTGGACATAACTCTTCTCTGAAACATTTTTCTACGTATCTCTTTAAATGCTGTTTTTCTGTTTATGTTAAACTTTTCAATTGCAGAAGGTATATATGCATTAACAAAATTCTCTATTTTTTGCTGTTCTCTATGTTTTGTTACATTTTTCCGAGAACAGACATTTTGTACATTTTTCTTTGTTTTGAATATTTTGTTTAGAAATTGTTTTTTTTGCTTACCAGAAGATTTTTTCTTTTTCCCAACATCAGCATCTTCTACTAACTTTGGTCCTCCAGTTGTCTTCAAATATAGTTTTTTTTTTAGCGTTTTTTGAACTCGAGATTTTGTAGGCATCTTAAATTTTGTTCACTGTTCTTCAGCAATACCTGAAAAAAACTAAAAAAAAAATCTGTTATTGTATTTAAATATATTACTACATTTCTTTTCACAATAGTCACAAAACGAAATTTCTTTGCCAATTTGAATGCACACAAACTGCTCTTTTTTTTGGGCAAGTGAAAATCTCTTTTACAAACTGTCACATTATGAAACCACTTTTCAGATTTTATAAAAAGCCCATGTCCACAGTGCTACACTCCACCAAGGGCAACCAGCCTTAGTGATGCTGAATGTATTTGCATTACAGACTTAAACCAGAAAACCCCACTGGCTTGTAAATACTGTGCATGACTATACACGGCAAGGACATGGGTGTGTGCTAAGCCTCTGCTTCTTCCCCCAATAATTCGCTCCCCCTTTCCATCTAATGCAACTGTGAAATCACCAGAGCAAGACGCAATAAATCTCTGCCTATAATTCTTCTATGCACACAGAGTCATGTTTTCACATTAGTGCCAAAACGAAATTTCTTTGCCAATTTCAAAGCACACTTACTGCTCTTTTTTTTTCGGGCCAAGTGAAAATCTCTTTTTACAATTTGAAATCACTTTTACAGACTGACACATTATGAAACCACTATTTTTGATTTATTTAATTGCACGTGTCCAAGCTGTTTTTTTTTCAGACCACCACCATGTGCATTCTCTGTGACTGCCTACACTCCAGCAAGGGCAACCAGCCTTAGTGATGCTGACTGTATTTGCATTACAGACTTAAACCTGAAAACCCCACTGGCTTGTAAATACTGTGCATGACTATACACGGCAAGGACATGGGTGTGTGCTAAGCCTCTGCTTCTTCCCCCAATAATTCGCTCCCCCTTTCCATCTAATGCAACTGTGAAATCACCAGAGCAAGACGCAATAAATCTCTGCCTATAATTCTTCTATGCACACAGAGTCATGTTTTCACATTAGTGCCAAAACGAAATTTCTTTGCCAATTTCAAAGCACACTTACTGCTCTTTTTTTTTCGGGCCAAGTGAAAATCTCTTTTTACAATTTGAAATCACTTTTACAGACTGACACATTATGAAACCACTATTTTTGATTTATTTAATTGCACGTGTCCAAGCTGTTTTTTTTTCAGACCACCACCATGTGCATTCTCTGTGACTGCCTACACTCCAGCAAGGGCAACCAGCCTTAGTGATGCTGAATGTATTTGCATTACAGACTTAAACCTGAAAACCCCACTGGCTTGTAAATACTGTGCATGACTATACACGGCAAGGACATGGGTGTGTGCTAAGCCTCTGCTTCTTCCCCCAAAAATTCGCTCCCCCTTTCCATCTAATGCAACTGTGAAATCACCAGAGCAAGACGCAATAAATCTCTGCCTATAATTCTTCTATGCACACAGAGTCATGTTTTCACATTAGTGCCAAAACGAAATTTCTTTGCCAATTTCAAAGCACACTTACTGCTCTTTTTTTTTCGGGCCAAGTGAAAATCTCTTTTTACAATTTGAAATCACTTTTACAGACTGACACATTATGAAACCACTATTTTTGATTTATTTAATTGCACGTGTCCAAGCTGTTTTTTTTTCAGACCACCACCATGTGCATTCTCTGTGACTGCCTACACTCCACCAAGGGCAACCAGCCTTAGTGATGCTGAATGTATTTGCATTACAGACTTAAACCTGAAAACCCCACTGGCTTGTAAATACTGTGCATGACTATACACGGCAAGGACATGGGTGTGTGCTAAGCCTCTGCTTCTTCCCCCAAAAATTCGCTCCCCCTTTCCATCTAATGCAACTGTGAAATCACCAGAGCAAGACGCAATAAATCTCTGCCTATAATTCTTCTATGCACACAGAGTCATGTTTTCACATTAGTGCCAAAACGAAATTTCTTTGCCAATTTGAATGCACACTTACTGCTCTTTTTTTTTCGGGCCAAGTGAAAATCTCTTTTTACAATTTGAAATCACTTTTACAGACTGACACATTATGAAACCACTATTTTTGATTTATTTAATTGCACGTGTCCAAGCTGTTTTTTTTTCAGACCACCACCATGTGCATTCTCTGTGACTGCCTACACTCCACCAAGGGCAACCAGCCATAGTGATGCTGAATGTATTTGCATTACAGACTTAAACCTGAAAACCCCACTGGCTTGTAAATACTGTGCATGACTATACACGGCAAGGACATGGGTGTGTGCTAAGCCTCTGCTTCTTCCCCCAATAATTCGCTCCCCCTTTCCATCTAATGCAACTGTGAAATCACCAGAGCAAGACGCAATAAATCTCTGCCTATAATTCTTCTATGCACACAGAGTCATGTTTTCACATTAGTCCCAAAACGAAATTTCTTTGCCAATTTGAAAGCACACTTACTGCTCTTTTTTTTTTCGGGCCAAGTGAAAATCTCTTTTTACAATTTGAAATCACTTTTACAGACTGACACATTATGAAACCACTATTTTTGATTTATTTAATTGCACGTGTCCAAGCTGTTTTTTTTTCAGACCACCACCATGTGCATTCTCTGTGACTGCCTACACTCCACCAAGGGCAACCAGCCTTAGTGATGCTGAATGTATTTGCATTACAGACTTAAACCTGAAAACCCCACTGGCTTGTAAATACTGTGCATGACTATACACGGCAAGGACATGGGTGTGTGCTAAGCCTCTGCTTCTTCCCCCAATAATTCGCTCCCCCTTTCCATCTAATGCAACTGTGAAATCACCAGAGCAAGACGCAATAAATCTCTGCCTATAATTCTTCTATGCACACAGAGTCATGTTTTCACATTAGTGCCAAAACGAAATTTCTTTGCCAATTTGAATGCACACTTACTGCTCTTTTTTTTTCGGGCCAAGTGAAAATCTCTTTTTACAATTTGAAATCACTTTTACAGACTGACACATTATGAAACCACTATTTTTGATTTATTTAATTGCACGTGTCCAAGCTGTTTTTTTTTCAGACCACCACCATGTGCATTCTCTGTGACTGCCTACACTCCAGCAAGGGCAACCAGCCTTAGTGATGCTGAATGTATTTGCATTACAGACTTAAACCTGGAAACCCCACTGGCTTGTAAATACTGTGCATGACTATACACGGCAAGGACATGGGTGTGTGCTAAGCCTCTGCTTCTTCCCCCAATAATTCGCTCCCCCTTTCCATCTAATCCAACTGTAAAATCACCAGAGCAAGACGCAATAAATCTCTGCCTATAATTCTTCTATGCACACAGAGTCATGTTTTCACATTAGTCCCAAAACGAAATTTCTTTGCCAATTTGAAAGCACACTTACTGCTCTTTTTTTTTTTCGGGGCAAGTGTAAATCACTTTTACACACTGACACATTATGAAACCACCATGTGTAACTACAACAAAAACAATTCCCATTTCTATTATTCATTTCTTAAGTTACCACATACATCCCCTCTCAAACTGTAAACTCACCTTTAAAATTAGTTAGTTGTGAAAGAAATGTGACACTCAAACAGCAGATTAGCAGAGCCAGGATCTCTGTTGTGTTCACCTCTCTCCTCTCAGCAGAACCAGATAATGGCAAACTTTCCCTCTATTATTCCACACATATACATGTAAGTTTCAAATCTCAGTGCTTCCCCCTTTTTTTCACATGTATTCACACATTTCTATTGGTTGAAAACGAACCCTTTTCCAAAAGTACCCTTCCCCCAACTTGACTTCTGCCTAGTACCCTTCCCCCAACTTGACTTCTGCCTGCTACCATAGCAACAGCTCATGGAACACTGCTGTGTTCAGTTAGGTCAGAAGTTCGACACACAATGTTTCAATTCCACAGAGCAAGAGTGCTTGACTTTTCAAACCTAACAGCAAATCCATAGTACTGTTCTTTGGTTACACATTTTTTTGTACCAATACAAAACATGCTTCTATTAATTTTCACATACAGCCTAGTTTTTATTCTGGAATGGTATGAAACAGCCAATCAGTTCTTTTTGTTTTAAAAAAATATGTATGCCTCCATTTCCAAACTGTCTTTCTTTTCATATTGCCATTCTACTGAAAGACACCTCCTGAGTGCATCCAGTTCTCCTTTGAAGATGTTCACAGTGTGGATTGTAGGGCACAGCTATGTCTTCTGGAGTGAAAAGTTTGCAGAGAAAACAGATATGGTGAGAGACCTTGCTTTGCCAAATGTAGACATTAAATGGATTGGTCAGAGAGGGTTAAAGTGGCACCAATTGATGCCATTGGTGAAATCCTTCATTCAAATCCAACACCCTGACCTCATAATAGTGCACTGTGGTGGCAATGACCTAGGCACTTTGACTGGGGTAGGTCTGGAAATGCTTATGAAGGACACCTTTGCACAACTGTTTACACTTTTCCCTAAAACTGCCTTTGTGTTTTCCAACATATGCCAAAGGCAAAAATGGAACTGGTCCAATCATTTCTGTCCACAGATTGACAAAGCAAGAAAGCACGTCAACAAATCTGTTTCTGCTTTCCTCCGTGACTATGGTATGGGTGCCATTTACCACAACAACTTGCGTTATGACATGCAAGACATTTATAGAGGAGATGGTGTGCACTTCAATGATGAAGGGAACAGAGTCTTCCTCTTGAACCTTAGACTCTGCATCGGTACTTACTTGTAGGTACCACTAAAAAAATGACTTCATAAACACAACAGCTCTTTTTAGAGCTCCCTAATTTCTAAACTCTTAAATCTGCTTTTCATTTATTTATTTTTATTTTTTTTACCGTACGCTTACCGTACGCGTATCCCGTGATTTTTTTTAAAATCAATAAATGTTTTTTTTGTACTTTTCTGTCCTTCTTTGACCCCCTTACAATTGTTAGGGGGTCTGTAACTCTCCTCATTGCCCCCTTTCCTTGTTTTCACTCTTTTTTTTCAGAGTGAAATACACAAAATGGCGGCCGCCGCTTCCTGGTTTCGGCCGATTCGAATGTTTACTAAGATCTAAGAGCCAATCAGAATCGCGCTCGCGCACGCCACCGTACGCTTACCGTAAGCGTACGGTAAGCGTACCGTAAGCGGGCTCAGATATATATATTGATTTAAAGGCTATTTTCTCAGAATCTACTGAACAGATTTACACCAAACCTACAAAAGGCACTTCCTTGACCTAGGGACTACCTCTCTGCAAAATTTTGAGTAATTCTGTTCAGCCGTTCGGGCTGTAGCTCGTTCTAAAGGTCCTATGGAAAAATGCATGGGAAAAACGCGTTTTGGGACCCCCCTTTTATCTCAGCCCCCGCTTGACGGATCCCCCCGAGACTTTCAGGGTAGGAGCGGAGCGTAGCGCCCCACCTATTTTGAGAAATTCGCGAGGATTCGTCGACCGGCGCCAAAGTTATTCAAAATAGAATGTTGAGGTTTTCCTATGGAAACGTGGTCCTAACTATAACTACCTACTGGCGACCGCCAGTAGGTAATATATATATATATATATATATATATATATATATAGATCCAACGAGAGTTGCCTGCAGTAAGAGAGCCACACCATAGGTTAGTAAATTTTGCTCATTTCGTTGAAGGAAGGTAAAGACAAGCTTCATGATGCCTCGCAGAAATTGTAAGTCCAGCCCGACGCAGTTTGTGCCAAGGGCACTTCCTCATGGGCTCTGGGCTAATGTGCATGCAACATACGTCAGTTTCCTGGCAAAACTTTAAAAATCATCAAGTCCCGCCCTTCTGGGCTCGGCCACCCCTGTGGCCTATTGGTCTTTGTAGTGCCTTTGTTTTCCTTCAATGAGTCGCCATACTTGTAATCAGTGAAACAAATTAAATCCATAGTAGGTAGTGATGAGCAAAAATGCCGCTTGAATTTGCCGCTTACATCCTTCAATGCAATCACCTGCTCCCAATACCGTAACGTCGATTGCCGTCACAGCGGATCTGCACAACCGTGCAGCGGGGCTTCTCTCACGGCTCAGGCTTTGCCGCTATACATCCAACGAGAGTTGCCTGCAGTAAGAGAGCCACACCACAGGTTAGTAAAAAACACTGAAATTCACCAGTTGTATGTAAGTGACATTAAGTATAACTTGCACCACCATAGATTTCAGGTGTCATCAGTAATGTAATATGTGAGGTCATAAGCAGTCCATCGTAGAGGTGCAAGTTATACTTTTGTCAGTGACTTACAGCTGGGGAATTTCAGTGTTATAAAATAGTAGTGTTTATTTCAGTGAAGTTCTACATTGTTTTAACGTAAGTTAAATTCTGACTACCTTACATACGTGCAAAAGAGATGGCTTGGAGATGGGTTAGAGGGTACATTTTTAAGAGGAAGGCTAATGGAGGATTCAGAATACAAAAACACTATCAATGCAAATGCACTACAAGCCATTACCAAAGGAACACACCTAATAAAACAGTATCTAGTTAAAATAAGTATAAAACCGAATTATTCATGAGGACCAATTTCAGCTGGGCCTTGAATGCCTTAAGGGACTGAAGTATCTATGTGGTGTGATTGGAGGGAGTTCCATAATTCTATAATTTAGTGAGTGAGTTGTTTACCTCCAAAGATTTATTCTCATTGATCTGTGGGGAGATGATGAGCTCGACTTGAGTGCAGATTTCTTGTCGAATTTTTGGTGTGACAGGTATTTAGGTGAGTTAGTATCAGTGGTTTTCCAGATAATGCTCATACAGCGGAGATGATATTTTGGCTACTTTATGTTTGTTGCATGATATCTCAAAAATGATATTCTGGTAGTGTACTCCCAAGATATTTTTCATTATAGGAAATAAAAAGACAAAACAATTATCCATTACAATGCACTATAGAAAACAAGCACCCCTTTAGTTGAATACAATCCTTACCTTTTCCCCATCTCTTAATCAATGACATTATCACTTGAATCAGGGTATGTGATAGACTTATTTTTACTAAGAATTTTTATTTTTGTAGTTTAATTTATTTCAGGATTGTTGTGGTGATGCAGGTATGCTGAAGTTCATGATGAGCCACATTTATTTTCCCTTTGTTCCTCCTGCTAGAAGGAAGGGAAGCTGAAACGTGTTGATGGCTTGTGTTTCTGTTACATTTCATCCCAATTTACGAGCTTAAAATCAGCTTGTAAAAGTGAAAATGAAGTGGGCCATTACGCTGGTGCTTTGTGGTTAAAAATGTATAAAATATGCCTTTTCAGAAACACCAACATTTTGCTGTTACCAAACAAAGTCAATGAATTGAGTACCAGCTCCAACAATAAGGGGCTAATTACGAGTCTGGCGTTCTGAGGACAGCCAGGCTTGCTGGGGGGTGGCTGTTCAGCCACTGCCGCACCGGCAGTCCGACTGCCCTATTAGGACTTCGGCAGTCGGACAGCCATTGCTCTGCCGCAGCCACCAGGGAATTGCGGTTCCATGGCGGTCCTGCTGCAGTCTGAGGGCTGCAATATGCTTGAGGGTGCCCTGAGGCACCGCCAAGCATATTATGACTTTCTCGCCGCCAGCGCTGTCATGGAGGTTCTTCCTCCATGAAAAGGCTGGCAGTGATTAAAGAAAGGGGGCCGTAGAGGGCCCTCTCTTGCCCCTGTGCACGGGGGTGCATGCAGGGAGGCACATGTTGTGCCCCCCTGTATTTCTGCAGCCCCTGTGCGGGAACATGCACTGGCGGTCCCACGGTGGTGCTGTTGCAGGCTCACAATGAGCCTTTCAAACAGCACCGCAGCGGGACCGCCACGCCGCCCGCTTGCCAGACTACAAAAAACTTGTAATCTGGCAGGAGGGCAGCGACAACTCTTGGTGGCACAGGGGCGCAGCTGTGGTGAGCTGCCTGCCCTCGCATCGCCAAAAGTGGTAATCGGGCCCTAAGTGTCAAACCTACTTACTGTTCATAAGGCTGAATAATGGAAGGGCTGGCTCCAGCTTTCACCTGAAAAGAGGTCAGCAAAATAATCTCTATTAAGAACTACACTTGTTAATAAAAAAATACCTCGTCGTTCAAGATTAACCTCTTCAGCGCTGCGCGGATTCCCGCGCAGTGCTGAAAGATCTGAGCGCGGGCGGGGCCATGACGGAACGGTTCCGTCATAAGCACAGCCCAACCCGCGTGCATGATGGAACCGTTCCGTCATCGGCATCGAAGAGGTTAAGAAATACTGTAGTTGTGATGCATGCTATGTATAGCCTGAATTTTACTTAAAATATGCCACATAATTTTCTTGAGTTTGCCACACTATCTTATTCAGTCTAGAAACGCCTTAAAAGAAATCCCTCGACCAGGGCCATTTCTAGGTGTTTTGCCGCCCTATACGAGAATTGAAAAATTCCGCCCCCTCCCTTTTTCTCCTAATTTGCTCCATTTTTTCGCTGTTTTATTTCAAAATAAAAAATGTGTTGCCCTTTTGCAGCCCTAGGCGGCCGCCTAGTCTTGCCTAATGGTAGAAACGGCCCAGCCCTCGACATAAACCATCAGTACAATAAAATACAGCTTTCAGCAGCCATGGGATGCTTTTTTCTACCTCTTGCTTTTCTTCTTTGTTTGCCCAGCGCCATCAAACAGTTTGAATAGTTTGGAGCGGTCAGGCTTGCAAAGCGCACAGGTTCCACGCAGGTCACGTGCGCCTTTTTTGCAGGGTTATTCTCAGACTTGCCCCTGAAATGATTTGAAAGCCTCAGCTCCGGCTCGGCGTTGGGCTCCCATAACATGGTTAGGCGGATTTCGAGCCCGCACTGCAGATGCACTGATCACGCGGACAGTAAAAGGTCTCCTTCTGCTGCCTGATGATTTGATATCGAAGATAGATGGTGAACCAGGCTCCAGTGAAGTGTTTATTTACTGTCATCACTGGAATGTCAATCTCTCAAAGGCGCCATATAGAAAATAATTGAGTTCACTGCTGCTTGCCACGCCTCTTTGCATATTGCTGATATTTCACTTTTGGTTGTGATGGAATAAGTTGAACTCTCTTGAAAGAGCTAAGGATGCCATTTCTGATTCTTTTTTTCACCTGATAGGCCCACGGAGGAGTGCATATTCTGCATCCTTCACTTTTAGGTCTGGCTAGGAGAATTATCTTCTCCAGCTATCTATTGGTAGGGCAAAAAAGGTGGCAGTTGACAGGAAGGGCACAGTGTCACATGACAGGAAATTGTGTTGGCAACATTTCGGATTCTACGGAAGTCATCGAATGTTGTACTGTTTCCTCTATGTCCGTGCCCACTTATGTTGTCCTCATGACACAATTAGTGCATCTTGTACGTCTGTCCATCTGTTCACTTCTTTCTTCCTTTCTTTCTCTTCTCTTTCTCTCTTTCATGTTCTTTTTCTCTGTCTCTCGTTCTTTCCCTTTCTATATCTTTTTATTTTGCCTCTTCCGTGAACTTTCTTTCGTTCTTTCGTTCTTGCTCGCTTTGTTTCCTTGTTTCTGCCACTCTCTCAGTTTCATTCGCTCGTTGTTTGATTGGACAATAATTGTCTACAACACCTCTGGGTGCAGTGTTTTGGAAAGGATGACTTATCATTAAAAGTAGCACCGGAGACATATTGTGCGGTGTTTACAGGCTATTTCTATATCACTCTCACACACAGGGTGCAGGCTCACTCTGTGTGTGTTTCTGGAGCACTCAATACCCCATGAATGACAAGTGTTCAACATACCCCACTGACATGAACCACAATAGGGTCCAAAGATATTTTCGAGATGGCAATTATGGGATGTGCTTCCCACAAAAACTGAGGTGTTTAGTATTTATTGGTGTAAATATTAATTACCTGCCACAAGTTTCAGAGAAATAACATGCATATTTTTGTGCTTTTTGACCCCAAATCGTCATATTTTGGTGTTTAGGGGGCATTTTCCCCTGATAACTATCGGCAGGTTTGACCTGTTGATATTTATCACAAAACTCATCCAATATGTGCAGTAACAAGAGTTACTTCGTATATTGGAATTTATCGGCCCTATCGTATGGAGGTACCTCAGTAGCGGCCGGCACAAATTAAAAGTGGTAGGGGAGGTGGGTGTTGCGGGGGAGCACAGGAGGGGGGTCGCGGGGGAGCGTTGAGTTATTAATAAAAATTGAAAAAGCTTACTTGAAGCTGCTGGCTGCCTTGCGCCTCGGAGTACGTCTTCTTCTGGGTCCCAGCAGACACTGGGACACATCAGAGAATCCCTGTGCAATCCCCGTGCTGCTCTCATGCTATGAGAGCAGCGCAGGGATTGGCCTGAGTGGGCTGTTTTAATGCTCGCTCAGGCACAGGGAGTCTGTGCTGTTTCTCTAACCCAGCTGTTATGTAAAGGGGACCCCTGACAACTGGTAATAGGCAGGAAGGGCAGGGTAAATATAAAGAACCAATTCACAGAAGATTACCCGCCTATATACAATATTTTCATAAGGGCCCTAAGAAAAGAGTCCCACGTATTGACCAACAAGCACCAGCACTGACAACTGCAGATATTTAATAATTCAACCATAAGATAATTTTAGCAAAAATTGTTTTCATTTTCATTTTCATTTTATCCAAGAACAGGATAATTGAACTTATTCAAGATATATAAAAGATATCATATTTAAACCAATATTATATACATAAACATAAAGTCCCACATAGCTCACTCAAAACTATCAATCATACTAACATGCACTCAAATAAGCCCATACATTCATGTTATACAGAAAACAAATATATGACATCACAAATGCATCAAGATGGTAACACTGCCGAATGATGTTCAGATGACAAGTTCTCATGTATCATCCTGGTGGTGAGAAAAATTACAGTCCACAAACACGAGATAGGTTAAACGCCTACGCGCGTTTCGGTGTATGGCTCCAACTGGGGCAACACCTTCATCAGGGCGGAGATGAAAAAGTGGTGTGGGACAAGACAAACACACCTGTGGGGAATAGCTATAGTAATTCCCACCAGACACAAATCAGGGGAGGCGGCCAATGAATCCACTCAGAGTTTAATCCTGCGACCTCCAAGTTGCCAAAAATTGGTATTTCAATACCTGGATTCCCGCCACGCTGCATCCCGGAAGAATCTGTCTATGATTCAGCTTTCTCATACACTCGAAAATGCCTAAATCCCTATGAGACATCTGCTGATTCTAATTTCCCGATATATTTACTGTACTATCGTGGCAGCCTTTGGCTGGTGGCTCCCTTTGGCGGTTGTTTATCAGCTTCTGCTATATTGAAATACCAATTTTTGGCAACTTGGAGGTCGCAGGATTAAACTCTGAGTGGATTCATTGGCCGCCTCCCCTGATTTGTGTCCAGTGGGAATTACTATAGCTATTCCCCACAGGTGTGTTTGTCTTGTCCCACACCACTTTTTCATCTCCGCCCTGATGAAGGTGTTGCCCCGGTTGGGGCCATACACCGAAACGCGCGTTGGCATTTAACCTATCTCGTGTTTGTGGACTGTAATTTTTCTCACCACCAGGATGATACATGAGAACTTGTCATCTGAACATCATTCGGCAGTGTTACCATCTTGATGCATTTGTGATGTCATATATTTGTTTTCTGTATAACATGAATGTATGGACTTATTTGAGTGCATGTTAGTATGAGTGATAGTTTTGAGTGAGCTATGTGAGACTTTATGTTTATGTATATAATATTGGTTTAAATATGATATCTTTTATATATCTTGAATAAGTTCAATTATCCTGTTCTTTGATAAAATGAAAATAAAAATGAAAACTATTTTTGATAAAATTATCTTATGGTTGGATTATTAAATATCTGCAATTGTCAGTGCTGGTGCTTGTTGGTCAATGCTTGGGACTCTTGTCTTAGGGCCCTTATGAAAATATTGTATATAGGTGGGTAATCTTCTGTGTATTGGTTCTCTAACCCAGCTGTGCTATACAGGTTGAAGAAACCTAACTGTGCATGTCTGTTTGGCCAGCCTAAGGCGGCCCGTCAAACAGACATGTGCACTTAGAAGTGCACACCATTCCTCCTCCCTCCCATGGCCTGGACCTACCCCTCCCTACACAAGCTGGCTGAGCCAGCTGCTAAAAGATAAAACAATAATAAAATATTGTTTTCTGTTTTTTAGCTGCTGGCTGAGCCAGTGTGGTGGTACTCCTCCGCCATTGTGGAGGAGCCTCCGCTGTGCCTTAGTCTCTGGAGTCACAAATAAATTCCATCGCTGCAGGTAACCTGAAGTCCCCAGAAGTCATTGTTGGAGTGCAGTTGTCCACGTTGGAAGGTGGGGAACTGCTCATGGAATCCAACTCCCATTGGCACGGCTGCCCACTAAAGAGGATGGAACTCTTAGCCAGTCAGAAGGCAGATGACTCTGGAACTCATCCTGAGTGGGTGTAAGAGCTTAGCAGGTGTTACGGAATGCATGGATCTATTCTACTATTGGGGGAAACACTAGTACAGCTTTAGAAATGGAATGAAAACAGCCATATTTTGGCTGGTGCAGTTCCCAGCATCCTTCCATCATCTGACCTTGATCCATGGGAGAAGTCCTAGTTCAGGTAAAGGAAAATATATATATAACTTGGCGTCCTATTTAATTTCAATGTTCACTCCTCAGGTAAAGTAGACATGGAAACAAACTCTCAAATGTCTAGTTCTCCACATCCGCTGTAACAACACTGGTGTTGCATTATTACAACATATTCTAGAGGGATCTTAATAAAAAATGAATTATAAATACACTATGAGTTCAAAGTGCAGTTACTAGCACGGACCTAACACTAAGAAATAAGAAGAAGAGAGTGTAAAACATTCGAGGAGCTACCCTAACTAGGGCAATCTTTCTAAATCTGTTTCTATTTCTTTCTGCTCCGTGCAATGGATTCCCCATGGCAGAGCAAATTACAGTTGAGATGCTGGGAAAGCAGAGTCCTCCCGACTGGTAAATGCGGTAAAGTGGGTATGCGCAGACGTAGATCACTGTACCAATGGACTTAAGCTGTATCTCACAGTGGAGGCCCAAGGAGGCGAAAACTAATCTTGGGAGTGCTTGTGGTCCAGTCAAAAGGGTCCTGGTATGGGAGTTCAGACTGGTCTGCTGCTGTTGGAGCAACATAACCTCATTTGCATATGGTTGCTCTCTGTCTAGAGGGGCACGTTGGACAGAGTTGGACTGGCCTATAGGTCTATCTGGCAGTGCCCAAAGTGCTGCTTTGTTAGGTCAGTGTGTAGGCCAGTTTTGGCTGTTTACGGGCCTCTGTTATGGTCTGGTGGGCAGCTTTTACTGTTGATTCTTCTGGTATTACCACCAACATTACATGTAGCAAGCACAAATTAATGCAGTCTCACATTGCTTGCAAAACACCTACACAGCTTGTCTTCATAAATTCAAAGCAGCCCGATTCTCAAAAGTGGCACACTTTTTTATCTATCTGATTCACTAATGGGGGCCATGTTTAGGTCTCGCCTAAGCAGCGCTTGCGCTGTCTCTTCAAGACATGCTGTGTTCAGGATATGGGCATAAAGCTCTGCCCACTTTCTGTCCATCTTTTTAATTGGCTCCTGTCCCTGTCCTTTGTAAATGGTGGCTTTTAATTGGTCAATAGGCTTAGTATTCCCTCCTTAGTACCTTCTTGTCTCTTCTTGTAACCTCCCATAAGGACACTCCCTGTTACATGTGTTGTTACTCCCTAGGTTTTAATTACATCATCAAGGCACAATTTTCTTAAAAGGCTTTAGGCCAGACACACACTTGGTCCTAAGCTAGGCTAGCAGTGGCTACTTCATGCACTAGAACATCTCACATTTATATGAGACCGTCTATAAATTTCCCTTCATCAGCTCCACACAGAGTACAACCTAATCCGAAATTAATGTAATAATTCTTTTGTCACATTGCAAAGCTACTAAATGTATATATGGATATAGCTATTTGAATGCACTCGTAGTACTGTCTTGCATGCAATGCATTATGGGTAGGGTGGATTTACCATGTCTTCTGCAGGGTGCAGTACCATATGTGACCAAAAGAGGTTCGCAGTGCTGGCGCCTTGCTCACTAGGGACCTCTAAGACCAGCTTGCGGTACTGCACCGAGACATGCAGTGCTGGTGCCTTGCTCTCTAGGGACCTCTAGGAGCAGGTTGCGGTACTGCACCAAGACATACAGTGCTGGTGCCTTGCTCATGAGGGACCTCTAGGAGCAGTTAATGGTACTGCACCGAGACATGCAGTGCTGGTGCCTTGTTCACTAGGGATCTCTAGGAGCAGCTTGCGGTACTACACCTAGACATGCAGTGCTGGTGCCTTGCTCACTAGGGACCTCTAGTAGAAGCTCGGGGTACTGCACCCAGACATGCAGTGCTGGTGCCTTGCTCACTAGGGACCTCTAGGTGCAGCTCGCAGTACTGCACCGAGACATGCAATGCTGGTTCCTGGCTCACTACGCAAGCATTTGCAATGCACTAGGTCTTGCATAACCGAAAGTATGAGCTCTTGGCGTTTCATTATTATTTGCAATGCTAATACCTCAGACTATCAGGAATGCGAGACCTATTGCATTGCAAATGCTTGTTATGTTGGTGCCCAGGCCTATTTTTCTGCCCCAGTCGGACCTGGAGCTCATGAAAAAACGGTGGACTGGAATGAATCTCCGAGTAATTACCATTGACTGACATTAATGTAAGCATTCCACTCGTCACAACTTATTCCCTATGCGAACCTTCTATTTTTGTCAGATGTCCTATTAGCGTACACCTCTAAACGCAGCCCTTGTTCTTCATGAAGGACATTCAGCAGCCATGGCAAAAAAACTCTGTAGTCATGAAAGTCATCTAATTCAAATGTCATTGAGAAAAGCAGAACGGGACACACTGTTCTCGCCTCCTGCCCCCTCGCTTCCTTTCTAAATTGTTTTGGGGGCACAGAAAACGATGGACATGGAAAGGATATGAGCTGCCGCGAAGTAGTGCGTCTGCTGGAGGCAGAGTGGCAGGTCTGTGGGCCACCAATGAATCAAGCGTGACAAGCAGCCGGTCTCGGGCCTCGCTGTCCCTGCAGGCGCGGACGCAGGTTCTCCGGGATGGGGCCTGGCCTGCCAGCCGGCCGGTGGAGAGGAACTAACAGCGTGCAACTCCGAGACAAATGGCGCCGCAGTGAACGTGCCGCGCCAGGAGTGGAAAGTTCCAGAATTAGTAGCAGAGTACCGAGCATGGTGTTTAGCCATACATCCCTGGGGTCTCGCAGAGTAACAATGCTAAAAACAGAGCAGACAGGGTAGATAAAAAGTACCACATGTATGCAGTCCCTTTATCCTATGTCATTGCTTTTATTTGCGCTGCAGCCACCACTAAGCACTTCAGGCAGGAATGGGAAATAGGGGACGGGAACAGTAAGCAGAGGATCCCACTAATAGTGGTCCTTAGTTGATGCTGGGAGAGTGTACGGTAACGGAAAGATTCATTTTCTGCCCCTGTCAGAATTCACAGGTGCCGTAACTTATTCCTGTCAGAATTCACAGGTACCTTAATTTATACCTGGAGCTCACTATCCCTCACTGTAAGGGCACAACCTAATCTTCTCACTTTCAGGAGACATCTTGAGATTCACTTCTTAGTAGGGGGTGTGCAAAATTCAGTAATTTACTTTTGCGTAAGTCTGTAAAACTTTAGAAAAATTATACGTAATTGCACGTAGTTCTGCGAATTATCAAGTCAAGCAGTAACCGGCCTTGATTATGTGTCCGACCTTATTAGAATACGCCCCCTTTTATTGTGGCCGGCAATCTGGGTTAAGCCTGAAGCACACTTTAGTCACAGTGTGATTAGAGACTGCATGAACCTTGATAATGTTAGCCATATCCCCTGGCTAAGATACATTAAAAACACAAGGAACACATTAGGCTCCCCTGATTTTTATAACTGCCCTATGGTCCTCTGGCTAGCAACCCGCTAGATAATTAAAGACCTTTTCTGGAAGTGGACAAGGCCCTTCAGAGTCTGTACTGAATCAGATAAAAGTACGGTTCGCTTGTATTGTCCCTTGGATACTGGACCAGTAATTGAATCCCATCTCATATGGGTCTGCAGTAGTTATCAGCGGACCCTGCTAATTCAGCTAAGATTCAGTACTCTGCATTATCTGGTGCTTTCCCTGACCTTGTTAAGTATGTAAGAAATGGTAACTAAGCTCCCTTCCTGAAGTCCACCATCACTCTTACACTTTGCTACTCTCCAGATATTCCAAGTCTTCCATCTTGAGTGACCACACTGTCTTTGTTGACTTTGACCACACTCATAGCCTTTCCAAAGTTATGACCGTTTAAAAAAAAAAACAGTTTACGAATCCTAATGCAATCACCTTCTTCAAATGTAGCTTCTTTGACTTTCCACTTACAATCATAAGAGTGCTTGATTTTCTCCTGTTTGTTTTCCACCTTGAGAGCCACTTCCTCCTTTGCAATATTATATGCCTTCCCTTTTTGTCTCTTCTTAAATCACCATGGACACAACTTAGACACAGGATCCCTCCCTCTTAGCAGTCTACGAGGACTATCCTCTGTGGTGGTGTGTGAAGTGATGCAATACATCCACAACTTTTCCCTCAACTTGGTTTTCCACTCACGACCAAAACCCCGTGCACACACAATGCTTCCCTTCAACACACAATTAAACCGCTCCACCTCACCTGTCGATTCCATTGAGGTTCACATAATTCAGTGGTGATATGGTGAATATTACCATACCTAATAAGGCTTTCCATGTCACGTGATTTTAACTGCATCCCATTGTCAGTTACTAAAACGTCAGGATATCCCTCCCTTCCAAAAATCTCTTTGAAAAACTCAATAAGAGCATCAGTGGTGGCTTGTGCTACAAACTTTACTTCAGGCCACATAGAATGATAAACCTCCAAAACCATGGCAAAACGGTGATCCAAGGCTAAAGCATCGAAAGGTCCCGAAATATCAAATGCCTCCTTCTGCCATGGAAACTCTGGCCATTTAACAGGACATAAAGGAGCTGGAACCACCTTTAACATTTTTTCGCTCTTGGCACACACCTCACACTTTTTCACAACTCTGTCCACCATCCTGTCTAAACCTGGCCACAAAAATGGTGTCCTAACAAGTCTTTTCACGGAAGACATACCAATATATCCTTCAATGGCTAATGACAAAATGTGGTCATGAAATCCACAAGGCGGTATACACTTTCCTTCCTCAATCAACAAATCTCCTTTAACCTCCACCTCTCCAGAGATCTTCCAAAATGGACACACGTCAGCAGAAAAACAGCACCATGCGGTGCGCAAGAGTGCACGGTCATTTGAAGTTGATTTTCCTGCCACTCGAGTAGAAAATCTTCTCGAGCAACAGCAAATCTACTCGAGAAGCAGCTCTCTCACTGCAACCAATCGCACCCGCCCAGGTTAGAAAAGGGTGCAAAGGGGTGCCAAATCTCACTCGCATTTCTGGAGTCTCGCAGGAAAAAAGTCCGCCATGCGGCGATTGGTGGAATTTGGCCGGATCTCCGCATTCCACACAGTTGCCAAATTCTACCAATTCTGCAAGCGGAATTAAACATTCCGCCCACCACTAAAAGTAACTCTTGTATATTAACAGACAGGTAAGGGACCTAGCCTAACTGACAAGATGTACTGTGAAGGTTTCATGTGCCTATTTCAGCCGTAACACTGCCCACTCCCCTGTATCTTAGTAACCTGCTCACATTCTCCTCTGGTGATGCTTTACCCTCCAATTTCATTGGTATTGCCAACTTGAAGACACTGTGTCTGCACTTTCAAAACACAGGACATGCCTTGGTGTTGAGTGGTATCTGAAAATATTCCACATTTTGGAGGAAGCTCTAAATACAGAGTGGTTTCCATGAGACTGCATTTCTTCCTCAGTACTTTTGCGATGCTGCAGGAATAAGCTGGCAGATCCTACTCCATAGCTGGAATTTCCTTCAAAAGTTGGGCGCAATTTCAGTTACCACCAAACTCTAAATCAGGCCCTGTCTGTACACTGAGGCAGAATTAAAGCCCCGTGAAGGGACAGCAGTAAATGCAAGAACTTGGAGGTCTTAATACACAACATTTGCTATTACTGAGAAGAAGGTCTGGCTGGTGAGTGAAGCGATGCGCGGTCTGGAAATATAATGAGGGAATGTACTCTACGGCACCAGAAGAGATGGGGGAGACAGCATGGCACAGCTTCTTACTCCATTCATCTTGCGTTTCCACAAATAGATGCTTCTATGGGGGCAGGTGGCATCGAATGAAATACATATTTTTTGCAGTGCATTAGAGAGCCTGTGCCCCTCTGGTTCAGATGACACCCAGATGAATAGCGATCGAATGCTATGCCCATCGAATGGTTCTTTGGTCATCATGCACAAAACAATTTGGCATTTTTAGTTTATTTGAGGGCACGTGCCCCCTACCCCCATCTGGCATAAATACACTTACACATAAAAATTAGCCAGTGGCACCATTCTTGTCAGTCGCAGTCGAGAGTCTAGGGTTGGAATGGGCACATACGTGTCAGTGATGGTTCAGCAAAATGAAGGGGGTATGATGATTCATTCTACTGCTAAATTTACTACCTGATCTATAGATAAACACCAGTTTTACAATGTGTTCCAATCATCTCCTTTTTCAGCCCATGAACAGATGAAGGTGCCTATATGTGACGCACAGGTCAATGTGTGCTAACTCATTCGCCGTTCAGTCTTATTTAGCAGTCACTGCTACATTTAAGAGCATGAAAAAGAAAGTCTAAGAAACCTATCAAAATAGTGACGTCATTGGGAACGAAAGTAAGGCCTCCAAAATGGCATATTTATTCATAGATAAAACCAGAACAAAATGTTTCTTAAGTATGACGCAGGCCAAAGTCTGGGCCAGATGTTGGCTCAGATGCCCACACGAGTAGACCACGTCTGGCGTATCTCCACTGGAAGTTCATCCGGAGGGACATAGACTCTTCAGGTTCTGCTCTCAGAATCTGGACCATTCAGACTGGACTGAGTATAGCCTGAGATGCCCCTTAAGCTCCTCTGGATAGAAGTTTGAAGATGCTTTAGCTAGGTCACCACTGTCATACATGAACAAAGATCCAGAGGTGTAGAATCGGTACCATGGGATCTAACGCAAGCAAGGAAGATTACCCTCCTCACCACCTACATAGGTTGTCCAAAAAGGCCATAAATGAGGTACATTGGGCCCCCACGTGGCAGCTATGCCCCATCCCACACCCCCTTCATCTTAAGTGAAACTCTAGAGTGCAATGAGGCAGAAAACAGACTAACAGGAATCCGACCTTCCTCTGCAGCTCTTAAAACCCAGACCACCTGGGACGTCTCTCCAGCACCTTTCTGCTCCACCTGGTCCAGGCCTGTTAGGCAGCATCAGCCCCAGAACCGGTGACAGTGTCGTCTTGTGGGATCATGCAGGCTACTGAAGAGATGAGGTGGATGAATCTTCACTAGATGTATCAACTGGTCGAACTACGATCATGGGAAAATATTCATATCTGTTAAAAAGACAGAAGTTGTAATTGTGCACTCCCTACCTTCCTTCGTTCGTTCACTCTCTCTCTGTGCTTGCTTCTCTCTCTTTGCTTGCTTCTCACGCTCTCTCTCTTTGCTTGCTTCTCTCTTTTTACTTGCTTCTTACTCTCTCTCTCTCTCCCTATGCTTTCTTCTCTTGCTCTCTCTCCTTTGGCTTGTTTTTATCTCTCTCTCCCTTTGCTTGTATTTCTCACTCTCCTTTTTATTTGCTTCTTGCTCTTTCTCTCCCTTTGCTTGCTATCTTGCTCTCCCTTTGTTTGCTTCTCTCTCTCTCTCTTTTTCTGTTCGCTTGCTTCTCTCACTCCATCTCTTTGCTTGCTTCTCAAGCTCTCTCCTTTTCCTTGCTTGCTTCACTTTTTCTCTCTCGTTCCCTTTATTTTTGGGTAGTGACAAACTCTCTCTCAAGGTATGTTGAGGAAAATGAGTTGCTGGACGAAGTCCAATTTGGGTTTCGTCCCGCACACAGGACCGAGACTGCCTTGGTAGCAGTCTTGGACAACCTGAGAATGCGGGCTGACAGTGGTCAAACAGCCTTTCTAGTGCTGCTTGACATGTCGGCCGCTTTCGATACGGTCGACCAACGGATCCTGATTAAGAGATTGGAGGAATTAGGTGTGGTGGGTAGGGCGCGAGACTGGCTGCAATCTTATCTCTTAAATAGACAGCAGGCAGTGACTATGCCTCCATTCACCTCCCAGTACAGGGATGTTAAACAAGGGGTCCCACAGGGCTCTGACATTAGCCCAATTTTCTTTAACTTATATCTCCGCCCTCTTATTGTTTTAATAAAATCCTTTGACATTGATGTCATTAACTATGCGGATGACACTCAGCTTGTCTTCGCTGTTGAAGGCAACAATGCAGTGTCTTTGGAAAAATTTCATAATTGTCTGCATAGAACGGCAGAACGGCTGAAGGTGAACTCCCTACAATTTAATGGGGAAAAAACTGAAGTCCTGTGTTGTACTGCAGGTAAAATTCAGCGTCCCTTTCCAGTAGATTTCTGGCCGGATTCGGCTAATAATTCCTTAGTGCCCGCCAATAGAGTGAGTAATTTAGGAGTGTTGCTGGATAGCAACCTACAACTAGATTCCCAGGTTAATAAAACAGTGAGCACCTGTCTATCTCTGCTCCACGCTCTTCGGAAGATTCTCCCATTCCTACCTACTCAGGTTAGACCTCCTTTAGTTGTACGGAGTATTGTTTTGAGTAGAATAGACTACTGTAATGCTCTCCTTTTGGGTGCTCCAGCCTCTCTTATAAAGAAATTACAAAGAGTACAGACCATGGCAGCTAAGCTGGCATTAAATCGACCTTATAGAGCCTCTGCCACATTGGCCCTAAAAGACTTACATTGGTTGCCTGTTGTGCAAAGAGTTCAATTCAAGGCACTTTGTGTTGTCTACAGGGCACTACACTACACTGGGCCTAAAGTACTACAAAGGAAGTTTGTATGGTACTCTCCTGTTAGATCCCTGCGCTCCTCCTCTGCATATCTGGTCTGTGTTCCCCATGTTAATAAAGCTCGAATGGGGGGCAGATCTCTCAGCTTTACTGCTTCCAGACTCTGGAATGCACTACCTCCAGAGCTCAGACAATTGAACACTCTGTCACGCTTCAGGAAGGAACAGAAAACCAGATTATTCCCCAGAGACTAGACTTTCGTTTATTTTAGCTTTGATACTTGTTGACTGGTAATCTAAGCGCCAGGATACCCTTTGGGTGACAGTCACGCTACGCTATATAAGTGCACCTTACATTACATTGCCTTACATGTATTTGCTTCTCAAGCTCTCTCTCCCTTTCCTTGCTTGCTTCTCTTTCTCTCTCTTCCTCTCTCCCAATTTGCTTGCTTCTAAAGCGCTCTCTCCTTCCATTTCCTTACTTGCTTCTCTTTCTCTCTCTCTTTTCTTGCATCTCATGCTCTCTCTCTCTCTCCCTTTCCTTGCTTCTCCTTGTCTCACTCGCTGTTTTTGCATGCTTCTCACGCATGCTCTCTCTTTTTCCTTTCTTGCTTCTTTTGTTCTCACTCTCTCCCTTTGTTTACGTCTCCCACTCTATCTCTCTTTCTGTTTACTTGATTCCCTCTCTCTCTCTTTGCTTGCTTCTCAAGCTCGATCTCTCTCTCCCTTTCCTTGCTTGCTTTTCTCTATCTCTCTTCCTTTGACTTCTCCTCAATCTATCTCTCTCTCTCGCTCTTTCCTTGATTGTTTCTCTTTCTCTCTCTTGCTCCTCACGCTTACTCTCTCTTCCCCTCTCTTTGCTTGCTTCTCTCTCTCTTTCTCTTTTTGCTTGTTTCTCATGCTCACTCTCTCTTTCTCTTTCCGTGCTTGCTCCTCTTGTTCTCACTCTCTCCATTGTTTGCGTCTCACTCTTTCTCTCTCTCTTTCTGTTTGCATGCTTCGCTCACTCTCTCTCGCTCTCTCTCTCTTTGCTTGCTTTTCTGTCCTCTCTCTTTGCTTGCTTCTCAAGTTCTCTCCCTTTCATATCTAGCTTTTCTCACTTTCTCCATTTGACTGCTTCTCAAGCTCTCTCTCTTTCCTTTCTTGCTTCTCTTTCTCTTTCTCTCGCTCTGTCTTTGCTTGCTTCTCTCTATCTCCCTTGGCTTGCTCTACCGTGGTCTCTCTTTTCTTGCTTCTCAAGCTCTATCTCTCTCTCTCCCGTTCCTTGCTTGCTTCTCTTTCTGTCTCTGTTTTGGCTCGCCCTCTCCCTTTGCTTGCTTCTGAACCTCTCTCTCTTTCCCTTTCCTAGCTTGCGTCTTTCTCTCTCTCTTTGCTTGTGTCTCACATTCGCTGTCTCTTTTTCTTTCCATGCTAGCTGCTGTTGTTCTCACTCTCTCCATTGTTTGTGTCTCTCACTCTTTCTCTCTCTCTTTCTGTTTGCTTGCTTCCCTCACTCTCTCTTTCTATCTTTCCTTGCTCTTCTGTGCTCTCTCTTTGCTTGCTTTTCTCTCTCTCTCTCCATTTGACTGCTTTTCAAGCTCATCCTCTTTCCTTTCTTGCTTCTCTTTCTCTCACTCTGTCTTTGCTTGCTTCTCTCTATCTCCCTTGGCTTGCTCTTCCGTAGTCTCTCTTTGCTTGCTTCTCAAGCTCTTTCTCTCTCTCTCCCTTTCCTTGCTTGCTTCTCTTTCTGTCTCTCTCTCGGCTCTCTTTCTCCCTTGGCTTGCTTCTCAACCTCTCTCTCTTTCCCTTTCCTTGCTTGCTTCTCTTTCTCTCTCTCTCTTTTCCTTTCCGCGTTTGGTTCTCTTTTTCTCTCTCTCTCTCGACTCTATCTCTCTTTGCTTGCTTCTCAACCTCTGTCTCTCCTTCCCTTTCCTTGCTTCTCTTTCTGTCTCTCTCTCAGCTCTCCCTCTCCCTTTGCTTGCTTCTGAACCTCTCTCTCTTTCCCTTTCCTAGCTTGCGTCTTTCTCTCTCTCTTTGCTTGTGTCTCACATTCGCTGTCTCTTTTTCTTTCCATGCTAGCTGCTGTTGTTCTCACTCTCTCCATTGTTTGTGTCTCTCACTCTTTCTCTCTCTCTTTCTGTTTGCTTGCTTCCCTCACTCTCTCTTTCTATCTTTCCTTGCTCTTCTGTGCTCTCTCTTTGCTTGCTTTTCTCTCTCTCTCTCCATTTGACTGCTTTTCAAGCTCTTCCTCTTTCCTTTCTTGCTTCTCTTTCTCTCGCTCTGTCTTTGCTTGCTTCTCTCTATCTCCCTTGGCTTGCTCTTCCGTGGTCTCTCTTTGCTTGCTTCTCAAGCTCTTTCTCTCTCTCTCCCTTTCCTTGCTTGCTTCTCTTTCTGTCTCTCTCTCGGCTCTCTTTTTCCTGGGCTTGCTTTTCAACCTCTCTCTCTTTCCCTTTCCTTGCTTGCTTCTCTTTCTCTCTCTCTCTTTTTCTTTCCGCGTTTGCTTCTCTTTCTCTCTCGACTCTCTATCTGTCTTTGCTTGCTTCTAAACCTCTCTCTCGCTTTCCCTTTCCTTGCTTGCTTCTCTTTCTCTCTCTCTGTTCATTTCCGCGCTTGCTTTTCTTTCTTGCTCTCTCTTTTCCCTTTCATTTTGTGCTTCTTTTTCTCTCTCTTTTTTTGCTTGTTTCTCTTTCTCTCTTTTTCCCTTTCCGTGCTTGCTTCTCTTGTTCTCAATCTCCCCCTTAGCTTGCTTCTCTCCCTCTCTCTTTGCTTGGTTCTGTCTCCCTCACACACTTCCTCTTGCTTACTTTCTTTAATTGGCCAATCATTTGTTGTGACACCCCCCTGTGAAGTATTTTGGCAAGGGCGATACATCATTAAAAGTGGCGTTATGGAAATCCATACTCCAATGAGGGATGCACACGGGTGTTATTGATGATTGTCATTACTCTATCAATTGGCTCTATTTTCCATCATACTCCTGTACCGTCCGCCCCGATCGATAGCCTTTTGCATGCACAATTGAAAATATTCGCGACGATCTGACAGACGCCGCTCTCGCGCGCAGCTTTCCGTGCGCCCCTCCCCCACCTCGCACCCCTCCCCGCTTCAGCGACGCGGGGCGTCTCATCAGACCGGCCGAGTAATGAGACGACTGTCGCATGGGTTGCTCTGAGCAGGCCTTCCTTTTATTACATTTTAAAGACGATTGTGTAGAGCGTACGTCCATTACCTCGAGTGATTGAAAGAGAGCCCTGCGCCCCCTGCCACGAGAAGCGCTCCCTGATGCGGGACTCCTGGCGGAGGAGAGACGACCTCCTGCTCCTTCTTTGCGTCCACGTTTAGCAGAGACGGATTGGTCCCTCCTCCCCACAAAGAGACTTTTTGGTACTCTGCTTACCTCTGCTATCCATTGTACAGCACTCATTCTACTCCTCCCCCAGGTTCATTCTCGTCTCATCGGTCCTACATTTACATCTGCAATACTCCTTTCTTTCCATTCCCCTCCTGATATTTGTTTGACTTACTTCACCCCCACCACTGCTTTTTTTATTGCTTGTTTCTCCCCTGTTCCCTCCTGCTCTCCTTCTTTTTCTTCTTGTTTTAACATTTTTGAACACCTCAATTGATCTTTCTGGACACCCACCTCCCTCCCTCCCTCCCTTCCTTCCTTCCTTCCTTCCTTCCTTCCTTCCTTCCTTCCTTCCTTCCTTCCTTCCTTCCTTCCTTCCTTGTTTCCTTACTTCCTTCTCACTACTTTCCTTCCCTTTCTCCCTCCCTTTTCTTCACCCCTCACTGTCTCATTCGCTCTTCTTCCTCCCTCAGTATGCATCCTCACTCCCTCACTATTCTTAGGCCATCCCTAACTATCCTCCATCACTGCCCCTGGTCCCTCTCTTTTCTTCCAATCATTCCGTTTTCCTCCCTCTATATTATTCCTACGCTTGCATTTTCCACGCTCTCCATTTTTTCCTGTCCTTACCCTCTTTGACCTCCATGTTCTTCCTATCCTTCCTTTCTCCGCTCTCCCTGTTCTTCCTTTCCTTCTTCTCCCTCCCTGTTCTTCCTGCTCCTCCCTTCTCCACCCCCTGTACTTCCTGTCCTTCCCTTCTCCACCCTCTCTGTTCTTCCTGTCCTTCCCTTCTCCACCCTCCCTGTCCTTCCCTTCTCCCCCCTCCCTGTTTCCTGTCCTTCCCTTCTCCACCCTCCCTGTTCTTCCTGTCCTTCACTTCTCCTCCCTCCCTGTTCTTCCTGTCCTTCCCTTCTCCTTCCTCCCTCTCCTAACTGTTCTTCACTTCTCTTCCCTCCCTGTTCTTCCCGTCCATCCCTTTTCCTCTTTCCCTGTTCTTCCCATCCTTACCTTCTTCTCCCTCCCTGTTCTACCTGTCCTTCCCTTCTCTGCCTTCCTGTTCTTTGAACCATTCCCTTCTCCTCCCTCCCTGCTGTTCCTGTCTTTCCCTTCTCCTCCTTCCCTGTTCTTTTCTTCCCTCCCCTTCCTGTTCTTCCCGTCCTTCCCTTCTCCTTCCTCCCTGTTCTTCCTGTCTGTCCCTTCGCCCCCTTCCGTGTTCTTCCTGTCCTTCCCTTCGCCTCCCTTTCTGTTCTTCACCTCCTTCCCTTCTCCGCATATTCCTGTTCTTCACGTCCTTCCATTCTCCGCTCTCCCTCCTCTTCCAGTCCTTCCCATCTCCCCCCTGCTCTTCCTATCCTTCCATTTTTCTCCCATCATGTTCTTCACGACTGTCCCTTATCTGCTCTCCACCCTCTTCCTGTCCTTCCCTTCTTCACCATCCCTGTTCTTCCCATCCTTCCCTTCTCCTCCCTCACTGTTCTTTCTTTCCTTTCCTTGTCTGCCCTCCCTGTTCTTCGAACCTTTCCCTTCTCTTCCATCCATGTTGTTCCAGTCCTTCCCTTATCCTCCCTCCCTGTTGTTCATGTCTTTCCCTTCTCCTCCTTCCCTGTTCGTCCTGTTCTTTCCTTCTCCACCCTCCCTGTTCTTCCTGTCCTTCCCTTCTCCACCCTCCCTGTTCTTCCTGTCCGTCCCTTCTCCTCCCTCCCTGTTCTTTCTTTCCTTCCCTTCTCTGCCATCCCTGTTTTTCGAACCCTTCCCTTCTCTTCCATCCCTGTTGTTCCTGCCCTTTCCTTATCCTCCCTCCCTGTTGTTCATGTCTTTCCCTTCTCCTCCTTCCCTGTTCGTCCTGTTCTTTCCTTCTCCACCCTCCCTGTTCTTCCTGTCCTTCCCTTCTCCTCCCTCCCTGTTCTTCCTGTCCGTCCCTTCTCCTCCCTCCCTGTTCTTTCTATCCTTCCCTTCTCTGCCCTCCCTGTTCTTCAAACCCTTCCCTTCTCTTCCATCCCTGTTGTTCCTGTCCTTTCCTTATCCTCCCTCCCTGTTGTTCATGTCTTTCCCTTCTCCTCCTTCTCTGTTCTTCCTGTTCTTTCCTTCTCCTCCTTCCCTGTTCTTCACGTCCTTCCCTTCCCTTCGCAGCTCTCTCTCCTCTTCCGGTCCGTACCTTCTCCATTCTACATAAAGAGAGAGATACGTGGATAAGGGGAGATGCTGCTTGAGTATCAGAGATTGAGGTAGGGAGGTATTCTGAATAGATAGAGCGGTGGAGATGGCGAGGCATAGTGCTTTAAGAGAGAGCTGGAGATAAGGCATATAGTGCATAAACAGAGGTCGAGACTTATACTGCATGAGTGAGAACTTTGAGGCATAAGGACAGATATGGAGTTAGTCAGATATACGTTATAAAGAGAGATTTTGGTATAGAGATGTGCTGCATGCATAGAGAGATGGAATGAGAGGATTCACGTCATAAAGATGGAGAATAAGATATGAATAAATATGTTGAGGTAGGGGATATACTGCACAAATAAAGAGGTGGATATCGGGTAATATACTGCATAGTGATAAAAGTCAGTGGATATAATGCTTAAGGAGAGATCGAGGTGGGAAATTCTGCTTAGAAAATAATAGGTCAATGGATGTAGTGCTTATACAGAGATTGAGGCATGAACATTTTCTGTATACACTGAAAGTGGGGGAGGTAGGGTGATCTACTGCATACAAAGAGGTGTGGAGGTCAGTGGATATGCAGCTGAAGTTGAGATTGAGGTATGTACATATACTGCAGACACTGGGAGAGAGAGGTGGGATGTAGTCTGCATAAAGAGAGGAACAGAGGTCATTAGATATGCTGCTGAAGCGGAGACTGGGATATATACATAAGATGCATATACTAGGAGGGAGAGGTAGGAGGTATTTTGTATAAATAGAGGAGTGGAGGTCAGTGGATATACTGCCGAAGCAGAGATCGAGGTCCATGCATATACTGCATACAGAGAGAGAGAGAGGTAGGCGGTATCCTGCATAAAGAGAGGTGGAGAGGTCAATGAATATACTGCTGATGCAGAGACTGGGATATATACATATGTTGCATACACCAGGAGGGAGAGGTAGGAGGTATTCTGCATAAAGAGAGGTGCAGATGTCAGTGATATACTCCTGAAGCAGTGATTGAGGTATAGACATATACTTCATACACTGGGAGAGCAAGGTAGGAGGTACTCTGCATGTAGAGGTCAGTGATATACTGCTGAAGCAGAGACCGAGATATAGACATCTATTACATACACTGGGAGAGAGAAGGAGGAGGTATTCTGCATTAAGAGAGGCGTAGAAGTCAGTGGATGTAATGCTGAAGCAGAGATTGAGGGATAGACATATACTGCATACACAGAGAGGGAGAGATGGGTATTTTGAATAAACAGAGGAGTAGCGGTCAGTGTATAAGCTGTTGAATTAGAGATTGAGGTTTATACATATACTGCATACACTAGGAGGGGGAGGCATGAGGTATTCTGCATAAAGAGAGGTGGAGAGGTCAATGAATATACTGCTGAAGCAGAGACTGGGGTATATATGTATACTGCATACCTAGAGAGGAAGCAGTAGTAGGTGCTCTGAATAAAGAGAGGCGTAGAGGTCTGTCATTTAAGTATTCTGAATAAAGAGCGGTGTAGAGGTCGGTGGCTAGACTGCTGAAGCAGAGTTTGAGGTATAGACATATACTGCACACACAGAGGGAGGTAGAGGTGTATTCTGAATAAAGAGAGGTGTAGAGGTCGGTGGCTAGACTGCTGAAGCAGAGTTTGAGGTATATACGTATCCTGCTACACTGGGAGGGAGAAATAGGAGGTATTCTGCATAAAGAGAGGTGTAGAGGTCAGTGAATATACTGCTGAAGCAGAGACTGGGGTATATATGTATACTGCATACCTAGAGAGGAAGCAGTAGTAGGTGTTCTGAATAAAGAGAGGCGTAGAGGTCTGTCATTTAAGTATTCTGAATAAAGAGAGGGCAGTGATACACCGCTGAAGCAGAGGTTGAGGTATAGACATATTCTACATACACTGGGCGAGAGAGGAAGAGGTATTCTGCATAAAGAGAGGTCAGTGATACACCGCTCAAGCAGAGGTTGAGGTATAGACATATTCTACATACACTGGGCGAGAGAGGAAGAGGTATTCTGCATAAAGAGAGGTCAGTGATACACCGCTCAAGCAGAGGTTGAGGTATAGACATTACATACACTGGGCGAGAGAGGAGGAGGTATTCTGCATAAAGAGAGGGCAGTGATACACCGCTGAAGCAGAGGTTGCGGTATAGACATATTCTACATACACTGGGCGAGAGAGGAAGAGGTATTCTGCATAAAGAGAGGTCAGTGATACACTGCTGAAGCAGAGGTTGAGGTATAGACATTACATACACTGGGCGAGAGAGGAGGAGGTATTCTGCATAAAGGGAGTTCAGTGATACACCGCTCAAGCAGAGGTTGAGGTATAGACATATTCTACATACACTGGGCGAGAGAGTAAGAGGTATTCTGCATAAAGAGAGGTCAGTGATACACCGCTCAAGCAGAGGTTGAGGTATAGACATTACATACACTGGGCGAGAGAGGAGGAGGTATTCTGCATAAAGGGAGGTCAGTGATACACCGCTCAAGCAGAGGTTGAGGTATAGACATATTCTACATACACTGGGCGAGAGAGGAAGAGGTATTCTGCATAAAGAGAGGTCAGTGATACACCGCTCAAGCAGAGGTTGAGCTATAGACATTACATACACTGCGCGAGAGAGGAGGAGGTATTCTGCATAAAGAGAGGGCAGTGATACACCGCTGAAGCAGAGGTTGAGGTATAGACATATTCTACATACACTGGGCGAGAGAGGAAGAGGTATTCTGCATAAAGAGAGGTCAGTGATACACCGCTCAAGCAGAGGTTGAGGTATAGACATTACATACACTGGGCGAGAGAAGAGGAGGTATTCTGCAGAAAGGGAGGTCAGTGATACACCGCTGAAGCAGAGGTTGAGTTTTAGAAATATTCTACATACACTGGGCGAGAGAGGAAGAGGTATTCTGCATAAAGAGAGGGCAGTGATACACCGCTGAAGCAGAGGTTGAGTTATAGACATATTCCTCATACACTGGGCGAGAGAGGAAGAGGTATTCTGCATAAAGGGAGGTCAGTGATACACTGCTGAAGCAGAGGTTGAGGTATAGAAATATTCTACATACACTGGGCGAGAGAGGGGGAGGTCAGTGATACACTGCTGAAGCAGAGGTTGAGGTATAGAAATATTCTACATACACTGGGCGAGAGAGGAAGAGGTATTCTGCATAAAGAGAGGGCAGTGATACACTGCTGAAGCAGAGGTTGAGGTATAGACATTACATACACTGGGCGAGAGAGGAGGAGGTATTCTGCATAAAGGGAGGTCAGTGATACACCGCTCAAGCAGAGGTTGAGGTATAGACATATTCTACATACACTGGGCGACAGAGGAGGAGGTATTCTGCATAAAGGGAGGTCAGTGATACACTGCTGAAGCAGAGGTTGAGGTATAGACATATTCTACATACACTGGGTGAGAGAGGAGGAGGTATTCTGCATAAAGGGAGGTCAGTGATACTCCGCTGAAGCAGAGGTTGAGTTATAGACATATTCTACATACACTGGGCGAGAGGAGGAGGTATTCTGCATAAAGGGAACTCGGTGATACACTGCTGAAGCAGAGGTTGAGGTATAGACATATTCTACATACACTGGGCGAGAGAGGGGGAGGTATTCTGCATAAAGGGAACTCAGTGATACACTGCTGAAGCAGAGGTTGAGGTATAGACATATTCTACATACACTGGGTGAGAGAGGAGGAGGTATTCTGCATATAGGGAGGTCAGTGATACTCCGCTGAAGCAGAGGTTGAGTTATATACTGCATACATTGGGAGAGAGAGGTAGGAGATAGTCTGCATAAAGAGAGGAGGGTGAGGTATGCAAATATCCTGCACACAAGGAAGCGGGCCGTGGGGAGGCAGGGATAGATCTGCTTTGAGGCCGCGAGGCTGTAGGCGGTCACCGCATGCTTCAGAGTGAGAACAGCTCAGAGGGATATGTGGCTGCGCAGACAGAGACGGATGGGGGAGATGGCACGAGAGATATCATGTTTATATTTTCTATTTGCAGATACAGGCATCGAGATCAATCACAAAATGCCTCCGCGAGCCCCATCCCGCCTGACAACTTGATTTCGGCTCCGTTCTTAAAAGTACGATTTGAAGGGATTTAGCGCTGGGCTCGGGCGCCGGATAAAGGACGCATCTCTCTCTCTCTCTCTTTCGCCAAATACATTTGAAATGTCAGGACATTAAGTCTGGCAGTCAGCGAGGAACAAAGCGAGTGATACGAACCGGATGAATCGGGGGAAATGTGATGCGTCAAAGCCCGGGTGTCGGGCAGCCTTTAGCGCCGCGAAGGGAGTTATGGCGCTCAATCCGGCCTAATACACTCACTACGCATGGGAAATATCTCCCGCTGTGACCCTGCCACGTACGGTGACACTTACTGAGAAGACAAACTCTAGAGCAGCGCTTGAAATGGAAACGTGAGAGTGTAGGTACTCCCTGTCCTAAAGTGCCCGCGCGCGACTGAAAAGTGCAGGTACTCTCCCATTAAAAGCATTGCACCCTTGCTAAAAGAAACAGATACTCTCCCTTTCAAATGAAACAAAGTGTAGGTACTGAGTACTAGTAAGTGTCTTCCTATACAAATTACTGCTCTATAGGGTGATATTATCAGAAGGGCAGCTGATCATTTCAGATTTTCTCTTAGCTCAGTCTTATGACCCTAGCGTGACCCGGAGGGAGTCCTTACTGTGCCAATCAGAAACTTCCTACAGCGCACAATTCCTGTTCCATGTCTAATGTACACAGTTCATAACGCATCACTGAAGCAAACATCTGCTCTCCCATCACTGAAGTACACACTCCCTGTTGTGTCACTAAAGTATACACCTATGATCCACCTCTAAATCACACTCCTACTGTTCCATCGCTGTATCACAATCCTACTGTTCCATCGCTAAATCACACTCTTGTTGTTCCATCGCTGTATCACACTCCTACTGTTCCATCACTAGATCACACTCCTACTGTTCCATCGCTAGATCACACTCCTACTGTTCCATCACTAGATCACACTCCTACTGTTCCATCGCTGTATCACAATCCTACTGTTCCATCGCTAAATCACACTCTTGTTGTTCCATCGCTGTATCACACTCCTACTGTTCCATCACTAGATCACACTCCTACTGTTCCATCGCTAGATCACACTCCTACTGTTCCATCACTAGATCACACTCCTACTGTTCCATCGCTGTATCACAATCCTACTGTTCCATCGCTAAATCACACTCTTGCTGTTCCATCGCTGTATCACACTCCTACTGTTCCATCACTAGATCACACTCCTACTGTTCCATCGCTAGATCACACTCCTACTGTTCCATCGCTAGATCACACTCCTACTGTTCCATCGCTAGATCACACTCCTACTGTTCCATCACTAAATCTCACTCCTACTGTTCCATCGCTAGATCACACTCCTACTGTTCCATCGCTAGATCACACTCCTACTGTTCCATCACTAGATCACACTCCTACTGTTCCATCGCTGTATCACAATCCTACTGTTCCATCGCTAAATCACACTCTTGCTGTTCCATCGCTGTATCACACTCCTACTGTTCCATCACTAGATCACACTCCTACTGTTCCATCGCTAGATCACACTCCTACTGTTCCATCGCTAGATCACACTCCTACTGTTCCATCGCTGTATCACACTCCTACTGTTCCATCACTAGATCACACTCCTACTGTTCCATCGCTAGATCACACTCCTACTGTTCCATCGCTAGATCACACTCCTACTGTTCCATCACTAGATCACACTCCTACTGTTCCATCGCTGTATCACAATCCTACTGTTCCATCGCTAAATCACACTCTTGCTGTTCCATCGCTGTATCACACTCCTACTGTTCCATCACTAGATCACACTCCTACTGTTCCATCGCTGTATCACACTCCTACTGTTCCATTGCTAGATCACACTCCCACTTTTCCATCGCTGTATCACACTCCTACTGTTCCATTGCTAGATCACACTCCCACTGTTCCATCGCTAGATCACACTCCCACTGTTCCATCGTTGTATCACACTCCTACTGTTCCATTGCTAGATCACACTCCCACTGTTCCATCGCTAGATCACACTCCCACTGTTCCATCGTTGTATCACACTCCTACTGTTCCATTGCTAGATCACACTCCCACTGTTCCATCGCTAGATCACACTCCTACTGTTCCATCGCTAGATCTCACTCCTACTGTTCCATCGCTAGATCACACTCCCACTGTTCCATCGCTGTATCACACTCCTACTGTTCCATTGCTAGATCACACTCCCACTGTTCCATCGCTGTATCACACTCCTACTGTTCCATCGCTAGATCACACTCCTACTGTTCCATCGCTAGATCACACTCCCACTGTTCCATCGCTGTATCACACTCCCACTGTTCCATCGTTGTATCACACTCCTACTGTTCCATTGCTAGATCACACTCCCACTGTTCCATCGCTAGATCACACTCCCACTGTTCCATCGCTGTATCACACTCCTACTGTTCCATTGCTAGATCACACTCCCACTGTTCCATCGCTGTATCACACTCCTACTGTTCCATCGCTAGATCACACTCCTACTGTTCCATCGCTAGATCACACTCCCACTGTTCCATCGCTGTATCACACTCCTACTGTTCCCTCGCTAGATCACACTCCCACTGTTCCGCCGCCGTATCACACTCCTACTGTTCCATTGCTAGATCACACTCCCACTGTTCCATCGCTGTATCACACTCCTACTGTTCCATCGCTAGATCACACTCCTACTGTTCCATCGCTAGATCACACTCCCACTGTTCCATCGCTGTATCACACTCCTACCGTTCCATCGCTAGATCACACTCCTACTGTTCCATCGCTAGATCACACTCCCACTGTTCCATCGTTGTATCACACTCCTACTGTTCCATCGCTAAATCACACTCCGACTGTTCCACTGCTAAATCACATTTTCTGTTCCATTGGTAAAACACATATCTCATGTTCCATCACTAAAGCATGCGCCTACTGTTCCATTGCTCAATCACACTCTTCTTCTCCATTGCTTAGTCAATTCCTACTGTACTATTACTGTAGCCTGCACCCTCTGTTCCACTGGTGAAGAACATATCGCATGTTCAATAAGTAAAGCAGACACCTAATGCTGCATTGTTAATTCACACTCCTACTGCTCAGCCACTAAAGTACACACCTACTGTCTATCGGTAAAGCACACTCCTACTGACTCATCGCTAAATCACACTCCTGAAGTTCCATCTCTTAATTACACTCCTACTGTTCCATCGCTATATCACACTCCTACTATTCAATTGCTAAATTACACTCCTACTGTTCCACCACTGTATCACACTTCTACTGTTCCACTGCTAATGCCCACACCTTCTGTTCCATTGGTTAAATAAAGTACATATCCCATGTTCCATCGCTAAAGCACACACCTTATGTTCCATTGCGATATCACACTCCTAATGTCCATTGGTAAAGCACATACCTCCTGCTTCATCGCTAAAGCACATTACTCCTATTCTTTAAAGCGCATAGCTACTCTGCCATCGTTGCAGCTCTCTCCTGATATGTTACCCCTAAAGCACTCACCTCCTGTTCCTTCACTCAAGCACACATCTACTGTTGTATCAATAACGCATGCACCTACACTTCCTGCTCTATCACTAAATCCTACATCTTATGCACCCTCACTAAAGCAACTCTCTCATTTTCCATCGCTGAAGCACGCACCCGTTGTAATTTTACTAATGTACATATGTCCAGTTCCATCAGTAGCAAAAACATCGCTTATTCCATCACTACAGTAGAGACGTCCTGTTTGATGTCTATGCACACACCTCCTGGTCCATTGCTAAAGTACTCATCTCCTGTTCTACTTCTAAAGCACACACTTCTTGTTCCATTGCTAACACTGCTCCCTGGATAAAGCACCTGTTTTATGTTCAACTTTAAAGTAAACATTTCTTTTTCCATCACTAAAGAACTCACCTCCTGTTACATAGTGTTTTACACTTCATGTTCCTCTTCCATCTCCAGGCACCCACTTCCTGTCCAATCCCAAAAGCACAAACCCACCATTCAATCTCTAGACTACTACATTCTGAAATATTATCTCATGTACGACCAGTCAAAATGATCCATGAAAATGAATGTTATCTATATGCCATAGTGCCTGTGTAACATGATATATTGGAAGTCCCCGTCCAAAGTAAATTAGAACATTGGAATGTTGAGCGCTCCATTGAAGACAATAGAGTGCTCCAGGCTTCTAATGGTTGGTCGAAGCCCACAGCATCAACATTCTAATGTTTGTTCACAGATTTTTCTGTGAAAAAAGACCTCATGGAGCCTTAGGGGATTTAAACCTCCCTCGGGCTTCGTGAGGCATTTGTTTTACAAATTAGAACATTCTTCCCTCTAGGGGTGGAATGTCCTAATAGCCTGAAAGCCCTCCGTAGCGGGATCTACTGGCCATTAAAGGCCCACTCCCTTGTTAAAGGCCCTTGCCGAACACTGGAGCGGGCCTTTAATGGTAGGTAGAGACGACTATGTTGGGCTCTAAGGCTATGGTAACACTTTTGGGAACATTATACTGCTACAAGAAACAAAGCCTTTGCATATCAGTGATAAAACACTTGTAAAATGTCTATATCCGAGACTCTTCAGAATCGACATTTTGGAACTAATAAAATGTAGAGAAAACTGAGAGGTGGAAGCGGAACAGGCACCTTACAAAGGCATAAATCCATTTATTATCAATTTAGAAACCCGCAACTAAAAGGTCTCAACAAAGATGAAGAACAATATACTAACCTGCATTGACATGGAGGCCTTGCCCATGTTTGAACAGAAAGACTTTGAATTTATTGGACCTATGAATTGTTTTGCAAGAACTGTAACTCCTCTATGCTAATACGGTTTCCCGGTTTCAATTCCAGTAGATTTCTCTGATTCACATTTGTTCCTACTTTTCACATTTTCTTTTTACCTCTCCCATGGGCGATTACGCCTGGCTGTTATAGTGGCACTGCTACATAGGTCTACCACAGGTGGTGCAAAATGAGAACTCCAAAGATTTGATTCTAAACATGCTGTGCTTACCGTCTCCTTGATTTTGTACGGGGGGATTCAGTTTCTAAGCTTAACATGAATTCTTTACACCACCAGGAACATAATGTCATATTTTCTTACACACTGGTTGTTACAGGTTTCTTATACAATTCTGATAATTATCTATTGGATGGAGTACTCCTCTGGTTTCTTTCTTCTTGTATGTCCATCACTTACTCATGGTGCACTGTGTCACTTAGACTTTTTTCTATTTTTACCCTAAAACATCCCAGAACTATGAATACGATGGAATAGTGAAGAAAAGGCACATCGTTTAAGTCTAGTTTCTGGCTGAAAAAAGCTAGTGCGAGGGCTCAAATAAATGAAATTATCCTGTTGTGTGCTTCAGCACACATTAAAAAATTTGATTTGACACTACCGTTAGTGCTGTGTCTTGTATAGTATATATTTATGAAATGACAGTGAAAGTGAATGTGCCCCAAAACACGTTATTTATAGCAAGTGCACCAAATCATGCACATATAGACATTTATTTTTTACAGTTCAAATTCCATTTTATCTCCACATTGTTGTATAATTGACTTTAGGAATAAACTACTTATGATGGCACAGAAAGCTTTCTTCAATCACGTGACAGAGTAAAACGGCTCTAACATTATACAAATCCTAACAATCACTTGCATTATTAATTTACTGTGAGTAGCACAGCCATACCCCCCTCCCAGTGTACTGCTTATGACTTCACACAGGATGCTACAGATGACGTCACAAATGGCAGCCTTGGTAACCTAAATGAAGCTGCGGGGTACTCTACACAGGCTCTGGTTACAGGCATTCTCTTTGTCCCAAATGCACTGATCATAATGAAAATACAGGTAGTTGTATGTGAAGCTCCTTTGGGATTGAGCGTATGGCTTGCAGCAGCAACTCTTGTGAGGCAGGGCCTTTCCACCTCCTGAACAAGGGTAATAAATAGCATATTACACTCTGCTTATCTGCATATACCCAGGGTTTCTCACTCCTATCTACTCTTTGGGAAGGTGAGTTAACCTGCAACTACAGTGCCAACTTCACTACCCAGGTCCAAACTCCTGACTCAGAGGTAAGAAGCTCTGAAGTGACTGTGTTTATGTGGGTAAATTATTCAGGCAAAGGTTTCCAGTGACAGCTAGTACTTTCATTGAAATTCTATCACCTTTCAAGGGTGTGTATGACATTTCACACTCTTCCTCATACATAATTTACACCAACCTCTAAATATGCGAATCTGAGAGAGCAATTCCATGCTTGCAGAGCCCCCAATAACCACAATAGATGCAGGGCAGATGGCGTTTTGCATTTCCCTTTTCGAGACTCCGTATATGATATTTACAAGATGGAAGCATCCGCGCGTGTAGCTGTGATCATATCACAAGTGATAATCCACAGGCTGTGGCATTTGAAACTTGAACTTGCACCTATCTGGATTTAAATGATTGTACTACTGAATATCGACCTAGTATAGACGTACTAGTTCTGTCTCCACATCTACCTATCTTGAAGATATATGTACTGCGTAGGTACATATATGTGGAGTTAGGTATTGAAATCTAGACTTACCCGTTGTTTTTTTTTCCAATATTTTGTTCTTGATATTGTGACCCATCAATATTCTGGAGTCAATATCCAGTGTGCACACCATTTTAAAAACAGAGTTCACATCCAGGACTATGAGTTGCTGTAAAAAGTGGGCTATTGTTTGTGCGAGATAGAACCCTCACTCAGGCAACAGCCACAATCCCTGTCAGGGTAAACCATAAACGATCACAAACTTAACCTGTGTGTGGGAGCCGAACCCCAATGAACACCTGAATGGCAATATTTGATGTCCCTAATATGTATCTAAGTAATTTGGCTCCAGCCTCTCTAGGTGATCTAGCAGTTAGAGATCACTCTCCTAATCAGAATAACACCGTTTAGCAGAGTTAAGCCAGAATAAAATATAAAATATTGGGCGCATAAAAGACTGAGGTCCTGGACAAAAATTGTTCATATAGATGAATTTTAATACAGAATTGTCAAATGGGGTCAGAGAAAAATGGATGTATGACGTTACAACGCATGCTGTTACAACGCATGCTGTTACAACGAAAGTTTTACAACGCGAGTGCATTGATAATGCAGGACATTACAACGCAAGTCTTTACATCGACTTGCACTAGATGGCGTGCTAACATTAAAAAAGTGTAATTTACTATTCCAACTCCAGTCCACGTAACAGTAGGGAATGTGTTGGGATAGTAAACTACACTATTTTTAATGTTAGCACGCCATCTAGTGCAAGTCGATGGAAAGACTTGCGTTGTAATGTCCTGCGTTGTCAATGCACTCGCGTTGTAACAGTTTCGTTGTAATGGTAGTGCGTTGTAAAAGTTGCGTTGTAAAGGTTGTTCCCCGAGAAAAATGCATAAAATGCCATAAACGCTCAAGCACAGAATTACAAGTAGTGCAAACTCGTAAAGCTCATTAATCCCAAATTAAGCAGAATCTAAGCTCAAATTGTAGTGTCAAAATCATGAAGAGAACATCCCATGAAGAATCTAAGTGAAATGGACTTACAAAATTCAGCATCGTATGATCATGGTTAGGGTTGCATTGGCATATCAAAACAACCATGTAATTGTCCAATATTTTGGCACTAACCCATTTCTTAAGGCAAGAGAAATTTTCTATCTTCCTTCTCGGCTACTGCCCTTCGGAGGTGATCAACACAAAATGAAACATCCCTCTAACAATGGCTCATGGAATTCGCACATCCACACTAACAGTTCCAGTGGAAGTCCTTGAAAATGATATGTTGTGTACACAATGAGAGCTTCGTTCACAATACATGCTTTCTAACAACCTTGTACATCGCTATCACATTTGCGTCATTCACTTGGTGCTCTTAAGGATGAGGGGAGAGATGACTTGCAGCGGGACCCTGATTGGGAGAGGGAATGAGCCGGAGCAAGTTGAACAGATCACAAGAAACGACATATATATTAAAAATAATTGGCAGCTTGCACAATAATGTGACTTAACTCATTTTCATTACATACTTTTCTAAGGGACTTAGGGATGCAGTTTCAAATGCAATTTCATTAATTCATCGGTTATAACTCTGTGCATCAATAAAAACACTAATTATGAAAAATAATTTTCACACAAAATGTGCACATTTTGTATATATTTTAAAATGTGCATAACCCTCTGGCAGCTTGGCACAAAAGCAGTCAGACTTTACTTAGTGGCAATGTGAAAAGTATCTGTTCAGCACTCAAACAGTAATAAAGATGAAACACAACAGAAGAAAAATCCCAAACAAAATTAGAATAAAAAGAGTACATTTTAATAAATCAAATTACACCAAAACAAATTAAATCCAATCAGTAGAATACAAGTTATGAATTTTTTAGTGAATAATAGTGCCAATAATAACAAAGTACCAACCACAGGTATCGAGTTATGCGAGATCAGGACAATGTCACAAGTTATTTTCAACCAAGATGGACTACAGGTCAGCTATAGGCACCAGGTTCATCACAATCAAAAGTTGCCTTCGAATTTAGAACATTTCTTGACGATTTCTTGAAAAGGTAGAATCTTCATCTGGGCAAGTAAGCAGGCTGTTTCCAGGAGGAGGTTGCCTTCATCCAGTAGCCACTGGACAAGGTCGCAGAGAAGATTTCTACCTTCAGACTTAGACGATTTCTGGAAGTTGGATTCCTTCAGTGGGAACGAGGCAGAAAGCTGTAGCCGAAGAGGGCTCCACAAGACCAGATAACGTTGTCGAGGACTCGCTGAAAAGGATTTGCTGCTGCAGAGTAGAAGGTAGCGGGTGCTACCGCAAAGTCACGCTGGACAGTGAGGCACCTTCGGTAGATCGGCTGGCAGGAAGGTCCTGGCCTTCTATCGGTCCTCCAGGTAGATGCTGTTGAAAAAGTTTCTAAGTCCCAATTTTTAGGGTTATGTAGAAGCAGCACCACCAACTGCACTTCTAAGGGTACTAGACCTGTGTAGCACCAGGGTTCATAGCTTCTGGAAGCTTGTTGTATCCCTGTAGGTCATGGAGGGGGATAGCCAACTATCTTTGTAGTCAATCTGGTGTTCCTAGGTTCAAAAGAGCAGGCCTCAGTCAGCAGGACAGCAAAGCAAACCTACTTCTGGTAGCAGAACAGCCCTTCTTCTAAATCTTCCACAGATCCAGGAGTGATCTGATTTGGGGTCGGAGAGTGCCAGCTTTTAACCCCAGTGACAGTCTTTGGGTGGAGATGCCCTCTTTGACTCCCCTTCATCATTCCTAAGCCTGGTATAAACTGTCTAAGGTGACAATAGCAAGGGCAGGACTGGTGTCAGCTTGCTCTTTGTGTGTTTGAGTCAAATCATTGGAAGTGCAAGTGGGATTGGGTACAGACCCTCCCCAGCCACCCTGGCAGGAGGTTCCATGCAGTACCCTCCAAGGGTTTTTTAGTCTCACTGTAAACAATACACAACCCACAGCAGTAGAGTAATTTGACTCAGGCTACTGGCAAAAGGCACAGTTGATTTGGGCACAAAAATACAACCTTTCTAAAAGTGGAATTTTTGTAATTGTAACTTTAATTTTGACTTTACCATTGAGGAGGATTTTTAATTGCAGTTCAATAGAGACCAAGAAGCATTTTTCTACCTGCTCCCAATCTAAAGTCAGCACTAATTAAATGTAATAAGGCAACACAGCGTTAGTCAATGGCAGATACAGGCCTTACAACAGAGGAAAACATCTTTTGGAGTTTTTCACTTGCAGGGCAAGTAAAACTTAAATCCACATGGCCTACATTTTACATACCATGCACCCTGCACTGCCCTAGGAATTTTAGGGCCTACCTTAGGTTCAACTTGTAAGTATTACAAAGGATGGTTTAGGACTGTAAAAAGGTTTATTTTACCAGGTTGAAATGGCAGTTCAAAACTGCACTACAGACAGCAGTGGCAAAGCTGGCCATTTTCTTGGGTGCCATAAAGAGTGTGGCTATTCACTAGTAGCATTTAATTTACAGGTCCTTATTACAGGTAGTTCCATATGCTAGGGACTTCCAAGAAAATTAAATGTGCCAATTAGGTGTAGGCCAATTTTACCATACTTTAGAGAGAGAGTACAAGCACTTTACTACTGGTTACAATGGAAAAATGCACAGAGTTCTAATTCCAACGACAATGAGGTCAGACACAGCAGGCAAACATCTGGGGGTGACACTGCTTAGAGGGCCAGATCCAATGGTAGCCAAACAAGGTCAGGCATTCTAGAGCTTTTGACTGGACCCTGGACAGTCAACTGACAGAATCTAGCTCCATATGCTGGGGTCAGCCGTGTTAGATCAGATGCCTTCCCATTAACAAATGTAGAAAGCTTGCTATAAATCTATCAATAAATATTGGACCATTGGCAACTTAAAGAACAGTATGTCCCATTAAGCCTGTCCATTTTATCTGTACCACGCAACATGATTAGTCTCAGAGCTGGACTGGGCCAAAAAAGTAGCCCTGATGGACGGCAGCATCCTCACAATGCTGCAAAATATTTTCCTAAACTGTGGCAATTTCACTAACTGTGACGGTGGAGAACTTTAAAACCACAAATGTTGGCTAAAAAGGGGCCCTGCGCTGTATCCTAAAGTTTCCCCCTGCTGTGCTGCGCATGGAGAAGCAGACTCTTACTGTCATTGCTAGTGGTACTATGCTCCATCTCCTTTCCCCATTCCAGGATGTCCAAGGGCGGGACTTCAGGGAGCAGAAAAGGAAATGATGTGACCAAGCAATGATCATTGCGTTGATCCACTGTTGCATTTGGCGATGCAGCGCGCGCAACGAAATTCGTTTTATTAATTTTTTTCGTAACTTACCTGTACTCAGCCGTATGCCGCATTTTGCAACCCCCCACCCTGCCCCTCCTCTGCGCCACTTCACCGCCCCGGTAAAACGCCCTACACGGGCCGTCACTGGGTACTCCATTCTAAAGACCCTGGAAGTATGAAAGTCTGAGTGGACCCAGTGAAACATAGAACCTGTGTCAATCGGGTGAACAGAAACTAGGGCTGTTGATGCAATATAGTCGATTGAGCCCTAGACACGACATAGCACGACATAGACAGGTGAAGCGACTCTCCATTCCTCAAGGGGACCACCCAGTGGCTGATGTCGCATTAAGGGCCTGGTTTAGATGTTGGTGGACGTGTTACTCCGCCACAACAGTGACAGATATCCCGTCCGCTGACATTTAAATCCCATTATAGCCTATGGGATTTATATTTCGGAGGACGGGATATCAGTCACCATTGCGAAGGAGTAACCCATCCCCCAAAATCTAAACCAGGCCCTGAGTCTATACACCTAAAAAACCATCTTCAGTCACAAAAACATCCTAGAATGCCTACTGTTGGTGATTGTTAGAGATACAGGACTGTTTGTTACCACCACGCTGAATGGCTCCTTTAAACTAGGCCACGCCCACAACCCTTTACATGAAGACATACAATTCAATGCTGTTTGTGGACCACACCCAGTCTGTCCATTTCACTGCCTCCCCTCGATACAGCCTCTATGCCCTATAGCTATTTTCTTATTTTCCAGGCATACTCGTGTTAATTTAGATTTCTGTCTCTACCTGATCCGACAGAAAGCCGCTTCTTGTATTCATTACACATTCTGAGAAGATTTAAATGACGCTCTCACTGCTGAGCCGCCTCAGTCCGCTCTCAGACAGCGACCTCTGCTTCGGAGTCAAGAGTGTTTTTGCGCTGAAAGGTTTTTTCCTCTGTCAATGAGTTTATTCAGGATTTAGCAGCCACGGACAGCACCACTTCTCGCCTTGCCGGCCACTTCTCGCCTTGCCGGTAAGGGGGGGTGGGGGGGGGGGGGTGTTACTCAGCATCACATCATGTCAGGCTGTCTTATCAGGCCTCTTCCACAAAACTCGAAAAGCAAAGGAGGATACACGCCTCGTGACAGGTACTCATAGACACCACCACATGACTTCACCCATTTTGTGCATTCTCCCTTGACTTTCAATGAAATGACAATAAACCTGGGAGAGCAGTCCCTCTCGGGATACGTTCTAGCCCTGTGTTGCATCCCGGCCCTGCAAATCAAGGAGTCATTTATTGTTGGATATTCCCGGATTCATGTAGAGGAGGGATGGACATGTCATCTCACTGCTGGCTCCTCGCCTCTGGAACCCTGAGACTCTTTTCATTAGGAAACTAAAGAACTGCTTTTGATGATAGTCGAGATATGAAGACTTGGCTACTCGTATAATCTGATTCCAAGCACTACCATCAGTTGCAGGCAGGGCTTTAAGTGGGCCGGGTCCTGCCGGTGCTCCCCACCAGCAGTTCTAAAAAACAGGTGCTGAGACGGGTCCCTGTCGGGCTCTTCATTTTTGCCCTCACCCCCAGGATGAAAAAAAAAATGAAGTCTGCAACAGTACCACCCTTCACTGCCTTTGATGTAACTTCAAATAGTTTCGTTATAGTTCTTTCACAGTCTCATCATTTCAGAACTGAAGCATGTTCAAGATTCTATACAACAGAGCCACAGTTGTTGCTTATTTATATTATGCAACTAACAACCACTTGCAAATGTCAAGATAACTCTGGGGGTTAAAGTTCCTACAGGAGAGAAATCGGAGTTTGTCAAGTTACATTTTCCACTCCTGATAAAAGAGCACAGAGGGTTAAAATGCCTGCTGCAAAAAAACGTGTAACACACACACGGCCGGCCGGACTGGCCGTAGCAGGCACCAGGCATTTCCCCTGTGGGCCAGAGGGGTGGGTGCAATATCGGCCCCCTGTAAGAAAAGCGGGAGCAGTGCATTTTGCTAGCACCCCCACACCCCCCTTTCCCAGAGCCGGTCGTGCAGCAACCTGCCAGGGATGGTTGCTGCTCCCAGTCTGGCCCTGACCGCACAAATCACCCTATTATATTTTATGTGGTTCTCTCAGTAGGTTACTGCTTTTGTCACAGAGAGCCTTACAGTTCATGAGTTACAATCCTAATATAGGACACTGAGCTGTAAACTGTCATCAAAGGGTTTCAGGCAAGCTGAAAAGGTATAGATTTGAACGTTATGTTTTTTCCCAGTCTTTCATTATCCTAATGTTGCTAAAAAGGGTTTGTCAGGGTAGAAATTCTTTCTCAGCCAACCAATGTTGTGCGTTTTCAATCCCGAGTTTGTGCTTCTCCAGACTAAACACTCTCAATGTATACTGTCTACTACTTCCTGTGACAGGTGAATCCTCCTCCTTGTAATCCTCATTGCCTTGTATAACAATTCCTATAGACTGATTTACACACGTATGATTCATGGCTTTGAATACTGTGTGTTATATAAAGTACTTTGACACCCTACACTGCTATGAGCAGAGCTCTGAAACAACTGGAATGCATGTGTAAGAGGCGCTATGGAGAGATGAGGGGCACTGGTGGAGCATGAAAGTGAGGGAATTTGCGGAGAAGTAGGTTTTTGTGTTGGGGCGCCAAAAAGGATTAGCGCACTGGGCACCACTGCATTAAGCCGACCCTGGGCTCGTTTTTGATCCTGATAATATATCATGGTTCTGGCTTTCCTGAGCCTACATTGGACACCCCTGCTTTTTTCCCCTTCTGGGATTTGAATCTGGGTGAATCTAATGAGGTGGCTACCCCCCCAGAGCACTGAGGCCTTTGCTAAATCGTTCCACACTGGGGTGTTCTGTTGCATGATTGGTCATGATCTTGCTAGTTGTCCATGGAGTGGCCATGCTCTTGTGGAGTCCCAAGGATCCTGTTTTTTATGACTTGAGAGGTCCCTTTCTTTCTACATTCACATTGAGAAGGAGTAGAACTTTTCCGTAGCATGTGCATAGCGGGTTTGTGGGCTTACTAATTTGATATGAAGGTTCCTCTGATAACTACACACAGTGAAAGAGCTTGTACTTTTTGCAGATATATGTGAACAAGTCTTGTTTACAAGTCTCATGTGGAGTGGTCCAGTGTCACTATGTTTTGTTAATGCTTATTTGTAGGGACTTAGTCAGATCAGTATTGTATCACTGACTGCGTTTATCACGGTTTAGCAGCACTGGGATTTGTTGTTTCCACGTTGGATATGGCAAGTGTGCCTGTCAGTGGTTAGACTTTGCGTTTAGTCCTGCACTAAGTCCTGAGTGGTCATCAGATTCTGCACTGACCGCGCCTGTCGTGGCTTTGCAGCATTGTGTTCAAAGCAAACACAAGGAGATGATGGACGGAGTACTGAAGCTTTTCAGACACTCACCCCCAGTCACAGATCTGGGTTGAATCCATCATCATTCTTTAGCTCACTTTGCCACCCCAGTTTAGACGCAGCTATATGCAAATCAGTCTTGACCCTGTGCCTTGTGGGAACAGTCCAGCTTGAACTGCCTAGCCATGTCTTCACCTGGGACCAGTTTCTGGGTAACACCCTTCATCAGCCAGGCTAGCTTGAATCCAGTGGCAAAGTGAGCAAGGACCCACGTCTGGGCATACCCTGCCAACTTAGGGGTGAATGTATGACATTGTTCTGCATTCTGTCCATCAATTGTTGTTTTTGCATTTGTCACCCCGAGTGGAACGGGTATGCCCAGATGTGGGTCCTGTGCTCTCCATGCCACTTGAGCCAAGCTATCCTGGCTGAAGAGGAGTGAAACCCCGAAACTGGTCCTAGGATGGTTGTTTCTAGTCCTGGGAGGACCTGGCCTGGCAGTTCGGGCTGGACTGTTCCCATTAGGCACAGGATCAACACTGATTTGCATATGGCTGGGTTCACACTGGAGAGGCATGGGGAGCAAAAAAACGATGGACTTAGGCCCAGGTCTCTGTACTGAATGTATGACATTCTGTATCCTGTCCATCAATTGTTGTTTTTGCATTTGTCACCCACATTGGGAGTTGCCGGTTCTGTTTTGGCTATTACAAGCGTGCTTGGCAGCAGTTCGAATTTGTGTTTATTCCTGCGCAGAGTTTTGTGCGGTCCTCTCGCTTTGAACCTTTTCAGATTATTCTCAGTCGTCTCCTATTGTAGGCTCGAGATTCACCTGACTGGGACTCATACTATTATCATTCAACACATGTGAATGAAGTTTTCCCTCGGGATATGCACAAGCTGCAGTCAGCATTCCAGAGAGTACTTCAAGATAGACTTTGTGTACATTTGAATGTGGTCTTTGGATTTTCATTTGTGATAATGTATTTGTGATATCTGATTACTTGTGAATGAAGATGAAGAACACTCTTTTGAGTGAATATTGGTAGTGCCCCTGAAGTCTATGGCTATTGTTCTAGTTTTCTCACTATTTGTAGAAATCAGCATTCTCCAGTTACTTATTTTCTCGGCACTTTGGGCAGCCATGAGTTTTTGGTTGTGATTCATTCAGCGGAGGTTCATCACGGGTCGATTTTGTTCATCAACAACATTGCTTTTACATTGGGTGGTTAGGAGGATGTTGGTCAACTCGAATAAGGTGTTGGTAATAGAGAGTGGCAGTGCTTAATTTGAGCTGGTGGTTTCCGGTGCCCAGCACCAGCACTTTATAGCTTTGGGGGCCTGGAATAGGCTGAATTTCACACTTGTAGCAGTGTGCTTTTTAGTAGTTGTGTTGGTACTGTCATTGGCAACGCTGGCAGTGGCAATGGGTGGTGCAAGCTACAGAGGCTGCCCGACTAGAGCCCTGGCACTTTTTTTTTTACAAATTAAGCACTGCCCAATAGACAGATACATAACATGCACATACCAAGGGATAGCTCAGCCGAGCAGGCCTACGTGTAATGGATGTGGAATAGGTCTGCTGCAGTAGGCGAGAGGTAGCTCTTCTGTCTGAGACAGGCGAAGGATAGGTTTGCTGCCTGCACTGAGAGCGACACCCAACAGAGCTAGGGAATAATATGCCAAGGTGAGGGTTAGCTCAGCTGCCCATGCGCTGACTGCATTAAGTGAGGAGTAGTTCTGCCATCTTCCACAAGTGAGAGATTGATGTCTGCCATTCCTTCCTCCCTCTCACCTGCCCTCCGTTCCTCTTACCCTCTCACAGTGGTGAGGTTTCGATGCTGTTCTGCACAGACGACCCCACAGGCCAAGCGCGGCCAAGGAACGTTTTTCATTAAACCCACTTTGCTTCCCAGACATCACTAGGCCCCAGAAAATGACGACGTTTGATTGATGAGGCCTACTTGATTCTCGCGCACGGCCAGTATATATTTCAAGGATCATCAACCCCTACATACGAGGCATTTGATTTAAAGTGCGGCTATATCGGATCACTTGGGGTCCAGTGACTGTTTGAGAAATTGCCTTCATGTGAGGCCCCAAAACGCTGCAGTGTGGCTCTCATTAACTCCTATCTGGGAAGGAGCCTCGTAAAATGGCTGACAGGCTTCCTGCAGGCTTGACGTCTACTGGCTGGAAGTTTTGTTGTGCATTGGAGTGGAGGGAAAGAGAAGAAATCAGTTTATCAGGTTTAGTGCACTAGTGAAACTACACTAATAGTGCCCTGGTATCAGCCTGGTATTTTACTGCCCAGCATTGGCCCCGTATTGTTCTTCAGAGGTACCAGTACTCATGGGGGAGTATCACCTGAGATCAAACTATATACCTTAATGGTTATTATGAAATTCTGCACCCGGGGGATATTTACAAGCCCCTATCGCCACCACTACGTCACATTCAGTGACATTGTGATGGCGATAAGGGCCTCGCCTTATTTGCAAGGCAGCGTTAAGCCACTTAACGTGGCGTTTACAAGGCAGTGTTAAGAACACTGCCTTGTAAATAAGCCCCCTTTCATGCTGTATTTAGCGTGAAAGGGGAGGGCAATGGGCGTTGCGGTGGGCGTTCCACCGCAACACCCATTGATCCTATTTACAAGGGCAGCGTAAATAGGAAGCAGCGCCAAAATTAAGACCAGGGAAAACTTGGTCTTAAACAGGCGCAACAAAGAGAAATGCTTTATTTCTCCTCATTTTTGCTGTTTCCTCTGTGTGCTGCCTTGTGTGGCACACATAGAAGCAAGCAAATTGCCTATGATTGTTTATGTGCAGGAAGGTCCCTCTTCTTGCACATAAATAATCATTTAAGAAAATGCTGTTTTGGAACTTCTATGTGCACTGCATTAAGCATTTAAAGATTGTTTATGTGCAGGAAGGGGGACTTTCCTGCACATAACCAATCTTGCCCTCAAAACAAGCACCCTTTCACTATGGTGCAAGGGTGCCTACATTTGCGCTAAGGAGCTAAAGTTAGCGCCAGACATGGGGAAATGCAGGGCTGCACCATATTCTAGTAAATATGGTGCAGGCCTGCATTTCTAAAGTGAGGAAGTGTGTTGTTAGCCTTCTTGGCACGCTTTGCCACTTTATTGTAAATATGCCCCCCCATTCGCACAATAGTTCATTTCTCCGCGGAATTTCACTCTGAAAGTTCGGCTGCTGTCCAGATGAAATACACGAAATCCATGGAGTTGCATAAATGCTATAATTCCAATATCGACGGTAACTGCTGTTAATAAAAATGTGTCTTTCTCATAAAACAATTTGCCGTTGTGAGTTTATCAACAACTTCGACATATTTATGTAAACCCATTTCACAGCGATGAAGTCAGAATGCAGTGCTTAAATTGAGCCAGTGGTTGCCGGTGCTTGACTCTGGCCCTTAATTGTCGACACCGGCGCTTGTGACAGTCTGCGACAATTTGGCACTGTCAGGCTAATTTAGAGATGACTATAACAACAGTTCATTATTAATTCAATGTACATTAAAAATGAATAATACCTGCAACCATTCTTATAGCTTTGGGGGCCTGGAATAGTCTGAACTGTTACACTTGTAGGAGTGCGATGGTCAGTAGTTGTGTTGTTACTATCATTGGCAGCATGGCTGGGTCAATGTGTGGTGCAAGCTGCAGCGGCCTCCTAACCAGAGCCCTGGCACTCATTTTTTTTTAAAAAAATTAAGCACAGCCAGAATGTGAAAGATTCTTCTTGCAAACTTCATAAATTGTAAAAAGATCAACTTGCTCTAGGAGCAGTTCTAAAAGTGTGCCTGGAAGAGAATAAGGTACATTAAAGTCATGAAGGGCTAGTCCCGAGTATTTTAACCTGTTCATGTAGAGAGTGGAAACTAGAGTATTGTAACCAGTGCAGAGGAGACATGATACTCCCAGCTTGACAGACGTCTGGCTACACTCTTCTGCAACCTCTGCAAGGGCAACATCTGACCTCTGAGAAGACCCATAATATGCTCCTTTGGCTTCACTCCTTCCAATGGAACTATGGTTGTTGTGTACAAGTCTCTGTTGGGAAATGCAAGATGGAAAAAACATACTCAACATCCCTAGAGGCTTTTTGATGGGTAGTTGGCATCAAGGTTCAGAGACGAGTAGGAATCAATCACCGCACACGTCCTACAGAGACTTCAAACCATACAGAACGCCGCAGTCAGACTCGTCCTCGGCCTCCCCCGACAAACCCACATCAAACCCCACATCAGGAAACTCCACTGGCTCCCCGTACAGAAGAGATGCCAACTCAAGCTGCTGACCCACGCACACACGGCTCTACACAACCAAGGACACGCCTACATTAACCACCGCCTGAACTTCTACCACCCATCAAGTAGGTGTTGATCAAGAAGATTACGCTCCACCTCCCTCTCACTTGTCCACGCTCCCCGCATCTTCCGAAGCAGAAGTGGAGGACGCTCCTTCGCAACAAAGACCTGGAACAGCTTCCCCACGCACCTCCGGACCATCACCTCACTTCCGGAATTCCGAAGAGCCCTCAAGACCTGGCTGTTCGAATGAGTCTCCCGGGTCCTGCAGGCACCTGGATACACTATTGGGTGATAAGCAGCGCTATATTAAATCCTGATTGATTTAGGAGGCACACGGGCTCAGTGATGGCATATGTGGCATGCAGGTTTAGACAAGGGTAGGTGGCGTATAAAATCAGAAATCCTTTATTGAATTTATTTTAGTACGGTTTGATACTGTGATCTTTTTCAGAGCAATGATGTTTTTCGGAATCATTTTAGTACGCTTTAATGCAGTTTGTAATTTTATATATTTTTTCAGTGGGATGCACTGTTATTTAATGTTCGAGTGGTTTTATATATTTGTTTAGGATACATTTTGAATATAAATGAAATTCTGTATTCATGCAGGGTGATGACGTGCGTTTGGAGTGTTCTTTTATGTTTGTTCAGTGAGATAGAGTGTTATGGACAGGGTACATATTTATGCAGAGTAACGGCCACTGTTAAACGTATCCATAACATGAATTCACTAAAATACCATGACGAAAGGACACATTGATACATGCCTTATGCATTCAAGGAATTCGGAAGACTCTAATAGAACATCCGGTCACGTGGCCTCTGACGCGCTGCAGTAAATGAAGTCCGCCATTGAGAGCTGCGGCCCTCTCAACAATGTAACGCCATGAACGAAGAGGATCACGGGAGGTTCGACCTGTGGTTGCACCGCACTTTCATCTCTTCCCATCAGTGTCGGGCTGGATTTTAACCGGCGCTCGCTCAGCTCTTCCATCTGCGGCGAACCACAGGCAGGCTGGCCTGGTGCCAAGGCTTGTTTTAAGCTCCCCTACATGTAGTGTGGTTTGCTTATTGCAGCTCCAGAGGGGCTTACACCGGAAACCTGTGGTTGTGCTGGACGGTAAACCCTTATCTGCCGAGTCTTCCGACCTGCCTGTTGCAATTTTGACATAAGCGGATTACGTGTAAATGCATCAGTGACTGAGCAAATTTGTTTTTGTGACCAATACATTTTTCGATAGCATGTGTGCTGACCAGCCCCTCTAACGTGTACTTTTGATTTGTTGCAAAAGTCCTTTTTCCCCACATGGGTCAGGTCAAATATCATTATTTAGCCGAATGAAGCACTTTCTATGTCAGTATTATTTCACAAATGTGTCATTTTGTCGCACATTACTGCTATCAGGGCCAAAAAAGGTTACTTTTCATGTTATCCAGTTTGTGCGACATTCACGTAATTTGCTTTTGTGTAACTACTCAAAACTTTCAGAACATTGTACGAAATTATGCATAATTATGCAAAATTCAAATCCATTATTTACCTCTTTATTGTAGCACAAGTGCGTTAATTTTTGACATGAAGACACATTTTGTGCTAAAAAAAAAATAGCATGAAAACCACAATTGCCACAAATAGCCGCTTACGTGCAGGTTGTTCGCTTTGCACCAGCGCTATAATTTTACCACAAACAGCAGCGTAATAACACGACATTGCATAATTTCGGGAATTTCATGTAATGTGAAATTCCCAAAATTACATGAACTACGATGGCATTATTTACATTTTGCCGGGGCGTACTTAGCACATGACATGGGGATTCAGCAACTGAAAGGTAACCAGTTATTTGCTGCGAACACTCTACCACAGAGCTGCACCAGGCTAATGGAGGCCGTACTGGTGCATCCTGGGATACAATGGTTGTGATTGGGTAGTCCTGAAAAACTGGTCATGATTTTAAAGGATCTGATGTTAAATTCTCTGCAGGACGCATGGAGACCGTTGAAGGGAGTGTATCAGTCCATCACAGTGGGGCCTATAGGAACCCTTTTAAAGGGACTGCTTCAGCTTATTGTAACAAGGCCTCTATGGGGCTTAAAATGGACAACTTACTATCAATCCATACCCGCAATGCCTTTAGGGCCCATTGGAGAAGGATTTTCAGCACATCTCAGCCTGGATCACAGAGATCTTTAAAGAGAAAGCATTTGTCCCTCACAGAGGGGTTTTCCGAGACTTTAAAAGGAATAGTATCAGTTCATCAAAGCAAAACCTATCGGGATCTATAAAGGGTCAATATCTATCTATTACACCAAGGCCTACTTGAGCCTTTAAAAGGTCAGTAGCAATCCACCACATCACGGTCTCTAGGATAGCTAAAGGACCAGTATAAATCCACCACAGCAGGGCCTAAAGGGACCTTTAAAAGGAACACTATCAGGGCATTCCAGGAGGGCCCCTAGGAGTGGTTATTATAAGATAACATGTGTGCGTCACTGCAAGGCTCATTAGAACTTTTAAGAGACAGCGCCTATACATCATTACATCGACAGGGAGACTTTGAAGGGTCTTTCCATGCAGAACAATAAGGCATTTATAGGGATTTTAAAGAGGATCACCATTACCAAACGTGAACAATGAGAGTGCACAGGAAGACTGCATATGACAGGTAGAGGTGAAGGATATATGCCACTTGTTGGCAGGATTGGAAACTTGCATATACCATGTGCATTGGCGAAGGTAATATGCCTGTGCTGCGACATATACCAGCTTGAGTCAGCCAGTAAACCCCTTCCTTGGGCGGTTGATCATTGAGGCGCAATCTATCGAGCACCGCGAGAAGTATCACTAATTAAGGGAAAAGACACTGGAATCAAAGGCTGTATCTCTACGCTCTTGGCATGAGGTCTTTCTTAAAGACAATCCCATGTGGCTTTCTTCTGTCTCTTCAGTGCTCCTGCTGGTGTTTCTGATGAGCTCGCATCGTAGAGAAACATGCTTCTCTTCCCAAATTGTAGTCCCCCTCTTACCCGTGACATCAATAATGTAGAGGATGCAATGTCTTTTCTTTAGAGCCTGCAGGCTAGGGGTGTCCAACATAGGTCCAGGAGCACCATGTCAGAATTTCATGATATTCACATGCCGTTAATTTACATGCAATCAGTGCAAATGGATAGCATTTACAAGGCCAGCAGTTAGCCTTAAAACCTGGCATAGCCTAATTCCCTTCTGAGCCTATGGTGGACACCTATGCTTAATGAACAAACATCTCGCCACCCACCTCAATGACAACAACCCTCTTTACACCACGCAGTTCGGCTTCAGACCCAACCACAGCACTTGAAACTGCCGTCATCCTTTTGGATCTATCTGCCCCCTTCAATACCACCCAACCCCCCCCCATCCTCAATGCCTACACGATGCTGGCATTCAGGGACAAGCACTTCGCTTCACAGGCCACACCCGGTCAGCCAGCTGGCTCATGTTGCCTCGGCTGCTGCCAGGCTCATCTGCAGAATCCCACAAGGATCCTCGCTCAGTCCCAAGCTGTTCAACACCTCCATGGCTCCACCCACCAGTATCATTCACACCTGCAAAATGAACATTATGTCTTAAGCAGACATCCATCACACACCTGGACCAACTTCTCTGCCCACATGTCCGGAGTTGCCAGATTGATGAAAACCAATTGCCTCAAGCTCAATACAGACCAGACAGAAGTAGACATCTTCGGCAAAGACACTTAACCGTGGGACACCACCCGGCGACCTGCTGATGCCTGACCCACACCCACCCACCTATGCGAACAATCTCGGAATAATAAGCTCATTATGACAGGCCAAGTGAACGCAGCCTCCGCCTCCTGTCTTCAAACACTCAGTGTATTCAAGAAGATTTTCAAAGTGGCTTCCTTTCAACACCCGCAGAGCCGTCATTCAGGCACTCATCACCAGCTAGTTGAGCTACAGCAACGCACTCTATGCATGAATCAACGCACAACTGACCAAAAGACTCGAGGCCATACACAATTCAGCTGCCAGATTCACACTCACATTCCCGCACATCAACATCACCCTGCACCTCAAAGACTCCCACTGGCTCCCCGTGCACGAAGAGGCACTCTTCAATTTCTTAAGCACACAGAGAAAGCCTTGCTCAACATCGGCCCTACCTACCATAACTGTTGCATTGACTTCTACCTACCTACCCAAAACCAACTCTCAGCCAGACTCCCACTCGCATACATATCCCACATACGCAGAACCAGATCCACTGACAGGGTCACTTCTTACCTCGCTCTCAAAGCCTGGAATGACCTGCTCCTGCACATCATACTCACCTCCTCAGTTCTTGAATTTTGCAAGAAACTGAAGACATGGCTCTCTTCACCAAGTCTCAACCCTTGCACAGTTTGCGCCACACCCGCCTTTTTAGGCTTAGGATGCGCTCTCGGGTGAGTTATGTGCTCTTCCAATACATATACCTTATGCCATAATCCTATGTGTCCTATACTGTCACCACTCTTGATCATGCGTTGAAATGAACCACTAACCATCTTCACTTGTCAGTAATTGTCACACAGATAGCAGAAACGAATACTTGTTTGCGCATAACAATGTTTGCTTGTTCTAGGTTGAATTGTGCTCCCCTAAAGAGTCAGAAATCCCAGGTCTTCACTGTGGGGAATCAATAAGTGTATTTCAGTGACCTGTTTTTCACTGTGGTTGGAAAGTCCACACTGATATCACTCATAGACAATATCATTTCCATCTCAGTGGGGTACATGAAGACAACAGAGGAGGCAGCAGTCAATGATGTCTGAATAGGTTTTTTATGGGGCAGAGGGTTGCAGGGCGCTCTGTTTCCATTAGTATGGCTTTGTAGCACTCTGAAAGTTATGGCCCTTGTGCGCCTTTGACTCACAGACCTGAGTCTGTTGTGTGATTGTTTGATCTGGATCATCACCAGTAGTGTCGGTCTGGATAATTGACTGTTTTCGTGTGTTTGGTTGTTAGTGAGTTGTCATGGTTTGTGTTGTTAGGTGTGTGTAGCCAGAGGCCTTCACCAGTTCAATCCAGTAACCCGTGTTTGGCAGAAGAGGCCTCCTTACCCCTGGTCTTTGTCAAGGGACAGGAAGGTGGATTCAATTTTCAGTTTTGTTTTTTCTTTGTGCCCCGAAACGTTGTTGACTTTATTAAAGGCGGCGTTTCTAACCAGAGGCGCCGGGCTGAGCCGCAGCTTAGTGTAAAACATTAATCAGTCTAATGGCGGAGATTATTGTGCTGCCTTTTGTAATTCAAATTACAGCTGAGCCCCGTCCCAGCCAGAGCTGTCAATATTTAATGCGCAGTGAATGCGCTTACTTGCGCTCTGGGCGCCATCTTGCCTTACGAAGAGCGTACTGTGTGGCATCTGATTGGCTACTCACTTCATGTGTACTGCTTGATGTATATTGTACAAGTGTATCTATGCAAGTATGTAGCTAGTACATGAAAGCACATACATGTTTTTTGTATTGGGACTTACGTAGTGCAAACCTCAGTCCAGGCACCATTGAACACATTTTCAGTGTGTGATGGGAGAACTGGGGCCTTGGTGGGCGTGGTCTGAACAAAAGGCGGGGCTTGGTGCCCATCACTGATTGAGCTGCTATGGAGAGACATTGGAGAAGGCACAGCCCTGTAGATGAGGGGGTTTGGGGGGGCATATGTTCGTGTCACTGGCTTACCAAATAGTACTGTTTCCTTCAAAAATGGCACCTCCCGTAATCTGGGGACGTTTAAAAACCTTTAATGGGATTTAACTGCGCAGAGCTTCCACAAACAAGCTGGAAACCCACTCTGTGTAGAGGTTTTTCAGCTCACCTTATTTTCACAGTGTGGCCTAGGTTTATCAATGGGTGACCTTGTGAAGAGAGCCAGCACCGTGGACATAGGGTGGGGCTGTATTGGTTGGCAGGTCTGAAACTTAGCAGGGAAGCAAAGATGTGGTGTGAGTGATGTATTATGGAGAGGATGTAGCCTTACGGCTAGAGTGGTCGACCTCGAAGCTGGGGAACTGGGTTCAAGTCTCGGCAATGACGCTCAACATCCTGTGATTCTGGGCAAATCACTTAATCTCCCCGTGCCTAACAAAAAAATAAAAAGAATGTGTCCATCTGTAACGACACTGGTGCTCATGTAAAGCGCTCTGATACCTGATGTCTCGGGTCTAGTTCGTGCTATATAAAGCTCTAACAAAAAAAAAATGTAGGAGGGAGAATTAGTCAACCTTTTGCACGCTTTTCGCATTGTGATTGCTGTGAGTGCAGGGTGAGTGTGAAAGTGAAGGGCGAAAATGAGGAGTGAGTTGTCTGAATGCAGGGTGCAGTCCCAGACACTTGAAGTAACTCAGCATGTTATTGAGGGCAGCGTAGGGTTTCAGATATAAGTTAAACTAATGCTGTTATGGCATTATTCAGGGACAGGGCCGGACTGGCCGTAGCGGGCACTGGCCGTTTTCTCTGTAGGCCGGAAGGGTGGGGGCCGCTTTTGGTACAGGGGGCCGCTTTTGCAGCAGTGCTGCAATATTGCCCCCCTGTACCAAATCCAGCTGCAATGTTTTCCACGTGCAACCCTTTCCCCTGCCCCCTCCCCCGCGGCCCAGACATTACAAAAATAAGCAGTCACCTAAAGCCTATTTTCAGCACTTATCTGTGCAAACTTGAAACAGAAAATATGAATAGAAAGCATTTTTAATTGTGTTCTGGGGCTGCCTGAAAGATCCATGACTGATAATTAAAGGGATCAAAGACAGAAAAGTCACATTACAAATGAATACATATGATTTTATTTATAACCCTTTTTAGTGTCAAAACGAAGCCTTTGCAGGCTCTTTAAACAACAAATGGCTGGTATTTTTTTTTTGGCAACCCTACTTTATATTTCTTTTTATGAAATGCGTTCTCACACTACAGCAGTAAAAGTAAAATCCAAATGTAAGGAATAGGCAGAGTGGGGACCCAGGGGGTACTGGAACCAGAACAAAAACAAAGCCTTGTTAAACAGTTTACAAAGGTATGTAGAAATGTAAATGGTCTTTCAAAGACCTGTGTAAAACTCCTGTGCCAGAGCTAAGACTCCAGACACTTCCAAGCCGAGCCCACAGCAGCTCAAGCTGCAGCAGCCCGGGCTGAGACACATGACGGGGGAGGGGGACTGACACCCTTTTTGCCCTATTGGCGTTGCGCGCCTGATTACCATCAATGTAAATGTTTAGGGGTATGTCAGCATGTCAAGGTTAAAAGTGCAAGTGAGTGCAAATGTTACAAAATAATTTGCACTTTCAAAGTTCTCTGGAAAACTTTGTGAAGGTTGCTTTGTTTTATAGCTTTACCACATCCACCTAAAAATTGTGACTTTTTAAATAGCAATTTATGTTACATATACCCTTACTTAACACCAAAAAGTAGGTCTGCATTAGATAAGCTTCACACAAAACAGTTAGTGCTCTGTTGCACAATGCCATTCTGCAAAAAACTCAATACAAGATACATTTACAAAGATACAGTTTCCATACCTTCCATACCTTCCCATTGTGCCTAGAAAAACTGAGCAAAAGGTAAACTTGCAGCAAAAAGTCACCATATATTTTTCAGCTTGACTGGATTCTCTCAGATTGAGAATGATCCTGGTGTGATATGAATTAGCCTGTAATACGCAGAAAAACTTTACACAGGTGAAGGCAAACCAGGGGGTATTGCAGATTTCACAAAGACAGACTTAAGACCTTTGCAAAAGTTCACAGGTGGGCAAAGTATATTTTGCCTGCCCCTGGTATGGAGGACTCATGTAGGGAAGACTCTGAGATTAGGTTTGTGGCAGTGGATCACAATTATGCAACCTCTTGGTCTTATGTTAGGTGTGGTGGACACATATTGGCACTCAGAGGATTCTGGGAAAAATTGTTCCAGGTCATTTTGGCTGAGGTCTCTTCCTGTAAACTCCCAACTATTTCCTGCCTGTGTCTGGCTGAGGGGCGTATCACAGGCCCCTGCTGCCCATGCGGCACAGGAGCAGGGGGGCAACCCTTCAGAGGCCCCCGAACCTTTCAGAGGGACGACATTCAGCCCAATGCCAATTAATATTTGAAAGGTATTGGAGACTTAGGGACCCCTCTTTATATTCTGCGGGGGGGGGGGGGGGAGAGGGACATCATTGTATGTTACGTTGCTGTTCGGCATTGCCGTGCTTACTTCTTTAGCAAAAACACAAAGGTGGTTGATCAGCAGTGCTTAATTTGTAAACAAATAAGGGCCAGGGCTCTTGACAGGAGGCAATTGCAGCTTGCGACACCTATTGCCCTTGCCAGCGCTGTCAATGACAGTACCAACATAACTGCTAACCATCACACTTCTACATGCGAGACAATTCAAACTATTCCATGTCCTCAATGCTGTAAGAATGGCTTGGCCGGCAGGTAGTAGTCATTTTTACGTTATATTGAACGAATAAACAATTGTTCTGTTTCCTGATCTCTAAATGAGATTTATAGCGCTACCATGTGGCCGACTGTCAAAAGTCCCAGTACTGAAAATGAAGTGCTGGTGCCGAGCACCGGAAACCACCGACTAAAATTTAGCACTGTCAGTGAGAACAATAACTTCACTATAAGATTACAAAGCTCTTAAACCGCAGGATTACCTGAAAGTGGGTCTCACGCGGAAGACAAAAGATACATTTCTAAATTTGCGCTTCGGCATCTTACCAATCCTCCCTCACTTGGCACCTTGGAAAAGGGGAGCAGAAGAACATCCTTGCCGTCTTTGTAGAACAGGGAAGGAGGACTTAATACACATAATCTGTATCTGCCCAAACTTGGTGGACATTAGACGCGCCCTACTCCGAATATTATGGAACCAAAGGGGCATAACAAGCTGCAGGCAGGCTATGAAGATATGCTTTAATCCTGAAGAGGTCCAGCTAAACTGCAGACTTACAAAGTACTTTGACATAGTGGCCAGAAGACTAAAGAGCTAGCCATATCTTACAGCGAAAAACAGCATGTGACAGCTTGTCAATCAAATAATGGATCAGTCTGTCAAGGATCTGTCGAAGCCAAAATCACGCACCGGTACTCAGAGTCAAACCGACTTTTTATATTCAGAAAAGGACTACACAGATAAAGTAACACAGACTGTTGATTTTACAGGGTTTAAAACGCCTTCATCCTTTTACTCTAAATTACATGTGTAAAACAAGCTTAATGATTTTTTTATGACAGAAGTTTTTAGCATTGTAAAGTTTTATTTAACTGTACAATAAAGCTACTACTACTATTCACTATAAGCGCCATTAATAATAATATTAATAATAATAGCCTACGGAGCCCGGCTCTAGCTTCTCTCAGTAACACATCACACATCAGTATCAATAGTCTACAATTCCTATAAAACCTCTTTTAATAGCACATCACAAATCCTTACATTACCAATAGTCTACGGAGCCCTGGTCTAGCTTCTTTAAGTAACACATCACACATCCGTATCAACAGTCTACAATTCCTACTCAAACCTCTTTTATTAGCACATCACCCATTGGTGCCAACGTTCCACTGAACCCTGTGAGTTTGCAAGTTTCTATAAAGAAATGCAGCACGAAAAAAAACAGGAACACACATGAAGATGGCAAAGGGTGGTTTGGGGACATAGCCCCATTTTGCATGTGAAAGGGTTGTGTGTTTCAACGCTGCTGTTGTGTGCCCCTCCACCTCCCCTATAACAATCCCATGCTTTCCAATTCTCCTGCAAGAACCGATCCCACAGGGCCGGCTTTACCACTGATGGCACCTGGTGGGACAATCTCTTTTGGCGCCCCCCATGACCTCCTCCTCGGATTCTCTCACTACCACCCCTCAAAAGTGTCCCTCATCTCTCAATAGCCCTTCTCGAACATACATTTAATTTGTTTTTAAGCTCTGGTGAAGACTCAGCTATCCACATAAAATACAGATATGTTCTTTGCAGCAGGCATATTAACCCTCAGTGCTACTTTTTGGGAATCAAAACTGCCACTATGCAAAACTCACACAGCGCCCCCCCTAAAGGTCAGCTCCCATTGCGGCCGCACCGGTCGCACTGCCCTAAAGCAGCCCCTGACTAAGGGCACCTTTTCCTAAACAAGCAGTGCATGTCCCACCCCCTAATGTCAAAGATCACACCTTGCGAGAACATGTTAGCTGAGATGGTGGCAGCCATGACTTCAGTGTGCAGGACATCCTGACACTTACCATACACCCTCGCCCATCCCTTAGTTTTCAGAGGCTTGGACGTAGATTGTTTGTATCTGGTGAGAATGGATAAGAATGGCCATTGCAGGAATTTTTGATTGGTTGAGTTTCCCTATGTCCTGGTTGGGCTCCTGGACACAATAATACTTACCTCCCCCCCCATAGATTATCCTCTGAGTACGAGCGTGGGGGACAGAATTTTATTCTCGCTTAGGGGACAGAATTTTATTCCCTCCCTCTCTCTGCAGAATGTGGTTAATTGTGAAAAATAAAAACATAAGTGTAGGTAGCCCAAATGTTTTCTGAGGAGCCTGTTGCCAGGTCTGTCAAATGCCAGGTTTCTCGAATACCGAGGTTGCTTGTTGTGATCTCGCCCCTTGCCTCTTACTTCTACCACCCTACACGTCTGTCTCTGAGCACCACCTACACTTCTCGTTTCATTATTTACAACCCTACAGTACCTGTCTCTCTTGTCATCACCCTTTCTTTCATTTTTCGCCTTCCTCTCTCTTGGTCAAAGTTTGATGCATAAAAAGAACTCCCAGTTGCCAAAATGAGCCTTGGTACCCACCTCCTTTAAGCACCTGCACAAATTAAGCACTCTGTACAGGGCCACTGCAGCGTCTTTTCGCCTTTCTACTTTTATAGAAGCCACTATTTTCTGTATGTGTTGTTGATCTAAAACTGATTTTGACTGGATTTCTGGCCAAGGCGTAATAACAAGTATTTATTCCGCTGTTGGTGAAGAAAGAAAGGCAAAACATCACGCTTCCAGTCTTGAATGAGACAGTCAAAGGCTTTCTCAGTTAGACACAGACTAGACTTTCCACTAAAATAGCTGATATTGTGGAAAAGGCTTTTCTTTCAAGCAGATACAGCGAGAATGAACGGTGATGTCCCGTAATTCTCTAGAAAAAGCCATATTCCTCTAATTCATTACCGCCGGCGAGGGGAGATATTACAAGCCGCTACTAGTAATGGACAGTAATGTGTCTGGGGCATGGCCGCGAGCAGCGCGCTCCATTCAGTAGCCCAATTAGAGCGCATTGTGGAAAAGACACTGTGTCCCGATAGGCGGCCGGCATCGGAAATCACACAGAAAAGAAGCGCAAAATCTATAACTCGAGTTCTCTTGATGTTGCAGCCTTCAGTCCTGGCAGACTCGCAAATGCGAGTTCACCAGAGCTCGGGGCTCATTTTGCACCCCGAGAACGTAACGAAAAGCCAGGCAGTGACAGGAGCCACAACAAAGTAATAACAATTGTAACTTGTTTTTTAACATAGTGCTTCATATCCCTCTTCTAGCCGCGTGATGTATAGATTTTTAGATCATGCAGTTCAGTGGTGCTCCGTTTACTGACCTTGGAAGGAAGTGCGAGTGAGACAGACAGCTTGGGGTTTGTACCCATGAATTTCAGACTTTAATGGTGCACTTTTTCTGAGTGAGCTATATACCGGTGAGTTACCTGGCCAGTTATGATGCGTTTTATTACTGTCATATTACGATGCTTATCACATATGAGCACTTATAGGCAGGCTGTATATGTCAGGCTGTGGAGTAAATTAGAGCTCAGACCTTAATTGCCTTCAGAAATGACCACAAATGTCTGCTTTTAGCGACAGTATAATATCCATTTTTTTCACCTCCTAGCAGCACCTGTTGAAGAAAATGGAGCAAAAGCATAAATGGAAGTGGTTTGTTTAAAGGGTTTTGCAGAGTTCGAAGCAATGATCAGACTTTCCTCTAAAAGGTTGGTGGGACTTGGGAGGAGTCAGAAACATGTAAGGCTTGGCTCCAAAGAGACCAGCACAGACACTGTTAAATTTTGACCAAAAGCCAATATCTGTATGCCATCGCAGCCTGTTCCATAGTATTCTGATTTAGCCAGTATGCCACTCTGACCTGGAGGACTGCCATATTTTGGTTGGCAGACTGCACCTTGAAAGTTGGCCTTTTATGACATAAGGAAGCTTTCCTTGGGAGCTGCCTCGCGCTGCACAAGATGTGCTGGTATCAAGGGGGGGATGCTGTCTTAATCCCTACCAGCAGTGCTTAATTTGAGCTGGTGGTTGCAGATGGAGCCCATCTGCACTCACAACTGCGGACTGGCCCTTATTTTTTCCCAGTAGACTTTAATCCAGAGCAAGAGAGCATAACACCAAAGAGAGAAAGAAGGATGAAGAAAAAGACAGAACAAAACGTGACAAAGGGAGAAAGCAGGGATGAAAAAGAACCTGCAAGAGTGAGATAAAGAGTCCGGGAGCGTCTGTCGGTGGATTAAAGAGGCATGCGGTGGAATCAAGACTAAGCAACCTTGGAATTCGGCACGACGACTTTTGATAGCGCTTGCTGTGGGCTTCTGAGCAGAACTTAAGGTCACGGCACTTATTCTTTTACAAATTAAGCACTGCCAACCACACACAGTCTGGTGGACGCTCGTCCTTCAAGCCATCGGCGCTGGAAAGGCGAAGCCCCCCGAGATGTTCTAGGAGGCGAACTGCTTAACAAGCCTTTGATCCGTCCTTCTGTACCTGTGACCCCAGGCAGTACCCCCACCTGGGCATCTCTCACTCCATGAAAAAGAACATCCAGCTGCTGCTGTCTGCGGCAGGCAGACTCAGGGGCTGTCTCAGCATTAATAATGAAAGGACTGTGAGCTCTGAACTGTACGGACTGTGTGGACGGAGGAGGGGAACGGGAAAGAGGCATGCCTGGACCATCTTTCACGCAAAAAGAAATATACAATTTTGGGAAGAATTGGAGCACTAGAATCAAAAAGGTTAACTGAAACAAAAACAAAAAAAACTAGACCACACCATCAGTGTACACCTTTCTATAGCAACATTAGATTGCCTCCTCAAGCCATAAACAAGCATTGGCAGAGACAATCGATCTGATGTTGTTTGCCAGCCTTTAGGCCCCGTCAATGGTTGTTTTTATTTTTGCCGTGATATTTATAAACTAATATTTTAAAGGAGCTGTCAGAGCATTGCCAATATAAAAGTAAATATTTCTAAATGTAAAATCATTTTTTGGGCATCTCAAAGAATCCTTGACAGTGCAGTCTTGGTATTGAAGGGATTTACCTGAATGCTGTCATTCACAGTAAAGTTAGCCAATGACTTAAGTAGGCAGGCCCATTGCTCCATGTATTAGTCGGCAGAACACAAATGTGAATGACACAATAACAGACCAATGGGTGAAGAGGTGTGGCTGAGAGGCCACATACCTAAATGTATCATGTATATAGTTTTAGTAGAATCAAAAGGCCTTCACTAGGTTCAGACCTAAAAGTTGCTTGATTCTTTATGAATCGCCAGCTGCCACAGTCTTGCAGCTTTGAAGCACTGTTAAATAACACATGTAATAATGATCCACCGCACGGCTGTCTATTTGTTGAACCTCTAAGGCTAAGTCAATCTCTAAGGATTCGTAGTCGCATGGATGTGCGTATGTTCTGCAATATTAGTTGTCCATCAGCCTCGAAGGGGGACTGTCGGCATGTCATCCTACAATAACCTACAGAAAACTACAAATCATTGACAGCCGTACTCACAAGAAAACCCATAAATAACCCTGGAGAAATTAAGCAAAAGTCGTGGTTAATCTCCCTTATAGATGACTGCATATTTTCCCAAAGGCAGATCAGATATTGAAGAACAGCTAATTTCGAAAAATGATTTTTAGCCAGGTCAATGATGCATAACTCATGGATACTTTGTCACTTATCAAGAACTGTGCAATACATGAGCTGAGCACCCCCACAAATATCCGAGACATAGACCAACGGCTAGCCACAGTCTACTTAACCTCTACAAACCAGCAATGCCCTGTAAACTAAAAAACGAAAGAAGAGGTGCGGCATAGTGGCCAGAGCGGCTGATTCGGAGCGCGCGGCTCATGGTTCGATCCCTGGCGCCGAAGGCAGCTCAGCATCATGTGACTCTAGGCAATATCTCACTTAATCTGCCCGACGGCCCCCAGCGCCTTGAAACCTTAAGGGGTGATATGTTTGCGCTTTACAAATATGGGTTATAAAAACCCAGCCCATGCAAACAAGAAACTTATGACACAGGTGCCCAACCCTAACCGCAGAACCCCGATTCGCTCTACTCAAAACCCCATGCGTGAGGTGCAGTCGAGCAGCAGCTCACATCACTCAGTTCAAATCACTACTCAAACAACTATCTCTTGGCCGCTACAACTCTTCGAACTGTAGGCCCTTTCCAACATTCCCTACCCAGACTGGACTAGTGAACTGGTCCAAATACACCCATTGCTTGTCCCATCCAAAGTCGGCTCAGGTTTCTGCCCTCAGTTAATTACTATGAGACTGCATGAAGCTCATAAGTGAAAGCATTGCCGTGTGCCCCTTGCGCCTGGACCTGTCTGCATAGTCTGATAGTAGTTACATTAGTCCTACTTCCCCTAGTAGCAGGAGTTGTAAAACGAGTTGAATCAGCTGCATTACTAACATGAGTACTAGTACTAACAACACTGATAGTAGCATTGACAGTTGAAGCAAGAAGAGTAGTATCACAAGTATCACAATAATACATATATTACTAATAATTTTAGTATTGTTTATATTGGAAATAATAGCAGCTTCAATCTTGCCAGTGATAGTACTAATGGTGCAATAACTAGTCCTATTACGACTACTACTAGTAGTAGGTTATTGTGTTATTATTGCTAGAGGTAGTACTGCTTCCTCGTAGCAGTAGTAGCAGAAGTACTAATGGTCATAAGGCTAGTCTTGACAGTATTAGAACTACTGCTAGTATTAGTAATAGAAGATGGCTCAGTGAGCTAAACGTATCCTTTTCTATCTGATGTAACTTAAAGGCTAGAGGCTGAATTTCAGCACTTCCTCGGCCTCTCATCCGATATATGTCGATCACTTGGAGTCCAGTCAATCAGTAACTCCTTTTATCTACAGGTCTATAAAATGGTAAAACTAGAGTAGGAAGTGCTACATAAAACATAAAACAACACCAGTGGTGGTAGTAGCCGCACTAGTAGTAGGAGCAGTTGTAGCACTTGTAGTAGTGTCTTTCCCAGGGCACAGAAGGAGAGTGGATAAAATGCTGGCATTCTCATTTACCTCCCACAAACTACTTGCACTAGTTTGAAGTGCACCTATTCAGCTAAAGTGCTTTGTCCCGTGTGTGAAGTGAGCGTGAACACGCGTCTGCCGTACCTACGAGTGCCATTCATACCCTCGTACCTGAGGGCACTAGTGTGCAGGATGATGGAGCAGCCACTTGATAAAAACATATCTAATAAATAAATAGCCCGCACTGTTGCTGCAGTGGCCCAGCATACCCCGGGGGCACTGGCTGGTAGACACTGAGAGAAGGGAAAGTTAATCCCATATATCTCCTGTAATCAGTGCTGTAAGCCCGGGCTCCAGTCTGCCTGAATTCGCTTTTTTTGTTAAATGCTCATTCTATGGCAGACGCCCTTGATGTTTTCCCTAAGACAATGCCTGTGGCCTCCATGCCTACACATGCAAGGACTAGGAACGCCATACAGCCCTGGGTACAGTTTAACACCAGTCCCAAATTGCACTGATTAATAAAGCCAGACAGGAAATATTGGAGTACAATTTAATGTATGTATTTGGTGTGAAGCAATATATTTTATAGGCAGCCCCGAAGGAGAACCTTTGAAATTACCCCATAACCCAGCCTTTTCTACATTGCGCAAGGATGCAAAGAGGCCCAGGTGACATTTCAGTTATGCTGGCGGAATATGCGTGATTTCCCTTTGCGCCTGTTACACAAAATTCCTGAGATAAAACCATTACACCACAATTACACGTGTTGGCAGCAACATTATTGAGTGAGAACAACGCTAATGAGCAGAATGCGTGTGGCTTCCGTTCACGGTGCTTGTGTTTTTGGTGCTATTTTTTTTCAATGTGATATTTTTCAGGGATGTATTTAGTGCTAATTGTTAGCACACAATGCCATATTTGTAATACTCATAAATTAAGTGTAATTTTGAGTAGTTTTCCAACATTTTGCACTATTATGTGAAAGCATATTATGCAGATTTCCTACACCCCTTCATGTAAAGCACTCTTGGCCAATTTACACTTTGTCCTAATATGGGAAACAACACAGCCACGCCTGCTCCCAAAATACCCCAGTTTGTACAGCACCATATGCTGGCGAATGCCCACCAAAGTCAAACCTGAAAAGTACAAAGGCCACGAAAGTTTTGCTTTAGTATGTAAAGCACCAAACGTATATCCCACTTGTAAAGCACCGTACTCAGGCCAAAATTCACAATGCCCCAGCATGTAGAGCACCATAGATACACCAGTTTTCACCAAGGCCAGTATTTGCGCCGTATGCAATGGACATTAGACAGGCCAGGTTTGCTCCAGAATTTAAAGCGCCAGAACCAGGACAGCTTCGACAGTGCCACAGTATGCAAAGCGGAGTGGAAGAACAGGAGTAAACCCGTTAACCCAGCTGAGACCCGGGCGCAAATCGTAACAAAAAACAACGTCTCAACCAGTAATCATTTAAGGGGGGCAAGTACTAGGAGAGTACCAATCACTCAGGGAAAGGAAAAGAAAGTTTCATTAAGTTTCATTCTTTGTTGTACGTAGTTAAATCAGCACTACAATACAGTTTATGAGAAAGTAACCAAAACACACAATTGTGCACTGAATGTGCTCGTGATAGTGAACGGCGCAGTGACACAAGAGGGTGGAAAAACAGCGTGAGTGACAGTATGTAAAGCTCAATCCGAGGCCGTGCTGGCCATACTGAGCATCAGGTGTTACCCTGGAGGCCGGAAGGGGGGAGGGTGGTTTTGTTACTGCGGCCAGTTTTGTAGCAGTGCAGCAGTTTTAAAAGCACTGTAAACTTCTTTGTTTGTTCAGCAGTTTTCAGGCAACAATAAAAGTGTCAAGAGAACTCTGATGACTAATGTACCTGCTGGAGAGGGATGGGAGGTTTGTCTAGTGGCAGTTTTGACTCATCTAAGGTAGCACAGAGGGTTAATATGCCTGCTGCAAAGAATGCGTTCCACGCATTTCCCAGAACAATATTTTATGTGCATAGCAGTTGGTTGCTGCTTTTGTCACATAGATTCTTTTGTTACTGTGCAGTTCATAAATCACAATCGTAATCTAGCATAGTGAGCTATGAACTTCCATTAATGAGCTGCATGCAAGCTGCATGGTTCAGGTTAGAAAGTTATTTTTTTTCTCAGTCTTCATTATCCGATGTTGCTAAATAGTATTGTTTGGGTAGGAATACATATTTATTATTAAAGTCAACCCCAACCACTGTGTTATGTTCTGAATCCTGAGTTTGCACTTCTCCAGACCATGCACTCTGAAAAAGTGCCTGGCGGTATAGATGGCATGTGAATCCTGCACCTTATAGTCCTTTTTGCCACGGCTGGACTGGGAACAGCAACCAGGCCTGGCAATATTTTCGACCAGTCCCGGTAGGGGGGGGGGATGCTAGTGAGAAGCATCGCTCCCGCTGCACTGCTACCGCTTTTGTTGCAGGGGGGACGATATTGCAGCACAGCTGCAAAACCGCCCCTAGTAACAAAACCGCCCCCAAGGGACTTAAACAGGCCACCACCCTTCCATCCCATCGGGAAAAAAAGCCTGTGCCGGCTATGGCCAGTCTAGCCCTACTTTTTGCCTTATGTAACATTTTCTATACACTGATGTATGATTCATTGTCTCTGTATGTGTGTGTGATGTAAAGTGCTCCGACACCCTAGACGGGTATGAGAGACACTATAAAACAAATGCAATGCACATGAGAGAGGGGCTATGAAGAGATGAGAGGTGCTGTTATTGGGTGATGGTGAGGGAATCATTGAAGAGCCCCAACAACGATTGTTCTATCCTGGTGAACCGTAAGGTCCTTATAACTATGTTTTAAAAGCGAATACAATTGAATATATAATGATAAAATTCTTAACGCACCATCCCAAGGCTAAATATCCATAATGCCCCAGTATATAAAGCACCATCTGCAGGACAGTATCCGCAATATACCGATGCATGTAAAGTCGTGTCCCCCATGGTGGTTCATTTTTATAACTCTCTATAGAATCCATTTCCCGCAGCAGTACAAAAGACTGTCCAATTGCAAATTAACTTGCATAGAAAATTGAACTACGCTATGCTGGTGAGGCTGATTTGTTTAGCTCGAGTTGTGGTGCAGTGGGAGAGTGTGATCAGCTGTATAGCTGTGTTAAAACTGCAGTGGGTAAGCCCCATGTGTGTTTTATCCAAGTGATCAGTGCTTCTCTGCCTGGCAATTCCCCCTTCCCTTGTGTGCAACTCATTATTGCTCAGTAGTGGCGTGGTGTTACAGCATGGTAACATACATTTCACATGTGCATATGTCACCCCGGCAATACCATGCAACTCGTAATCAGGCCCATAGTGCACCTCCCCGGAGGTACCACTGTGATGATGGCAGTGGGAGGCCGGTAATTTCTCTCTAGTGCCCAGGAGCCTGAAGATCGAATCTCCTAATCTGAAGGTTGACGACAAGAGTGGCATGCTGCGAATTGCTCTTGTCGCTGGTCCTTGAGATACAGCTGAGTGTCAGCCGATAGCATATCAGTGCGCCCAGATCTCAGGCGGCCCAGAGAAATGACGAAAAGATCAAGCAAATTTAGTGCTACTGGAGGTGGCATACTGGCAGCACCAGGGACTGATGATGGTACAGCACATGTAGAACTAGGGCACATTTCCCTTACTGTCAAACAACAAAGTGATACTAAATGAGAACAGCATGGCAGGGAAAGACCCAGCTTCCTTCAAAAACATTGACAAGGTCCAAAATGGACCGCAACAGAGCAAGCTTCCCTCTCTCAGACAAAGCAGGTAGTGAGTGAGGAGAAACTCAAGCTTCCTTCACATACATAGATAAGGCACAGAATGGACAGCAACAGAGCACGCTTCTCTAGCTCACACAAAACAGGTAGAGTTGGTAGAAACAGATCAGACTTCTTTCCTTCATAAACATAGATAAGGTACAGGATGCATGCCTGGGCAAGCTTCCCCAGCTCACACAAAGCAGATGCAGCACAGGTAGAGAGAGACTATGTTGACTTCCTAAACATTGGCAAGTTAAAAATGGGCAGCAACAGAGCAAGCTTCCCTCTCTCAGACAAAATAATTGATGCTTGGTGGTCATTTCTAAATCTGGCGGACGGGACATCCGTCAGGGCGATGGGGTAAATTACTCTGTCGCCCTGTTTTATAAATGGGCCATCCTCCAGATTATGAATCGGCCCTAAGTTTCTCTCAGAAACATAAACAAGGTAAAGAATGTATAATGATTGGAAAAGCTTCCCTAACTCCCACAAAGAAGGTATATCACAGGTAGAGAGAGACTAAGCTCCTTAAACACTGATAATATACAGAATGAACCACAACAGGACACGCTTCCTTCTCTCAGTCAAACCAGTTAAAGAGTGAATAGCAACAGACCAGACTTCCTCCATAGATCAGATACAGAATGGACTGCAACAGGGCTAGCTTTTCTTGCTCACACAAAGCAGTTACAGCACAGGAAAAGACAGACAATTTTGGGGATATCTGTAATGCGGTGGCCAAGAAAAAGGAGTGGTCCCAAAATACTTTTTCTCATGCCATTTTCCACTATGAACAATACTACAGCCAAAACAGCTGAACAAAATTACACCAAATTTGTCAGAAAGCTGGATCAAGTGTGCTTTTTAGGTCTCGGATCTAGACGGCGCGCATGCAATGTCTCGAACCGAGACATGCTGTACCACGCCCCTCCCATGCTCCTCACTTTTCACTGCTGCTTTTGTGTGTCTTTTAAACTCTGTGTCTTCTGGGTGGTCAAACTCTCCCAATTGTCCGCTTTTGTTGTTTTTGTCTCCACCCATGGTGGAACCCTTTCACATGTTTTCTTTCTCCTGTGTTCACTTATGCTGTTTTCGACTAAGGGACATATTATCAAGCACAGCATTAAAATTATCGCCACTTTAGTGGCAGAAAACTGCTTGATAATATGCCGCAGAGAATTCCGATAGAAGCCCATGTTGACACCAGAACATGGGCTTCTATTAGAATTCTCAAGGGCATATTATCAAGCTCATTATCGCCGCTTTAGCGGCAGTTTTCTGCCACTAAAGCGGCGATAATTTTAACGCCGTTTCTTGATAATATGCCCCTAAGACTTTTGTTAGTTTGGCTTGCCACGAGATTTTGGAGAGATGTGTTTTAGGGGTGATGAATCAGCTGCGTTTAAGCATATGTAAGTTTCGCATGTTTTAAAGCAAATGCGCTTCTTCTAATGGTGCGTGCTTTGTTTTCCCGTATGGTCCATGTTGTTATCCGCTTTTTACATTTCAATTTACAATCCACACACATGAGGACAGTGATGGAATGAGTGCCTGTGCGACAGCCATCTTGTTAAAGCAATTAACAACATGGACCCTACAGGAAAACCTTTAACAAAGCGCGCACCGTGTACAATGTGCCGGTGCCCGAGCACTCTCCCTTTGCCTGTTCTCAGTGCTGCACACGTACACGTTTAATGGTAGCATAAATACTAGGCCTGGGCTAAAAATCCGTTCCGCTCGCGGAAATTGCGATAATTTGACATTTTCGCGTTCCGCTGAGAGCGCGAAAATGTCAACATTTCCACAATCCGCATTTTACCGGAAATGTTTTGCTTGCTCGCACTGTAAAATAATACATTCTCGCGTGCGCGCGATTGCCTTACATAAATCCCCGCGTTCGCTGACAAGTTTTCCCGATCCGGTCGCGTTCTCCACGAGATATTGGATTGTTGGTAGCCATTTGCGCTGTCTCGCGACAGTTTGCGCCTGCAGTAACGTCATTCGTCGCGCGATCAAGTCTTTCTTCTCGCGATCATGCACCGCGAGACAAGTGAAAACAAGATGGCCGTGCCCGCGTGCAACCGCATGGGTAAGTTGGCGAGCCGCGACCACGCAGAAAATACAGCGAACGGGCGGGAAAAAAACGTCCGCATCTTTGCGATATTTCCGCGTGTTTGCGGAGATTTTTAACATTTTCGCGATAATTTGCTAAAGTGAATTTCGCATATTCCGCCCACCCCTAATAAATACTAAATTGCTCGTCACCTGTGACACCTTTTCCTGGCTTCGGATTAGACAAAACCAAGTCACATACTGGAAAGTTCCGCTTTTTAATATGTATAGACTGCAAAATCCAAGCTTTAGAAAAAATGCAGGCTATATAGCCCAGATTGTTTGGGTTGTAGCTGACTCTCAGCCCGACCTTGTGCACCATTCTGTTCTATGTAGAGATGTTCCTGCTACAATAAAAATGTTATCTATAAAGTGTGCAGCTGCTCCTCGAAGCCAGACTGCGCTAGATCAAATATTTAGAACACATGCTAAATGTGATATATCAGCATTATTGGCGCATAAAGAAGGGGCTTTGATTTCAGGGCATGATCGTATGTGTGTTTTTTATTGCTTGCTAAGTCCTTTTTCTGGTTATTTAGAACACCGTTTTGCCGCGAATAAAGTTGCTAATGCGATTGTGGTGGGGCCAACGCAGTCTGCTTAAAGAGGACTGCACCCTCTCTAAATATGATCGTATTTTTTACACCTGCAGGCATGGTGCAAATGGAAATTGCAAAGAAGTTACCATTTGACGTTGTTTCAGAGATGAAAAGAGAGTTTAATTTGCAATTTTATGAGCACACGCTGTTCAGGTTGTGTTTATTTGCATATGCATACTTTCATGTCAAATCTGGAAACATAAGCACTGTAAATGTAATCGTATGATTTTATATAGCACTATTCAGAAGCTTGATGGTCTCACTGTGTTTTTCAGCCTGTAAATAGAAACAAAGACACAACCCCTATAGTAAAAGGTAAGATTCATCTAAACGCGTCTTGGACGCAAGTTGTGCAGCTATTGTGGTAGTGTAGACAAGTGGACTCTACTGCAGTGGAGGTCAGGGGCATCAGGCCACACCTATTCCCCCCACTCACCAAAGAGATCAAGCGCTCAGCTCTCTGCAGGGTTATTCACACAACTACTGGGAACTGTTCATTATCAACCTCTCTGATGTAATTTTTCTTTTGCCAAACAATTGCAATCCAAAACTTTAATCCAATTGAGGAGAAGCAGGACTACATTTCCCAGAAAGCACTGTGTTGTTAGAGGAATTGACAGGACAATGATAGCGCCCCTGGTGACATGGGGCCATCCGGTAAACACACTGAAAGTTGCTCCTGCCCGGAGTTCTACTCCAGGTAGCATTCTGGAAGTTAGTAGATATCTTGGGCTTCTGTGGCACGCCCTACTCGAAGCGATCTGCATAGTGTCTCTCTGGTTCATTTACTCCTTCGCCCCATGCTTGGACCGTTTTGTTAAATGGTCCTTGCCTGGTTCAGCTCTGTTGGCCTCACCCACTCTGTCATCTTTGTGCCACATGGTTGGCCAAGCACAGCTTGGCACCGACCGGTCAAGTCCATATTTCGAAGATGTCATGGTCGTTTGAGTATAGTACCTTTTATTAAGTCTGTGCTCTGGGGAGGGCCAGGGCTTCCAACAAAGCAGGTACGGAACCATCCCTACAGTGCCACCTGGTGGTGGTGCCAAATATTACAAGTGCCTTATAAATGTGACTTTTTGGGTGTTTTAGGAGCGCTCCTGAGGTAAAATAGCATTTTAGCTGGAGCACTGAAAGTCTCCACACCATTCCTGGCTCTGGTTTTCACCACTCCATGCCAAAGCCACCTTGATGCAGTTGCTGGTGTCTGTGACACTACCTCCTGCAGTGTCACTCATGCAGACTTCGCTTTCTCAACAGAATTGGTTGCACCCCTGAGCTTCTGAAGCTGGGATCTCTATTCTACAACTCTTCGGTTGCGGGCTGCCAGAGACTTTTGCAGTTCCAAAGTACAATGTAACGAGTTGGTGTCGTGATTCTGAGAAAATTCAACTACACGAAACATATATTCAATTTACATCACAAAATTCCACATCATGCCACAAACAAAATTCAACCCCACACCATGTAATTCCACTCATCTACATACCATTCCACAACACACAATACCACTCCACATAATAACACTCCATAAAATATACCACTCCACATAATTCCAGTACACTCAATACCACATAATTACTGTTCACATATTTCAACAGAGCACCATGATACATAATTCCACTACACATAACGCCACTCCACACCACACAATTCCGCTACATACAATCCACAACAAACAATTCCAATCCAAATAATTCCACTCCACACCACATACATCCACTCCATAACATATGGCTAAAAGACATTGTCGTTGACAAAGCCAACAGCTCTCGGATTGCCGAGACCTATTGGCTTTGACAATGCTTATTTTATTTGGTGTAAATCTGTTCTAAAAACTACCTCGGCCCCTTTGAGCCTTTTTTGCTGTGCTCAACGACAAAGGTCAAATATCGGGCTATGTCTTCTGACAAACTGCTGCTTATTTTTTTAACATAGAGATTGGGGTTTACATTTCTTTCTCTAACGGCAAAGTGAGAGGATTTTGCAAAGTGAGCGAGGCGACAATCTTTCTGGCTAACAAACACAGAGTGAAAGGAAAGGGAGTTGGATGCAGTAGCGGCTGGCATGGATTGAGAGTGGCGGGTGGGATTGGGGGGTGAAACGCAATTATTACACTTACCTCATCCCTCCTCTGTGGTCTCTCAGTTTCTCTTCCTTATGAGTCCCAAAAGCAGGACCCACTCAGGCTCCCCTAAGCCAATCACAACTCTGTTGTCACCAGCATGACAGCAGTGTCGTGATTGGTCTGAGTGCCGTGGTTCGGCGCTCAGACAGGGACTGGGAGTCTGTGCATGTTCTCCATCCAGGCTGAGCAATACTGCCGGGTGGAGAGCATGCTAAGTGTGCATGAGTGTTTGGCTGGCCCAAGACGGCTTGCCAAACCGTCATGCTCCGTGAGGCTTTTGTTAAACATTGGAATGTTAATGCTCCTAGCTTCAACCAGCCGTTAGAAGCCCGGGGCACTCCATTGTTTTCAGTGGAGCTCCCAAACATTCCAATGTTCTAATGGGAAAGGGAGCCGGGCAAATAAAGATAACTTGTTGATGTGCATGGAACCAGTACAGTGCTCTGAAGTGGTCTCGAGTGACAATGACACGAACAAACTTTCTCATACAATATCTAGTCCACCTATAAAATTCGGACTCTTTTGAAAGAAGGAAAAGTGTATAATTAAAATACCATGTACATGGATATGCTATAAGCCACCCAATAGAAGACCGAAACAGCCAAAATGGCTTCAGTCTCTTGTTTCAGCAGGAAGGACAATATTTTGTAACATGAGGTCAAGCCTGCCGAAAATTGTTGGTTCAGAGAAACCTCATGATCTAAAATTGCTCCAAGAGTGTTAACTTCAGAGCCCCACAAAGGGGGAAATCCCATAATATAGGTCTAGTGTTTATGGTCACTAAGGGTTTTTACGAGATAAAAGACTGAATTACGAGTTGCTGGAATTTGTTGTGGGGATACTGGAGACATTTTCTGCCTGCTCTGGGCAAATGTAAAGTGTCGCCATGATGGCTAGGGTAGTGGAGGAGCGTGGGGTTTAGGGCAGGCTTCTGCCTGTCTTTGGGAGCACTGTCTGCTCCCCTGTGCTGCTGCACTTCTTGGGCAGGGGCCAGGCTGTACTGCTGTCCATAGTCGCTGCCCCTGCAGCAGCAATATAGCTCTGGTTTCTCTAGGCCCTGGAATATCAGGTCTAGAGTTTGCAGACCTGATCATTTCAGGGTCTGATGCACTTGGAATTGTGGGTGGTGGAACTCTACCTCAGTGTTTTTCAACCACTGGTCTGCGGCACACTAGTGAGCCGCGAGATGTTGCCTGGTGTGCCGTGGGAAAAATTGAAAAATTCGAAAGATCTAAAAAAAGAAATGTCAAATTTTTGCCCACTAGGGCGGCGGGCGCCGGACTGTGTCCTGGGTATGGGGGGGGGGTTTGATTGGCGCTCCTCAGGGGGACACCCTCCACTTTTCTGATGTCCGGTCTGTGATTGGTCCAGACTCCAGCCTGGACCTATCACAGAGTAGGACATCATCTTCCGACTTCCTTCCCGCCCGAGCACAGTGTGCGCAGCAGCGGAGAGAAGAAGACGTCGCGACTCGAGTCACCAGGAGGACCGGAGCAGGAGGAGACGGACGGAGACCAGGACTCGGCGGGAGTCGGCACTGCAGAGAGACCGCATCCGGATCCAGACCAGGCCGCAGGTGCAGCGTGAGGTGAGGAGGTCATCTGGAACCAGTCGGTCACGGTCGGGTCTCGGAAGAGAGACGAGTGAGTCCAGCCCTGTGCAGCAGCAGCCCGGTAAGTGAGTCCTCCTGTCAGTTCTCCTCCTCCTCATGCCTACTAAAAGATAATTTGATCAGCTATACCGAGCTGCCAGATGACCGAGGATAGGTAACAAGGTTTCCCGGTCGTGTGACGGGTTGGATGTTTTGGAGAAGCTGTAGTAGGAGACAATTATTGTGTTGGTGACCAGGTTTCGTATGGAAGCACTGGAGGGGAGATATGTAATGTTGTAGATGTAGACGAGCAAGCGTTATACTAGTACTGTGGGTCATTATCAGTCTTTAATTAATACACAATGAGTACTAATGAATTGGGCAGACGTAACGTTTGTTAAACTTAAAGCACTTGCTAACCTCAAAATTGGCATCAATGGCTCTCTGAGAAACCATCCAGTCACATTTTGCTCCTTATAGATAGAAATCTTAAATTTCTTTTATAGGTAACTTGCAGGTGCAGCGTCCTTGTGTATGCCTAGTACTGAGTGACAGTGAGATACTGCAGTGATGGACACGTTTTTGAAAAGGAAAGAACTGGACTCTGAACAAAATTTGGAGCCAGATGAGAGCCCAAGTATGAGTGGGGATCAACAGAAAGCAAAGATGGTTAGCTCAACCAAATTCTCTGGCACAAGGCAATATAGCGAAAGCTATATTTCATTTGGATTTACTTTCACCGGAGATGCAAACAAACCAACTCCACTGTGCGTGGTGTGTGGTGAAAAGCTAGCTAACAGTGCTGTGGTCCCAACCAAACTTAAACGCCATCTCCAAACGAAACACCCTTCGCTTCAAAACAAGAATGCGGACTATTTTGTTTGCCTGGTGAAAACACGGAGAAACAGGCAACTTTCATGAGAAAAACCACAAAGGTAAATGAAAGAGCTCTTAAAGCTAGCTATCAAGTTGCTGAACTTATAGCCAAGTCAAAAAAGTTGCACACTGTGGCAGAGACATTAATACTTCCCGCCTGCAAAGCTATTGTAGAGGAGATGCTCGGACCTGAAGCAGCTAAGGAAATAGCCAAAGTCCCTCTCTCAGACAACACAATTTCCAGACGTATTAATGACATGTCTGCAGATATCGAAAGTGTGGTTTTGGAAAAGATCCGTATCAGTGAGAAATTTGCATTGCAACTTGACGAGTCTACTGGTATCAGTGGACATGCTCAACTCTTGGCCAATGTGCGTTTTGTTGATGGTGATGCAATTAGAGAAAACTTCTTTTTTTGCAAGGCATTGCCAGAAAAAACAACAGGAGAAGAAATTTTTCGGGTCACATCAGAATACCTTGAACAAGGAGGACTTAAGTGGGAAAACTGCACAAGTGGCTGCACCGATGGAGCTGCAGCCATGGTCGGGCGCACCAAAGGCTTTGTAAGCAGAGTGAAGGAAAGAAATCCAGATGTGATTGTTACGCATTGTTTTTTACACCGTGAGGCCCTCGTAGCCAAGACTTTACCAGCAGACCTAGTTCATGTGTTGGATGATGTTGTGTGCATGGTAAACTTTGTAAAGTCACGACCCCTGAAAAGTCGCATATTTGCAGCTTTGTGTGAGGAGATGGGGAGCGAAGCATAAAACCTTGCTGTTTCATACGGAGGTCCGGTGGTTGTCGCGTGGCAAGGTCTTGGTTCGTGTGTATGAGCTGCGGGAGGAACTTAAAGTGTTTCTGACAAATGAGAGGTCAGATTACGCAAAGCTGCTTGCAAGTGATGAGTGGTGTGCAAGGCTGGCATACCTGGCAGATATATTTCATCATCTGAATGAACTGAACACACGAATGCAAGGCCGAAATGAAAACCTGCTTACAAGTACAGATAAAATAAATGGATTCCGTTCAAAGGTGCAACTCTGGCATCAACACGTGGAAAGTGGCAATCTTGAAATGTTCACACTCACCAAGCAATGGCAAGGTGTTCACACTGCTGCACTGTGTGAGATAATAGTTAAACATTTAAAAACTCTCGAGGAGAAGTTGTCATTTTATTTCTCTTCAGTCTCCACTGAATGCCTTGACTGGGTTAGGGACCCTTATAGCTCAGCATCAGTTGGTGGAAAGGACATGACTTTACAGGAGCAGGAGGAACTAACTGAACTGAGACAAAAGCGTGGTTTCAAGCTAAGATTTGCTGATCTACCTTTGGACAGTTTTTGGTTGGATACTGCCAAGGAGTTCCCCCTTCTGGCAAACCAAGCTATTTTGACATTGCTCCCATTTTCCACTACATATCTGTGTGAGATGAGTTTTTCAAGCATTATTGCTATAAAATCTAAACACAGAGAGAGACTGAGAGCTGTTGACGAAGAGCTACGTGTGTGTCTTTCTTCGATTCCAGCCAGAATATCAGCTTTGTGTTCAGCCAAACAGGCCCAGGTTGCGCACTGATCAATAAGTATTTTATAATTTTTCATATTTCTGTTGACTTACTATTTCATAATAAAGTAATTATAAAATATTTTCTTTGTGTTTATTTGATTCCTATTCAAGAGAATTACTTTATATTAGTCAATATAGGCACAGAGTTAAATTTTTTAACATTTTCTAATGGTGGTGTGCCTCTTGATTTTTTTTCATGAAACAAGTGTGCCTTTGCCCAAAAAAGGTTGAAAAATGCTGCTCTACCTGGTGTTATCACTCTGGGTGGAATTCAGCTACTCGTAATGAGGGTAAAAATGATACTGGTGCCACTGTTGACTTGATACCACCAAGAAGCCTTTTAACTGATTTTAAGTTATGTGGTAACTGAAAATCTGCCAATTTTTGGAGGAAGTGATGAGTTCGAAGAAGGAGCCATAGGTGGAATTTCCACCACCAGACAAAACTTACAGTTGGGGGAAATAAATATGCCAGCTATTCCTCTGGAATTAGCACTTTTTCTAGAAGTTGGAAAATGTTCTTTGTCACCCAGTTCGAACCGGGCCCATGGTTTCACAACGAGGCACATGTGTTATTCATCAGTAATAACAAGGAGAAGCTCTTAATCAAAGGAATGTGAGGAACCTGGTTTATAAAAAAAGATAAAAATACAAAACCTTTAAAACAGTCAGAACAGGATTAAAATTCAATATTAGATACATTCAGATCTTGTCCAACGAGAACAGAAACATGGCACAACAAAGGAGTTTCCAGGGAGTTGTGAAATACAGTGTTTCTTGATGGAAAGATGTGAGAATTTGCAGCATTCCAGGAAAATTGCATTTCGTGTTCTGAATCTCTTCCTACACTGAAAAGAAAGAGCATTTTAATGGCCTTATGTAGTAATTCGGTATCAGAACTAGATGGCGCTCTAAGGCTGCTGGCTTACTTTGCCATATTAATGTGTCGGCACCAGTTTCCTGCATGAATGGTTTCCTTCAGCAGTGAACATCTTTTTTAGAGACTAGTGGAGGGCTGGCCACCAATGACCACTGATGTCTTCTTTCTACCCCAAAAGTTTGTTAATGGAGATCTTTGGTGGTACAAATTTCATGTTGCATCATTTGAAAAAATCTGTTCCATTTCGTAATTCTTTACTCTAACAAAAATATTATTACAAAAAGTTTAAGAGAAAATTTGTTTTTCCACAAAGATGTACAACCGCAAAACTGTAGCAATCTAAACCCTCCAGTCTTAAAGCCCATACACTGGCTTTTTGCTATCTACATCTGTTTGGACCTTGTTGGAGGGCAGCTGCTTATATTGCTTTGAGTCCAAATAAAATAATGTGGCATTCCTGTGAGGGAAGAGAACGACAGGGAGAAACAACAAAGCAAATATTGCATCAGCACAGAATCTACATTTTTGCCCGCCCCACACCTCCTTACATGGATTATTAGAGGTCTCTGTTCATATTTCATATTTCTGTCATTTATAGGCCTATTAATAAGAAGCTGCCTAGAGTGTTGTTACACTGGTTTCAATTTCTGAGATCCTGTTAATACGCAGGGCTTGGAGTGCAATTTGAAAGGCTTAGTAGGCTGCCTGGGTGGGGATTTCTCTCTGTTTACACATCTGATCTTGTATTGCTCAGTCGCCCTGTTCATTCAGCCTTGCATCCCTAACTCTTTGCACATGATTGCTTCCTCTTCCTTTTTATTCTTTTTCATCTCTCGTCTAGTTGATAGCAGAGAATGTTGATAGCTAACCCCATGGAAGAGGTGTGGCGCTGCGGCCACGGCGGCGGACTTCGGAATCTGGGGATCACGGTTCGATCCCCGGCGCTGGCGGCAGATTAGCCCAGCACCATGTGACTCTGGGCAATAGCTTGCTTAATCTTCCCGACGGCCTCCAGCGCCTAGAGACCCTTATGGGTGATTGTTTGCGCTTTACAAATGTGGATTATTATAGCTAGTGACACAAGTCTTGCTGTAGAGGGCTGAATAGCCAAATCACTTAATGTGTCAGTAAAGTCTTGCCTCTTTAGATGCATTGCATTGAGTTTTGTGGGGGATGTTCTCTCATGCTGATCACAACCCACACTCTAAGAGTGACAAAGGGGTAATGAAAGTAACTGTTAGCTACACTTTCCCAAATGACGTCAACACACCACAAAATCCAATAAGTAGATGGGGTTAGAATAGAATAATGTTTTATACTCTTTCCTTAGAGGATTATTGGAAATGTATCAACGCTCAATTGGAAGGGTATTCCACAATCAGGGAGCGAAGACCCTGGTGGCTGTTCTGCTATGTTGGATTGTTTTTAAACAAGGGATCACCAGCAGTCAAGTGTGATCAGCGTAGACCCTTTATTCTTTGGTCTCCACCCGGATGTTAATTATGTGGCTGAGTTCAGACCCATCAGGGCCATCTTAAAAACTGCATACATTGCCCAGCATGGGGGAAAAAAAAACAATTGTATAATTGATTTTGGAACCTTTAGGGCCAAGCTGGGTGATTAAGTTGATTTCCTGATAATTGACTCTTTAACTTTTGGACTTTTTCACAAATCTTGCAAAATGGACCACCGAGGTCCCTTCTGATTAAACATGGAGTAATGTAAATACCCATCCCCCTACATCTATCTACATCATGCGCACTTTAAATGTACTGTCTGCGTGTTCTTTTTAGTGAATCTCTCTAATACCTTTGAAAGTCCACCTGTAATTAAATGTATAATTTCGTTGTTTTTTTAATTTAAAAGTCTTAAGGGTCATCATGTTTTCCTTTTTTTTCAACTGAGCAAATTTTGGATCACTTCTTTGTCGCACTAAATCTGGGAACCTATCACTAGATTTGTGGTAATGTTCGCACACCACTGCTTTACAGTAGTCATTTGTATCTTTAGAATTTAAGCAGTTCGATGTAAACTAGGCAGAGACCGCGAAAAACAGACTAGAGCTTCAAACAGCTGGTCCACCTTTCACTAATGCGCTGGCCCAGAGCGGGCAGGGGTATGCAGCCGCGTTGTGGGCGGCACATTCATTGTGATAACAAGCACTGACCCGGCGCTCTGCACGAACCTTTAACAGGGTGAGCCAGGCAGTGCTTCCTACCTATGAGATGGGCCCAGGCAAGCAAAGACTATGCTTAAGTGCTGTTAAATTGCATCCATGTTAGAGGAACATGCTATATTTAGGGCAGATCAGCTTCCAGTCACGGCCGGCACAGATCAGGGGTGGCGGAGCAGGGTTTAGGGAGAATGAAAATATATATATATAAAAAATCTTACTGTAACGCCTCCTCGTCCTATAGCACTGCCGGAACTGAACAGAAAGCACACCCAGGCTCCCTAAGCAAATCACAATGCTGCAATGCAGCGTTGCGATTGGTAAGCACTCAGGCTCCCCTAAGCCAATCACAATGCTGCAATGCAGCATTATGATTGGTCTGAGCGCTGCTATTTGGTGCTCAGCCAGGGAATGGGAGCCTGGGTATTTTCTCCACCCAGGCTGTAGTGCATTCTGGATGGAGAACATGATAAGAGTGCATGAATGTTTGGCCGGCCCCAGACTGCCGGACAAACATTCATGCGTACTTGCAAAGTGTGCGCACCACTCCCGCCGCTCCTGTGTCCAGAGCAGCCCGTCCCACCCTGCATAGCTGCTTCTGCAGGACAAAATAACATTAAAATAACCTCGAGTTATTATCATTTTATTTTTCCTTTATTTTGCTCCTGCGTAGCAGTGTGGCGACGCTCCTCTGCCTTAGCGGAAGAGCCGCCACACTCAGATTCATGGATCCTAGGAGCAATGCTGATCCTAGTCATCTAAATGCCAGTAGTGTATTATAATTAGGGCTCCCGGTTTTATGGTATTTATTTTTTTACTATTTCCGTCTGTATTTATTCATAATTATTGTTTGATAATTTTATCTGTATTTATCCATATATATTTCAGGTTTTGTGGAAAAATTAAGCTGAAATTAGCATATTTCCACATCTATTTAACCGATAAATATGCACTCATGCTTGAATGTCTGCCAGGTTTCAGTTCTGTGAACACCCGCAGAAGACAAATCAGTGCACTTATATGAAAATATGCAAATTTCAGTATCAACCTTGTGCATATCTACTCCTGTTAATGCCTATTTACTAAAATCCCTTTCTTTTTTAACCCCCGTATCTATCTATCTGCACATATTTTGGCCTGGCAGTCATTGCAGACAGTATTTAGAATTACTCAAAAAGCAATCCAATTTATTTTTTTTATCCACATTTAAAAATAAATACAGACGTGAAAATGAATGTTTTTTTGTTTGTAATTTTCTGTAAAAATCAGTAAAAACGGAAAACAGGGAGCCTTAATTATAATGAAAAGTAAATTATTGAGTGTTGCCTCAACAATAAGGAGTAGGGAAATAAGATGGCATACAGATTATGGTGAATACAAGGTCCTCTCTCCCGTGGACATCATTTGGAGTAGTCAGGGGTGGCAGCTGTGACCTCTAGCTTGCTCACTTCTACTCATGTTACTTCCTTTGGGACCCCTGGCCTCAGAGGAGGCAAATGTCTTTCCCTCACTGTTGCTTATAGAAGAGACTGTGACTGTTTGCTCTGGAAAGGGCGTGAGATCCGCAACTCAAAGGGGCTGATTTCTGAGGTTGGGACATTCATCCGACAGGGCCTTGCAGAGCTTGCCACTTAAGAGGGCTAGTGTGTCCATCCCATGGTCACATGGTTAGATGACAGTAAATAACTCTCAATCGTATTGTGTTAGAATACTTAGCTAAAACCTTCCAGACCCACTGTGATGGTAGCCATCTTTGGATGTGCCTCAAAGTGTCTGGAAGAAATGAATACTGAACTTATTCAAGCTCAATAAACTGCCTCAAGATATGCCAAGTTTTGTTCAAATTAGGATGGTAAGCGAGAGTCCAGAGTCTAAACCAGTGCCATAGTCCTAGAAAATTGAATATGGTAAATTTAGGAAAAGTTGTATTATTTATTTAATGCAAGGAAGCTCAGCATCCAAATTAGCTGCCCTGCATTGTCCAAGCAGGAGAGAGAAGCACAGAGCTATATTTATTAATAAAAATGGCTTGTTGCTGTGCTCATCCCCTGTGCTGGTGCACAAACAGGCTGCCAAGTGCCAGGCACAATCGTTGCACCATAGTGCAAAGGTGTGTGTGTTATGTCTAGTCTAGGTTTTGTACAGTCCAGAATCCAATGCCTAGATAATCTCAATAACATTCTACACGTTGGAAGTGGACTGCACCGTGCAGCACACGTGGATTGTGTGGAATGTTTGGAAAAATTAAAACATCTCTCCAACTTGGCACGTTCTTCAGGGATGTGTTATTTTTTAGGCAAATCCTAGTCTGATTATTTTAGTAGATCCAGCTTTGCATCAAAAACTATAGGTGCTTGTACTGAAGTACCACCTTTGTAACAACCTCTTGATGGAAATGGCACAGAGCAGCTCAAAACACAGTTTGAGTCAAGAAAAGAGCACCTTTACAGCACAAAATAAAATACCTTTTGTGTTAAAAACTAAATACACTTCCAAGACTTTGTACCAGAGCAAAGTCACACAATGTCATGCAAAATGGCACAAAATCTTCGTAAATTTACCCCATTGTGTTAAACTAGATATTGGTTTGCCCTCAATTAACATAAGCATTTAAACATAGCTACTAAACAGAGACGCTGGTTTTTTCATCCTTCAAAACATTCAATAACATCCAGGGCTGCTGGTGTTTTGCAGCACACGATGTAGCAGGCAAAGCTAAATTGGCGGCAAGGGAAGGGAAATTATGCAGCATTTTAAAACAAATTGATATAGAACTTATTCCAAAGGTTATGGGACTTTTTTTTAAGGAAGACAACTATTATCATTATCAAAATGTTATTTACCAACAGTTAATATTTTTTAAGTTTCAAAAGGTAATTTTATTAAAGGTAATCAAAAAGGAAAGAACAAACTATCAAGTAGCAGAGCATCAAAAATAAACATCACACAGCAGATTATCAATGGTAAATAAGCAAATAATCACATTAGAGGAGAAGATTCATGGCAAGGATAAACATGGTATAAAGAAAGGAAAACAGGTATTGAACTTAATAATTATACAATTAGAATAAATTTATATTAGATCAAGTAAAAAAATTAGAAAAAAAAGAAATAACAAGAACAGTGAATTCAAAGGGGTTGAGCAACTTCCTGAATACATGGTGCTGGAGCAAAGGATTTTATACCACTATCATCTAAAAACGCCATAATAGGAGACCATAAAAGTAATCTTTTTTGCTTCAGAGACATTGGAAATACAAAGGTTGTGTCAAGCCTGTGATTGTGGCAGACGGAGTACAACCAAGCTAAATATGAGAGTTTGGAGGCATCTTTCCAATTTTTTGTTATCTGCTGAAAAGCAGCGGCTATTAACAGATCAATAATTTGTGTTCGAGTTTTTGGTTTGCTTCAGCTAGTAGAGAGACTGCCTAGAAAAATATTCACAAATGTAAGAGGAGTGGTAGTCTTAAACATAGCATTAATTTGGGTCCAAACTGATTCCCAAAATTGCATAACTTGTGGACATGAAAAAAGTAAGTGATGAATATCTGCCTGTGGAGATGAGCAAGACCAACAAGTGTTTGGAATGCCAGAATGCATTTTATGTAGGGTAGCTGGTGTTAACAGTAGTCTATTATAAAAAAAGAAAAGAGTTTGTGGGGCACTAGCTGCTCTGGTAGACTTTCTAATTTTCATTCAGATTTTATCCCAAATGGATATGGGCCACTGTATATCTAAATCTATCTCCCAGGAAATTTCTACCTTAGTTTTGGTTCTTGGTAAAAGTGGGGCTAATAAACAGGTGAAAGCGTGGAGGCCCTAGGCGATTTGCATACAATATGTGACCAGGTATGATCAATTGTTAAGCGGGTGCAAGGTAAGGATTGAAAATATGAGTGAGAATCCAATATGGCAGAGCGTAGTGTTAAAAATGTATGTGAAAATGATGAAGGTAAGTGAAAAAGAGAAAGTTAGAAAAGTGCAGTTTTCAAATAATTGATGTACCCATAAAATGCCTCCATCTCTCCAAGTTCTCCAATTAACCAGTTTCCCCTTAATACAAATAAAGTTATTGTGCCATATGGTGGAGTTTAGAAATGTATCAAAATCGTGTGGTTCAATATGAAGAAGTTTATTTAAAGTGTTACACGAGTATTTAAAAATTGGTGTATGAAGGTTTTGCGGTTTTCTCGTAAAAGATAAATATTCTTGAAAAGAAAATGGGGAAAGGAAGGAATTTTCTAGATCAGTCCATAGAGGCAGATCAGGAGAAGGGATAGACAACAACTTGGATATATGTTTTAATAAAAAGGCTTTATGGTATTTGGGGAAGTCAGGGAAACGAACACCTCCTTCAGATTTCGGATGCGACAATTTTAGGTTTTTTGTTCAGCCAAAGAAAGGAAATAAGAATGGAATTAATTTTGTGAAACCATTTTGCAGGAATGGAGACTGGAATATTAGAAAGAAGGTACAGGATAATAGGTGTTAACATCATTTTAATGGTGTCAAGCCGTCCCCACCATGATAGAAATAAAGGATGCCATTTGGTTGTGTGGGAGCTAAGTTTCTCAATGCATTTATTGAAATTTAGAGAAATTGATGATTTAATGGAGCTAGTAAACCATATACCAAGATATTTTATGTGTAGAGGGTTCCAAGTGAAATTGGAAAGAGAAAAATCTTCTTTAAAAGTGTATTTGGATAAAGACAAAATTTCATATTTGTCATTATTTAATCTGTAGTCTGAAACTAAAGAGTAGGAATTGACTTCCTTCAAGAAGGCCGGCATGGAATTTTGAAGTTGGGAAAGGAATAAAAGAACGTCATCAGCATACGCAGCTAATTTGATCTGCATCGATTTAGAGGTGAAACCCGTAATGGATGGGTTCTGTCTTAATTTAGACAAGAAGGGCTCTAAAGCTAAATTAAAAAGGAAAGGAGATAAGGGGCATCCTTGTCTTACTCCTCTATGGAGAGAAAAATAGGACGAAGTAAGACCGTTGGCAAAAATGGCGGCTTTAGGACTCGAATAATGCAGAGAATTCAAGGAAATAATTTGTGGGCCAAAACCATTCTAGTGTCTGGAAAATAAAAGGCCTATATACTCTATCAAACGCCTTCTCAGCATCTAGGGCAATGGCAGCAAGTGGTTCTGAAAGACTTGGCGATTTGAAAATGATGTAAAAAAATAAACGGGTATTGTCATTAATAGATCGTCCTTTGGCAAAGCCCGATTGTTCCTTACCTAAGAGATGGGGCAAAAAAGATTCCAATCGAAGAGCTAATGACTTTGATTTTTTTTTATAGTCTATGTTAACTCTGGAAATGGGCCGGTAATTTTTGCAATAGAGTAGATCCTTCCCCTCCTTTGGAATAAGACAAACTAAGGCATCCAGAAAAGTACCTTAGGAATTACCAGAAGAAAGAAAAGAGGAAATTAAAATATGTACCGTAGGTACACTTATTTGGGCAAAATGTAAAAAGAATTCAACAGTAAAACCGTCAGAGACAGGAGCCTTATCTTTCTTAAGGGATTTAAGAGCATTAAGTAAATCAGTCTGAGTTAAATCAGTTTCAAGGAGATCAAGATGTAAAGGCGGGGATGGGGGTTTGTGAATTGAGGAGAGATAGAGGGAAATATCGTCTGCAGTAGGATACGCCTCGGGAGTATAGAGTTGTTCATAAAATTGAATACATTCATGTAGGCTATCAGTGTCTTTGTATTTAGAAGTGTTTGTGTCTGATATTATGGATTCAATATGAAGCTTATTTTGTGTGGTCTTGGCTAACAGTTTACCAGAGATATTCTGTCCACCACAGAATTTAGCACTAGTCTTTAAGAGAAACAAAGAGGCCGCATCAGTCGTATCTTTATTATATTGAATCTTGGCATTAATAAGATCAGTTAAGCAACTTTTCGACTTGGAAGTGTAGTAAGTATGTTCCAAATTCTTTATTTTCGAAAGGAGCCCCTTATTTAAAGCCCAAGCTTTTTTCCGTTTAGCAGAAATGTATCGAATGATGAAGTCACGAGCAGAGGCTTTAAAATGTCCCAAATGATGTAAAAGGGCATATTATCTGCTGTATTTAGAAGGAAGTATTCATTGTAGAAAGAAATAAAGGAAGTGTTGTATTGAGGGTCTAGAAGCAGGGAGTTGTTAATTTGCCATCTTCTGGGATGATCAGAATCAGGTAATAGGTCTAACAAGATGGAAACAGTGGCATGGTCAGAAAGGAGTATAGGACCTATATCTGCAGAAATGAGAGATTGGGAGACATTGTGTGATGTGAAGAGATAATCAATTCTTGATTGTGTCTGGTGAGGTGGAGAGTAAAAAGTATATTCTTGCAAGGATGGATTACATAGTCTGCAAGTGTCAGAAAACTGCAATTGTTTTATAGTTTGCGTGAAAGATTTATGTGCTTTTGAGGGAGTGAAAGGAGCTGTGGATTTCTGATCTACAAAAGGGTTAAAAACGTGATTGCAGTCTCCAGCTAGAATTACATTACACCATCAATCCCCAGCTTGCTATATAGCCATCTACCCTCCACATCTCTCTCTTGTGAAATAAGAGAAGTTCACAATGATTTTTGAACTAGAGGGATGACACCATTTTGTTTGCCATCCCCAGTTGAGTAGAAGAGTTCACCAACCCAATTTTTCTTAAGTTTTAGAGATTCAGACTCAGTAAGATGGTTTTCTTGCAGTAAAACAATTTTAGCATCCAGTTTAGATAAATAAGATAATACCCGTTGTCTCTTAATAGGGGAGTTTAAACCTTTAACATTCCATGTAACTATCTTTAAAACCATAAATCAAGGGAGTTGAATGAATAGTAGGATGAACCAGCCTTAATGCAAATACCATTAAAATACAAATAAGATGCAAATAGATACAAGTAAACTTGAAACTTAAATGCGTGAAACAGGAGGAGAAAAGAAGGTAAAAAGGGGGAGGGAAGCTTACAAAGAGCAATTGGAGAGAATAGTAGAGATGATAAAGATATGACAATTGAAAGAGATGGGAATAGAAGAGCAATCATGGGTACAGGAAAAAGTTAAAGAAAGAATAAAAAGAGAAGAAGTACCACTAAGAAATTAGCGAAAGTGACAATAGATATGACAATGAGAAAAGGAAAAAAAGAGGGTAGAAGCAGAAAGAGGAAAGTAAAGAAACAGGGTAAGAGCCAATGAAAAAATCCCAAATGACATACCGACAAAAAATCCGAGACACATGTAAGGAGGGTGGAGATGAGGCAACATGGGAGAATGACGTATCCCGACATCAAACAGGAAGCGGGAAGGAGTGAGAACCGATGAGCAATACAGCAAAAGGGGAATTACACGAAGGAACGGAACCTGCAAGGAATAAAAAAGAGGTTAATGAGACATTCAAAACAAAACATCCAAGCAAAAAGGGAACATTATCATCAAACAAGTAAATATGAAGAAAGCCAACAACAGTATATGAGAGAAAAATATGAACTTATGCACAATGAGAGCAAATACAATTATTTGTTGTGCAACGCGGAAGATGAGGAAGTATCCATAGACTCCAAATGACAAGAGTTGAGAAAACGTTTCAGCTTTATAGAATCCTCGTAGGTAGTAATCTTATTATTAATAGTCACCTTGAAGAGACATGGGTGAAAAAGGCCGTAACGTGCATCAAAAGAGCGAAGTTGTGGTCTCATTGCCAAAAAGTCTCTGTGTCTATCAGGTGTAGGCTTTGAATAATCTTGTGTGAAAAATAGAGGATTGTCTGTCCACACAACTCGGTTAGCTGCTCTAGCAGCTGAAAGAACCTTGAGGAGGTCTGTATATTCTAGAAAATATAAGATGACTCCTCTTGGTTTCCTTGCAGTGGATGAAGTTGTAGTAGAAGCGGTGCCCAAACGATGGGTTCGTTGGATATTGAGCTGAGTTTCTGGAGGCAAATTGAGGATTTTAGGCAGAAAAGATTGGAAGAAATTGATGGGGTCAGGACCGTCTGAGCCTTCTGATAAGCCATAAATGCGAAGATTGTTCCTCCTATTTCTGTTTTCCAAGTTTTCAACTTGCTTTTGGAGTGTCAAGACTTGAGAATGAAGGGCTTCCATTTTACTACTGGTGAAAGATAACAATTCAATGTTCTTTTCCACTGTGGTAACTCTGTCCTCCAGGTTTGACCATCTGTCCGTTAGAATTTGAAGCTTAGAGTTAGTCTCCTCGACAAAAGGACGGAGCGCTCTAATTTCCTCTCGCAACAAATCCATAGAGACTGAAGATGGTTGTTCGAGGAGAGAAGGAGGATCTGTTTTTTAGACGTTTACTTGGTCCTTTGTTAGTAGCAGAGGAAACTACAATAGAGGAAGTTTGCGGCTTGTAGGCGACGAATAAGATAGAACTTTAAGAAGTTTGCCCTTATGAAGCAAATTGGGAGCAGAATGAACCAATTTAACACAGTCAGGGGTATTCAAGGCGCCGTCTTATCAGCTGGAAAAAACGTGTTGGGTGAGAGTCAAATCTCAGGACAACACTCCTCAATGTGCTGAAATGAGAGGGCAGGAGGCATCACTGAAGTTATTCCATGCAAACTATGGTTTAAGTAGTGAGTTTCTCAGAAAAGATTATTGAGCTATAAAGCGCCAAAAAAGAAAGAAAAAAGAAAAGAAAAAAAAGGTGTATACTTGAGGTGAAACATTCCATTTAGTGATATTGCCGGTGAAAACCATACGCGCAGTACAGCATACCCTTCAGCAATGATGTAAATAGAACTTCAGACAAAAACCAGAGAGGATATCAAATTCTTTATTTAGCTGGCACAGAGATGAAGGAATTTGTTGAAAATCATGATTCAAAAGTCATATAGAGGAGCTCTCACGGGTAAAATGCGCATTAAAATTACCTCAGCGAGCGCGACTCAAGATGGCGGCCACTCCCGTGAGAAAGCCACGGTGTTGATCGAATGAAGAAAAGGTTCGCTTACAAGCAGCAGTAATGCTTCACAGGGTTTCCATCGTAAGCAGGATGACTATCGACGCGCAGGCTGGCAAAGAGGGGTTAATGCAGGCACTATGCATCATGCCAGGTTCGTCGTCCTTTCCGCTGTCCCGGGAGAGTCAGGGACCGGCAGCCATTTACCTTGGGCGCTAGCCACACCCCAACAGTTAATATTTTTGTCTTGCATTGTGCGACAGAAATGCCCTGTTCCCAACATTGTGATTTCTACTTCCATGAGAAAACAAGCACTAACAAGTACTGCAGTGCTTAATTTGTGCCCGTGGTTTCCGTGCTCAGCACCGGCACTTAATTTCCGACACCAGCAATTAATTGCTGGAACCTGCACTTATGACAGCTGCCACATGGCAATTTAAAAGATGAGCTGAAAAACTATTGTTTGTTTACTCAATATACATTAAAAACAACTAATACCTGCCACGCAAGCCATTAATAAAGCTTTGGCAGCCTCGAACAGTCTGAATTGTCGACTTGTAGCAGTGTGATGGTTAGTAGTTGTGTTATTACAGTGGCAATGTCTGGTGCAAACTGTGGTGGCTTCCTAACGAGGGCCAGGCACTTATGTTTTTTACAAATTAAGCACTAATGTACTGCATTCAGCTCATCTCAGCTACTATGCAAAACTTGTCCTTCAGTTATCCTTCTGTTCACAGTTTGAGGCCACTAAATCAAACATCTTTCTATTAATAAATAACCCTGCAGAATAGTATAGCCCATGTTATATTGAGTATGTATATGTCTCAGTAGGATACACTTCAGAAATTAGCAGGGCCTTAAAAGAGATGCATTGTCTTTGGGATTCTTCTAAAGTTCTATGCCATCTTGAAATAGTTGCCCCTTTCATACCTATGTCTGTGATGTCACTCATTAATCTGTGGTAATATTGAAACTGAGCATTTTCAATTTTGGAAACCTTGCTGCGTAAATACTTGAATACAGCAGCAAAAAGGTGAGAGGTGACACGTTAACGTTTGCAAAGTGAGTGGTGCAGTGCTGACCCTCTCTACGGTTTGGACCAATTTACATAACTTTTGTTTGGCAAATTATGCAGAAGATAAAGGATTATGTGGCAAAAGCAACAAATTCTTACTTAGGCAGAAAAAGCAGTGGCCATGTGATTGCATTTGTTGGTATCACCTACCGACAGCTTTTAGCTGTCTGCTGTTAAGGGCATTTAACTGGCAATGCCAATACCCAGAGTGGGCTCTGGTCAACCCATTGTTGCTCATTGGCTAGCTTTCTCAGCAATCTCTTTTTGTAGTTTCTTATGTGATGCCTTTCCTTCCTCTTCTTGTATTGGTCCTTATGCTAGACCACAGCTTCTTTACCATCCTCTTGACTGAATGACTTGTATATTTCGTCTAATCCCTTTGAGTGACCTGCTTTTTTACTTTCCTTTCAGCACTTTTTGGAGTGCATGTGTTTTCTTGCTCTCCTCTGTTGAGCTGCCTCACTCTCATATCCCCATCCCCATACATCCCTCGGTTTCCTCCAAGCCCTGCACATCCCTCTTGGCTTGTTAGTCTTTTTTTCTTATTCCCCCTACAGCTCCTTCAATGCTCTCCATTGCACCGCATTTAACCTCACCCCTCGCCACTCCACCTTTGTTCCCCCATCCATCCTGTTGTGCCCTTTTAAAAAAAAAAATTAAGTAGTTTGCAAGGCCCTGCGGCTGCAATTTGTTGCATGGCTGCTCCTTTCTCAAAAGGCGCTATCGCACACTTTAGTCACTTTTTCTTTACTTTACCACTCCAAAATGGCCACCTGCCAGGGCCGGACTGGGAACACAAACCTGCCCTGGAAATTCAGTTTGACCTGGCCCGGGGGTGGGGGTTGCTAGTGAGAAGCACTGATGTTTCTATTGTTACTGGGGGCCGATATTGTAGCGCTGCTGCGAAAAAGGCGCCAGTAACAAAAACGGCCCCCACCACTGAAAAACTGCCCCCCACCCTTCCGGCCCATCGGGAAACCGCCTCGTGCCCACAATGGCCAGTCCGGCCCTGGCACCTGCTATATTGGAACAGTACAAAAAAAAACACACACACATACAAAACGATAGTTACCTGTTGATGTACCCACACATATATGCCACATGACCCATATGTGCGCATAATGAATTTACCTGAGCATATTATCTTGCTTTTTTCCTTTCATGTTTTAGGATGCCAATGGACCTGCAATAACCATTTTGTGAATGCTGAGCAACTTTGGAAAAATGCATTGACAAAGCTAATTGTTCTGCATTGACAAGGCTAAAAGGCGAGACCTATAGGCTTTGCCAACACTTGCTTTATGGGTCCCAGCTGTATTCCACATTGTTTTCTGCACTGTGGGGAGCCCTCTCTGCTGGCAGAAGACCTTTTCCGAATGATTTGCGCTTGTGTTATTCTCAACCTTCTGCTCAACCTCTCATTGGATTCATTGAAATTGCAAGGTTTGCCAGGAGATTTATTATTGCAATATGCGCAGAGCCCAGTCTGGGAGCAGGCTCAGCGCTTGTGCACTGAAGAGCAGGTTGGAGGAGCAGCCACAGCCAGGATCCAAGGTCCCAGCTCCAGGGACGACTGCAAACCATGTTCTTTAAATAAAAGGCGAAGGTCCATTTAGTTTGGCCTGGCAGTTGAGTTTGTCTCCGAAACAAGAACAAATAAATAACCACTGCATCGGGAATAGGAGGCTAGCACAGACGCTAAATCACGAATAGCTAGCTGGAGGCTATCTCTTCTTAACAGGGCTTAATTTGTGCCAGTGTTGGCAGGTGGGGGCCCCTGGCTCTCTTGTGAGGGTACCGGAGCATGGCTGTTGCACTTAGCTCATCTCACTTAGAAAAATAAAAAAGTGTTGGGTGGAATACTTGAATTAATCTCAGCCGCTGGCACTTATTCAGGGCAAATTCCAGTCAATCAATCAATCAGAGATTTGTAGAGCGCACTAATCACTCCGAGGGGAATCCAAGCATTAGGCACATCGTTTATTTCCCCTTTTTTCCCCAACTGACAGGAACCAGCCATATGAAAATGGGCCTTGGTTCTGCGCCAACAGGAACAGTCCAGCCTGAACCTCCCGACGAAGTGTCCCCCACAACCTGCCAGAGTATGGTTTCAGAATATCTATATACAAAGGGATTGAGGCAAAACTCTAACCGCACCTAACACCCAGGTGCGAGGGCAGTATTTGTCTAAATGTGGTGTAATTGGACCAGGAGTACAATCCCTCTCTACTCCAAGTTTGAAAACAATTTTCAAAGCAAAATGTTTTCACTGGTGGTCCAGCACCCACAATTCTATTAACAGTATATCAGGTTATTGAGAATCCGACATATATTCATCAAGAATTTATAATGGTGATATATCCAAGTATGTGACACACAACATAAATCACTGTTTCTGATGACAGTATCTCAGTTGAAAAATTATTCTTTATTAATGTTCTTTTTTTAAAAAGTGTCATTAGTCTAGTGTCAGTTAGTCAAAACAACTTTATTTGGTTAATAAAAACCATAAAAGTACATAACGTACAACATATAGCACATCAGAAAATAATTATAAAAATACAATTCATCAATAGACTTGGGCGACATAAAATATTTCACAACTAGATTTCATAAATATACTAATAACACCGATTACCAACAGTTCATATATAGCAGCAGGTGATTTAAAATATGAGTTAAAAAACAGAAGCTCAAAACAAGGTACAAATGTTAAAACTGAATTTGTTTGATCATTCGAGTACAGTAGGATCGCATGGCAGAGAAAACTGTTTTCTCCTATGTCTCACAACAGCGACTAAACATCTTGCAATATTAAAAATCTCCCAAGGATCATTCAGCATCTGTAAATAAAGTAGAGCAGGTCTAACCTGTAAAAAAACTTTTCCCCTTAAAATTGGGATTAAAAACCTGCTACAAACATCACTGTAATGGTCACAAAACATTATAAAGTGCATAGTATCCTGGGTTGAAAAGTTGTCACAAGTGCAATGGCCCAAGTCGCTCACCCTGCTCTACCCCTGTGCATCAGCAAGTACACAGTGAATCACATTAAAATGAAATCTGGTTAAAAGCAAGCGATGGAAAGGCTTGGTAATAAGGTTCAATCTGTGGGGAGGTTTTTAGCAAAAGGTATGCTTTCACAGAGGATTCCATTAACTCCGTCGCCTCTCTTTCAACAGACAATAAATGTAAAAAAGATGTATTTACCCATGCCAGGTCCTCTTTTCTTATTTTTTCCGGGGAGTCAAATAGTTCTGGGCGCCCTAATTTATATAAAATTGACTTAACATATTGTAGCCACAGAACACCACTAGCTCTCTCCACGGAGACACAATCCCTAACAATCTCTCGGTTCAGAGCTAATTCTGGGTTAGGCCAGATCGTTAGCCAACATACCACCGGGGCCAGCTTCATCAGATTAGTAACATAGCCTTTGCCTAGCTCTTGATGTATGACATAGGTTTGGTTAGATTGAGGGACCAACAAGAGGGATCATAAGAACTTGTTTTCAATTATCTGAAGCCCCTCAACCGGCTTTTATCCCCAGATAGCAGACCCATATCTGGCAATAGCTATGCATTTGGACCTATAGATATTGAGCATAGCTGCGACTGGCTTGGCCTCTAGTCTTTGAGCAAAACCATGGACAGCAGGCGTAGATCTTGCCAGGGCATGTTTTTTTGCTTTCTGTTGGGGGACCCATGAACCCCTCTCATTGAACAGTACCCCTGGATAGGTGAAAGAGGTCACCTTAGACAACTCTATGCCTTCACAATAAAAGGTTTTTTGCTTTTTTGGTCTCTGTCCCATGGTCATCATATGTGATTTAGCTATATTGACAATTACGTTCAGGGATTGCATAGCGTAGTGATGTATAATAGCCAATGCGTTTCATCCTGCACGGACTTCTTCAGAGCTCCAATTAGTATTTTGAAAGCTTGTGTCATAAATTGGTGGGTACATTTCAATATTGTTTCGATGTCAAGTCCCTCTATGTAGTGTCAAAATGTATTTATCTGTTGGACCAAAATGGAGCGCTTCTCTGCCCTTCCAACTTCCAGAATGTGTGTTCCTTGTGAGTGAGGTTCAGCATCAATCTCTTGAGCACAAGGCCAACCGTTCCACGAAGAGTGGCTCACAGAGAAACTAAAAACTAATGGGTAAAGTGCTTATATGAATCTCAGAATTGGTCATTATTAGTGTCGCAGTGCACTCCATTGTTTAATTCGCTCACCGTTCCCCCTCAGAGAGGACCAATGCAGCATGTTTACTTACCTGTGGCCGAGATTAAGCATTAGAACCCATCACTTTTGGTTTTTCTAAGGTATGCAGCTCAAGTGTGCTGTACGGTGAGTATGGAATCCAACAGGTCTTCAAATCATGCCCAAGACCATCTTGCACTATCTCTTGCGGAGGCCAGACTACCACCATTCTTCCACATTTGTACTGCGCTTGCTGTAGGTTTAAGGTGATTGTTGAAATACTTTAAGTAGACATTCATAGTTGTTGTTGACGCAATAATTGTGATATCATGCATTTGAGTCATCCTTTACAAAGCCTCCCATGACATGGGCCTCACCTCACATACCCTACTTAACACATCCATGAATCCCAGATTTGGCAGTGCCTGCACTCTATTGTCCGGGACCTGATGGATGACATCAGGTACTGGGATGAAGGCTTGTATCCACCCCTGGAAATGGGCCCTCCGAGCGCTCTCAAGGAATAGTAAAAGGGAACAAAAGTGCATGAGCTGCACTCAAATGTGATGCACAACCGTGTCCATGTGCATCATTTTTTGGTCCATCAGCACCCCTCAGATACATCTGGGGCTGTAATATCAAACGTACCCCGAAATACAAATGGTGTGCACACCTCCATCTTGCACCACCAGGCTCCTTAGTATTACTGAGGAGGCTGCAAACGCATGCGTAGCCTCTTCTGTAATACAGATCATGCTGGAGCACTTGCAACCCCAGCATGATCCTAAAAGGGTGTGTCCTCATTTACATGGGAAACCAACATGTGATGCTTGTGCACAGCCTCTGTGTTCTAAAGTTTGTTCAATGCGCTTTTTGTTTTGATGTGCTCCTGGGGTATCACTCTCCGACCATGAGCGTAGTGAACATTTACATGGGAACATGGAAGCACTTTGTCTCTGTGCCACTTTATAGACGTGGGGGCAGAGGCAAAGGAGCTGTCACCGGACACACTGACTGCACTGCAAACAGGTGGAACAGAGTCAGTCCACCTGATGAGGGCACCCCTTGGGAGGGGGTGGGACCCTCCAGTCTCTCACTGAATCTTCAATTCAGGTGGATCTCTGTCCTTCTTTGAAGTGCAGGCCGGGTTGTCCCCTGTACAGTGAAAAGCTGACCAGTGGCTCCGCCCATCCGGTTCTCCTTTCACTAACGCACTGCCCCAGAGCTCGCACAAGTTTGCGGCTTTGCCAGGGCCAGGTCATTTATGTGAGATGGCACACAGCCCTGGCCTGTGCCCAATGCAAATCATGGCAGTGCACCCTATGTATAATATAGGCTCTGGACTCACCAGCACGGGCCTGTGAAGAGCTCTGTCTTTCATCTATATCTATGCTTAGGGATGAGTTCCAGCGCCTTACCTTCCGAAAGCTTAGAATATTCACGAAGAAGTGCAAAGCTGCACATTCACAGAAAAGGCTAAACATCTGGAAAAGTTCTACAGAAGGAAGCAAGCAACCATCCAAGCAGTCAGGAGTATCATTGCCCCACAAACAGCCTTGCAAAGTCTGACATTTAACTCGAGCTGGCAGGCGATATTTCATTCCGACACCTTGCTCACATTACCGCCTCCCCACAGGTCAAATGCCACTATGGCCAGGAATAGACCGCTAACTCTCATGACTAAAAGACAGAATCCATAATTGGTAGATGTAGATTTCCTTCCCATCCCAATATGTCACTCAAGTTTGGCTTGTTAGCCAAGAACCGTCACCGTCCTAATGGATGTTTCCCCGGTGCAGGGAGAGCTGTCTCACTCAATTTCAATCCGCGCTGGGGTGAAGAGAACCATTTTCTGCATTTAATAAATGGCGCACAAGTGGCAGAAATAGCCTATTACTAAAGTAGCTGAACGTTAAGCAATGGCCGAGAAGCACATCTTGCCTGGAGCCAACTACAGAGAGCATCAAGGGAAGAGTCGGCTATTTCCGGTCAGTGAATTGTTCAACTAGGAAACAAATGAGAAAAAATACAGTGGTTAATTTGAGGCGGTGGTTTCCGGTGCTTGTCACCGGCACATAATTGACAACACAGACACCTATGACGGCCAGCCATATGGTGGTGCTGTTTGCCTAATTTTGTGATGAAAACAACATTTGTTCAATAATTCTATTTGCATTAAAAATTACTAATACCTGCTACCCAAAGAATACATAAATAGCGTGGGCAGGAGCTATTAGTTATTTTCATTGCATAAAAAGTCATGCAAGCTTCAGTGGTCTCCCTACCAGGGCCCCTGCACTTATTTTTTTTTACAAATTAAGTAATGAGAAAATGCAAAATGTATTTTTCGACTCAGAACTCTAAATTGGGTAGCATCTAATGGACAATATTTCAGAAAAAACCTTAACATCACCACCTTGCCTCTGCGCTGGTATCTGATGGCTGCAGAGCCTCAGTGATCAGACTTGATATGCTGAAGAATGTGTAATAATCTGCTGGAACATTTTCAGATTTCTGGATGAAAAGGAGAAAAAAAAACGTGGCACCAACAGCAAAAAATCATAGTTGCTTCTGATCACAATTCCAAAAGAATGGGATAAGTCGATTATTATTTCTTTTCAACAATCCTGAATGATTAATAAGCAACGTAAAATAGGTAGGGACTTCATGCACATCTCTCTCTAGCAACAACTTGTGGGTCCTGATGTCAACAAATTGTGAGTCCCGATGCCAAAGCCTTCATCGTTTTGTGTCCTGATGGTATATATTTTTTAATTGAGTTTTTATTAAAGGTGTTACAAACACCAAACACAGTAATCTTAGATGTAGCTCTCTCTCTCGCAGAACAAATAGATACAAAGCATGACTACAGTGCATAATGCAGTTTGCCAATTATGTACATAAGGTAGCATAAGGTGGATGCTTCTATGGTCCCAGGACCACTGGGATCTTGGCTGCATTGCTGGGCGCAAGGTCTGTCACCCATAGCAGTGTAGCTCATAGGTGGAGTTGTGTGATGACATGTTATCTGCGACTTCATACATAGTTCAGTGTGCTTGTCAATACATCCAGCATCACCTTCACACTTGCTGCTTACAGTTGCTGCGGACAGGAGTCATTGGATCACTGAGTGACCCAGGCTGGGTGGCAGTGCATTGTATTGTATTGTATTGTAACACTGATATCACACTACCTTCATACAGGGCACCGAAGCACTTGCCTACATAGGCAGCATGTTACGCTGTGTAGGGTGTGCGGTTGGATGGATGCTATTTTTGTTTTTAGATCACATGTGGGAAGTGTTTCCATGTTGTGTATGATGACCATTCAGATGTGGGTATAGTGCTATGGACAAAGCACTTTTCAGTGTGGTGAATGAAGAGGTGTGAGTGATAGATGCACAGTTTTTGGTTTTCAGTAGACTGGCAGCGTTGAGTAGGCCTGGGCGGAAAACTACTCTACGCTTGCGGAGTGTGCGTAGATTGCGCAACTACACGCTATGCGAATCGCACGTAGCACAGTGCAAAAACATGTAGCGTAGCGGGCATTTTTTGCTCACTTGCAGTCCTCAACGTCAAGTTGGTGACCGCGAGCGAGCAAAATCAACATCCCGGCGAGACTTTTTCCTCGTTCGCGATCGGCAACATCAAGTTGCCGATCGCGAGCGTGGAAAATAAACCTCCCGGCGAGATTCTTAACGTGGGGAGGTCAGGTTTCTCATTGCGAGGGGTCCCGTATGCTCGCGACCGCTCGCCATGAGAAACTACCAGTCCGCATTGAGAAAGCTGCCGCTCAAGTACATATCTACTTGAGCGGCAGAAAACGACCGCTTGCACTGTGCATGATGCCTTTCGCAATGTTTGCACAGTGCGGACAAGCATCCGGCACTGTGCCATCATTGCGAACAGCATTTCCCTACCGCACTACGCAGTGTAGCGTGCGTAGTGTAAAGTGCACTTTGCATAGCTAAACGAAGCGCGACTACGCAAACTACGCCCAGGGTTAGCTTTGAGCAGCTCTGAAGGACCCTTGATTTTATTTATAATGATCACAGACCACTTAGCTAGTTACTGCACTGGACTGTACAATCTGAGAATATATATTATTTTAAATGTTGTGATCGTGAACATTCTTTAAGAAACTAACTACCCACTGAAGCCTACAAGTGAGCTCAGCTGCTATGAAAAGTAATGGGTACCTCAGTCAGTGTCTGCTGTAGGTTAATACCCGTCACGCCGGCTACGCACTCATTCCAATGCTTTAACCCATTTTCTCTCTACTTTTGGATTCATGTAGCGATATTCTAAAAGAAATTTACAAAATGTAAAACATCTACAATAACTTTTAAACAACTAAGAATTCTGAGTTATCTGCGTTTCCCTCAGACAAAAATGTTCCGCCTGTAGTAAAACAGTAAACACCCTACTGGAAATGGGAAAAGTCCAAAGCCACAGAAGCTGCAGGATAGACCAAGCCCATTGGATCATTGAAGAGTGAACGGAAGTGATGTTGGCTTCCTTGCATTACAGAGCATTTCCTGCATTCATTTTCGCAGATATGGAGTACTAACTCCTAGGGACATGGATAATGGTACCTGTGATGAAACATGGAAACTCACTGAGCGAGGTCATTTAGGAAGTTTGGGTCAGATACAATGTAACACAATAGTTAGCACAGATAATAGAGATATATTAAGAACGTATTAACAATAGATGTATTATGAATAGAAAGTGTGTACTACGATCAGGGCCGGCTTTAGGGCAGTACGACTGGTGCGTCCGCACTGGGCGCTGACCCATTCATGGGGGCACTGTGACCTCTGGGGGGGATCTGTGTTTATCAATATCTTAAGATAGGAGATATGAGGGGCACTTTTTCAGGTGTTAAGGAGAGAATCTTGGATGCGGTCATAGGACGTGGGAATGTGCCAAAAGTGATTGTCGCACTGGGCGCCGCCAGCGCTAATGCCGGCCCTACTACGATTACATTTTAGGGTTTAAGTGTGTAAACTAAGATAACATTTTAGGGTAAAAGTGTGTACCAAGATCCCATTTAGAGTACTAGTGTGTACTAGGATCACATGATAGGGTACAAGTCTGTAACAAGACCAAATTTGATGCTACAAGTGTGACTACGATCACATTTTACGGTACAAGTGTGTACTAAGCTTACTTTTCTTAACTGTCATGTGGAAATTCAGTTGACCAGGATCAAAACTACCTTTGTGTCATGGGTGATTCATTCAAAGTGAATAGTCACTGGTAAATAGTTCAAAGGGGAATCTTCCTTTACAACACAGGCATAGCCATGTGTGCTGTTTCCCCTCAAGCGCAACAACGCTTGCCATAACCACGCATATGCATGGTTAAGGCAGTGCTTGGTCTAGATATCCGGATGGGCAAGAACAGGAACAGGAACTTTCGGGAACAGAAAGCTCGATGCAGACAAGTAAGAGGGCTGGGGCCGGGTTTAGGGGGGTAATTTCAGAGGTGGGAAAGTTTTAGGACTGGAGGGGGGGGTTAGGTTGTTTATAGGGCAAGGGGTTGGGTTTTAGGGCTCAGGGCAGGAGGGGGTCGGGGTAGTTTTAGGGATGGGGTAGTTTTTTGGTCCCGGGGAGTCTGGTTGTTTATAGAGCAGGGGCCAAGGTTTTAGGGGATCGGGGCAGGAGGGGGGTCAGGGTAGTCTTAGGTTTTAGGGAAGGGGTAGTTTTTAAGGATCAAGGGGGGGTCTGTTTGTTTTAGAGTGGGTTAGTTGTTAGGGCCGAGGGTGGAGTCGGCTTGTTTATAGGGCAGGAACAAGGGTTTTAGGGCTCAGGGCGGAGGGGCTGGGGTATGATCTTTACCACACATCCTTTTACCAATCCGGCCTTTACCACAACATTGTGTGGTAAAGGCATCCATGGGAAAGGCATCCATGGTCAAGGCACATGTGGTAAAGGCATGCGTTGTTTAGACACATGCGTTGTTCGGGCTGCGTTGTAGAGGCATGCGTGGTTTAGTCATGCGTACCTCTGTCATACAACAGATTCAAAGGGTTGAGCTACTGCTGCTGACATCTCTGTGCAGCTCAAATGTCACGATCCCTGCAAATAGGCTCAAAGTTTTATCCATGCGAGGCTGATAATGGTGAAGACCTTGGGTTTTCTAAAAATAACACTTTTTTAGCACCTAAGAATATTTCACTGTATGCAGTAATTTACAGAAAATATCATTAGTATTATCTCGTCAGATTAAAAAATCCTAAATTAAATCATGGATTTTAAGAGTGTGCTACAAACTAAACAATGCTCATACCATGAGTACAAACTAGTGATGCAGCCAGGGCGACAGGCAACGACAATCTGAAAAGATGCTTTATGGGGGTTATCGGGAAGTCAGGAATAACTACAGAATCCATCAGTTTCTAATGGAACGGCGAGCCCCGGTGGCCTGAGTGCTTTGTGCGTTCTCCCACATCTGGGCAGATGCCTGACGCTTTTAGTGCAGATTTACAGTCTCGGCTGCCCAGCGCTGGATCTCGAAAAGGCATGACGGAAGAGCATTCTTGCCTGCATACATTCCACCCAGGCTTTTTATTTTATTATTCTCGGCCCCAGCTCTGGCCTTTTTCAGCGAGGCAAATCAAAGGCTGTCTCTGGCAGGGACTAGCGAGTGAGCAGAATACATTTACGAATGGATGTGGAACAGTTATCCTAGCGATTGACACATTTGTCTGTTTCCTCTGACTTCTATATTACAGCTGCCGTCGAGGCCAAATGAAATATTGCAGCAGACAATTCTCCGGGAGCTGGTAGAACTCTCAAAATATTCAGTCCAAAGCAAACCACTTTGCAGTCTATACCCAGTAATAATTTCCCTACTTTAATGTATTGACAGATTAACTGGCTTTACAATTAATTACAACAGTAGAATGTTAGGCACCCCATTGGAGAAAATGGAGTGGCACAGGGCCAATAATGGCTTGTAAAAACCTTTGGACCCAACATTAATTTGGCATTCTGTGTCTCTATTTTAATTTAGAATATTCTTCCTCAGGATAGAATGTTCTAATAGACTTGTAGCCCTTCTGCCTTGGGATCTACGGCCTGGTAAAGGCCCTCTCCCTCATTATAAGCCCTCACCTGTAGGTCGGGCCTATACCTCGGTTGCAGGGTCCTTAACAACTGGTGAAGGAATAGGCTGTAGGTTATAGTACTATTTAGAACATTAGAATGTTGAGTGCTCCATTAAAAATAAAAGCAGCACAGTGGTTCAAGGCCTATAATGGCTGGTATTGGCTGACTGCTCCAACATTCCAATGTTTGTATTTTTGTTTCTCTCATTTTAGTTTAGCACATTATATACCCAGTGGGTGGAATGTTCTCATACTACTACATCCCTTCTGTCTTGGACTACATCAGATGTTAAAGAATATCACCTTGAATATATGCTTTCTCATGCGGCTCTGGCCTATAAATTGGGTTCAGGGCCTTTATAAATTGGTATATCCCTCGGCAGTGGGCTATAAAGTTTTATAAAAAAATATAAGACGCTGGACTATTGACAGCTGCATTGAAGCCAAAATAATGGCAGAGGGCCAAGAATGTCTGGCATAGGCATTCTGTTCTAGCATTCCAGTGTTTGTATTCCTGTTTCTCCCTGCATAATTTAGAACTTTCCAACCTAAGGGAGTGGAACATTAGATTCCACCCACAGGGGTGGATTTTTCTAGTAGCTTTGTAGCACTTCTACCTCGCTCTGAAGCCCAGGCCTATAACTCAGGAGGGGGCCTTTAATGTATGGGATAGCCCCCAGCAATGGTCTTATACTACATGAGACAAAAAAACTAAAACATAATGAGGTAGCAGTTTGAAAAATATAGCTGGATTCTGAACTCTTGATTCATAGTTCGGTGTACGTAGATAAGATTTAGGAATCTTTCCTGTTAAGAGAAGGAAATCTGCCACTTTTCTAAGTGGAATGATAGTGTTGATCATTCTTTTTACTTGTCCATTAAACTTTACACTTGAAATCAGATCCCTTCTACGTCTAGAAATATCATTATTCTTCTTTTGTGTCCCCAAACCACTTATTAATTACGGGTTGGTAAATAACTCATATAAATAGATATTTAATTCAACGTATGTATTTCCACCATTTAATAATATTGCAAAATCATTTAACTAAGTGATTATGCTGAGAGATACTCATCTTTAAATCTACAATAAATGCATGCCCTAAGCCTGCCCAATTGACATACTTCATGATCTGTCTTTTTTTCCATTAATGCTCTAGCCAAATATTTAAGAAACAAAACACTGGTTTATAATTTGTAGACCTGGCACTCATTTTGAATCAGAGATTAATGTAGATCAACAGTTTGATACAAATAATGACAGTGAAACCCCTCAGCAGCTAGCACCTAACCTATTATCCCCAAGATTATCAAAAAAGGGAAAATACCCTAAAATGTGTGCACACAAACTGAGCACCCACTGTCAAGGTGCGGTCCTACTGGACCTAACAATGTTCAACATAAAGAGCAATCGGTGCACCAGCTCATAAATAATGTAACAATTACAAAGTCTGTATCCAAGGTTTGTTCTTCAAGTCCTCTTTTTTATTGAATAAACGTATGATGTAACATGTAGGATAGACCAGCCAACGCGTTTCGTCCAATACAATGGACTTCTTCAGGGCAAAAGCGAGTTCATCTCAAAGTAAGGGGCCATTAAATCTGTGGCAACTGCAGATTGTCAATGTGTGTTCAGATGACTGTAAACCGGACAGATCAATCACTCCGATTGTAGTATAAAATAGTTGCAAGCAGCTATGTCCTAGGGTCATATGCCAGAAATATGTGATGTATCAAGAACAAGTGAAAACGCAGAATCAAAACATAATTGGAACAGTCCAAAGTAGATATATCACTCAGCTCAGCACCATGTAAGGTGCTGAAACCAAATGCACAGGGAAGTCTTCTTTCAGTCCTGGGTTTGGAGGAAAGTGGAAATTTAAACTTTCCGGTTTATAAAGCCCAAATATGAATACATCAAGAACAAGTGGACCACTGTGTTCGGAATCAGTAAAAACGGTCCAAAATAAGAATATCTATCAGCTCAGCACCATGATAAGTACCGCAGCCAGAAACACGGGGAAGTCTGCTCTCCGTCCTTGCTCTAGATCAATAGTCTGCTTTTGGAACATTCTGGGTAATACTGCTCTTTTACCCTTCAATGTGAAGACAGAATCAACACAGCAAAACCAATTGGAAGAGCCCTGACTGGAGCATCTATGAAGAGAAGTGTGTCTAGATAAGGGATACAGGGCCTGATTTAGAGTATTGTGGATGGGATACTCCGTCACAAAGTGCCAGAGGATATAATGCTCTTGCAATACGGCGGATGGGATATCCGTGACAATTATGATGGAGTAATCCATCTGCCAAACTCTAAATCAGGCCCAAATTCTTCAATTTATCAAGTCTTTTCTAGGAATACAGGATGTTTTTGAGTTGCAACATTCCACAAAAACTGGAAGCAACCTCTTGGTGTGCAGTGTAAATGACCAAGCTACGGGTAAACTTCCTTACTGTCAGTCCTCGTTCGAGTCCTTTTTCTGTCTGATGCCTGTGGTAGGGATTCTGTTGTTAAGATGGTGACAAGGAAGACAGATGTGGAGGTAATGTCCAATTCATTAAAAAGCTCCTAACACTGTTTCAAAACACCCTCAATTTTTTATTCCAAGGGTACTGAGCCTCCGTTAAAAAATATTTACCAAAGTCATAGAAGGTCATGTGTGGAATCTGAAAATGCAACTCAGTGTTCCCAGCTCAAGAGCTACATTTCTACCCACTTATGTCACTGAATGGATGTATATCAAAGTCACAGTTGGAAATTAGAGAGGAATTGGTTTTGCAGATGGAAGATTGTGTTAGGGAGCAACCCAACAGGCAAATGATCCTTTTGGCTGGGGTGCTTATACCTTGTATACTAGGTCATAAATCACTCGACTGAGATGCCGCAATGTCTTCCGACAAATTCCTTGTGTATGGCGCACTGGTGATTTGGTGATGGATTTTCTGCGGGTTATGCTTTGTGACTTGATTCTTGGTTTGATTATATTGTGATTAGGGATGAGAAAACCAGTTTGGCCATTCTGCTGACCTGCACCACCATTGGATACCATATAGATGTCCTAATTTCCAGCTAGCGCGACCAAGGAATAGTCCATTCCTGTATCCCCCAAGGCTAATAAATCTGGATTACCTTTGCACGCGGGCTGTTATTATTTTGTGGAAGCCCTCTGCGTGGATTGCAACCACCTTATTTGATCATGTTAATAAGTGTCAGACAAGCACGTCTTGGAGAAGAAGCCTAATTATGCCCTCAAGCATCGCGGCCGACGCACTAAAATATTATCAAGATGAATTTCATGTCACCTTGTAATGGCTTCTTGTTCCTTCTAATTTATGTGAGAAATTAACTTCAGATTTTTTCCCCTCTTTTCAGCATCTTTCTAGTTTATGTTCATTTTTTTGAATAAATTAAACTACATGTCGACGGGAATCCTTTTTAACCTTGCAAAAGAGGTATGTTGGAGAAGGTTATTGAATCACGAGAAAGCAATTGGAGAGCAAACATTCTAATAAACCTAGGGCCATATTTATCAAGGGAACTTTGCGCCACACAGAGTGGTAAAATGGCAACCCAATCCCTAGGTCCGATTTAGCAAGCAACGTAGGGCCCCCTTGCGTTGCCCTGTGGTCCTTGGTAAATCTGGAGTAATGCAAGACAGCTCAAGTTACTGAGCCCTGGGGCGGCGTTTCATCGGTGGAGCTTAGGTGTTCCCACGCATCCACCAATGGATTTTGGTGCATTCCCAAATTAATCAAGACAAATAAACCTATGAATGCGTCAAAATGCTTCGCCTTCCCAGGAGAAGCACAACACAGAGAAATATTTTTATTTCTTCTTGTTTTTTCTTCTTTGTAGGAGTGCTGCATTCTACAGCACACTTAGAAAGAGGAACATTCCTCTGAGGATTGTATTTATGCAGGAAGATGCCCCTTCCTGCAGAAAAGCAATCCTGCCTAAAACGCACGCAGCCTTACACCAGGGGGCAAGAGTGGCTGAGTTGGCGATAGGCAGCCAAAAGTGCGCCAGCGTAGGTAGAGAGCAGGAATGAGCCATAAAATGTTAAATATGGTGCATTCATTCCATCTCCCTTTCAAGCAGAGAAGCTTGTTGTATTGCTGTGTTGCATGAAAGTATGATAATTCTGGACAATAATCTTCTAACTAACACACACACAAGCTGCGCTGTGCAAAACTGCACGCCAGTGATAAAAGAAGAAATCAAATCATTGAATGAATAATGTATCCATATGTCTGTTTTTGAACTACTCGGTCTTCGAGCATTCGGAGTCTATCAAAGCGCAGGGCCGTAGAACAAATAACAAGAAAAACATACATTAAACATTGACGTCATCACCAGAGCACTGATCGCAGATCAAATGTTTTAGGAAAAGGGAGCAAAGATAAAGGGGTAATTGGGTTCTGGGAGGAGCAGAGTGGTGGTCAAAATAGATGTGTAGGCCTGCATGAAACTGCATTGCGGATCACTCCACGAAGCAGCTGCGGAGTACTGCTCCACACAGCTGTACTGCATCAATTTATAGCCCATCTGGCTACCGCTGCATCTCATAACCACAGTGCACAACACATCATACTATCACCGAATCGCACGGCACCACAAACTTGTTCCACCATCCTCCAGGATGATACTGCAACACTGTATTCCTCCATCAGACATCTTACTTCCACTCAGGCACACAACCTCACAAGATCACTTGACTATAAGTGAGTGCACCACTTCACCACACAGTTGCATATGCTACTCTATGAAACATCCTACTTGCATATAACCAGTTGAACAGACCAAGTCACATTTATTTCTGCCGAATAACCACACAACAGTACTCCTCCGAACCATAAGACATCACTTTAACTATCAATCACACAACAGCAGCTCACCAGATCATGTCACATTATGCTAACATTGCTTTAGAGCTCAGCACTCCACTACAAAGTTCTATACGAAACTACAACTCTATCACACAGCAGAACCACAAAAGAGAGCATCAAACACTAGCTCAGTTACAGAGCATCACAATATCTTTCCACCACAAGGTGAGATGAAACATTTCATGACACTGTAGCATTCCAGTACACAACATCCAACTGTTGTTCAATCACACATTGTTAGAAATCACATCACCACACAGTACCACACTAGTACTCTAGCACACATCAGCATTCTACCACATTATGACTTACTGATATTTCACCCGGGAGCATCACAATATAGCTCCTGGGCATGCACACACTATTACACTGTGGGAAGCAGGAGTGCACCACCACATTCAATTATACCAGTACTCCACCGCACACTTGGTCATGTATGCTATAGATGTAGATTTTCACCCCTTAATGTTAAATATAATTGTACATGTATTTAAAATATTTATTTGAAATGTAAAACAAAAATGCTACAACACTTTTAACTTGATTTTGAATACAATCTGTAATTCATTAAAATCTATTAATTACAATTATTTTGCTGTAGGTTGCATTAAAATTAAATTCCCACCTAAATGTAAATTAAAAAATATATGCATCAATAATTATTTAAAGTGTTGTATAGAATTAATTACAAGTATTTTTTTTTACAAATCGAATCTTATAATAATTTTTTTAAACAAAAAAGGCTGTTAAACTAAATATTTTAAAATACATTTATTATTTAATGATAAAGTATCTCAACATGACTATTTTAAATAATTTAATTGAACATTATTTTCTATGGGATTTTATTTTAAGTCTGACGCCCCATTATTTTCTATGGAAGTACCAGTGGTTGGTCATGTGTGCTGCTGGACTAGCTTCACCTCTAAGCGGAGTAATGTGCTACTGTTTTGGGTTCCGTTTTGCCTGTAGTTTCTTTAGAAGTACAGTGTGTGTATAGCAGTGGGCTTACTTTTTGTGGTGGGTGGGGGGGGTGCATGTCCCTCCATAACCTCCTCCCTTAACCCCTCCGGACTCTTCTCTAGTGTCCTCCCCTTTAGTCATAAAGATTCCCATTTTCCATCTCTTCCCTTCTATTCCTCCCACATTTACTAGTAAAATGTATTCTTATGTGCGTGGAAACTCCGCAGTTGGGACAGAGATCTCCTCACTAAAAAAGATAGGAGAGACGGAGGTGGAACCTCCATACCCAAGTTTGTGAATAGCATTTTGTATTACATTTGCAGAATCATTGTGGTACTACAAACGTGCTACAAAGTGCAGATTTCCAGTCCTGGACTGTCATTTAGAAATCTAATGGATTGTGGGAGTTTTAGTTGGGAATCAATTCAACTGAGCCAATTTCATTGAAGTGCTGGATTACACTGGTTTGAAAAGCCTAGGAACTCGTATGTTGTTGTGAAGTCATTTGATAACTCTAATGGTGAAAGGACCTGTTGTATATTGGAGGCTCAGTTGTCCACTGGCACAACTTCTAACTGACTGCTTATGATGTGTCATTGTTCTTTGTGATCTCCTGCAAGGTCCAGAGATGTTTGTTCTTTTCTCAAACAGCTCCTAATGCCATTGCACCGATGAAGATTGGTGTGAGGCACTCCACGCTGATGTAGTGGGGCGAATAGTGTTTTTCTCTGTGGCACGCATGAGCTCTCATAGGAGTCATTTACCTGAAAGTTACTCGGCTCGGATCTAAACAGTTAAATGCTGCTGCCTCAGAAAAAAAAGGTACTTCTTGCCACGGAATCTCAATTGGAGTCCAAACAGCACCATAAGTTCCAGAGAGATATTGATCATCGTATAATAAAAGATTGCCCATCGAGCCAGTGTCTCTGAAAGTCTAGGAGAGAAGAACTAAAGGTATCCATACATATGACGCAACTATGCCAACTTGTGTACATTCCACTTGAGCACATAATATGATGTTTGTGGTATCCTCAACAGATTAGCTTGTGGGACATCGAACAACATACACATGACTACATAATTCGAAATGCATTTTTAATTGGTTGGTTGTATGTCCCATTGACCATAATGCATTTTCCCAGGTAGGACAAGAAACACTAAAGCAGGCTTATGGGCTCAGATTCAAACACAAGTGTTCAGATGAGACAACCAAGCCATCGCAGCTTCCCAAGCCGAACAGCCCTTTTATGAAATGTCCTCCCGTAGGCAACACTTTCATTTAAATTGTCTCTCATTGATTAAGTTCTGGGGCTATCATGCAACAAGATGGTCCCAATTTCCCTGACCCTAAGATTGAGCAGCTCAGAAGGCCACGTCTGATGTTTACACGTAGATCTCTGCAGCAGGTGATCAACCTGCTTGGTTATCTTACCAGGTAAGCAGAAGGGATTCTGGTGCCCCCCAGGATTATTTGGCTGAGCGGCAGCCTCGTAGATTGCAGAGGACGGAGCCTGTGAGGCGAAGGAAATGAAGAGCGATTTGGGAATTAGCCTCTAATAAATGAAACTGGGCCCCCGACAAAGAGATAATAGAAAATATAGGCCATGGGAATACAAATTGATAACGAATTTGGTTAGTAGAAGAGCTATGAGCCAATCCCAAAGTAGAGGGGGAGGTGGGAGCACAACAAGCAAGAAGGCATGCATGGACGGCCATGGGGCTGCCTTCTGCGGGTCGCTGATTTCTGGACTGGGTTTCAATGGCGCATATATGTCAATAATCTCATTACATGCAGTCTGCTATTTACACCAATAATAGGTTTTGGCGGCGCTCTGATTGTGTAAAAGATGTACACATCTCGACAGTCAAATGAGATGATTAATGTTTCGCAGCTTTTATCTGCTGGTGTGCCCTATTCAGACTTGTGGTTCGACCTATTTCAGTTTTCTGGCAACCGGTTTGCGGTCTAATCCTACATTTTGTTCTCATCACTTTTGTTCGACAACTCCTGCACCCAGGGTTGGGGACTTTTCTGTACGACCTCCTTGTACATTCTCTTGGAGGGACTCATCTGTTCCTGCTGGTGTGAGATGCTCAGGTGGGAGGTGGTCTTATTCGCATGTGTATAGCACAAAAACCCCAAAACTAGCTTAAGCTAGCTTTGCCACTACTAGGCATACAATCACTGACACATAACAATAAAACAATAAATATACAGATAGAAAATACATCTGCATGCCGTCTGGAGATATAAAACAGAGGTTTAGAGGGATAAGAATTTCTTCTGAAAACAAAAGCTAAGATTGTGATCTGTTTTTAGGTCTCGCCTGACCCAGCGCATGCGCTGGTCTGGTGACACTTATTGAGAGGGCTCCAAAAAGTGCTACCAGGCCAGCCTAGAGCCACAGTGCATGTGGGCGGGTGCGCGCGCTGCGCTTTACCGCACTTTCGCGGCCGCACGACCGCTTGGCATAGCCAATAGGTCTCGCTTTTGGGACCTTATAAGTATTTAGTTATGCAACTGTTGCATGGCTAAACACTTATAAGGTCCCAAAGGCGAGACCTATTGGCTATGCCAATGCTTGTTATAAGTTGGATGACGCTTGATTTAAAAAGTGTCCTTTTCATAAATCCCAGACCCCTTCCATGGGGTAAGTTCCTGGTTCTGTAAAAAGGTATTAGACAATATGTTGTCCCTTTAACTTTCTTTTATCAGAGGAATAGGGAACGATTCTAGGCACTGAGTGGTCCTCGCTTATACCTAGACATGATGGCAGAAGGCTTTGACGATACGATATAAGAGTTTAAGGTGAGGTGTGTGTGCAATTGACAGACATTTGAAATCTATTATGGCTTAGGAAATGATTCTCTCTTTCAAGGCAATAATTAATCTCTGTGCCCTTTTGTGAGCCACTTGCAGACGAATAGCCGATCTCTGTCTCTGATTTCATATCTGCAGACCTGTGAATGTTACATTGCTAATTTCAATCCTGCCATTGTATTTCCACTCAACAATGTTAATTGTTCTACAAATTAATTCCTCAAAGAGCTCCTTTAACTGTGCGCCTCTGTGTTGAGTATGATGAATTGGTTCTGATACATTTCATGTTTTAATTAGAAAAGCATAACATGAACCTATTCCTCGGGTCTCGGCAAGTAGTTGGTTTGCTTATGAAGACAAGCCGAAGCTCAATACCAGCTGTGAGTACCACATTCTCTGATCAAATAAAAGGTCAACTGCAAGCATCTCAGTGGCATATAAGTGACCATAGCCATGACCTTGAGTTCATGTGCAAGTGACATATTTGTGTTGAAGATCATACCAAGATGCTTAATTTTACCACTGGGGTCAACGGCATGTAATTAATTACCCCTGCCATTTGAAGCGCCATGAACCTAACCCTGCAGGGGCTAGTTCTGGGAGCTATGTTTGCCTTGTTCCTCTGACTGTGAACCTGCCTCTTTCCCACACCCAGGAATCCACAAGCAATATGGACTCCACCGTAAAATCCACAGGTTGACTGGAGCTAATGAGTCTGGTAGACCCCTTGTGCCACAACAAAATGTGTGATTAGATTGCTATTTAGCTGTATTCATATACTCTTTAACTATGTATGGTATGCCACTGCTCTCTACTGGAGTACCCCTCTGGCCCATTCCAAGGCATTCCTCTCCCTCCTTTGAACCCTTGTTTTCTCAGACTCTTTGCTCATAATCTTCTTGTTTGGGGTTCCTCAGAAATACTCCAAGGTTTCTTTATCTAGAACGTGGCCTGATCATTGTAAGTCTGAACTGCACGTCCGTCCCTCGCCTCCATATTATAGTGGTGGCCCTACAGGAACTCAGATTTTGAAACAGGAAGTTCTTCCGAAAAGAGAATAGGATTGGAGCAGAGCTGCTCGGATGGGAAGGGCCTTGCATGTGCCTAGCTCTATCCTAGCATGCCCCCATCTTTACGTTTCCAGATTTCTCAATCAGCTGCCATCTTCTCTCACCATTCCCAATTACATCTTCCTTGCTCCTGCCACAGGTTCAGTGTAGTACAAGATTGACAGCAAATATAACGCAGCGCTTGACCGCGCTCACCTCATTTAAAGCACTCAAGCTTTGAAACATCAAGAAGTCCTTTCCAACCAGAATAAAGATCCTTTCCAGAACACAGGTGAATGTCGGCACGCCCCGGGCTGCTGTAAAACATCTTAATTCCAGTCCAAAGTGCTTGTCGCTATTGATCGGGCGAGGATGTGGGGAGGGCAGGCGGGCAGGTTCTGATGGAGTGGAGACTGATTAACAGGAGATGATCTGATTAGAACAGAAGAGCCCAGTCAGCCTGCATCGGATCTGTGCCAGCAACACTGCCTGTCATTGGAAAAGGACAAGGCTGTCTCATCTTGTACTTGTTGGAGGGCAAATTATTCATGGCAGAGTTAGAAAACAAAACTCTACAAAAGCAGTAGGGAGTGCTGGATTCCTTTTTTGTGTATGACTGTTGTCCGTGAGGTTTAACTCCAGTGACTTCATGGATGCTGGATGCACATTAAATTTAGAGCGACTGGAATTATGCGGCAATGGCAGTATTATTTCACCATGTTGTTATTTTAACACAGAATAATACTGTCTGGGGAAAAGTTTCATCTGAATGTAGCAAGCAACAACTGAAAGGGGACTCGTTAACCTTGTCAAGCAGCAGCCACTGGGCAGCTCCGTATACGGTGCTCCATTTGAGGTAGATACAAAATATGATTTTTGTTGATATCTAAAATTTCTGCAGAAAGGGTGGATTGTGGCTAATTGCAGTGGATCCAGAATTATGCGGAAAATGAGGTGGACATAAAATTGCATAATTCCAGTTGTTCTGAGCATATTGCCGGCAGACAAATAGCATACATTGTCCTGCTGTGCAGATTACAATGTGATAATAATGAAAAAAGGTGGCGGTGATAAACTGAATGGTCGCGATACGCGATTATAATATTGCCTTCTTTAAAGAGGCACTTTTGATTAACTCAAAGCAAGGAAAGATGAGTTGATCCTAGATGGGGTTTAACACCTGAACTCTGCAGCTGAGTCATGGAGCCCACAGCGGGCTTTCAATCCACTGTGCTTATTTTACCAGCTTTAGGGTGAGCTGTTTGAGTTCTTACTACATTTCAGTACAGTAAAACCTATGGTGTTTATTACATCTATTCAAGTTATTAATGAGCACAACATTTAATGCAGTTCTTTTTTGCACAAATACAGCACACTTTGTGCATTTTTGCATAATTCATAATTGTTCTCTGCTTTGAAATAACAAATTTCCAAACATACAGTGAAATCCATATGCTCTAAATTAAGGCACATTCTGCACAAATACTTCTCTAAAGATGACATTGCTGGCTTTTGGAGCAAGAAGAACCTTTTTATTTGATCTAGCAATACATGCATAAAAGAACAGTAACAATACTTTTGAAGAATAAACACCTTTTGGACCCTTTTCTCCCCACACAGTTATGCACGTATTTTCAAATGCCTCTAATCATCATCACCAGATGGCATTCTCCAATGTATGCTTTGTAGGCATCCCATTTCCTAGTACCACATGCATTTCCCTTGTTTCACCTTTCATTATTGACTTGTCCTTATCATACTGACGAAGGGCCTTCATTGTTTTTTGTGAATGTGGGCCATCTGTAAAACAAGCGCAGATGTCCCATTTACCCATGTTGGGGTGTATAGAGCTTCTATGCTCTCTAATTAGGACGGAAATGGCAGCCACCTCTTTTTGGCTTCTGTCCCTAATCTGGAAAAACAAAATAAATCCCTTAATTTGATGCATTAAATGACAGCAAGTACACTCTTAAATTCGGCCCTATGATGGCATACCTGTTATTAAATAATTTAGACCAAACAAGTTATTTATACACTAGAGTAACAGCAGCATTTCTTTGTTTTGGCAACTGCATAGATGATGTACTTGAGCTTTTAGGCTGAATCTTAATTCTACTTACCTCTCTAATATTTTGCATGTTGCTTTTTAAATCAATACTTCAACTCCATAACTGGGTTCCAAAGAGACTGTCGGAGATGAATGACATCATAGGTAAATGTCCTTCTTTGTCCTTAAAGCATCTTTTAGAATGCCACTGTCAATTTACAAGAACTGACCTTACATTTCATGAAACAGTCAAAACATATTTATCTATTTTCAGAAGAGGTCAATTTAATACTTATTTTGCTACAGCATTCAGCCTTACTCTTTCGAGAAAGAAGATTCGCTGTCTCTGAATTAGCAAAGGCTTATTGTGGAAAGTAGCGCAGGCCCGAAGTCCTTGAAGATGCCGTGACACTCGCGACATTGCTTGATGTTCCTTGTAGACGGTGCACCCAGGGCTGTCTGCATTCTCCCCACCCGATGCAGACCCGCACCTTCATAATGAGGCCAGTAAGAGCTGCAGCAACTGACTATGCTTATTTTATGAACCTCCGAAGGATGAAAATCCAGTTTTATTTTACCTAGACTGCAATCTGCGACCTTCCATAGTATACATATGTCCGCAACAGATACATTTACCCAATGAGCTCTTGTAACAGTCTCACCATTGGCTGTGTTGAAGAATCAACCACACTAAGGTGATCTTACGCCTATCATCTTCTTATTGGTCATTTGCTTAAGTGAGTAGCCTGTCTTTGGGAGCCCTAATGGACCTGTAATTAGGGGTGGAGTTCACAGACTTTTGCCCACTCCGCGTGGAGTTCCCAAAAACTCCACAAGTGAGAAAAATGATACACTAGACCATCTTCAGGCGAGATTTCTCAACGTGGGCCGTCAGATCAGGTCGCTGCCACTCGCGTTGAGAAACCTTTTGCTCACGTTGAGGAAGCTTCCACTTGAGTAGACAATCTATTCGAGCGGCACAAAGAAGCAGTGCCCTGCGCATGGTGCTGTTCAAGCTGAGTTTATAGCTGGAGCGGGCCTTTAATGGGCGGTAGAGCCCACTAATTCTTTATGAGACCACATCCCTGGCAGAATGTCCGCTATACAAATAACGTGTGGATAACATAACAAAGGTCTTCCACCCATTGAAGGACATTCCTGACCGCCGTATCTTGGAGTCCCAATTGTAGAATGCTGCTAACACTCCGCTTACTGCAGACTGCATTCCACAGTGTCATCACATGAAACCAAATTACAGATCCAGCTGTGTAGAGAATGTGAGCACTAAATCTAGCTCCAGTTTGGCGAGATGAGAACTGATTCTCTTCACAGAGGTGTTCTGGCAACAAATTGCGTGAAATCAGTTTGGTGCTCAGGCCATTCTGAGCACCAGAGCCCCCTCCCATTGTACCTGAGCTCCATTGGTGGCTCTGCTCATCTGCAGACTCACAAGCCATTCCTCGGCTTTATTTAAAAAGCGTGAAATTCTGTCCTTTATTATTTTTGCTTGAGGTTGACTGGGTAAATTCAAAGTGATCTAAAGCAGACATTACATGCAGACACATTGCCGCAATGCAGTATTTTGTCTAAAATCTGCCTAGAGTGCAGTGCTTCAACCTCAATAACAAACAGCCGAAGAGCTGCATAAGAAAATGGTTTTAAAAAACGCATACATGGCTGCACCTGAGCTCCTGTATGCCATGTACTGCTGATCGCTGACGTCTCCCAAGATATTCTTAGAGAATCTTGGATCGTCTCGTGGTAGACGTCTCAGTAAATTGTCCAATTTCAGGAAAACTTTGGGAGTTTTCTAGGTGGTGAGAGTTTTCCCTCTTGTGTTTTGGGGATATGTAATACTTTAAGAAATGTTAGCATGGTCGAAATTCTGAGCATTAGATTTAAAGGGAGGCATTTTAAATTCAATAAGTGGGTTGAATCCCTTACTGATTATTGCCATTGACCTATTGGGATTCGTTCAAGTCCTTTCTAGAATGGATTCTCATAGGCTATTCAGTCCTCAGCAGGATTTTTTCATTGATAATTTGAAAATCGAACTGGGGATAGAGTTTAGGCTAGTGGATACTGATGGACATCTTAGAATTTGTTCTGGGGGGGTTAGATGGCCCAATAGTGGATTAGTGCGGGTGAGTTGGAATTTACACTTATGGTTAAAGACTTCACAAATGGATTATCAAGAACGTTTTAGGGATGCTACAATGGTTAGAATCTTCCATATTGGATTCTCAGTTTTCCAGGATGCTATGAGAAACCTAAGTTGGCAAGAGTCCTCCCTCTGGGATTTTCAGGAATGGAATGCCTTAAGAATTGTGTGAGACTCAATGGTCCTCAAAAGCAGATTCATAGGGAAGAAGAAAGACAGGACTATTTCATTTGTGGTAACAATAAGTCCAATTTTATTCTGAGCATTCGAGGGTGTGGTGGAGATGATATTGCTAGAATGAGTTAAACATTGTGATGGGGGGCGGGTGGGTCAGCTGGGAATTTTACTGGAGGCAGGAAACCACACAGATGCATTTTCTGGGATCAATGATGCAGGTAAATCACCTTAGACATGGACATCTTCCAGCATTCTCCTACGCCCTACATTTTATGTCTTCCCCAGGATATTATTTGACTAACTACAGTATCGGGAATGCTGAGGGATATGGGGTGGACTCAGGAATTGCTTCTACCTTTTCCCCAGTTTTCCAAGAATAATGTTTGACAAAGATGCCTTTGCCACTGTTGGCGCTGCCAACTACACTAACAAATCAACTACTGACCATCACATTCCTATAGTTGTGACAGTTCTGACTATTCCAGGCCCACACAGCTATAAGAATGGCTTTGGCAGCAGGTATTAATCGCTTTTACTGCATGTTGAATTAATAAATAAATAAATTGTGTTGTGCTCGTCTCTAAACTAGACAAAAAGTCCCACCATATGTGCTGGTGTTGACAATTAAGTACAGGTGCCGAGTACCGGAATACACCGGCTCAAATTAAGCACTGATATTATGTCCTGTAATGGATTTTATAAGTTATTAAATTATATAGTGATTGCACTATTGGCACGATTCACCCTAAGTCATTCTTAAAGCTGAGGGATAGTTAGATAAATGTTAATTGTTTGAAAACTAGACTGAACAATATTCAGGCCTTCACCTGGAGTCAAGGACACACCCCTCCGAATACTAGTGCCCCAAACACATACTCACACTTCGTCTCACATGCCTTCTACCCTCCCGCCACCAACACACACTCACAGAATCCTCACATGTATTGCGCTGACATTTTGTGATGCTTTGTGCATACAATCTAGGGAATGAGTTTGAGCGGTATAACATTAAGGCCTCAGTTCTAACAATGGAGCATTGGCCATGTCTACCCTTGATACAAAATAATCTTTGCCAAATGTATATTGTGAGTAGTAATGCCTTCCAGCGACAGATTGAAACGCCAAGAACTCTGAAATGCCGGAATGGTTGGTCTAAAGTCAATCACATGTTAGAATACTGCCGGCACTGGCAATGAGCAGTTGAAAAATAATGGAAGGGAATGTATCCTTTGTAATATATGCCCCTGGAATTATGTGATTTTGCGGCTGCAGCGTTTACTGCATAATTATGGAATTGTGTCATGTGCCACATAATCCGCCATCTGCAGCATAATCTGCAGATTTTAACGAAAAAATCTATTTTTAGCTCAAATGGATGAAAAGTTCATAAAGACATGGTGATACGTACTGCTCCGCAGCGTAAGGCCATTAGCAAAGGTTGACTGGCCCCTTTTCTGTTGATTATTGCCGTATTTGGGTGGAACTGCTACTAAGAGGTTGAAACCTTTGCCCAGTCAGTGTTTACCTGTGTAAAAATTAAAAAATAATGATTACTATCACAAAATGTGCCACATAATTGCAGTTCCCCTGAATATATTTTGCTCCTGTCTACTTGCCATACACTATTTTGTGCGTATTATTGTCTAATTTTTAATATTAATATCCACCACACAGTTGAACGTCACAGCAGGTTGCGGAACCTACCGGACTATTTTACCAGCAACGAGACACAAAGAGCAAAGAAACCAGCTCCGCATTTATAAACTGATGCAGTTATTGTAAATGCTGTGAGCTGCTCACATACAGAGCTTGTAAAGAGCAGTGCACTGGCTCCTGCTGAGAAGAGAGCGGCTGCTCGAACCAATCAGAAGAAAACACTTTTTCACACACCAGAGAGATCAAAAATCCAACTGGATGTATGTTTTCAAAGACACAGGGCCATACTTTCACCTTGAGTTTGATGCGACGCGCGTCATTTTCCTGGAATGTGGCCGCGCAGCAGGAGCCTATCTGGTCTTTCGTTAGGAAACAAAAATAGAAAGACCCCCAAAATAAGGAGAGGTAACCAGGCAACGGACGACCTGAAAACTATTGATTTATGTTATGCTGTCGAGCATCAGCATAACGCAAAAGAGTGTTTTGGGTGTCAAGAGATGTTTGAACCATGGCCTCGGCTCCAGCCACATATGCTCAACCATACATGATGAACAGCAAGGCAGGCGCTCCTTTCTTAAGGGAAGCGCAAAGCTACTGCCAGCAAAAGAGGCCCCAAAAAGAATGGGCAGTTAGCGTGAGAACAAGTGAATTTGTGATGGAATGGCATTGGCAAGTTAGTCCTATAGAGTAGGTTCCAGCAACTGTAAGTAATGGCCGACTTTTAAGCAATGGATACTACGCCACCTCCTTAGCAGCACCCTTTTTAAAACACAAATCGAATTTAACAAAATGGAAAAGGATAAAGGGCACAGACAAGGAGCAAAGCCAACATAAAGAACATGAAAGAAAATTAGTGAAGAGCCTTAAGTTCAATAAATACTTAAATAAAAAAAAACTCACATAAACAGTGTGTTGTTTTACAATTTACCTGCAATGCTGGTTTAGTACATGTGGTGCAACATCTTAGTAAGTACCTTGAAATAAATTAAGGGGCAGATTTCTAAGCCCTGTGCGTCACTTTTGCGCCGCCGTTGCGTCACTTTTGTGACGCAGTGGCGGCGCAAAGCCAGCGCCATGCTGCGGCAGATTTACAACGTGACGCATCTAGGGAGATGCGTCACGTTGTAAAGCTTGCGTCACATGTGGGCGTACCTTCACAGGGGGGGGGCGTTCCGGCGCAGGAACGCCTCCGAAAAGTGGCTGAGTGAAATCTACAAGATTTCACTCAGTCACTTTTCCGGCCAAGCTGCATCAAATCCCTGCGCCTGCTTGAGGCAGGCGTAAGGATTGACGCAGCATTGTACCGATAGGGCACCCCCGAGGCTTGCTGGAGCTGCGTCGCGCTTGCGACGCAACTCCAGCAATGCGCCGCCCTTCCGCCATCAGATGCGTCACACATCTGTTTATCCTTGCGCCACGATGCGCTGCATTGTAAATGCGGCGCATCTATTGTGGCGCAAGGGTAAACTTTCATGACGCATCTTTCCTGGCGCATCCCTGCTGACTTGCAGGGATGCGCCAGGAAACATAAATCTGCCCCTAAGTGCATAAGATGATTCAGACTTCTAGAAACCAGGGGGCAGATTTATAATAACTGGCGCCTCCCTGCATATCAGCAGGGATGCGCCAGTTTTTTTGCTCCCCAGCTCCGCCATCATGAATGCGCCGCATTTATAATGCGGCGCACCATGGGGCAAAAACGGCACAGATGCGTCACGCATCTGTGCCGTAAAAGTGGCGCATTGCTGGAGCTGCGTCGCAAGCGCGACGCAGCTCCAGCAATGCTCTGGGGGTCCCTATCTGCACAATGCTGCGTCAATCCTTACGCCTGCTTCAAGCAGGCGCAGGGTTTTGACGCAGCATGGGCTCAAAAGTGACTGAGTGAAATCTTGTAGATTTCACTCAGCCACTTTTAGGAGGCGTTCCTGCGCCGGAACGCCCCCACCTGCCCTGGAACGCCTACATGTGGCGCAGGGCTTTACAACGTGACGCATCTCCCAGATGCGTCACGTTGTAAATACCCCGCACCATGGCGCAGGATTTGCGCCGCTGCTGCGTCACAAAAGTGACGCAAAGGCGGCGCAAAAGTGGCGCAAGTGCAACATAAATCTGCCCCGAGGCATTTATTGCCTCTTTCTGGGGGAGCAGTCGTTGTCACAGTCGATTCTTCTATTGCATGTTCAAGCAGAATAATAAAACTTACAGCACGTGACACAAGACACTTAGGTCAGATGAAATCTTGAAAATGCAGACCTGGGTTCCTAATGTACACATCTTTTTTATGCTTGCAAACAGTGTCTGACCTTTTGCACAGGTAACAATGTCTTGTAATATATGGAAAACCCATTTTAGGAGTCAGTAAATTATTGCAAAAAATAGGTTTAAACTTCCTAGGGAATCGCTATTGTAAGGGACATATTTTAGGGGCCCCTTTCTTGTAGCGATTCTTTAGAAGCTGTGTCAATTTTTTGGTACTAATGTGTAGTTGCAAAACATTTAATATTTACTGACTCCTGGGTTGGGGGTGTCAAATATTTGTCAAAGGACCACTGCCAACTCTCAAACAAGCCTTTAAAAAAAGTATACTCTTTGTTTTAACCCAGTCCTGTTTCCTTTCGTGAAGGAAGTGTATTTTAAATGCAATCACAGACGAGGTCTGATGGCAACAGCAGGCCACCGTCCCTGTGAAGGCATCCAATCAGAGTAAGTCACAGTTTGAGACCTGCCTTATTAACATTAATGAATTAGGTAGGACTGTGACCCAAACAGAATGGGAATTTTGCAAAGTGTCCTTTCGGTACATTGCTCAGTTTGTATAATTTCACTTTGTTTGCTGAAATATGATTGCAAATTGCAGCCAGTATTTTGCAACCATTGTTTTGTTTATCAGATTTCTGGACATTAGCTTTCCTCCCAGCCAGATCAGATTAATTCATCACTCTCCCTCAATCCTTTACATTCTTTGAACCATCTTCAGCCACAGCCCACCATCTTATATTATTACAAATATTCCTAGCTGTTGCCTTGGTGCAAAAGAGGCGGGTGGAGGTGGTGTGGCTTAGACCTAGTTAGAGGTTCTGCTCCCATGCATAGCTAAGGGTCCAAATGTGGCACAGAATTGTTGGCCCCATCCACAATCTGTGGATGAATCTCAGTGGTTAACTCACAAATGTCATCCACGTCATAGTAAGGAAGCAGGTAAGGTGTTGACCTACTTTTGGTGGTTCCAAATTAAGCCAGTCAGATTTGAGGAAATTAACACAAATACATTTCCAATAAATCCAGAACAAATCATTTTCTTTTTAAATGATTTTTAGGTCTCGCCTGACCCAGCGCATGCGCTGGTCTGGCGAGACATTTTGTGAGGGCTCCAAAAAGTGCTACAAGGCCAGCCTAGAGCTACAGTGCATGTGCGCTGGCGCGCGCGCCGCGCTTGACCGCGATTACTTTCACTTTCGCGGCCGCACGGCCGCTTTGATGTTCTCCGTGAGGCTTCAACAGATTGCAGCAGTTAAAATAAGCATTGGCATAGCCAATAGGTCTCGCTTTTGGGACCTTATAAGTGTTTAGTTATGCAACTGTCGCATGGCTAAACACTTCTAAGGTCCCAAAGGCGAGACCTATTGGCTGTGCCAATGCTTGTTAATTCTGTTAAGGAATGAGACCTTTACACGCTGACCCCTATGAAACTGATGAGATGCTTGATTGGCTGTTAATTGACGATGGTTTATGTCGCACACTACAGTTAGCCTAACTCCTATATAATCTTAATTTCTTAATCTGGTTTCCACTACATGTCATAAACGACAACTGGGAGTTCTATTCCTGACAGAATGACCCAGTGCCGGGAATCCGACTGAAAACTGTTAAAAAGTGTCACAAAGTTGGAGGAAGGTAAAACCACTACTAATCTGTCAGTGGGATAAAAGCGTTTGAGTGGAGACAAAAGGTTAAATTAAAAGTAAAAACCATTGTAAACAATTAATACGTGGAAAGAATAAAAGACACAAAAGTTATTAATTGTGGTGTTCTGTAGATCAGAAACAAACTGATATGGCATTCTGCTTTGAAGCGTGATAAGAATAAAACAGTGATGGTAACAGGGCTGGGAAAGATACTGCCCCAATGAACTAGATAACAAAAATATATATAATACTTATTATCCAAACTGCACATTGGTGAGGTGTTCACAAATCACTTCTTTATTTTCACACATCCATTCATTTGTGTACCAAAAAGGCAAATTTATCCTTCAGTACTTTTGTTTCTGTCCCAAATTGATTGTTAATTTTTAATGTTCATTTTGTGTTTATTATGAATTGGTTAATTTACACTCATGTTGTTTTTAGGGTAATTTGGAGAAATAAAAATCAATCAGAGTCCAGATTAAAAAAATAATGTTTATAAAGTAATTTAATTCATCCCCCTAAGAGATAGGAAGCATTAGATATTTGATTTTAAAAAACCTAGGGACTTATTTACAAGCCCCTTGCGCCGCCGGTGCATCACTATATGGGAAAAAGCAACGTACCACTGGTGCAAAGGGCTTGTAAATAAGCCCCCTAATTTTTACATAGCAAGAGTGTCAGTTGGAAATTTCCAAATGAATATGATACATAAAGGAAATATAAGTCAGAAAAGCTGGTGTATTTTTTCACCTAGAAATGTGAACCACAACTGCAGGTAAGCCTCACATTCATTTTTAGAAAAACATTCATAATCATTTTTAGGAAAACATTACACGGCTACGAGCTACTCAGGTAACAGTTTTCTTCTGTTTACATTAAAGAACTGATCAATCAAATTCGTTTTGAAATATTGGAAGTTTTTAGGCAAGCAGAATTTAGAGATTTGATTTGTAATTTAATAACATTTCCATAAGTTGTATTTTACATTTTTTTAATGTCTTAGAACTTTGTTTTTTTGTTTAAATAATTTTTTGAGTATACAAATAAAATGTTAGTGAAAACGAAGTGCTTAACTCCAAAATGCATAGGCAATTCGGTACATATTAAAACTACAAAGGTGAAAGTATGGAAAAGAAATTCAAGGAAAATTATAATACAGAAAATAAGGGGCTGATTACGATGGCAGTCGTAGGCACATCCGTGGTGCTAACGGTGACAGAAAATGTCCTTTTTCGCACTCCATCGGCGGTCCTCGCGTCCGCCGTATTACGATGAGCAAAGATAGCCTGTTTTCCATCCGCTGCGGAGTCTCGGGTTCCGCCAGAAATCTTCTTCCGCACCGGTGGCGGACAGAGCCAATAGAGAGGGACCGCCGTGCGGAATGCGGGTATGACCGCCGGACAAATCATGATGCCTCAAACAGCCCATCACACCGCAGCAGAGAATCCGGCCATTCGGGGACGGCGGAAGCACTACTGCGGATAGCGAAAATTGAATCCCGGTCTCCTCCATGCATTCCTGACCGCTGGGCAAACGGCGGTTTTGGATCTTTCTCCAGCAATTCCGACCGACTGATTTTCAGCTTTTCCGGCGGTGTATCCTGGAATTTGACTGCTACGGTAGGATGTTTCATCCAGTGCATCCTAATCTGACTGCCGGTTTTACCGCGGTACCTGCGGATGGTAATTTTCCGCTTCCACGGCGGTCGGAATGCTGTCCAACCACCATCGTAATCAGCCCCTAAGTTAGCATCTGTGAACATATATAAATTGTGGTTTGTGGTATGGTAAAAATGTAATGCAGTTCTAGGGAACACAGTTCTGTTGAATTCCTAAAGGATTGAAAGAAGATTGTCTTTTGTACAGCAATCCTTGCAGCAGTACCAGCTAATAATTACCTGTAGTGGAAGAATCTGTCTGTGTAGAATCGGAAGCCATCTGGAATATAATGAGGAGAAGCAGCGGAAAGGAAAAGATGGGCTAAAGGGGAAACAGTCACCTACTGCACTCCCATTCAAAACATTTTTTCAAACTTCGGCACCTTTCTTCAGAAGAGAAAAGACGACCCAAAAGGAATTCATGCTGCGCTGTATTTCTTCTGCAAAATAATTGGCCGCTGATTTCCAACCTGGGCCTATGATAAAACGCTTCTCAGCATCACTCTTCAGGAATTTAGTTTCGGCATGGTAGCAATTTCAGTCTTGGAAGAATAATATAATCATTGTTCTGGTATCTTAATGATATCTTACCCAGGGAATTTTTAAATAAATCAAAGTTTGGATTGGTTTTTGTGAAAGTGGAGCAGAGGTGCCCCAGGGGGACACTGCAGAGCTTGCTTCAGCACAGTGAACGGAGGTCTGTTTCCTGAATTAGATCGCACTTGGTTGACAGAGGGGTTTGGAAATATGTAAAGATCAGTGGCGACTGGTAACTTGCAGGAATGCAGGCAGGCACAGGGTTGTAACACAGGCCTCTGCAGTACCTGCTGTGCAGAGGGTGCACAATCTTTCATGAGCCCCCCCCCCCCCTAGCCTTCAAAAGGGGGGGGGCATTCAGACCAATGTTAATGAATATCTGTGAGATATGCCAGATTCAGGGGCCCCTCGTCACATTTTGCAGTTGGGCCCCATCGTTTTGTGTATGCCATTGGACAGCTAAACACACACACACACACACACACACTCATGCTCATCCATCCTCAAGCACAGGCACTCACACCCATGAATTCACAAGTAAAACGCACACACAGTCACACCCATGAATTCACAAACACGTGCTCACGTACCCACACTCATCCACTCAAAAGCACACACTATGTAGTCAATGACATTTGTGAGTGTACCACTGAGATGCATTCATGGATCTTGGACGGGTGTGCACATGAATGGATGGGTGTGAGTATGTGCATGCATGTCTACTTGTGAATGGATGGGTGTCACGCATACTCACACCCATCCATTCATGTGCATCCATCCAAGATCCATGAATGCATCTCGGTGATGAACTCACAAATGACATTGACTATATAGCAAGGACGCAGGTATGTGCTGACCTATCTCTGGTGGTGCATGCCTAAGCATCCATTCAGAAGCACATGCACTTACCCACTTTTATTTTTATTTTATTTTAGCGATTTCTAAAGCGCCTGGTGACCCAAGGGCATCCCCGCGCTATGTAACTTGAAATCCTAGTGAGGGGGAGAGAGGGGGGAAGGCGACCGAAGGGTGTTATTTAGGAAACAGATGGGTCTTTAGTTTTTTGCGAAAAGCAAGGTAGTTGGATTCTAGTCTGAGGGCGCGAGGGAGTGCGTTCCAGCCCTTAGCCGCTTGAACGGAGAATTGTCGACCTCCTGTGCGGGTTCTTTTGAATCTGGGGGTGCTGACTAAATTCTCATTTTGAGATCGTAGGGATCTGGTTGCTGTGTAAGGTGTGATCAATTTACTAAGGATCGCTGGACCAGATCCGTTGTAAAGCTTGTGTGTAGTACACATTGCTTTAAAGTGCACCCTTTGGCGCATGGGGAGCCAGTGCAGGGCTTTGAGGGCTGGCTTGGCGGACATTCTGGAGGGAGTGTTAGTAATCATGCGTGCTGCCGCGTTCTGTGTCCGCTGGAGTTTCGTGATAGTAGACTCGGGGGCTCCCAAGTAGACCAGGTTGCTGTAGTCCAGGCGGGACAGCACTAGTCCCTGGATAAGGAGCTTCCTGGACATAGGTGGGAGTAGGGGCAGGATTTTACGGGTCGTGCGCATGAGCCCGAAGCATGTGCCCGAGGTTTTGGTTGCTTGGGTTTTCATCGTGAGTTGTGGCTCAAGCCACACCCCGAGTGTCTTGATTTCACGTTTTGGGGGGGGAATTTCTCCGAACACATCGGGCCATAGTGTAGGAGGGATAGTTGTCCATTGCTTGCCAAGTAGCATTACTTCTGTCTTTGTCCCATTCAATTTTAGTGATGAGTCATTCATCCAGTTGTGGATACCTATGAGGCAGTGAGTAAAATTTTCAGGATGGTCGATCAACTGGGACAAGGAGACGACTAGTTGGGTGTCGTCAGCGTAACTCACCATTTTTATGTTAAATGGTGTTACCACGTCCTCGAGGGGGGCCATATAGACATTAAAAAGCGTCGGGCTCAGGGAAGAGCCCTGGGGGACGCCGCTGGTGAGTAGGAGGGTGGATGAGTGATGGTTATCGTCCCACACTTGAAAAGTGCGTCCTGTAAGAAAGGATTCGATCCATTTGATTGCTGTCCCGGTAAGTCCTGCATTCGCCAGTCTATGCAGAAGGACACGGTGGTTGACCGTGCCAAAGGCTGCACTTAGATCCAGGAGGATCACTGCCACTGATCCTCCTGAATCCAGTAAGCCCCTTGCCTCTTCAATGACTGCGAGGAGTGCGGTGTCCGTTCCATGGCCCGGGCGAAATCCTGTTTGGGATTGTCGGAGCAGGTTATTAGTTTCAAGGAACTGGGATAGTTGGATGTTTACCAGTTTCTCAGTGACTTTGCTGATGCCAGGGAGTAGGGATATTGGTCTGTAGTTGGACAGGTCCGATGGATCTAGCTGAGGTTCTTTTAAGAGTGCTCTGACCACAGCACTCTTCCAGCTGTCGGGAACAGTTCCGTGGGCGAACGAGCAGTTGATGAGATCCGTGATGGTAGGTACAATTACTGAGGCTACGGTCTTGAGGAACCTGATAGGGGCTGGGTCCAAGGGTGATCCACTTTTCAATTTTGTTAGGGTTCGCTCAACCTCTAGGGGGGTGACAGGTCGGAATGTCTGTAGCGTGGGGCGACAGATGCTTTCAGTCTGTTCGAGGGGAGTACGGCTTTCCGTGAGGCTGGGGGAGCTGGGGGGGGGGGAGGGAGGCCAGGATGCGGGTGATTTTATCGTTGAAGAAGTTCGCTAGCTCATTACTTCTGTCAACTTTGGGGGTGTTGGAGGGGGAGGTGGTGGGGACCTTGATCAGCTCTTTGACGATTAAAAAGGATTCTCGGGCTGAATTAGATGCTTCTTGTATTCGCGTATCATAGAATGAAGCTTTAGCTGATTTAATGGCCTCTTTATAGAGTTTGACCGTAGACTGGTAGGCTTCTTTGTTGGCATGTTGCCAATTGTTTCTCCAGAGTCGTTCGGCTTTTTTGCAGTTTTTACGAAGTATTCTTAGATCTGCGGAATACCATGGTGCTGAGCCATGTTTGCCGTTTTTGTCTTCCCTATTTCTGAGTGGGAGTACTAGGTCTAGGGAGGCGGTAATCCAGTCCCTGAATCTTCTGTCTGCCGTAGTTGGATCTCCAGCGTGAGCAGGGATGTTTTTTTCAAGGGTCTTAGCCCATTCATCCGTGGGGAGTCTGGACCAGGTCCTGTCCTTACTGAAGGTGGGGGGTATTCGGTTTTTCCTGAAGGTTCCAGGTAATTGGAAGGGGACAAGGAAGTGGTCTGTCCAAGGGAGGGGAAGGGCCTCCTTCGCTAGCATCAAGGGCGAGCTGGTAAACACAGGGTCTAATAGGTGGCCCTTGGTGTGGGTGGCTCCGGAGTTTAATAGGCGAATGTCAAAGGCCGCTAGGTCTTGAATCAGATCATTGGCTACCGAGTCGGCCGGATCTTCTAGGTGGATGTTCAGGTCCCCAACTATCATATAGTTTGATAGGGAGTGGGCCTGAGTTGTGACTAGGTCTAGAAGAGAGCAGGTGAAGGGGCCTGGGAGGCCAGGGGGGCGGTAAACAAGGAGTCCTGTTAGAGAAATGGTTGGGTTGAGTGTAACGGTAAAATGCAGACTTTCTGCGTCGGTAATCTGTGCGTCGTGGGTTTTGCAGTGGAGGTGTTCTCGATGGATGATAGCTACACCGCCTCCTCTACCTAGAGGGCGGGGTAGGGATTGGATACAGTAGCCCTGTGGTGTTGCTAGTACCATGTCTGATTGCGAGTGAGGGCCGAGCCACGTTTCCGTGAGGAAGAGTATATCAATTTCATGATCTTCTATGATGTCGGTAATCTGTGTCGCATGTTTTGGAAGTGAACGACAGTTTAGAGAGGCACGGTTAAGGATGGCGGGTTTGATAGGTTTAGTGGGGAGCGTGAGCTGGACTGGCTTGCATAAGGAGCAGCAAGTGAAAGGTCCCTTGAGATCATAGGTGTAATCACAGGAGGGTGGGGGGGGTCTGAGGCTCAGTAGTTCTCTACGAGAGTACCTTATGTTAGGGTAAAGTGAATCGGGCAGGAGTTCTGGCCCTAGGCCCGGTCGTGCGCGGACGGGCGCAGACGGGCTTGGCTTTGGCGCGGCTTCGGCGTGCAAACGGCGCTCCCGCTGCGCTCGTCCGCTGCGCTGGTATGGCCGGCCCATATGTAGTCTGTGTGGGTGGGCGTGGCCTCGCAGTGGGCGTGGCTACCGCCTTGGGCGTTCCCTGAGTCAGCGCTGATCGCTGTGTCAGGTGTGGTCGGGGAGGGCTGTGAGAGCGCGTTTCGGGTCGGCGCTTCCAAGCAGGTGAGCTCTAAGTTATATTTTTTAAAATAAACACAAGTGAAACAGTGCAGTTTTAAAAAATCAGTGGGAACACAGTCCTCCGGCTTCCGCCTCAGAGGATACACAAGTCAGAAGTCCAGTCCGCTTGTGATTCGCGTATTTTATAGTCTCTGTGGGTGGGCGTGGCCTCGCAGTGGGCGTGGCTACCGCCTTGGGCGTTCCCTGAGTCAGCGCTGATCGCTGTGTCAGGTGTGGTCGGGGAGGGCTGTGAGAGCGCGTTTCGGGTCGGCGCTTCCAAGCAGGTGAGCTCTAAGTTATATTTTTTAAAATAAACACAAGTGAAACAGTGCAGTTTTAAAAAATCAGTGGGAACACAGTCCTCCGGCTTCCGCCTCAGAGGATACACAAGTCAGAAGTCCAGTCCGCTTGTGATTCGCGTATTTTATAGTCTCTGTGGGTGGGCGTGGCCTCGCAGTGGGCGTGGCTACCGCCTTGGGCGTTCCCTGAGTCAGCGCTGATTGCTGTGTCAGGTGTGGTCGGGGAGGGCTGTGAGAGCGCGTTTCGGGTCGGCGCTTCCAAGCAGGTGAGCTCTAAGTTATATTTTTTAAAATAAACACAAGTGAAACAGTGCAGTTTTAAAAAATCAGTGGGAACACAGTCCTCCGGCTTCCGCCTCAGAGGATACACAAGTCAGAAGTCCAGTCCGCTTGTGATTCGCGTATTTTATAGTCTCTGTGGGTGGGCGTGGCCTCGCAGTGGGCGTGGCTACCGCCTTGGGCGTTCCCTGAGTCAGCGCTGATCGCTGTGTCAGGTGTGGTCGGGAAGGGCTGTGAGAGCGCGTTTCGGGTCGGCGCTTCCAAGCAGGTGAGCTCTAAGTTATATTTTTTAAAATAAACACAAGTGAAACAGTGCAGTTTTAAAAAATCAGTGGGAACACAGTCCTCCGGCTTCCGCCTCAGAGGATACACATTCACATCACACACATGCAAATACACATACGTTCATACATACGTTCATACATACACACAAATACACACTCCCAAACATTGAATGATGCAATTAGCAGACAATGGTGGTGATGGCAGAAGCAGCAGGTGGCTGGAGGAGGGACCAGCACAGCAGCTCAGGAAGGAGTTAGAGGCTTCGGGAGGGAAACCACAAACAAAAGATCCCTCTGCCTTCTCTCATTGGCTAACCTTGTCAAGGGACATCCAATGAGGGGAGGGCCATCCCTAACTCATCAGATTGGGGTGAGATCAGCGAGACTGCTGATTCCACCCCACTCTGTGATGAGCAGAGTCCGCCCTGGGTACTTTAGGGCTTAAAGCTGAAACACCTAGGGCTGACCCTATCTGTGGTGCTCCCCCTTATCATGAGGAGGAGGATCCTTGCAGGGCCTTGCAGAGCTGACAATGCCAATGCCCTCAGGACGAGAAATCGTCAGCCTGGCAAACCATCGCTCAGGCTGCCAAGCGTCTGCACATTAGCGCATGTAAAGCATCAGGCTACCTGACCCTGACAAGTTGAGTGTTTGTCAGGCTGACCTTTGTTCAGCCTGACAGACAATCATCTTGTTTTGAATAAATGTAGAGGGTGGGGCAGAGCCCTGTGCACCAATGGTGGGACGCGATTGGTAGAGATTGATGGAATGTCACAGGCCTTGTTCTTGGGTATTCTTAATTGGGCCGGAGCATTTAATTTTGAGGTAGTTATTGTGTGAACCATGAAGTGATGCCTTTCCATTCGAGTCCTTACGGGCGCATTGTGAAGCTTAGTACTCAATGAGTGGTGAATGAGGTACATGGTGACTTGAAGAGTAGAAGCGTATGAGAATGCATGAGTGAATGTTGGATTAAATAAATCATTTTAGAATGCTGTAGCGCTGTTGCCACATTGCATTGTCATCTAGCTATAGACAATGAAATGGCACAAAACATAAAGTGTGCATTCTTCCTAGTGTGCATGAGGTAGGGCGAATCACTTCGGAAGCCCCACCTTCCGAATTCCACCTTGCCTGATCTCTTTTTTCTCATCTGGGAGAAGCTCATTGCTATCTAAGAACTGAATAGTGCAGAGTGCTATTCAGACTACGTATGACTCAAAAAAGACACCGCTCAGGCTCACCAGTGGATCCGGGACCAGCATCAGCCATGTACTCTAATTATCGTCATCAGCATCCATTCTTATGAAAATTAAAATTGTATCCAGAGAGTTTATTTAGTGTTGTATCCTGATCAGGAAAATATGTTCTGACATAGGTTACGAAGGTCGACATGTTTCACAAAGGTGAAGTTTGACAATTTCTTCTGGAAGAAGTCAGAAGAGACTTCATACAACATACCCCAGCGCAAGGCGGGTCGAGGTATCTATGTGTTGGAACACACACCATCACGTCAATAGCAGCTAAAGCACAATGGCCGGTGCCTTCAACAGTCATGAAAATTGTTATTACAGGTAAGGCCAAAGGCACTGGTGGCACATTTAACTGCTCATCAGGAGAGTGAGATCAGATCAATCTTCCATGAAGTATCTTATCTTCTTAGAGAGTCAGAACATGGGGCACATGGCATCTCTCATCCGCGTGTTGGGTCATGCGCATTATCTCTCTGAAATGCCACTAGGTCAGAGATGAACTGCTCACACTGTCTATGAACTGAGGTTTTCTCTGGTGATGAGAAGGTGGCTTACCTGCTCCCCACGTTGAAAAGGTTTCTAAAGTCCTCCTATTGTCCCCTTCTAGGAAGGAGCAATGGAGACTTCACAATTCTCCTTCAGCCACTAGAGTATAGTGAAAGCCATCCCACCTCACCTTTGGACAGGAGAGTACTGGAAGCATATACTCTGCCCTGAAGATATTAGAGATGAGCCAGCCCTTCGACTCTGTTCTTGCACTGAAGAGCGTAGTGTCAGCCACCCTTCTGTCCAGAGCAACGGCAGACCTCGTAGGTTCAAAAAGTGTTGTTGGTGGGGGGATATGTGGAAATGATTGAATTAGGACAGGTCTTACTCTGTGGTGGTTCAGGAGACTGATCATGGCAGCCTAGCTGCTTCTTTTGAAAACCATATCATGATCGGTGCATTATTGGTATCAAAAGAAGGTTTGTCACTACATTCATCCATCCACTTTTTCAACGACATGTTAATTTACTATCTCATCAGATTATATTTTCTGCCCCTGATTCATTAATTCATACTCTCTCATTTATCCAGTCACCCATGTCATTCCTTGTTCATGGAGACATTCAGCAGCTCTACAGTCCCATTGTAATCTGCGGCTGATAAACAGATGGACTTTATAGCTCTCCAAGGGACCCAGAACAACCAGATGTTTGATTGTAAAGAATGTCTCTAATGAGGGTAAAATACATCTGCTCGGGACCCATTTGTACTGAACCTTCACGATGATGCTAATGAATCGCAAGGCAAGCACTTGAACACGTAATATGTAATTATCCCGCAAAGCTTTGAAGACCCTTCAATATGTTGCCGATTTCACTTTTACACTGATTGCAAGACTGGAAAACAAAGCTTCAAAATATGAAATGCTTTTGACCTGTGAGCTGTAAAACCAAATATTTCTACAACATAGGCTTGGGTTGACACTATGGCACTGATCACAAAAGGGTCAATGTTCTACGCCCCCTCAGTAAACCCATTTGTGCAGGGGTTGAAATTACGAGTTGTGTGGGATTTAATGCATCAGTTAATTATTGGGTGGATGAAATATCTCACCCTTCATTAAATTTCAGCAGGTCAAAACTGCTGGAATTTAACATGAGTAAGGTGTACAGTATTTACCGTACCATAAGGATTATGGTGCTGTAGATGCCAAAATCCACATGTTCTACTCCAGAAACTCGTAATAGCTGCCATTTATTGCACCTGATAAATAACATACCCCATGGTGTTGTAAACACCTGGATGTGGTCAAACTTTGAATCAGGGCCTATGTTGAAGGTGGTCAGGGCTTGAAGCAATGGGTCAGGTGATGCTTTGAGGTAAAAACCTCTGTTCAACAGAACCCAAACTTCCAACCCATATTCGAATGGAAAAACATGTCAGAACACCCATTGCAGTGATTGGCTCTGTCCTTTAGTATACTCCAAGCCCTGACCTGAGATCCCTCCTGCAAACATCCCTACTTCATGAACAATTAGAAGATAATGGTATTTCAAGGAACCAAATGCTTTTCGACACCAATCAGTTTCTGCCAATATTACTGAACACTGATCAGGAATTTACCACATCTAACAGACGGAGACCCGATTCTCCAAGATCCACCTGGTTTGCAGACTTTCTGAAGCGGGTGCATGGTAACATACTCAAAATCAAAGGAGAATGAATCACATGTTCTGTTTTTTTGCCAGGGTCTTTTGATCTTGTGCTCTGGAGACCCTCATTCACATAAAGCGTACGGAGCGGGAAACTGAACGATTGGGCTCACTGTTGAAGAAGGGTAAGTCAGTCGCTTACGCCACATTGGCCCTCCAAGGGAACCAACTTTTTCCTTTTGGTCCTGAAGAAGGGCCCGCCGACCTGTAAAGGCTACCTAGGGCCAAAACATGTCGACCAATCACGACCACACATTAGGTGCGGTGGAACAGTAACTCTTCCACACCAGCACCGCCAACCTACTTTTAATTCAGCTCCTTCCTTCGTAAATAAAAGACCAAACTAAGGAATGGAGACATTTTTAATCTCACTCATTTTTTTAGATGCACTTCCACGCTCTAATCACAACTGTCAAAAACCCGCACGGTCTTCCTCCGGCTGGAGGATCGAAGATCACTTGGAGAACTGAACACTCAAGTGATTAGACCCAATGATGATGCTATTCACTTATTCAACAAAGCAGAGAATCAACATATACAACTCTGTATGCTTTATGTGAATTAGTGTCTCCAGAGCATGAGATCAAAAGACCCTGGCAAAAAATAGGACATGTGATTAATTCTCCTTCGATTTTGAGCATACCCAACGTAAGCTGAATGAATCTCTGCTTCTCCCTCCCTCCTACTGATTTAACGATGCATGGTAACATATCCATGCTCAATAAAACACACACTAATAGATAGAGATAAAGATAAAACAGTCATAACATGAAATAATCAAATGAAGCCATGACTGTGGACCACATTCAAGGGAACAGTGAAACTAGAGACTATTTGTTCCCTATGATGGTAAGTCTGGGCGTTGGTAGACACTGGGACATCATAAGATCTCTTAACATTGCACCTATCTCTGACCTCGTATTGATCACATCACAACCAATAACAGGACAATGAAAGAACATGACAGAATTGATGCATCTGAATTACTCCACCGGAGAGAATGTGGAGTAGCAAAATAATGGGGTTACGTCCTGATTGAAAAACTGGTCGATTGATGGAGTAGGAAACATGAAGAGTGCTGAGAACAAAGCAGTGCTTAATTTGAGCCGGTGGTTTCCATTGTTCAGCACCGGCACTTAATCGTCAGTTTTCTTTAGCACCAGTTAAGGGCACGAGGAGATTAAGGGATTTGCCCAGAATTGCAGAATTTTGAGTCGACACTAAGGCTCAAACCCGGTTCCCCAGCTCTGAAGGAGACAGATCTAGCCATTACACCACATCCTCTTCCCCACTTTCATGGTTAGCAGTTGGCTCTGTTTTAAGTGGCGCTAACAGGAGAAATGGGATAGCGTAAGCTGCCTCCTGAGGAGAGCCTAGGCGCTTTTTTTTTTGTACAAATTAACCACTATAACAAAGTGGCAGTGGCTCCCGGACACCGCGACTGAGATATTCTTACTTTAAGGAGCCTCGATTCAAGAGTTGAATTAGCTGCTGAACCACTGTGTTGCACACTGGCTAGAAGGCCCCACCTAATCAGAGTGGTAAATCCAAATCAGTGTGGCTGGTTATCAACAGGATAACCAATACAGGTCGGTGCTGTTATGTCTCCACACGCCCCATGTCCAAGCTCCTTCAAGCTTCTGGTTATCAGACACAAATCTATCCACATTGATACTGCACCGTAGAATCAATCCCTGCATGCTCAGATTTCACCTACAGTCCAACATACTGATTTGTCTTTCAAACCCCTCGCTTCACCGTCATTTATTAGAAGGAATATCCTTCCAACAGGTGGCACTTATTGCCAAGACAGGCTTCCGCAAAATTACCACAAATGTCTCATCTTGGTTCCTCCTAAAATATCTCACAAAACACATCTGTTATTGCAAGACTCCAACCTGAAGCCAATTCTTGGTTTGATTGTTCGGTGATATACAAACATGTAATATAGTATAAGAGATTTGGTTCTCTTCTGATGCCGGTCATTCCCATCGTCCAACTATGTTGAGAGAAAGCATGGGACAGTGGTTCCGAACCAGACACAGATGCCTAAAAATGCAATGTCTGAGCAGTGTGAGGACATCCAAGCAACTGAAATTGGCGATCTGCGGCAGACATTACTAGATCAGACAGGCCAGCCCTTAGAGAGAGTACTTTGTAGTGTTTCATATACAGATCACCGAGTTTAATCCTATATTGACCATTTGGGGGACAATTTCGTCAACATCTAACTTTTAATGGAAATTGTTGTAAAATAACTTGAATGTCTCAGCAGCTCTTCAAAGTTCAGCAGGTAGACCACCACATTTGACACCAATATTGGAAGGTAGTGGCCCACTTATTGGTGCTTGAAGGTGAAGGCGGACCAGTATGTACTTCTGCTCTTCGTGGTGAAGCCTAAATCAGATATGTGCGTTATTTAGTGCCATAACTTAATTCTTCTTCTGCCACTACAGGGAACATTTCCAATAGGCAATGTCCTAACATTAGGTTAAGTTGGCCTTTGTGTCATCAGTATTGGCCATATAAAATATGCATCCTATCCAGAGTTCCTGGGCTACAACTCACCATATGCCACCTGGCCAAAAAGCTTGCAATCTGAGCTGACAGCTTGCTGAAGGATTTTGAGCTCAGCAGCACCAGAGCAAATACACTGTCATCAAAACCTAGAGAGTAACTGCCCTCTTTTCCGTTGACTGTAAGAAAAGGTGTTGGGTCATATAAAATGTTCCTAAAAAGTTTGTTCTCAAAGTTTCACAATTGACCGCTAGGCTTGCTGGCGCTGGTCCACCTTTGACACGCACACTGCACCCTTCAGACAGTGAGACTCAGAACATCTAATGTTCATTCTTGAAAATAAGAAGAACTTTTCCATTTTACAAAACAATTACAATTTGTCCACTGGCCTTTGTTCTGTATCTTCCCTCCCCTGATCACACTTGACCTGCACGTCCGCATCATCTCGTCTCCTTCAGCATCTAATTGCTTTACCTGTCCACTGCGCATCCTTCAATTTCCGCTTCTATTAGAGACAAGGAATTGGATTTCTGTCCTTACCGTCCTACTTTTGTAGCGGTTTTTCTCCCCTCATCCTCTGCTCAAGGACGGTCCCTGAAGCTTAAACCTTGCGATGTGATCTCATTTGCAGTTTTTAACCTGGTTTAACATTTTCAGCCAGGATGCTTAGACAGCACTTTTCTTCCTTTTGTTAAAAAAAGTGTCTCTCCGGAAAACGTAATTATTAGGATTTCCTTGTGGGGCTATGTCTGGAGGAGGTGCATCTTTGCTTGAACCCTGCTGAAAATCCCAAAGCCTGGCAATCACAGACGCACACGGACATGCACAGACACACGCAGAGATGCAGGCATGCAAGCACGTATGTGATTATGCTGTCACACATACACACTAAGGGGGCACTTTTTATTGGTGTTCTGGTGGCAATAAGCCCTTCACCTTATTTACAAGGCGGTGTTAAGGGTGCCTGTGTTGGCGCTAGGCAGCTAGATTTAGTGCCACCGCTCGGGGAAATGCAGGGGTGCGCCGCCTTCTTGTGAATGCCTATGAACGGGTAAAAGTGCTTTCAAGGGATTCTTTTTACTGTACTAAGTTGTATTGCTTTAATGTACTATTAGGTGCAAGGATTTTTCATTCACTTGCCAATTTATTTCTTTTCAGAACCTTTTGTAACAAATAGACATACTTATATGATTTACAGTTCTTTATAAACAATAAGAACCCATGACTAAATCACAACAAAAAATATAAAATATATACAGAAAACACGGGTGTATATAAAAAAAGAAATTTTATCTTTTGAAGTTCATATAGGGTACTCCAACAAAACACACAATGTCACAAGAGGAAAACAAATACAAATATTAGATTCTACAATGTCACAATAGTATACACTTTTTCTCTATCCTAGATTGTTATCCAGAAAGAAGTGTAAAAGTCGACGTTTCGGTCTCTAGGCAAGTGTCGATAAGACCATCTTCAGGACTACAGTGTATAAAATAGTTGACCCCTGATATGTATTTCCAAAGACCCTGAAACCCAACACAATTTATGTAGTCGAATTCAGTTATATGGGCGACAGCAGTCCCTATTTCGTGGCTCTGTATTGTTTCTTTATAAGGATAATCGCCACAGAAAGGAAATCTAACTCCTGAAACCATCTTGGATGGATCCTCACAGTTAGCTCTTCTGGAAGGGTTTCTCAATTATATGTATTCAATCTGATATTTCATCATGTGCGGAAGAAATCGCGAGTCATTCGTCGGATCTGCACCAAATAGTACATTAAAGCAATACAACTTAGTACAGTAAAAAGAATCCCTTGAAGGCACTTTTACCCGTTCATAGACTTTTACCCAAGCCCTCAAGGGTAGATTGGGTCTCCCATTATCTCTTATTGTTTCTTGTGAATGTGGCACATCCCAGCATTTTTAAACTGACGTAGCGTGGCATTAGCAATTTTAGAGCTACATCGCGCTCCACCAGTTTATTGTAAATATGCCCCTTAATTTCTAAAGCATGATGTTGTCATAAGCAGCATCCTCCTTATCTGCAGCAAATCTATTGCTCTCATTCCCATGAGAGGAAGAGGAATGCTAATTGTGCTTGGACAGTATTATTTCACAAAAACACTGTGTTGTAAACTTGTAACTCATGGGAATAACATAATGCTCATGAATTATATGTCCTAGTTCAAAGGCATGCTGTCATTCCTATGATTTACTTGCAAAGCTAAGCCTCTGGCCCCTTGGTTGATGTCATCAGAATTCCTCAATGGAGTTATATAATGATACATAGATGCCGCCTATAGATCTGCCTCGTCTTTTGCTTCAGGTGGTATGAAAGACATCATGACTCTTTGCCTCATTCGAAGCAGATGAGAGCATTGTCAATGTTGTACAAAGCAAACCTCCGTGCAGTGCTGCCGATTGCAAGGTCATGTCTTTGTGGCAAGAAGCATTGTCTCTGTGAGTCATCAGTTTTCAGTCCCAGAAATAGTAGCTTAGGGTTCTTTTGTATTTATTGGCTTAGTTGAGTGCAGAGAAGGGCCTTGACTCATGAGAGCTGGAGCTAGAAGGTTGATCGAGATGCATTCTTTCTCTCTCCTTGGTAGTAATAAATAGCATATTACTCTCAGTGGATCTGCAGAAGTAGTTTATGTCATGCTATCCTTTTCAATGTAGTATTTATAAACAATTATTGAAACGGTTCCCCAGATGTTGCAGCATGCACTGAGGAAAAATATCATTAAATAAGCCCTGTGAGTGGGGGTGGGGCCAATTCTCGATTTGTGTAAAGCGATTGTACCATGGAGCCTCTGAGGCAAGACATAACAGTTTTCATATTTAGAGCCTCATTACGATGTCGGTCAGAAAGGCTCTGAACGGGATTCAGATTTTCCTAACCCATGTCGGAACCTGTGTTTACGACCGACTCGGAAACATTTCCGACTAACCAATTATGATAGAAGGTAACCGTTTGGTCTGTCTGACTCGGTTCCAACCGGCATTCGGAGACTCCGAGTCGGTCGGAGCCGAATCGTACAGGTCTATGGACCGCGTTTTCGACCGACGTATTACACTGTCGGATTCGGACAGCCTTTCCATCAGTCTGAGACAAAACGGCTGTCGGAAACTGACTTTGGGGGTCCGTAGCAGGCTCCCCTTCACTCAGGCCTCCGGTTGTGGCCCGTGGGGGTACCCATGGGACCCCCATTTCCAACCATGCACAGTGTGGCAGGCACCACGGGGTGCCTGCGACAGGGCGCAAGGTTTTACACAACCCTCCCATTGTCAATGGGAGCTGGTGTTGTCGATCGGAACACAGGTTCCCATTGAAGTCAATGGGAGTTTGACCGAACGGTGTTCAGAAACATCCTAATCGGTCGGTCAGACTCCACGAACCCGAGTCCGTGCGAAACGATTCTGACAAGGAGTCGGTGGGAATGCTTTCCAACCGACATAGTAATGAGGCCCTTAGTTAGGGAATATTACGTCCATGTTGTGGAACATGACCTTTGCACCATAGCTGTAAATGTGTCAATCAATAGAAGGTTAGTGGAATCGTGAATAATATGTTTCTCTTGGGGTACGTTTATTTTCACTAACATGATATGAAACACATATGTAGGTTGCCTCCTTAGGCCTGGCACTAGTTGAGCGCCATGTCAGGACTGTGCCATTTATCGATCCAACATACTGCAGCCCAAGGGTTACACAATCCTTTCTGCTCACCAGCATGTCCTGCCACTGCTTTTTTAACAATCCATTCTACAGTGGACACAGACCTTGAAGTGCCCCCCTGTGTCTGAGAATGCAAGATCATCTACAGAAGCATCAGTCGATACAATATTGTGAAGAACCACTAACTATCACATTTGCAGCAGGATCGGTCCCTTTCGTCGTGTATTACAGTCAGCCATGGTGACATTGAGTTGGGGCATGGCCTAGTGCGCTGGAAGTAGGAATGCAGGGGTTTACTCCGCACTCTTTGATCTCACGGAAGAAGACCAAAAGTAGGGATGCAAGGATTGCCGCAGCACTCCCTGATATCACGGAAGAAGACCAAAAGTAGGGCTGCAGGTGTTGCCTTTGCATTCTCTGATATCACGGAAGAAGACCAACAGTAGGGATGCAGGGGTTTACTCCGCACTCTCTGATCTCACGGAAGAAGACCAAAAGTAGGGATGCAGGATTTGCCGCAACACTCCCTGATCTCACAGAGAAAAAGCAAAAGTAGGGATGAGGGATTGCCTGCTGCACTCTCTGATCTCACGGAATAAGACAAAAGTAGGGATGCGGAGTTTTCGGTTATGTTATGTTATGCTAGATGAATTTGTATAGTGCATGGCTGCCCGAACACCTGGGGATGGAAAGACAGCCAGGTATAATCTGTTTCTAAATGCCCAAGGATCATGTGCACAACATGCACACACACCGTGAAGCTAGATGGATGAAAACAGCAAGGTTTTGATCTGTTTTCTAAATGCCCAATGATCTTGCGTGCTGCGCATCTTATGAGTGGTGCAGAGAGTTTTTAACTGAATTCTCTGTTTGATAGGCAGCCAGTGTAGACGGCGCAAGAGAGGGGAGGTGTGACAGTGCTTATGGAAGGGCGAAGAGAATGCGGGCAGCCGCATTCTGTGCCCTTTGAAGTCTCTTAGTGACAGTTTTATTTACACCAAGTAGCAGTCTGTTGCAATAGTCGAGACGTGACAGAACCACCGATTGAAAATCACTTGTCGAGTGGAAGCATCAAAGAACCCCAGAATGGGTTTCAGACTGCGTAGGTGGCCAAAGCATGTACCTGTCACCTTTCTGGCGTGAAGCGCGAAAGAGAGGGCGTTGTATATCAAATTCTTGACTACACTTTTCGGTTGGGGCGGAGTGCCCAGTGCCGCAGGCCACCACTAGTAGTCCCATTTATGGGTGTCGTGGCCTACCAGGAGCACCTCCGTTTTTGAGGAGTTAAGTTGTAAATAATTATCTGCCATACAGTCTGAGATGTCCAGGACATCTTCACGGAACTTCAGTTGGGCTAGAGCGGGATTGTTGGAGAAAGTGAATATCAATTGCCTGTCATCAGCGTATGATATCATATTAATATTCTGGGCTTTGGCCAAGAGGGCTAGAGGGCGGACGTACACTTTGAACAACGTAGGGCTCAGGGCAGAGCCTTGGGGGACACCACTGCTGAGGGGGTAGGTACTGGACAAGTAAGGAGGGGCGTGGATCTGAAAGGAGCGTTCAGATAGAAAAGACATAAACCAGGCCCAGGCCTTGCCACTGACCCCGATCTCCCCGAGTCGTTGGAGCAAAATCTCATGGGAGACCGTATCGAAGGCCACACTCAGATCGAGTAAAACCAGTACCAAGGTGTTCCCCACGTCCAACGTTGCCCTCAGCTGCTCTGTAACTGCCAGCAGGGCGGATTCCGTACTATGCCTAGGCCGGAACCCGTTTTGTGATCTTTCCAAAATCTCATTTGCTTCCATATACTTGGATAGGATGATATTAACATGGGATTCCATAATCTTGTCCAGGTAAGGAAGCAGAGAAATTGGCCGGAAATTCTCCGGCAGAGATGCATCCAGTGCTGGATTTTTCAGTGAGGGGAGAACCTTGGCATGTTTCCAAGATTTTGGAATTTCTGATGACTGGAGCGATCTATTGATCAATTCCCTACCCTCAGTCATAAGACAGTCCTGGAATTTCTTAAAGGTGTCCGGTTTTACTGGATCATCGGGAGAGCCTGATTTCACCTTTGCTGCCAGGGCATCCAGGTCTTTAAAGGACAAAGATGGTAGGTCTTGTAGAGAGTAGGGGAGATCAAGTGAGCAGGTAGAAGTCCAACATTTGGAGGCGGCCCTTCTGGAGTCGAGTGTGTTGTAAATGCACTCTACTTTATTAATGAAGTAGCGTGCCAGTGATTCACAGTGCAGGTTGGTGGATATGATATTGTTAGTTCCTACCAGGGGTTTTATCATGTTATTCATAAGAGAGAAAATAGTTTTAGAGGGGTTGAGACTCGATGTGATCAGATTAGTGTAGAACATGGCTTTAGACTTTTGTACAAGTTTGTGGTAGGCTTTAATAGCCCTCCTGTAGATCTTTTTTGCAGTGGGATCATAGGTGCGTCTCCAGATACGTTCCAGAGTTTTACAATGTTTTTTTTTCAGCACCAGGGTCTCGTTATACGAGGCATGCAATTGCTGACGCTTAGCGCTGGTCAGTTTCTTAGGGATACAGTGATCAAGTGAGTTGTTAATCCAACCCCTAAAGGCTCTATCAGCTTTCTCCAAGTCAGTAGGCCAATCGGGGCGGATGATTTTAAAGTGGACACAAAGGTTGGTGCGTTCAGTTTGTGCCAGGGAAGTTTCATGGAAGGCAGATGAGAAGTCTGCAGAGGAGCGCCTGCAATACTGAGGCACATATGGATTAGAAAGTGATCCGTCCAGGTTAACAGAAGAGGGACGTGGACTTTGAGAGAACAGATATTGGAGAATACTGGATCTAGTAGGTGGCCTGCGAGATGTGATGGGCCCTCAACTAACTGAGTTAGTTGACAGGCATCCATGTCTCCCAAAAAGTTGGTAATCTCCTGGGAGTCAAGGCGTTCCAGATGTAAATTGAGATCGCCTATAACGCTAAAGTTAGCTGTCTCTAGGGCAAGAGTAGATGTGGTGTGAGCTAGGGCTTCTTGAAAGGCCCTGGCCGGCCCTGGTGGGAGGTAAATGGGAAGCCCAGTGAGAGTGAAATTGTGTGATATGGTGATTTTCAACAGGGCACTTTCGCAATCAGGGATAACCTGAGGGGAGAGAGTGCAGGAAAAAGCAGATTTAAATATCACTGCTAAGCCACATCCTCTGCCGCAAGGTCTTTTCTGTGACAGTATCGAATAACCTATAGGGAGGGCCAAGGCAGGGATTGCCACGGAGTCAGTGGTTAACCAGGTTTCCGTTGAAAAATGTGTATCCGGTGCGGAATCCTGAAGGAGATCAAATATTTCTTTATGATGCTTTACAAGAGACCTACAGTTAAGGCTATAGATATTAATGTTTGTTGAACTGGAGGCCTCAAGAGAAGCCCGAAAGTCCGCCTTGGCTCTAAACCCACACTTATTGCACTTCATTTGGGGGGTGTCTAGGTGCCAGTTGTGATCAACACAAGGTACTTTGGCTTGCAAGGCAAGCAAACGCTCCCAAGGGTAGATAGATCTCTGAGACGGAAGGGCGCAGATGGGCTTGCCTTAGGTGCGCGGCACGCCCACTGCGCGCGTCTGCAGAGGCATACTGACTAAATAGAGGAGCGCGGGAAGTAGGCCCGCCTCCGCCGTGACCCGGAAGTAAGTCACCCGCAGGGGGCCGAGCAAGTGGTCGGGGAACGCCCTTCACTCAAACGGCACAAGCTGCGGTGGACCAGGGCTATGACCAAGGTGCAAGTGCGGGAGAACAGCGCATATCCCAAGCGCAGCCAGGAATAAAGGTGAATCAGAATTCAAGTGAAATGGCACTTTAAAATCGGTAGCAATAATATTTAAAAGCAGATTACTTTGTCACGCGTAGCTAGCGCCTCTCATTTCTGGCGCGTTACACTCCCTGATCTCACGGAAGAAGACAAAAGTAGGGATGCAGGGGTTGCCGCAGCCCTCCCTGATCTCACGGAACAAGACAAAATTGGGATGCAGGTATTGCCGCAGCACTCCTGATCTCATGGAATAAGACTAAATATTAGGGATGCAGGGATGGTAGCAGCACTCCCTGATGGCACGGAAGAAGACCAAAAGAAGAATGCTGCCTTAAGCCGCCTTTTCAAGTGTTTATTCTGCAATGTCTCTTCAAAGGCCTATCCTTCGCCCAATGAAAAAATACATGTCTTTTGTTGCCTAAACCGAATGGCACTTTTGCTCGGACACAATACACAGTGAAAGGGGAAAGTTAGGCCATTCCTATATTAAAACAGACAACCAATTGTCTGCAATGATTTTGAAAACATGGATCTGAACTAGAAGTGCAACGGTGGTATATTCTTAAACCGGAAGAGTGATGACAAAAAAACTTTCCAGAATGAGTCAATATTCATGGGAGCACTTTGTGTGGTGCACGCCAGGAGACACTTAATCAGACAGCAGTTTGCTTGCTGTGCTCACTCACCTGGCGCACTTCTCGGCTGGTATTAACATTTTTCAAGGGAACCTTTGGGTTCCCAGTACATCATATTTTTTTATGGTTGTTGTGCAGTAGTCCAGTATACTGAATTTCCCAATGATACACAGACACTCTCATGTTGTGATTCAGGGGTTGTACCTGGTTGCACAAAGTTTCTCATGGATGTATTGACATTTTTGATGCTGCGTTAGCTGCCCTGGGGGAAACTGGAAACTAGGGCACCTCTTTAATTTGACGTTACTTTTTGGGACCTCAAGAACAGAACTATGTGTAGCTGAGTCTACGTGTTCTCATTAACAGAGCTCCAGATGCATTTTAGATATCATCGGAGCAAATTATGGGAGGTTCTGTACATTTCCAAGCTCTCAAAGTCGAGTTAGCACAGAGTTCTTAGGATTGGCACTCACTGTATCAAATCTAGCTTTAAATTAGACTGAGATACTTTAAGATACGAGTCTTCATTCCATTCCACTGGACTTTGACTTGGATTTCCAGTGGTGGTTTCACCAGATTTCTAATGATCAAAGCCTTGAAGACAGAGAGTACACTCCTATGAGTGAGCACACCATAGCATCTTGTATCCATGTGTTTGGAAAAATGTCCAAGGGGCATATTATCAACAAACGGCGTTAAAATTATCGCCGCTTTAGCAGCAGAAAACAGCCACTAAAGCGGCGATAATGGGCTTGATAATATGCCCTGGAGAATTCCCATAGAAACCCATATTCTGGTGTCAACATGGGCTTCTATGGGAATTCTCTGCGGCATATTATCAAGTCCATTATCGCCGCTTTAGCGGCAGTTTTCTGCCACTAAAGCGGCGATAATTTTAACGCCGTGCTTGATAATATGCCCCCAAATTTCTCAAGTGTTAGGCGTGTGAGCGGCAACAAGGGAGTCATCATGCGGCCACAGGAATGATTAAGTTGGACATCCACTTGCTCATTCAGTAACACCATAATTGTTTAAAAATAATGTCACACTAGAGGCCAACACCCACACTCTAAAAATGGATCCAACGCCCTTGGGGCAAACCACGGAGCCCCCCTCATATATAGGCTTTTTATATGAGTCTGATTATCATACGAGTATAATGAAGATGATTAGATCACAGATATGGCAATTGCAGACCAATTAATCAGGAGCTCTCAAGTATGGCCAGATTACTTCTTCTCTACCCAACTTTTACAGAAGGAGTCCTGCATCACAACTAGGTGTTCCTAGCGATGGTTGCCGCATTGGCAGTTTCTTCACTTGGATGGGGGAGCGCTGCCTCCCCCCCCCCATCGCCTGCTGCGAGCCTCGCCTCGCAGGAAAGATAAAATGGCAATGAAAAGATTTCAATGCCATTTTATTTTTCCAATGTGCCCACTCACTGCACTGCAGCAGCCAGCCTTTCCCGAGCCCGAAGACCTGTGGGATATGTCCTCTGCTGTTGCTTGGCGGCAGAGGACAGGAGCAGTGGCTGGCTGGATGCTCCAAAGTGCGCATGTCACTTAGACTGGCTGTCTTGCGCCGGCCAAAGTGACATGCGCACTTTGAAGCTCTCCACCTAGCTGTCTTAGACAGCTGGGTGGAGACCCAGCACAGACATACAAGGCCTGAAGGAGCACCCAGCAAGCCTGCTCCATCCAATCCTGACACTGCTCTCACAGTCTGAGAGCAGCACCAGGATTGGTTAAGGGAGTTGGCTAAGCCCATGCTGGAGTGGAGAAGAAGATCAGCAGGAGCGTGGACGTGCAAGCCAGGTAAGTGACTTCTGGCCCTCTACATCCATCCCTCCCCCTCTCCACTCGGATGCCAAGATACTAACAGCTACAGTTTGCCCGCCCCCACCCCCCCAGTCTTCAAAGCTGGTACCCACTACTAGGCTGTGGTATCACACAAACTGTGGCAGTTAGACAGAGCCAAGGAGAATGCTCCATCATCCCTCCTACCAGAGGAGGCTTGATTGACGGCTCTGATGTTTGTGTGTGTGTAGGTTACAGCTGCCTCGTACTGGGTCTTTTTAGTGCTCACCAACTAAGCACCACTTACTCCAGGTCTGTATTTCATATGAAGAACGAATTCCCTTGGTGCCTGGGGTGATATATCCTGGTTTAGGGCATATGCAGTTGATAATTGAAACACTTTCTCTGGTGTGATTGTTTCTCACATGTGATGCTAGGACACCACACACTGTATCTAGTGTTGTTCAGTATGAGCTGTATTTAAAGAATCATCTCTCTTGTTTCCTGATTGGTTATCTATTTCATCAGGATTTTTGGTATTTGTCTGTACAACATGCATCTGTATGTGTTCTGTTGTGCATAATAGTTCAGTTCCTCCCAGAGCTGCATTCTCCAATTGTCACCAGGGGAATGTTGGAGCTGGTGCCGAATTGAAGAAAATTGTTAGAAACATAATGAGTCGATGAGGGCAGTGAGGGCCAGGTCCTGTGCTCTTGTCATCAGAAAACCCTTAAGATGCTGTTGCGCAGGTTGCTGTCTCTCTGGGTTTTCCCCACTTCCTAAGACCATAAACTGTGTTTAACCTGCGTTTGAGAGAATCACCTTCCTTAGTGTGAGCACTGCACGTTGAGAGCGAGGCAGGCCATGAAAATGCCAATGCCCAGGTGAAAGAACTGGATTCTATATTTTGAAATCATTGAGATACCAGAGTTTACAATTCTCAGGTAGGACCAAGAGGAAGTGAATGTTAGAACTGGGGGTCTCTAGTTGGCTGAGGCAGTTACCTTAGTTCAAAAAGGGACCCTTGCTTCTAGTCAGTGAAAGGAGGGACACCCTCTGTGATAACCCTGCTCACCCCCTGGTAGCTTGGCATGAGCAGCCAGGCTTATCTTCAAGGCAATGTGTAAAGTATTTGCAACCACACTCCCAGTGACACAGTGATAGCACCACAAATGGACACCACACTGATGTAGGAAAATAGCGGTATCTTTACAAAGAAGAAAAATACGGTAAGACCAACCGATAAGGATCCAACATATGCGTATTCGTAATATCCCACTTTGCAGGTTATTAGGCCAACAAACACTTGTAGGTTCTTGCGGTATTAATGAGCAGTTCACGATGTTCAAATGCAGTCCTAATGCAATGCTATGCAGTTCGTAATGCAGTTCGTATTGTCAGACTAATGCAGTTCGTAATGCAAGAATAATGCAATCCTCAATGCTAGTAATCAGGCAGTTCGTAATGCAGTATAACGCACTCCTTAATGCAAGTAATAAGGCAGTTTGTAATGCGAGAATAATTAAATCCTCAATGCACGTAATCAGGCAGTTCGTAATGCAGGAATAATACAATCCCTAATACAAGTAATAAGGCAGTTCGTAATGCAGGAATAATACCAGGCCAAATTATGCGATTAGCGCGGGCACCACTAGGCCCCAACCACTGACAACAGTCCTGAACTTCCGAGGGCGGCCCCGGTCCTGCCGGGTGGGTCGGGGCCACTCGAGGACTCAGCACGTCTAACGCGATGCAGCGGGAGAGAGACTGGAGCACTCCTGTAATCCTCCTGCACGCCTCCCCAGGCCACACATGCTTGCGTCTCCCGACCGGAGTCCAAGCCTTACCTGGGGGATGCGCTACCTCGCTCTCTCACCCCGCTCGTCGGACGTCCTGCTGGGCGCTTCCGATGATGACGCACCTCCGATGCATGGCGACGCTGTAGCTGGACAGTGTACGGTGCTGCCTTCTCCGTTGCTGACGATCTTGGGCAGATTCCTCTTGCGAACAACTATCATGATTACCTCACAACTTCCTTAGCTTTACGAACTCCTTTAGCACGTTGCGGCTCAGGGCGGCGGTGGCGATCTTGATCCGCAGCCCCAGTTACAATGATGGCTCGGGCCACAACAGCTACACAGCAGCGTGGACGATGATTCACACTGCGGGGGGCACTGCCGTCAGGGGGCACTTTCCAACCAGCACCACGGACCCCACAGCAGTCTTAGGCTGCACACGCACAAAGTGTCGCTGAGACTCGGTTGGGTTTCGGGCCACACAGTCCCGGGGCAATGCTTACGAAGGTCTCAGGCTGCAAAAAGCACACACACACAGCGTCGCTGAGACACACTTGGAAACTTTGATGTTCCTGAGTTTCCACAACAGGAAGCCAGCTTTCCTCTGGCCCTTGGAGACCAGTTACTTCGGGACACAGAACACAGCAAAGTCCTTTCAAGCAGGGGGACACAGCACACAGCAAAGTCCCTTAGCCTCTCCTTAGTTAAATCAGCAAACTGCAGGCCAGCCCCAGAACACACAGCAAGGGTCAGTCCTTCTCTTCAGTCTCTTCAGCTGTTCTTCCTTGGCAGAGGTTCCTCTTGACCACAAAGTAGTTTCAATCCTTTTCAGTCTTGATCAGTCTAAAGTTCAGGGGTTTCAGCTCTCATAGTTATACCCCTAAATGTCTTCGAAGACTTTGTGTTCAGGGGGCACTGACCCTGTCCAAACCAGTTCTGGGTGTCTTCCTGCCAGGGGCACATTCTTCCTTTGATAGTGGGGGTCTGGTTCCTCAGAGACTCAGCAGGAGGTGGAGCCATTCTTTTATGGCAGCAGCACATGCTTTCTCACTTCCAGGGGGCTACTCCTCCCCCTACACTCCAGATGCAGGTCAGTCTGTTGCTGTCTCACCTACTCCTCCCCTGGGTCAGGACACTTCCCAGATCCTATCACATTCAAATCCAGACAGACAATCCACAACCAGTCAGAGACACACAGAATTGTTAGAACAAAAAACCAGCTATGTCGAAAAGCGTGGTTTCTAAACACACAATTCAAAAACCACCTTCACAAAAAGATGCGTTATTAAATTGTGAGTTCAGGCACACTAAAATTCACCTCTCCATCTTAAGCCTATGGGAAGATAGGCTGGAAACATATTACACAGCCTTCCCCATTCTGTCCTATGGGCAAGTTGGCCTTGCAACAGTGAAAAACGAAATTGGGAGTATTTCACTGCCAGGACATGGTACACACCTCAGTACATGTCCTACCTTTCACAGACACTGCACCCTGCCCAGGGGGGTTCCTTGGGCCCACTATAGGGGTGTCTGATGTGCATGGAAAGGGAAGGGTAAGGCCTGGCAAGTGGGTGCACTTGTCATGACAACATGGCAGTTAGCAAAGTGTGCGCAGGCACTACAATGGCAGGCCTGAGTTCTCTTTTGAGGGCTACTTATGTGGGTGGCACAATTAGTGCTGCAGGCTAACGAGTAGCATTTGTATTACTAGCCCTGGCACACATAGTGCACTTTACTAGGGACTTTACTAGTAAAACAAATATACCAATCATGGAATCACTAATCCATACTACTTTATACAGGAAGCGCTTGCACTTTGAAACTGATCAGCAGTGGCAAAGTGCCCAAAGCATCTAAGTTGGCAACACCATGTCAGAAAAAAGGTCTAGGGGGAAGGCATAACGTTTAGGGAACTTTAGCCCAAAAGGGCCAAGTCCAACAGTGAGTAATGATAGAACTCCTGGATAAAGTGCTTGTTGGTACCCTCTGTTTGGTACACATTTCAGTGGGACAGGTGTATAGAGGTACTGAGTACCCTGAGTCAACCATACTTCCATCCACGTTTGTAGCTTAGTCACGAGGATATATTCACTGCAGTTCAGAGAGAGAGCACATTAAATAGTTTGAAGGATTCTGACTGTGAAATAAAATGACTGAAGAAGCATAATTCGACTGTAGGGCATTTCATGCACACTACTAAACTGTACGATTTCAGGAAGAAGCTATCATATTAAAACAAACTCAGAAAGAGTCATTATAATTTTTTTCAAAAATGTATGAGTCATACATTTTGGAGAGCATTAAAAGACATAGATCGATCTGAGTTTTTGAATATGTAATTTAGAGCTTTGCCTGCATTGAGATTACATAAAGAATAGATAGCCCAATGTATGAAATTCCATTCACAGAGAGTTGCTGCAAATTGCACACTGTCATTTTTTGGGAATGAAAAATAATTTTGTAAACTAATAGGTCAGTTCACAAAATTACAAATTGTAGGTGGCCACAAACTGACCTATGTCATCAGTATTCATGTGGGAGGTCAGAAATTGCACTCACTATGATTAGTGGCCATCAAATGGATGGTGGCCTGCTGGCGGCAGCAGACTTCCATGTCTGTGATTGCTTTTTAAATAAAGTACTGCACTGTCAATAAAGTTCCTTTATGGAACCCGGGCTGCGTTTCTAAATGAAACATTTATTCTTTTTTGTTTGTTTGAGAGATGATAGAGGTTCCCTGGACCATTGCCAACTCTCCATCAACCTTTTTTTTTTTACATTCACAAAGGGAAGGGCTCCCAATGGGACGCCTTCCCTTTTGCAAATGTATTACCACCCCATATCAAGAGTCAGGGGCTTGTCAATGTTTTGCGATCTGATTTCAGTCACCAAACATGGGTAAATACCATAAAGAATCTCTATTTCAAATCATATTTGAAAGCAATGCCCAACACTTACCCCTTCCAAATAGATTTCCTATCTCCATTGAAACCCATTTTGTGCGAATCACAAAATGGGTTATGACATTAGAAAGCCTTTCGTGTTTGAAAACTGTGACTTTGTGAATTGAAAGCTTTGCAGTGGTAATATGGCTTTGTACATCAGGCCCAGAATGTTTTAGGCCAATTTCAGGACTCGAGAGTGTTTTATCAATTGCAAGCATGAGGATATGAATATATATTTGTAATGATCTTTTTCTCTTTTTTGCAGTAAACAAAAATGATTAGACATAGGTAGAGTAGGAGTGTTAATTCTAATCCCTGGTTACTTGCATAGTTCACTTCATAGGGTGTCAATGAGCTCATGTCAAGTTAATCTCAAAATATCGTTTCACAGGGGTATTTGATGTGTGTGCAAAAACACAAGTTTAAATGAAATCCATTATGGCTGTTAATTTGCCCAAAACGTATCAGACTCAAGTGTAGGAATGGGAGATAGCATGATTATGCTATAAACAGAGTAAAACAGTGTTTTTTACAGAGTTTTATATAGCATGAACTTGACCCGAAGGTATTAGGTATCAGAGCACTTTACACGAGCACCAGTTGCGTTGCATGAGGACACATTCTTTTTTGTTAGGCACAGGGAGATGAAGTGATTTGCCAAAAATCACAGGATGTTGCGTGTCCTTGCAGAGACTTGAACCCGGTTCCCCAGGTTTGAGGTCCACCGCTCTAGCCGTTAGGCCACATCCTCTCCCCGTGTTTGGCAAGATTTTGATGCACCATCGCACGATTCAATGACATTTGCGATACTGCCCAACTTTTGAAGCAGAAAAACAATACTGACCATGGAATGCGGTTGTGGAGATAGATTAATTTCTTATATTCCAGGGCCAGTTTTACTGCCTTTTTTCTTAATTTCACCTGATTCATTTCATAAGATACAGGACCAGTGTAATTGCCTTTTAGCTTAACTTCACCTGAATCACATCACCTTTCACAATGAATAATTCTGGCAAAGACCTTTGAGTTATTTCTCTATACTATTTCAGTTACATCATTTACACTTCACACAGCATAGCTCTCTAAATTTACATAAGAAGCATGGGTCCTAAAAAACAAGGCGGTGCTTCAAACAGCCCAGCACCTGGCAAATAATTTAAAAAGGTGAAACATCAAAGTCCTTGTCCATCTGGCTGAAGAGAGGGTAGCATCTGTTTCCCACAATTTCTCCCTGCTTAAATTGTTAATGGACTTACTTTCCCTCCCTCTTTTTTCCCAGTCAGCCTCCAACAATTCCAAATCTTACGCTTCGAAAGGAAAGGATGGCAAACACCCTGTTTATTAGAAAACATTTTCTATAGGAGAGTTTTTGTCTTCACCTGCCAATCTTCAAATCTTTCTTGTTCAATAATTCTGCACACTAAAAAATACAAATTGGAATGTATCTTGGAAGAATTCTGTGGAAATGTCAATAGATCTGTGAAAACTACTTTGATCAAAGTTTGCAAAACCCTGCGTAGAATATCCTAAAATTGTGCAGATGATTGATGGGTAGTTTTTTCACTTTAACATTTGCACATTTTGGTGTGTTTTTAATCACTGCACCTTGATATTTGCATCATTAAATGTGTTCTTACAGGTAAACTTTAAGGCGTGGCCTGAAAATATATTGTGTGCTGGGAATGGAGGAAAACAGGAGGCCCTGCCTACTTACTGGATAATAAATAACTTCAGTGTCTAAAGGGTTTCAAAGAAAACCTCTTCCTTCCCCACAAAGCAGCTATCAATATGTGGATAACTTGCCATAGTGATATGATCCAAATTTACATTATTCCTGAAAAACATAGGGGCAGATTTACAAGCCCCGTGCGCCACTTTTGCACCGCCGTTGTGTCACTTTTGTGACGCAGCGGCGGCGCAAAGCTAGCGTCATGCTGCGACAGATTTACAACGTGACGCATCTAGGGAGATGCGTCACGTTGTAAAGCCCTGCGCCACATTAAACCTGCGTCAGGTTTAATGTATGCAGGGTGAGCGTTACGTCGGAAAAAGCCTCGGAAAAGTGACGCAGTGAAATCTACAAGATTTCACGCAGTCACTTTTCCGACGCTGGTGCGCCAAATCCTTACGCCTGCTTCAAGCAGGCGTAAGGCGTGACGCACCATGTTAGGGATAGGGCAGGTTGGAACAGTGCTGGAGTTGCGTCGCGCTTGCGACACTACTTCAGGACTGCGCCAACCTTACGCCGGCAGATGCGTCACGCATCTGCTTGTCCTTGCGCCACGATGCACCGCATTGTAAATGCGGCGCATCTGTGGTGGCACAAGGGCAAACTTGCGTGATGCATCTTCCCTGGCGCATCCCTGCTGATTTGCAGGGATGCGCCAGGGAACATTAATCTGCCCCATAGTTTTTATTTATGATTGTGTCAAACTTTGGCAATGAGCTGTGGTTTGTAGTGGATGCGTTAGTCCACTGAGCCTCTAATCCTGGGAGCTAATATATGTATATTGGCTCAGCCTAATCAACTGGGTACAAGGCCTTGACCAAACTTTATTTTCCCGCCATCTCTTCCTTCTTGTTCAATCCTTGCATATATTTATTTGCACTAGTTATAAAGCTCCACAGCCTCTTTTTCCAAACTTATGCATTCGAAGCCCATTTCCTTGCCGGACTTGAGAATGGACCAGTGAAAAAGGAGAACATCACTGAGTCCCTATATCATATATATTTTTTGTTGAAAAAAATCTACTCTGTATAAATGGTGGCCAAAATGTGATCATTGCAGAGAGTGGCACCAAGTGAGGTGATCTTTCCATTCCATGAGACCTCAACTATGGAACTCCTCCCAGTGAAAAATCTAACCATAATCCCCAAAGCGGCCCTGTGGTTTCCTCCGCCATAATGAGGCCCAAAAAGACAAACTTCAGCTCTCATTGCTGAGAAGATGTGCCATCTCTTCAAATCAACCAATTACATGTGTCAATAAGAGCCTTTGTAATCATGTGTAGGACTATTTCAAAACCACCTGCCCAGATGTCACAAAACCGTGTTTATAAGCATCAGTGGGTTCAAACCCAGGTGAACAGACAAAGTTTCATCGTAAAAGACTTGACGACTCTTCAGCTCCCACAGAGCCACAGAAGAGTGGACATTCAAACTACAACACCCTTAGCACCAGGAACAAACAACCACTGCAATAAAGGCCCAGGCAGCCTTCAGAAACTGGTACCCAATAATTCCTTACCAGCAGTACCAGATCAGCAAGCCTTCAGTCCATCCTCCAACCAACATTCACAAGGGAGAAACATAAAGGGTGGCTCACTTGCAGTCCAGACCTGACACTCTGGAAGTCTGAGGGCTCGATCCACAAAGTAAAACTTACCCTTTTGTGAAAGTTTACTAATTTTTGGTATTCACAAACTACGTGTGGATTTTTACGACTCCGCACACCCTATTAAAATCTGTACGGAGTTTTCTGCACCTGAAAACTATGTCATCGCGGCAGAGAACTCTGCACACATAAGTATAGGAAGTGCAGGGTCATAAATCTTCACAGACAGTTTGCGAATGCCAAATAGTAGTAAACTTACACAAAAGTGTAAGTTTACCCTTGTGAACCAGAGAGGAGGAAACTCTTGGAAGCAGAGGAAAGTAGGGATGCTTTTGAAGAAACTTGAAGGGCACTACAAATAATAATAATACAGCCATTTGTAGAGCGCGAACAGCTACCTGCAGTGGAGGTGTCCCGGCGCTAAGATAAGCATGCATCACAACTTGAAACAGCCATCCAGAACAGGGGGTCTCAGATAAAGAAAAGCTAAGACAAGACCTTAAAGTGTATTCAGAATTACATAAACGCAGCAAACGCATGAAGCACTGTGCGGCGGTCTATGAATGAGAATTACATGTCCACCAGCTATCTGGTTAAAACTCAAATTGCGCGTGACACTCAATTACAGCCACGGCCCACGGATCTAACTCCATATTACTTCATACATCTTTTTGTTACATTACTGAAGCTGGTAACTACACAGAGGTGACTTACTACCTTCCTCTTATAAATAATCTGGATGAAACTCTTAGGCCTTTGACCTCTGTTCAAAAATCCCTGTTTCCCAGCTTGGTTTGCACGATACAAATCCCACTACCTACATAGAGACATACATACTTGACTTCTACCAGGACTCTTATCAACTGAGTATACTCTATCTACAACTTTTTGGAGCTTAGTTTACAGTAGCAAAGTTGTCTGAAGCCATTGGTGTCCAACCCATATCTATCTATCTATCTATCTATCTATCTATCTATCTATCTATCTATCTATCTATCTATCTATCTATCTATCTATCTATCTATCTATCTATCTATCTATCTATCTATCTATCTATCTATCTATCTATCTATCTATCTATCTATCTATCTATCTATCTATCTATCTATCTATCTATCTATCTATCTATCTATCTATCTATCTATCTATCTATCTATCTATCTATCTATCTATCTATCTATCTAGCTCTAGCTCTAGCTCTAGCTCTATCTAGTCTATCTATCTCTATCTCTATCTATCTAGTCTATCTACCTCTCTATCTGTCTTTCTATCCATCTGTCTCCCTCCGTAGTGTTTATCTGTCCTCGTTCTGTTGCTGTACCCACATCTGTATGTAAAATGATGACATCTGGTTGTGCTGGTTCGCAGCTGCAACTTCACACCTAGGGATACACTGAGTCATTTAACAGCCTGGTGCCTGGAACGGATATGTCTAAAGTCTGCTTCTCAGATTGGTCCCAGAGATCTTCAAATTGTCAGTTTGTTTGACAAGTTCCTGTAATTTGTTCCTGAGGACTGGACCTACATTCAGCCGGCGTTCCCTGTTCCTTTCCACTGCACTCCCCTGAGCCCAAAGATGTGCTCTGATTTCCATGCTCTCTCTCTTCTCTCTGTGTCCTTCCCTTCACCCTCACAATCTTCCTCTCTCTCCTCCTCTCACACTGTCTCTCCTCCTCACCTTCTCCCTCTGTCTCTCTGTCCTTGATTGCACTTAAGATCGAATGTCAGGACAGAGACATTCAAGTTGCTTTCTTAGGTGCAGACCGCCTCCCCCACCGCGCTCACGCGCTTGTTTTGACATGACACAAAAGTCACAGACTGTGGCCATGTCTGCATGACTGGTCTTTCGTCTTGACAAAGTGATGCTTTTCACTCCAGGGAACTTCTCAAAAACCTTAGAAGAGTCGAATCACTCAATATCTGTGCCTTTAATAATTGATTGAGCATTCAGAGCAGAAGCATGCTGTGACAACGGCACCACTGTGTCCCCGCTTCACTCCCCGTCATCGGGCAGAGCTCAGAGGTGGATCATTCTGTAGGGAAGCTTGGAGATTTGCCGACACGCTGTGGTCTGTAGATGGCCGAGGAGGAATCAGTCACAGCAGTGCTTAATTTGAGCCGCTGGTTTCTGGTGCTCGGCACCGGCACTTAGGACAGTCTGCCACATGGTGGGCTGTTTGTCTGATTTAGAGTGAGCACAACAACAGTAGTTTACTAATTCACTATACGTTAAAAAATGACTATTACCTGCCACCCATGCTAATCTTACAGCTTTGGGGGCCTGGAATAGTCTGAAAATGTCACACTTGTAGATGGTGATGGATAGTAGCTCGTTTGGTACCCTCATTGGTAGCATTAGCAGGGGCAGCGGGTGGTGTAGGCTGCAGTGGCCTCCTGATGAGTGCCCTGGCACGTTTTTTACAAATGCCATGCGCCCTGGTTGGCTCTTATAAAATAAGCCCACCATAATTTTCGGATGAGGTAATCAGCGATGGGCACGGGGTAGGAGGTATGTCACATATCACGATATTGAGTAATGCAATATTCTCCTGTAGTAATATTGTGTGCAGAATATCGACTACTATAATATCATACAGTTAAGTATATAGAAGTAAGCAGAAATGTACTGTTTTTAACCCCTTCAGTGCCCATGACGAGATAGTCTCGTCATGGAGCGTGGTTGCGCTGTGCTCATGACGAGACTATCTCGTCATGAACCCCGCTTGTTAATGAAAGGCCCGGCACAGGGCGGGGAAAGGGCGGGGCACTGAAGAGGTTAAATGTTTACATATCATGATAAACTATATCTTCAAGGTATGTAGACATGTAGTTAAGAATTGTGTTCTATATTTACCTATATATTTCTCCCTTCACAATATTGTGGCTGGATGTTTTGTATAGAGTATTTTGAGAGGATGTTACTGGAAATTGGATATTGTGGTAGAATGAGTTGGGTTGTACACAGGGTCGGACTGGCTGTAGCGGGCACCAGTTTCCCCTGTGGATGGAGGGTTGGTGGACGGTTTTCTGGCCCCTGGGGGCCAGTTTTGTCACTTGGGGCCAGTTGTGCAGCAGTGCGGCAATATCAACCCCCAGTAACAGAAGCAGAAGCGTTCCTTTTTACCAGCACCCCTGTGCTCCCAGGGCCAGTCGAGCAGCAATCTACCCGGGCTGGTTGCTGTTCCCAGTCTGGCCCGGATTGTAGATCGGTTTTCTGGCCTCCCATAACGTCCTTCACTCAATTGTCCAGAATTTAGTAAAGTTACTAAATGGAGCCAGGATTTGGTACTTCAGAGCAGTGTCTAACTCCATGTGGTGAGTGTTCGGCACATGACCTCTCCAGCATGAAAGAAATGGAGGGGAACAACTCTCTTGCCCCATGCTTATAGTTGGGGAGTGGAGAAGCACTGTACTTTTTGGGCTCATAGACACATGTTCTTGTTTTCTTTCAACTTGTTTCCACCAAGTGCTGCTTGTAAAAGTGCTGCCACCTGTAGTGAGGTAGACCACTGCCCATTTTGGGTAATGTAAATGTGTAAGGTGTGCAAGACACAATTTGCGGGCAAAGATATGTATAGTGGGCTGGGTGCCATTGTTTTCTATGCTCTAGATAGAGTTGTCATCTGGCTTTCGGTTGATCCTGTTGCAAAAGGTCTACAGGCCTTGGCTGTATCATTCAAGTATGGGTAAAAGGCAGAACCGTTGAGTAACCAGAGAACAACAGCCTCTGTGCCCTTATTCTGTGGGGTATGCTACTTTGAAGGGAAAGATGGGACTTAGGTTAAAACCAATAAACATGTTCTTTGTTGGAGCATGGAAACAATAGTGCACCAGGCCTGTGACAGATATGGGACACTTCCCTTTTTTAACCAATTTTCAGTCTGAAACTATTATCTTTGAGTTCTACAGTTCTGTGCTGGATCCCTACTCCCCATTGTGGCATGTTTCATAAAAGGTTCCATTCTTCACCAAAGACTCTGGGCCCGATTCACAGAACTAACTTAAGACAAAATCCTAAACTTACTACCATTTTGGTATTCACAGAAGGCACTGACTCATTTTGGTATTCACAGAAGGCACTTACTCATTTCGGTATTCACAGAAGTTAGGAGTCCTAACTTTAGGACTCCTAAATGCCTTCTATGAATACCGAAAGTCTTAAAGTTAGGATTTTTCTCAGTTTAGGAGTAGTAAAGTTAGGACTCCAAACTTTAGGACTCCTAAATGCCTTCTGTGAATACCGAAAGTCTTAAAATTTGGATTTTTCTCAGTTTAGGAGTCCTAAAGTTAGGAGTCCTAACTTTACTACTCCTAAACTGAGAAAAATCCTAACTTTAAGACTTTTGGTATTCACAGAAGGCATTTAGGAGTCCTAAAGTTTGGAGTCCTAACTTCTGTGAATACCGAAATGAGTAAGTGCGTTCTGTGAATACCAAAATGGTAGTAAGTTTAGGATTTTGTCTTAAGTTAGTTCTGTGAATCGGACCCTAAGGTCCAAAGTGGAATCCGTATGACCTTTTTTGTTTTATGTAGTAGTGTGAGCTCTCTAACTAATAGGAATACTGCCTCTAGAGTATCACTATGGGATTGATAAGCTACCCAATGGTGCACATGTTCACTTCTCAAGGTGAACAATTGTACTAAAATTGTGTTGTGGGAGGTAAATGAATATTTTCATTGTCACTTCTCTAACACAAGCTAAGCCAAGTGAGCCGCTCCTACAAAGAATGCAATTGTCTGTTGCTCTCCCCATGACACACTCATTTTATCCAAGACGGTGATCTGTCAAGATGGTCAGTGGCAACACTTTGTGATGTCTGCTGCAACGAAGGGGGAAATAATCACCCTTTTCTGACAGGATACTGTGATAGTGTAAAAAGGTTTTGGATTTGCCTGTCATTTGTTGGTATTTTAAGAATGCATTGTGAGGTTTATTTACAAAGGTCCCGCTGGTTGAACTCCGAGTTTTCAAAAATCCTAATGCAGCACTTCTAAGCTGTTTGATAAATGGCAAACACTGTTCTATGTGTTTGCAGTTTACATATTACCTTCTCACTTTTCTCTTGTTCGCGGTGTGAGATTACCTTACGCATGCGTGTTATGTTGTGTGATCCATGCAGTCAGATCTTTACAGTATAAAAACAATGGGCCCGATTCACAGAACTAACTTAAGACAAAATCCTAAACTTACTACCATTTTGGTATTCACAGAAGGCACTTACTCATTTCGGTATTCACAGAAGTTAGGAGTCCTAACTTTAGGACTCCTAAATGCTTTCTGTGAATACCGAAAGTTTTAAAGTTAGGATTTTTCTCAGTTTAGGAGTTGTAAAGTTAGGACTCCTAACTTTAGGACGCCTACATGCCTTCTGTGAATACCGAAAGTCTTAATATTAGGATTTTTCCCAGTTTAGTAGTAGTAAAGTTAGGACTACTAACTTTAGGACTCCTAAATGCCTTCTGTGAATACCGAAAGCCTTAAAGTTAGGATTTTTCTCAGTTTAGGAGTAGTAAAGTTAGGACTCCTAACTTTAGGACTCCTAAACTGAGAAAAATCCTAACTTTAAGACTTTCGGTATTCACAGAAGGCATTTAGGAGTCCTAAAGCTAGGACTCCTAACTTCTGTGAATACTGAAATGAGTAAGTGTCTTCTGTGAATACCAAAATGAGTAAGTGCCTTCTGTGAATACCAAAATGGTAGTAAGTTTAGGATTTTGTCTTAAGTTAGTTCTGTGAATCGGGCCCCATGTCACCAGACCACCATAACTCCAGTCAATGAGGAGTCTCAAAGCCAGTAAAAAAGGGTGCCTAGAATCCAGAACCGTCATGACACGTAAGAAAAGTGTGCAGTACTATGCTGGTAGCATAACATAGTATGTATAGCATGCCATGACATACACACGATATTTTGTAGCTACAAATGCCTTGATTGAGTGAGAAGCTGGGATTCCAAAGGCAGATTTAAACTATGTTTTTCAAAAGTTAACACAGCAGAGACAGCTGAAATGCACCAGAACCTCTTGCACTTGTGTGAATTTCCTCTAAAGGTGAAGTGAATACAATATGTGCAAGATTGTTTGAAAAAGAGAAACACTACTGTTGCATCTTATTTTTACTGAAAGCAAATCTAATTTGCTTTTAGCTGAAAACCTCCTAGAAATAAATGTGAAAACTAAAATCATTAAGTTTCAAAATATACAACTATCTTATGTTCACCTCAAGTCCACATTTGTGTATAATTAATTCTAGGGTTAGAGATATAGATCAGTTTTGATGTTAATAAAAATTAACTAATTGTTAATCTGCTTGACTTCATTTTGCCTTCGTTGAACGGCAAATGAAAGGTTGCCCATACTACCATACGTAGGGCAGTGAACCACCTGGGTGTTGCTCACGATTGCTAATCTAACCATCTCAGTTTTCACCCAGGGGTATGGTCCAAGCCCTAATTTATCTCTATACCAAGTAAGGACATTTCATTAAGCCTTCACTCCTCTTCGCCTAGACCTTGGATTAATGTCAGCTACTTCTCATTGTCGTTCTTGTTTCTCCCAAGGGACAAAAGCAGGTCCAGCTCTAAGAGTCTCCTCTTGAAAATGAAATTGGCCATATTTGAATAAATGCTGTCCTTCTCTGAAAGGTCAAGAGTTGGCCTGGGGAAAATTTGCGTAATTTCCTTTGTAGAAATTACGAAAAATCCCCCCAAAATTATGCTTGAATATTTGAAAGGCCGGTCTGGCATTTTTTGCTATTATTTAGTGCAAAAGGTATCCTCACGCCTACTTTGGACATTTCAAGCTAAAAAAAATTGTACAAAATTATGTGTGACATGGACAACAACCGTGCATTTTGTCCGTTCACATTGTTACTAGGGGTGGGCGGAATTTGCGAAATTCACTTTCGCAAATTATCGCGAAAATGTTAAAAATCTCCGCAAACACGCGGAAATATCGCGAAGATGCAGAAGTTTTTTTCCCGCCCGTTCGCGGTATTTTCTGCGTGGTCGCGGCTCGCCAACTTACCCATGCGGTTGCTCGCGGTCGCGGCCATCTTGTTTTCACTTGTCTCGCGGTGCTTGATCGCGAGAAGAAAGACGTGATCGCACGCCGAATGACGTTACTGCGGACGCGAACTGTCGCGAGACAGCGCAAATGGCTACCAACAATCCAACATCTCGTGGAGAACGCGACCGGACCGGGAAAACTTGTCGGCGAACGTGGGGATTCAGGTAAGGCGAATGTATAATTTTAACGCGCGAGCAAGCAAAATATTTCCGGTAAAATGCGGATTACGGAAATGTTGAAATTTTCGCGCTCTCCGTGGAACGCGAAAATGTCAAATTATTGCAATTTTCGCAAGCGGAACTGAATTTTAGCCCAGGCCTAATTGTTACCATGTTCAAAAGCAATAGAATTTTTACCTGAAGGAAATCCCAATTATGTGACGTGGGGTAATGGTACGATCTCAGGCATTTTGCATAACAAGGATAATGCTGGAAATTATGTAATATTACGATGGTGTAAGCAAAAGTTTGTCCAGACATAATTAAGAGGTAGATCCACCATCAAAATGCCATTTGTGCAATTCCAAAGGTCATATTCTTCTTTGAGATCAGGCATGGCTCCTTCTGGTCCCAGTCAAATTAAGGGTGCTCCTTTTCCTTTGTTTGTAACCTTTGACTCAAACTGAACCCACAGTCATTCATATGTTTCTGACCACCAACCTTCTGGTAGCCTGAACTTCTTCATTCACTTTCCCTGAGGTGGTGTCTTGGGCTGTGGCTATTTCAATTGTGGAATCCACAGATGACTTCCAGAGGTTGCCTTCTTTGGTTCTCAAACGCATGGCACCATGGCGCATTCTCTTGGAGCTCCACCAGGTTTCCGCCTGCCTGTATATCATCCAACATCCAGCTTCTCTAGTGATGCTTACAGACCCTCTAAGGTCAGACACTGCTACCTGACAGTTTCCCCTTCTGGTGAGGTAGGTAACTTGGGATGCCCCAGATAACCCAGCAGTGTCAGCGCCATCCTGAGCATCTTTGTTTATTCCATAGTGGATTATTTGCCCCAAAGTGCCACATGGAACCCTCCAGATGAGGCATATAGGGTCGATTGGGCATCCACCATCCCAGGTGTGGAAGCTAATTTTCCAAGAGACAGTCCCTGGAATGATCATCTCACGCGTTCACTTTGACAAGCTCTGTCTGCCCACCTATTAATTAAGGATCACAGGAGCAATTGGGAACTATTTGATTTCACCTTCAGTGACATTCTGTCGTAGCCATCTTGTTATTTCAAATAGTTATCGGGTCAATAAAGTAATGACCAAACATGGTGATGTCTGGCTCACAAGTCACTTACTAATATCCATGTAAACTTTGTGAAGGCAAGGGTGATGGTTACCCCCTTCTAACACCTCAGAGTTCTAGGTTCATGCCCAGTGATGTATCCGACCACTTCAGATGGTGTGCCAGCTGTGTCTTGCCCAACGTCAAAGGCGAGATTTGCCACCTGTGCACTCAGGAGATTTCCCTCTCTTGTGGAGACAGTCACAACAAGCATATTAGTAATTATTGGGACATAGTCCTTGGATCTGATGTTTTGCAAATCTAGGGTGGATTCCAAACACCTTTAATGGGTTATAATGGGTACTCTCGATAGCAGACGGCTCAGTGAGTTGAGCTCACTGCTTGCAACCTTCGTATCACAGATGTGACTACCACTGGCGCCAACTGAGCCCTTCAACCTTCCAATGCTGACAAATTGAGTACTGATGAGCTGGGTATTAACGATACCTGGTATTCATAGAACTAGCATCAACTCTACCAGCACACGCTTCATAAAATCACAAGTTACTACTAAAAATAATTTCTATTCATGCAAGCAGATGGTCAGATCAAGTGTGAGCAAAGGATACAGCAAGCACCACCTTGGGTTAGTTCATGGTCTGCAGGCACATGGCAGAGTATCAGATGAGGTCCTTGGTTTGCCATTCCTGTACTCTGTATCCCAGGCCGGTATGCCCACCACACTCAGTGTGCCACAACTTGTAAGCTAACCAAGGATCTCGTTGCGACTAGAGGAGATGGGTGATTTCCTGTCTAGTCTTAGATTGATATATTAGAAGACAATATGGCTTATAAAGTGCAGACTATGCCCTTGCGTATATTGTTGCTGTCAGACACTAACACTAACTTCAAGCAGATGTAATATAGAAAGGGAGAAAGTTTTAAAGCCTTCTTATATTTCAGTCGGTCTGATTTCAAAGGTCTATCTCTAGAATGTTCCGTAGGATGGCTGCCTGTGCCTCAGAGGACCTTCTAGGCTTTTGAGCTTTCCTGGTAGCTGCAACAACAAGCTGCTTGTTGGACTGTGAGTGCAGGCCCCTGCTAAGAGGGTAAGCTTTACGTTTGAATGTCAGTAAAAATGGACAACACTGGCACGCACGTTCTCTGTTAATACAGCATGCTTCCTCTCTCTTGACCTTTCACTGGGATTTGAAAGACTCACACTCCTACAATCTGTACTTTGGGGCATATTTACAAGCCCCATGCACCTTTTATCACACCAGCGGCACATTGTGGTGCTCCATATTTACAAGGCCACGTAAAGCCAACCCTGCGTGGCTTTTCATGGCCTTGTAAATACGGCCCCTTTTCACGCAGCAGTTTGTAAAAGAGGGGCGTGCCATGGGTGTTGCTGTAAGTGTTCCCACTCAACACCCATAGATTCTGCCATATTCACAGATGTACAACATTTTGTAAACCTGGGAATGCCTCAGAATCCTACGTCTCCACAGGCGAGGTGTAAGGAGGCGCAACTAGGAGAAATACTTATATTTCTCCTCGTTTTTTCCTCTTTCTATGCGTGCTGCATTCTGTATCACACATAGAAAGAGGATAACACCTTACGTGATTGTTTTTGTGCAGGAAGGTGTCCCTTTCTGCATGGAAACAATCTCCCCTAAAACGCAGACACCCTTGCACCATGGCGCAATGGGTGCTTGCATTGGCGCATGGCAGCCAAATGTGCACCAGCGCAGGGGAAAGCACAGGGATGCAACATATTATTGTAAATATGACCCATCCTTGTGCTTTGCAAGTGAAGCAGCACGGCACAGCCAAATGAATGGCTTGCGGTGCCACGTTTCGTCACTTTGTTGTAAATATGCCCCTTTATGTTTTACAATCTCCTTTAAGGTGTATTACGACCTGCTGTAATAAATATAAGCTGTTTGATAAGCTTTGTGCCCTATACACTATCTGAAGGCATCTGCCCCACCTCTTACCTACCACCCACTTCCCTTGTCTCCTTTATTTGTAACGTGAGTCATTACATGCTCCAGTGACCCATCCACCTATTGTCACCGAGCTTCCTCCATGTTCTTGATGTGTCTGCCATCATGACAAATTCTTGGAAAACCTTGTACCTGTGGCTCACACTCTTTTTACACCCCGCACTTGATTATCACTCCCAAGAAGTGAGTTGTGCTAGAATAATTGTGGCTGAAAATAGATTCTTGTTCTAATTACAGTGTTCGCTTTTATCATCCCTTGCTTAGAAAAGGGCACTTGCTTTGATGATTTCATCCGTTTTGGTGCAGGTAAGCAAAATCGAAGATGAATGATGTGTAACAGCCCTGAAACAGGGAATATAGGATGTCTGTACATAATTTCAAGTGCCTCATGCTTTCTCATCACTAGGATCAGAGCATTACATGTCTGCGTTGTATCCAGGCCCCAGGCGAAATTTTATAGCATGCCAGCATAATTCACGCATTATGCTTATTATGCAAAATTCATGAAATTATGCCATTGTGCCATATCGCATATTCATGCATCATTCATGTTGAAAGTTTACCACAGGTATTCGGTAATAATGTGAACGGCCAAAAGGTGAGTGGCTGTTGCTCAAGCTCTTCGTTTTTTCTGCGCTACATTTATACTGCAAAATGCGTCCTCAAATCAAAAATTGAGGTGAGGATGCCTTTCACGTTAAACTATGGCGCTAAATGATTGGCTTCTGTTTCACATAATTACACTTAACATAATTTTCTGGAAAATACACGGAATTACTAGTTGGGCGAAGCCCTCGCTCAGGATCACCCCCAAATCTTTTGCCTTCACCCCTCCTGTTTTTCTGAATTTATTTTTGTTGGCCTTATGACTCTGTGCACCTTACTGCTGCTAACCAGTGCTAAGCTGCTTGTGCTCTCTTCCTAAAACATGGTACAACTGACCTACACCTGATTGGCACATTTAATTTACTTCCTTAAACCTTTCTTTTTAATACGTATAAGTCACCCTGAGGGTTGGCTCTAAAAAGCCCATAGGGCAGGGTGCATTGTATTTAAAAAGTTGGACATGTGCTTTTAAGTATTATATGTCCTGATAGTAAAAAACTCTCAAATTTGTTTTTCACTACTGCAAGGCTTACCTCTCCCATAGGATAAGATTGGGTTACCATATTACATTTCATAAGTGATAACTTTTGTTTGAGAGCAGTAGGAATGTCATGTTTGGTGTCTTTGGAATTATAATTTAAATCCCTCTTTAATTGTAAAGTCGGATTTTAAGTCACAATTCTGAAAATGTCCCTTTTGTAAAGTTGCCAATTTCTTGTCCTAACTAGTTGATGCCTGCAGTCTGTTTCCTAGTCACATGACTAGGTATAGTTGGCAGTTGGCTTCTGTGCATTCTTCACAGACAGCCACACAATAGAGGGACTGGGTGTTGGCAGGATGGACCGTCCTGACTGGATAAATGGGGCGGAGCTGTCACCTGTCACACTTGCACTTCAAAGACACTCTGTCAGCCCACATACAAAGGACTTTATATTCGCCTATTGTGACTGCAGACCGATTGGGACTACAGCAGGGAGGCAGGAAATTCCTACACTCCTGTAGGGGTAAGAGTCCAGAAGTTTCTTCTACTTCAAAGTGAACACCAGGTTAAAAAAAGGGAGCCCTCAGTCCCACTCTTCAGTACACTCCTGGACCAATGGATGCTTCATAATAAGGACTGCGCTGCTGCTTGAGGCCTGCCCTATTGTCTGAGAACGAAGACTGGACCTGCACACTTCATCCCAGGCTGAACTGACTCCAAGGGTTAGTTGTCTGACCTCCTGTCCTGAGCTACAGGGGCACAACATGTTCCAGAGGCCTCTCTTCAACTGCCCAGCTGATCTGCTGCATTGGACCTGCCTGAACATCAACTGGACCTGCCTGAGTCCTGCTGGCCTCATCTAGAGTGTGTTTCCTGATCCCCCAAGAGGTGCCTACCAGGTCCTTCTCCCTTGGTGTGGTCTCAGGTGAGCTCCTCCTGGAAGAAATGGAGAAACATTGAGGTTTTGGGCTCTCTGTGACCACAAACCAGCCCGCTCACGTCAAGATCTCACTGCTCACGCTGACAGCCAATTCGAAGTTCCTGTGAACCTGACTGTTCAGGCTACAGTGACTTCCAGTGACAACCCACAATGCAAGATCTGCTCTTCGCACTACAGCATTGACAACACATGATGACTGCCAACACGAAGCTCTGGCAATCACCGTCCGCATCGCCTGACACGATTTCAGCGATGATCATCTGCAATTCCCAGTCTGCTGTTGGTACTACAGGAACGACCATCCATGATGCTCTTCCTTGCCCCCTGCTACACTGTGAACTAGAATCTTCACTCTGGACTTTAGAAAATCACTTTTTCAGTGGGACTAACTTGGAGGCATATTATCAAGAAACGGCGTTAACATTATCGCCGCTTTAGCGGCAGAAAACTGCCGCTAAAGGGGCGATAATGGGCTTGATAATATGCACTTGAGAATTCCCATAGAAGCCCATGTTCTAGTGTCAGCATGGGCTTCTACTGGAATTCTCTGCGGCATATTATCAAGCCCATTATCGCCGCTTTAGCGGCAGTTTTCTGCCGCTAAAGCGGCGATAATGTTAACGCCGTGCTTGATAATATGCCCCTTTGACCCCATACCCAGCGTGCTCTCCATTGCAGTCGGCCTTAACTTGTGACTTTCAACAGGTCTCTCATGACCAGATAATCAGGAGTGTAGATTTTTGCTTTTAAGTGCTATATTTACCTTAGATCTTTGAAATTGCATATCTCCCATTCTATTGAATGGATTTTTGTCATTTTATTGCCAAATAATGTATTACATTTTACTCTATTTTCTAAATTGGTATGGGATTTTTCTTGTGTTGTGCTTTCACTTTATTATTGTTTGTGTGATGCATGAGTACTTTGCACATTGCCTCTACGTTAAACCTGGCTGCTTTTATGCAATCTAACAGAAGGTTAAGTACTGGTTAATTGAATTTTTTGTGACTTTTTGTGGTTCACCCTGACTGATTGTGGCTGTTGCTTGAGTAGGTTTTTGCCCCCCCCCTCAACTAACACCTAATTTCTCATATTACTCAATATGCAAATTCCAGGAATTTTGCACAACCCTAGCTGTGAGCACAGTCCAGGGCACACGTGGTGAGGATATCACAAAGTCAGTATCTGTATTTCATGTAATAACAATGCGGCGGTCGACACCAGAGTAAGTTTGAAAAAAGTATTTTTTATATCACAAGGCAACAACTGTATTAAACCAAACAACCAGCCGACACGTGTTTCGTCACAAGGAGTGATCCTGTGACTCTTCAGGGCCCGAGGATGCGGGCTACCACAACGTTTCCAGTGTCCTGCGACCCCGTCCCTCTTAATATACAGGCGCACTCGCCTATGCCTCATACACTCCTCGTGGATCGCCATATTTTCCTAATCCTTGGCCTTCCCACTGCCACCAATACCCGGTGTCCTACCCCGCCCACGGCCCGGACACTGGACCTCACACACATGCATCTTCGGGCCCTGAAGAGTCACAGGATCACTCCTTGTGAAGAAACATGTGTCGGCTGGTTGTTTGGTTTAATACAGTCGTTGCCTTGTGATATAAAAAATACTTTTTTCAAACTTATTCTAGTGTTGACCGCCGCATTGTTATTACATGAAACACGTATACTGACTTTGTGATATCCTCACCACGTGTGCCGAGGACTGTGCTCATTTACCAGTGTGGATCTTGTGACTCACACCAATCTGGAGGTTATCTGGTAAATCCCCCGACCTGGCAGCACCGTTTCTTACTCAGATCCAAATATAACACCATGCGCATTAGTCTGAGCGCCATTCTTCCTGTCCTCACTAAAAACCCCACCCCTAGCATTCACAACCCTAGCTGTATCCAATCTCTGGGCAGCAAACCTTGAGGAGAATGAGCACATAGCAACTCTGGTCTGGTGGTGGTTAATGTTTAGCAGCAAGAAAATTGGTTCAGGGGCCCAAAGTTGTTTTGTAGGTGCACAATAGCGGTGCTGCCGAATTCTGAGGTTGCCTAATATCAAGGCTGCCTCTTCTTGATTTCAACTCATGCCTCTTTCCCTCACCAACCTGCACTTTCAGTTTCTTTAATTTACTCTTGAAGAACTTTTTCAACCTTTTTATTTGTCTTTGTCACTGTTTTCCTACTTTCCAGCTTCTTCTTTTTTCTCACTTTCTGTCTTTCTCTCTCTTGAGTCAAATTCTAATGATAAAAATGAAGGCCTGTTCTCCAAAAAGTAATGACAGTTTCCTCTACCTGCAAACGCCAGCACAAATTATGCCCTGGGAGTAAAGCCAAGTGTAAAAAAGGTACCTGTCAGAACTCCAGGCCTTGGAGGGTTTGTTGGGGGTCAAGACACATTTTGATCTCACAGATTTCCGTCTGAGAGGAAAACAGTATGAAAATGTGGAATTTTATGGCATGTTCTGTTACGGGCACTTGAAAAGACCACATTCTGCCACTGCTATTACCTCATAGTGCTTTTGACAAACTGGTAACTGGGCACATGCTTCCTACGCAGGGCCGGACTGGGAACCCAAACCAACCCTGGCAAGTCTTGTCAGACCAGCCCTCATATGGTGCATAGCGAGTGAGCCTGACCACTACAAGGGGATTTAGGGGGTTCTCACCCCCAAAAAATTTGGAGGAAAAATGGTGCATTCTACAACACATTTTTCATTATATATTTGATTATGTTAGTTTTTAAAGCATAGTAAATGACGACCTTACATCGTACCAGGATATTGCAATCTTTATTAGAGATCTTCAATTTTCCCCCCACTATCAACCTCCAACAGTGCCTCTCATCTCTCCATGGCCTCTCTCTCACATGTATTTCATTTGTTTTATAGTGCCGAGCATACCAGTGTAGGGTGTCAGAGCATTTTACATCACACACGTATACAGTGATATTGAATCATATGTGTGTAAATCAGTGTATAGAACATCTTACTTAAGACAAAGAGGACTATAAGATGTAGGACTCACATGTCATCCATACTGGTAGGCATTTTTTAAGAGTGATTGGTCTGGGAAAGCCCAACTCAGGATTCAAAACAAAACACAGTGGTTAGCATAGACTTTCTGTCTAAGAATGTATTTCTATCCAAACAAACCCTTTTGTAGCAAAATTAGGACAATGATAGACTTGGAAAGAAACATAACTTTCTAACCTAGGTTACAATTGTAACTTGTAAACTGCACGGTAACAAAAGGATCTCTGTGACAAAAGCGGTAAACCACTGAGCTATGCACATAAAATACTATTCTGTGATCTGCATAGGACATGCACTTTGCAGCACATATTAACTCTCTGTGCTACCTTAGATGAGTCAAACCTGTCACCAGGCAAATCTCTGATCACTCTCCAGCAGGTAAATTAATCACCAGTGTTATATCTTAGCACTTTTATTGTTGCCTGAAAACTGTTGGACATACAAGGAACTCTGACATGCTTAAAACTGCTGCCCTGCTACCAAACTGCCCCTCCCCCTACACTTCCAGCCTCCCGGGGAAACGCCCAATGCCTGGTACAGCCAGTCTGGCTTTGCATGTGACTACTACACCTTGAAGTTCTCACTGTCCTAAGTAACATTTCCTGTACATTGATTGACACACTTGCATGACTCATGTCTCTGTATAATATGTTTGTAATGCAAAGCTCTCTAACAGTCTCCTTTGAGATGGGTAGCGCTATAAAATAAATAAATGTATGGAAGAGGCTAAGGAGAGAAGAGGGCACCATTGGTGGGTCGTAGTGAGGGAATCCGTGAAGAAGGAGGTCATTGTGAGGGGCATCAACAAATATTGCCACAACTGGGGCCCCCAATGCTAAAGCCGGCCCTGCTTGGTACATTACATTTTCAAACAATTCACATCTGGAATGCAACTCATCGCACATCTGTATGGGGCATTTATGAGCTCTTTTCTGGTAAAAACTGCAACAGCTGCTAAATGCACTGAAAACACGTCCAATCTCCTGAGGGGCCCTTGATGTATGAAGCATTATTTCTACATCTTTTTTTCTCCGCAAACAGCCTCAAGCCTTTTCTTATCCATATGAGATCCACAAAGCAAGCGTTAAAATGTAAATAGGCTGCTTTTAATGAAGGGACTCCTCCGAGGTTTGATGGAAGCGGCTCTCGCTGTTCTTCATGCCAGGCTATTCCAACATGGGTTTCATTTTTAAGCATTTTTACAATGCCAAAGCCTGTTTCAGACTAGTAAAAAGACGGGATCAATTTCTAGATGTTCATAGACAAGATGGCCGGCTTCGAAACGCGCACCTTGGGGATGGCTGTAGGAGACACTCCAAAAGAGTAGGGACCACAAGAAATATGAGTCCTACTTCTACTGGACTAGCTGCCCTCTTCATTCCCAGTTGGGGTTTACGAAGTCAAAGATTAAACTTCAACTACATAGTCAGGAAACTTTACCATTTGCTACATTTCCTCACTTTTCCAGCTCCAAAGTTTAACTTCTGTGACTTTAATTCCCTGCAGTCGTTTAACAAGCGAGATGTTAGGCTACTGGTGATTGGCTGATCAGCAGGCGGAATCTTTCCATGTATGACTCTAGCTAGCCTATAGCCCTGAGGGGTCTTGGGATGAGCTGAAATATGTATACACCAGTCATTCCACTGCTTGAGATCCCATCCTAAGGAGCGATGCTTCTGGCTGGTGTGAGCGGGACGTTGAGTGTCTATTGAGAGTATGCGGTGCGTGGCAATGTTGCTACTCACAACTCTGGCTGGCGGCCGAAGCATTTATCTGCTGTGAACAGAGCTCCTTATGGACCTTATATTTTTCAAAAGAAAACTTCAACAGCTTTGCACTCTGTGAGGTTGCGAAGACTTTTAAACTTAGCACACCCATAATTGTAAGACTCTTATTCAGTGCTTAATTTGTAAAAATGCCAGGGTCCTTGCCAAGGGGCACCTAAAGTTTGCACCACCAATTGTCCCTGCCAGCACTTCAACGACAGTACCATTACAACTGCTAACCATGACACCCCATAAGTGTGAAAATTCAGACTATTACAGGCAATCCAAAGATTTAGGAATAGCTTGGGTTGACAGGTATTAGTAATTTTTTATGTATGTTGAATTACTAAACAACTGTTGTAGTGGTCATCACAAAATTATACTACCATCGCCACCATGTGCCTGGGTGTCATAAGTGCCAGCACTGATCATAAAGTGCTGGAAACCACCGGCCCAAATTAAGCACTGCACTTATTTTACCGCCTAACATATTTTAGTTAAAGCACGCTATAGGTACTTTTACAAAACTGAAAGAACACTGACATCCATTCAAGAAAAACCTATATGGCTGGTGATTTACAAAAAAAAATTCCGGTCACTATATATATATATATATATATATATATATATATATATATATATATATATATATATATATATATATATATATATATATACATATATATATACATATATATATATATACATATATATAAATATATATACATTCATTTTGTTTTTTGCATATATTCATATATATATATATATATATATATATATATATATATATATATATATCAAGGGCACAGCGTGCTCGAAACGTGTCACAGAGGGAAAGATCAATAAACATTTTCTTGCCTCAGCCGTTACCAGTATTCAGCTACAAGTCTTTAATCGGTATGCACGCATCGTAACAAGCCAATACAATTTACAGCTCTGCCACACAGATGCTTGACGCATTTCGGAGTGAATGAAACTCCTTCTTCAAAGGCTTTGGCAGTTTCCCGACATGTGCATGACACTCCCCTTCATTTACATGCTTGATTGTACGTCATGAATGGACTGCTCGGCTACGTCAAATGTCTAGCGCATTATGGGATTTGTAGTGTCATTCTTATTACTTCCACAAATGGTTGCGCAGGTAATGGTGCTGGTGTTGTTGGACTGCCTATGCTATCGGTGTGGGGCCATCCTCTAATACCAATAAAGGTTTGATATTCATGACAGCATCAGAGTGCTTTCCAATAGAAGGGCAACCTGGATTCAATCGGGAGGGAACCCACCGCTCCTGGCAACAGCTCAGGGCGTGAGGCAACGCTCTACTCTGTCGCTACCCCGAGCCGAATCCTGAGTATCGCTTGCCCGGGCCCAGGGTAGCGACGGAGTAGAGCGTTGCCTCATGCCCTGAGCTGTTGCCAGGAGCGGTGGGTTCCCTCCCGATTGAATATGGGAGAGCAACACCTATGCCTGTAGTTTCAACATAAAGCATTACACAGGTATATGGTTGTATCGTTCCTATAAGGTTGTGTTTGTGTTAATTTTTCACATATTTAGAGTGCAGTAGTTACAACTAGGTCCTGAAGAAAGCCACGATCAATGTACGATCAAGGTTGGCTGAAACATGTACACCTTCTCACTAGCGCGCTCGCACATTTATTCAGATCGCGCTCTTACTGCTTTTTAACCCTTTAGTCAATTTTAATACACTTATTACACACACTGCATCACGTATTCTCACCATACTGCTTTTTGCTTCATCGATCTCAGGTGATCTAGTTCCGGATTACATCAAAACATCCGCGAGCTCCTCCTTTACACTAGCTAGGAGTTGTAGATCCTTGGTTGCACTAGTGTGCAGCCAAGAGGAGATCCCAAATGATGAAGCATGCCACCTCGGTGGGTGATGGGATTCCGTCCTCTTAATTGAGACTCCCTTATTTTTGTGTCCTCCTGTGGGGTTGTACTGTCTATTCGTCTGTGTATATATTCCTCCTCAGGACCCGCGGATTCTTTGTTGTTGTCAAGTATTTAACCCACCTGTGGCTTCTTTTGGGAAAAAGGACCATTTCCACACCAGTTTAAATTCTAAGCAGAACTCTACAATGTCAAACTTTGGTTGGTAATTTTTTCCTGAAGGCAATTTTGTGCTAATCAAACAGTGGAAAAGTTACTAGTGAAAAAACACTCCTTTCATATTGATTAATTTTTGGGCCAAAGCGAAATATTGCAAATTGTAAACATATCAGGTGCACAACATAATGGAGATAATTGCAGCTCATTAGTATGCGATTTAACTACCTGTTTCGGCGTAAGACTTCATCAGGCAATAGTTGGACTACGCACAGTAATGGTACTGTATTACCTTGCATTCATGCTCCTGCAAAGAGCGCTATGGCACAAGGCCGCACAGTTTGTACTTAATGAACATCAATGGGCCTGAAGAGGTCTTCTCACAATACCTCAGCATGTTTTTGGCAGTTCTTCAGAAACCCTTAACCACAATACAGCAAACTTACCCAGATCAGACTCTCAGGTATGGGAACCAGACATCCACATTAACAAGTCTTTTTACTCATGTTAAGATGATTTATGTCCCAATGATTAGAGTGAGGACCCTGGGGGGAGGTGGGGTTAAAAAAAAAAAAAAGGGATGGCCGAACACAACCCCTGCGTGTCAATCTTCATCATTGGCCATCCCGCGCTCGCAGAGAATGCTGTAGTGGCAGGCGGCCCTTGCTGTAAATAAAGGGACTGTTTGGGGATATTTGTGAGGAGTGTGGGATCCTAATAGCTAAAAACCCAGTACACCTACCCGTGGTTTAAATTCTGTCATTTATTAATCGGTGGTGTAGGGGTGATAAAAAATAATGAGTATTGGACACTTTAGAGACCATTATGCGGCTTGTGTCCTGTCTATGATGAAGCATGACACCAGGGGGTGTGTGAAGCCATCCCATTTTTTTTTAGAAACTCCCCCCCCCCCCCTCGGTTTTCTCATTCCAATCGTTGACACACAAATCATCGTAAAATAAATAAAAAGGCTTGTTAATGTAGTTGTCTGGTTCCCATACTTGAGAGCCTTATCTGGGTACGTTTGCTGTATTGTGGTTACAGTATTATAAAATGGGAGAGTGCAAACGGTTACCCATACAATTTTCCCCCCAGCCCCCAAAATAAAAAGGGGTTTGTGTATGTAGTTCTTCAGAAACACCATTTTCAATATTTTAGATTTTGTAATGTAAGCGATGGCTGTCTTGCAGGTCACTTTTAATATTGCTTAACCAAATACCTAGCTTTGTTCCCTAGGTTCTGTTGTGAGACGGTAAATTGCTGTGGCAATATTGAACTGAAAGTGCACTGCCGGGGAGCAGGGTGATATTAGAGTCATTTCCAGCTGTTTTGCATTCTGCAACAGTTTTGATGCAGGGGACAGGCAGGTCCTGATCATGCGCTGACACAAGCTCTAAATTTCCAAGGTAATAGGCTCAGAAACCGTCTAAAAATTCAATATTTGGCAGATTTTATATCCACAGCTCTCTGGTGTGGTATGTTGTAGGATGTGACACACTCTGATGTGTAGAAGGAAAGAGGCTATGCCATGTTCCCCAAGCCTCTTTCTACCCCTTTATCAAGGGCTTTCACCTCAGATTCAAAGCTAAAGCTGAAATGTACTTAGGGGCATATTTATAAAATAGATTCATGCAGCACAACGCAGCAAGCCAGTTTGCTGCGCTGATATGGAATGGGCAGGAATACGCAGCATTTAACATTATATGGCTCATTCCCGTCTGCACCAACGCAGGCACCCTTGAACCATGGTGCAAGGGTGCCTGCGTTGTAAGCAGAATTGTTTTCATGCAGAAAGGGACACCTTCCTGCACAAAAACAATCCCTGAAACATTTTACTCTTTCTATGTATCCTGCAGAATGCAGTACACATAGAAAGAGGAAAAAACAAGGAGAAAGAAAGATATTTTGCCTCCCTACGTCTCACCTGGGAAGTCACAGCATTTTGGCGCATTTGATGTATTCCCAGGTCAACCAGTAATGATAAATCTGGAAATGTGTTGAAATCCGTGAGTGGGAACGCCCACGCTCCACCCATGGAACGCCTGCCTGGTGCGGAGTAACGCGAAGCAGCGATTTGCGCTGCGTTGCGTAACTCTAGATTTATCAAGCCACTCAGGCCTCGCAAGAAAGCCTTTTGTGGCTTGATAAATCCTACACAGCAGGTTCATAGCCCTTGCCCCCCCCCTCCTTTGCGTGGCCTATGGGCGACGCAAGTGCTTGATAAATCTGCCCCTTATTTTCAGCTGAAATTCAGCAGCCTACAGAATACCTTTCACAAAGCAAAACCTGTGATGGAATAATCATACCTAGATCAATTTCCAGTCAGTGTTGTTGCTTCTAAAATTTATATATGGGTGGTAAATATTATGCCGCTTTTGCGATTATGTAGGTGTTGCCCTTCAATTTGTAGTTTTTTAAGTCCCCTTGCATTCACTTGCAACCTTGCATTTGTTGATGTAAGCCAATCTTCTAGAAAGCATGTTTTTACAGTAGTAACCTGATTTCTCAAATTTATCCTCAACATTTTCTGCTACCCAGAAGTTCCTTCACCTTGCTTAGTTCATATTTATAATTAGGGTTAAGAGGAGGCAACTCTAGATATTTTGGGGTTTTCATAATATATGTCAAACACATCAAAAATTTAAAATCCTTTTTTGCAGAGGTCTTCTACAATTGATCCCGGGTACACCACTAGGCTCGCTGAGGTTTGAGCTTGGCCTAAACAGTATTTCCCTGTATATTTAAGCTCCCTCTTGCAGGACAATTGGACTATGGAACCGTTCTTGATCCCCAGTTCTTTGTAAGCATTCCTTTGACTTTGGGAATAATATTTAGCTGTTTGGGATTAGGGAGAGTGGATTGCATTGTTCTCTCTTTAAGCCTTTTTAGGTCTCGCCTAGTGATGCAGTGCATGCGCTGGCCGCTGCTGGCGAGTTCCTATTGTCATCGGTTTGGCTTGCGAAGCGAGGGTGGAAGCTCCACCCACGCTTCTTACTGGCGCGCTTGCCAAATCCCAGCTTTTGATTGGGAGGGAAGCATGTTTGGTTCCCTCCCTGTCTTCCTTCGGCGTGCCATTCCGGACAGGGCATGTGCAGGCGCCTTGACTCCTCTTTGCTGTCTCCTCTTTGCCGTGCCTCCACGCACCTGGACAGGAGATGTGCACACGTTTGCTGTGCGGGCACGTCGCTTCGGCGCACTTTCACTTTCTGTACGGCGGCGTTTCAGCAGCGGGTGTAGGTGTGGCGGCCTCGTTTCATCTTTTTTTCACTGCTAGTAGCAGGGCTCCCACACGCGCGCGCGTCGGGGTCAGAAAAATACAAAGTGCCGCCTACTCTTGGCGCTGAAGGCTGCTGGAGATAGATGCGCCCGATGATGTCAAAGCGGAGTTCGGGTGATGTTAGAGCGGAGGTAGGGTATTCTGAGCTGGCTGATAGGTTACGATACAGTGTAAGCTTGTTAATGTATGTTGTGTGTACGCACCCATATTTGTGTGCATTATACTTCTTCTGGTTCTGTTCACATTTGTTTGTTGTAATACCCTTACTTGGTAATGCCTGTACTATATATATTTGTGTTTTCCACATTTGTATAGCTGGAGGATCCACAATTCACGAAATGACGTCACCCCGTGAATGACGAGGTTTGAGGTCACGGCAAAAGCGAAATAAAACACTACGTTCTTGCCGCCTTGTGTTTATGTGCCTGTGTGCTGTGGCTTTACACTTTTATTTTGCTTGGGTAGAAAATATGTACACATCTTTATTATGTAGCGAAGGAACATAATTTTGTTTTATGGTAACTTGTTATTCATATTCTACTTTCTTATTTAAGCTCATCATAATACTGCCCAGCGGGTGAGTAAATTAATACTAGACCCTCCTCAGATCCCTCTGAAGTTTGTCCTGCACGCGTGACCGCACAGACACCTCACGAGTACTTACGCACGCACAAAGAAGAGGGGATCGCCGTTCACGCACCGCACCTACACCAGAGGTGCATGTGAACGGTATTGGAGTGGAGCTCACTTTAACCGAGCGCGGCACTAATGCTTTTCCGAGGGATCAGAGGTGAAGCTTGGAGCTGGGGGTTACACCTGCTGCCCCCGGGGCCTAAACGTGATAAACGAGGCCGGAGAAAGGACCTGGGAGCAGCGAGCAATAATTTCATGCCCGCATCCCGTGAGTCTGTGCTGCCTCTCAGTCCTCGGCTCCGGAGAACTGGCTGTCTCTAGGTCTTCGGCTCCTGACCCCTGCTGTCTCTCAGACGTCTGCTCCCGAGCCCTGGTTGTCCCTCAAATATTGACTAACGAGTCACTGAGTTCCCAAAACCTCGGATCCTGTTTCCGTGCTTTCCCTAGGACTCCCACCTCCGGCCGCACCTCCGACCCCTGAGTCCATTCTGTCCCTTAGATCTCGGCTGCTAAATCCCAACTGTCTCTAAAATATCGAGTAACGAGTCACCAACGACCCCGAAACCACAGCTCCCGTTTCGGTGCTGTATTTGAACTTCCACTCTCAACTGCCCGTCACTACACCTCAGACCCCTCTTTCCGTACGTTCTTGGCCCCTGGGCTCCCTGAGCACAGATCCTTTCTAGCTCCGGCATTTGGCGATGCAGCGCGCGCAACGAAATTTGGTTTTTTTCCCCGTTACTTACCTGAAATCGGCTGTATGCCGCATTTTACAACCCCCCACCCTGCCCCTCCCCCAAGCTACGTCACCGCCCCGGAAGCACGCCCTATACGGGCCGTTGCTGCTAGACTCGCTGCTTTTAAAAACATAAATAAAAGGCATTGTTATTTACACTGGCAATAGCTTAAACTCACAAAACTGCGAGACCTATTGTATTGCAAATGCTTGCTATATACGGGGGAGGGATTGCTAATCTTTTGCACGGCCCAGCCTGCGTTTCTTGTGGTTTAATTTTCTTGTCCTATTTTGAGGAACAGCTTAGTATGCGATGTTGTGTTGCCACTATCCTTGCCGGGACATGTGTCCTCACATTGCTTGACCTTTTGCCTTTGATTGCTTTACTTTCAATAAAAAGACCTTACAATAAAAACATAAGTGCCAGGGCCATCGTCAGGGGGGCACTGCAGCTTGCACCACACATTGTCACTGCCAGAGCTGCCAATGACGGTACCTACAGAACTACTAACCATCACAGTGCTACAAGTGTGACAAATCGGACTATTTGAGGCACACAAAGCTATAAGAATGGTGTGGGCGACATTCAATTATTAAACAGCCGTTGTGCCGCTCATTTCTTAATTACACAAACAGCGCCACCATGTGGCAGCTGTCATAAGTGCTGGTCCTGACAATTAAAAACCCGGTTCAAATTAGGCACTGCTCAAGAGTTTATAAGCCCCTGTTTTATTTTGGGTTAGGTTCCATAAGAAGAACCTCTGGGGATGGATACCTGAGATCGCTGGAAGAAGTAATGGCCATGGCCAACTTTAAAGAAATGTCGCTGGGTAGAGCACATTGAAATGGATTGGGTGTAGCGAGCTATGGACAAGTTGCATATTAATCAATTAACCAACAGCCACGCTCATTAAGGGAAGATATTGGCAGTCCAAGCAAGAGGTGGTTCTAGGTAGTTCTATGGGAGCTTTTTATTTTCTGGCTATATTGCAAATAAGCTCCAGTGTGGTTATGAGTTACATCGTGACAATATATGGGCCTAAATCTGCCTCACTTGATTTGTGAAGTTTGAACTTGGGATACCTGCTGTACGACGTTAAAGTGCAAAGTGGTTCCATAAAAACAAAAGAAGGCTCTGTGATTACAAATTTGGTAGAATGTAAACCATCACACACCTGTAGCTTTTTTGTACGAAAACAATTGGCACACATGAGGCTATCTCTATTTAATGCTCACAGTAGTTTAAGTTACAAGGAATCTATGACACTTTGCTACACGGCTGATTCATTATTAATATATTGCTCTGGAGAAAGGTATATTTGTTCCGCATAGTTGATTATGCAGAAATTGGCAGAGCAGCTTCAAAATATTTTAAATATTTTAGTTTGTGGGCTTATTCTTTATATGATTTTAGTATGTAGAATTGTATAGATTGCTGTTTTGACTTTTTGGGATGCCCAGCTATTGCATGGCTTTTTCCGAGCCAATAAACGATTGATAGATTGATTGATGAATGTGGTCAGTATATCTCCTGGGTGTCTGTGGTTCTTTACACTTTGCAGAGTAGAGCACCTGAAAGCTAAACAGGGTTGTATCTCAGTTTGTACTGGTTGTGGTAGAAAGATTTATTTTCTTTTAGGGATTCCCTGGAAATCAGCTTCCTTGTGATTAAAGGCATCTGGTGTGGTTTATCCTAGATCTGCTGTTCACTACCTAGGTTTTCATACATATGGTTGACACCCCTCCCTTTGAGGCTTCTGTTTGAGGTCAGAAACGTCAAGGAAAGCAGCGGATATCAGTGTTTTACCGGTTTTACATCAGCCTTTCACCACTAGTGGACCAAGTGCAAATAGGCCAGATTTATATAGCGCAAAACTCGACCCGAAGGTATTGGAGCGCTTTACATGAGCACCGGTTACATTAAACAAGGACACATTCATTTAGAATTTTTTTTTTTTAGTAGGCACGGGGAGATTAAGTGATTTGCCCAGAGTCACAGGATGTGGACACGACCCCGAGGCTCGGACCATGGTTTCCAGCACCAAAGTCGGCAGCTGTAGCCATCAGACCACATCCCCTCCCCTGAACCTTAACCTGACCAGTGGAATGCTGCAGTTGATCCTGTGTATCCCGGACACAGCTGCACACTGCGGGAAGGGACATTGTGGCACATTCTCAATTCAAGATAGGTGAAGAGGGTGTGCTTTAGAAATGTGTCCCAGGGGGCCTCATTTCTGATGCAGGTGGTGGAGGCCCTAAGGTCCCTTAGGGGCCCATGAAAGCAATGAGGCCGTTGTTAGAAAAGCAAGAGTGATCCCACCAGGCATGATCACAACCTGGAGTTCTTTTCAATCATTTTATTGGGCCAACTGGTAATTTCCTTCTGTGGCTTGGCTGTCCTCTTTGAAAGGATATCTCAACACATTTCCAAAGTGTAAAGCTTACAAGGAAATTTTCAGTAGAAAAGTGAAAAATGCAGGAAAGCAATGGCTGCTAAAATAATAGGACAGACCTATAGTTTTATGCCCGTAGTTCTCTGCGGCAAATGCGGAGTCTCAGCAGTCATAAAGGTGCTATTCAATCACAGTTTGTGAATACCGAAAAAGAGTAAACTTACACAGAAGTGCAAGTTTACAGTTGTGATTCAGGCCTTTTCTGCTCGTTGAAGCCTGGATGGGCAACGCCCAACTCCATTTTATCAGCTCTGCACAATAATGCCCAGGATGTATGTGTCTAACATAGAGATCTCCATGATGGACGGTAACCATGATGCCTTGCACCCACCAGAAACTCTCTTTCTTCGGCCTCATCAGGAAGACTGTTTATCCCTTAGTGGACAAGATTGGTGATTCTCTACTGGAATCTTCTTTTTGTCACCCTTGAAATGCTGTATTGCAAACAAGATTTTGTAAATAAGGAAAAAGAATCCGGTTGCTAGAACATGGAAAAAGGCTGAATCGAGAAGGAAGAACCTATCTTCTCTTTCTCCATAAATAGCTGCATCTCCTTTTCTACTTTAAATGGATTCTGTATTATTCTTTTAAGTGCTGTGTCAAACAACTTACACCCTGAAAATGGTGGGTTTGTGTCATTGGTAATCTGTATGCTATCTACCTTCCAGTCTTAAGCATAGACCCATCTCCAGGCTATAATACATGTCCTTGCTGATTGAAGGCTGCTCTCTATCCAACAAACATCACAGTTGGTAGAGACTTCACTCAGATTTTTATCCTATTAAGGAGATGAGCACAGTCCTCTCAAAGCCTTGCTGCTCCTCTTCTAGTCATAAACATGTTTTAGAATGGAGTGTCATGAATATGTGTTGTATGTTCCTGCAGGGAAACAAACTTTACAACGCAGTCATTACATCGATCTACATTTACAACGCAGTCAGTACATCGCAACATCCTTTACAATGCATGTCACTACAACGCAACCATTACATTGCATGTCACTACAACGCATGACACTACAATGCCTGTCACTACAATGCAGGCATTACATCGCATGTCATTACAACGCATACCATTACAACGCATAGTACCCCTACACTATCCAACACTTACCCTACTGTTGCACCCCCTGGAGTTATAATAGTAATTTTTACCCCTACACTATCCAACACTTACCCTACTGTTGCACCCCTTGGAGTTAGAATAGTACTTTTTACCCCAACACTATCAAACACTTACCCAACTGTTGCACCCATTGGAGTTAGAATAGTAATTTTTACCCCAGCACTATTCAACACTTACCCTACTGTTGCACCCCCTGGAGTTAGAATAGTAATTGTTACCCCTCCCCTATCCAACACTTACCCTACTGTTGCACCCACCGGAGTTAGAATAGTAATTTTTACCCCTACACTATCCAACACTTACCTTAAATGCAATGTAATGGTATGTGTTGTAATGGTATGTGTTGTAAAGGTATAATGCAATGTAATGGAATGCGTTGTAAATGTAGTTTTAAAAAATTTGTTGTAATGGCATGCAATGCAAATGTATGCATTGTAAAGGATGTTGCGATGTAAAAACTGCGTTGTAAAGGCATGTGTTGTAAATGTATGCGTTGTAACGTCATACATTCGTTCCTGCATGCAGCATAACATTTTTACTTGCCTATTTCCTCGGAGGCTGGATCTTCTGTTGAAGCATCCTCTGGGGGATTGGGGGTGGGGGGAGATAGGCTCAGGGCCCCATTAGAGTTGTCAAGTGAGAGTCACCTTAATTGCATGTGAGAATTCTGATTCAGCTGAATCTACGGGATATGAGATGGTCATACATTTTGGCAACTGCTATCTTATCCAGGTCCCCCCACTTCCATGGAAAAAGCCATTTGACCACCAGATGCCTCAGATTTTTAATGAAGGCATGCCTGAATTGCTGGAAATGCCCCCAATGATGGAATGTATTGTCTCTGACTTATAAAACTTCACATCCTCCCGCAAATATGCCCAAAGGGCAGGAAAGATTCCTTTCTTATGCACTTGTCTCTACAACTAAGATCAGATCCAGTCTTCTCTGCTCATATTCAGGTGTTGCCCTGGATGAGGTGGAAAGGGCAGAGGAAGGAGGAGCAGCAAAGTGTAAATGATTCAACACTTTCGCTTTCTTCCTCATTCCTGTTTCTGAGAGAGTCTCTTAAGTCATTGGCTAGATACCCATTCATCATATCTAGGGGAAGAGGAACTGTGGCTTGTATTTTATTTCTCCTGAATTGCAAGTACCATTTTTGATGTATACTTCTAACCAAAGATTCCTCACCTTTTTAGCCTAGATTTCTCGGCACAGCTCAAAGCTGTGTGATGGATGCACCCTAATACACCTGTAGATGATTGAATATAGGTACACAAAGTTCCGACGTCACCGAAAACAAGAAGAAGTAGTCCAATTGCCAGTCCCTACTCACCCCCCAGTCCTATTCCCGGTTCTGAAGCACTTACCAAAGCCTCTCTGTTTTCTACTAGAAGACTTTGGTTATATTGTAGTACAAGTCCAAGTCCAAGCATAAGAATGTGAAGCAGTGTCCCATCCTGCTACTCTGACACCAAGGAGAAGGCACAAGGGTGTCAAGCTCTAAGATCCTCTCCCTAAAGGTCTCTCCTATGAAACAGATTCTTCAATTAGTTCTGCTGTGCCCCAAATTCCCTAAACCATTGTTTTATTTTTATTTTATTTATAAATTTATACCGCGCTAGAATCGACTCTTGCATAAGAGTATCTCTGCGCACAGAAAGACAGAAGAAGAGAGTTTGGCAGCTACAGGCGACGGGAGAAAAGAAGGCACAACACAAATACAGCGTGTTTCCAGCTAACGCAGTGAAAAATTACTAAAATAAAAACGTTTTGAGTTTTTTCCGAAAACCCAAGAATTCGGAACATTGCCTTAACTCATAAGGAAGATTGTTCCTTAGGGTCGGGCCTGCCACAGATAGAGCTTTCCCCCCTTGTCTACTCTTCTTAATGGTCGGTACTTTAAGGTGAAGTTGGAGTCGAATAGGATTGTAAGGAATGAATTTATCTTTCCAACAAGGAGGACCAGAGCCATATATGGTTCTATGGATAAGACAGCATGTCTTAAACCTGATCCTTTTATAGACTGGGAGCCAATGTAATTTGTCAAGAAGTGGTTTAGAAGGAGTTCTTGGGGGGGCATTCATCACCAGTCTTGCCGCAGTGTTTTGTATTACTTGGAGTTTTGCTAGGACTCCCTGATTAGCCGATAGCAGGAGTCCATTGCAATAGTCCAAGCGACTCAACACTAGAGCCTGAACCAAAGTTTTTCTAATGGAATCAGGCAGTAGTGGAAACACTTTACTTAAGAGCCCAATAGCATGAAAGCATGCTGACCCCACAGCAGATTGAGGGCTTCAAGAAGGTCACAAGGCAAATCTTCAATACATTTCTGGCTCCCTCTGGCATACATTCGGCCCCATGGAATTGTAGGAATCCAGCCGGGATACTTCCAACTGGTTCCTCCCTGGTGCCATCTGTCTCTTTGGGACCCATTACTGGGCTTGTACAAACTCTGGTACAGAATTCTACCATCGCTCTGGTCCAGAGATCCGCTTCAGTTCCTACCACCCCTGTGCTGGTCCCAGTGGCACTGGCATGGAGGGATGATTCGATGATGATATCAGATCCTGAACTGATGTCAGCTAGACCACTGTCATGTTACTGAATTGCAAAAGTGCAGCCAGGTGCAATGCAGCCAAACTGTAACCCAGTGCCTCTAACACGTCGCATCTAACAGCAGAGGCTCTGTTTTCTTTTTGGTTCTGTCTCTGCTCATGTGTTAGAGCAGGGTGCACCTCAGGATAATGATGATGATGGTGAGTGTGATGGCTTGCTCCTCCCTTATTATACTGATGAAGCATCATAACTTAAGCACTGGGGCCACCAATGGAAGAAAGTGCCTCATTAGTAGTGGTGTTTCTGAGGGCAGTAGAAGTACTAGGATTATATCTGCTGTCCATTGAGACAAACAAATGTTTTGACATAGATTTTGCAGCCTTTGGCTGGAAACATCTGACCCTTTGCTTCCATTTAATGATGCCCTCTGGGATGCTTTGATGGCTGCCTGGTTGAAACCATGTTCGTACCTGCCTGTTAGCTGGCAGATGGGCAAGCGACACAGGCCGGTGCCTGCTGATCCTGATTTTCTCACCAAGCACCATACTCTTGAGAGTCTAATTGTACAGGCCTCGACCAGTAAGGTGCTCTCTAATTCATATTTGACCAATCCCCAGACAGTGAATCCAAAAGGAATGATGCCATTGGCAACTATATGTTTTCTTCTACCAGCCTGGCACTATAAATGCAATCTGTCTATTGGGTCAATTTAAATATGCAATTTGGGTTATGGCCTGCATTCTTTTCCCAGCAGTCCGGTAAGACCTTAGGGTCTCTCCTTCTCAGATGATCTATTACAGGCTGGATGTTGCCAAGTATGTTATCTGCGCAGGCTTGGCTACCATGAATTGCATTTGTAGGCACCAATGTTGTGTTTCCTAAGCACACCTGGATAAACTCAACTGGATTCTCCAGTGAGTTACAGGCATTGCTAATGGATAAGCCTTTTGATGGGTTTCACTCCTTAGGAGAAATGGGTGCCTCTACGTTGTACCGTTTTATAGGCAGCAGAGCTACAGAATGTTCCATTGGACTGTTGGTCCATTCGAGGCAATTTCCCCAAGGTCTGCTCCAGGTGGCTGGCATACAGGCAGAGACAGCCTCCCCAGTCTGTGATGCAGCAGGCAGCTTATCCTTTCAGGACATCTGACAAAGAACTGGAAGATGGCACACAGGCCAACAGGGAGAGCAGTCCTTTAGCATCTCTTCCCCTGCTACATTGCCAACAAACCATGTTAGTTTGTTCACAGTGGGGCAGGCCCAACGAGTGGGGGACAAATCCTGCACTTTCTCATGGGTTTGGTGATTCATCACGTACAACAGATGGGTCTTGCAAATTGTTCAAAGTGACTATGAACTGCCTTTCTTTCCTTCCCACCCAATATCTTTCCCACAACCGAAAGAATTTTGGAAGATCATTTGTTGAATTTACTACAGGTTGTATGCAAGTTGCTCTCCAAGTGTGCTGGGCTTGGTAAAAGGTGGGGGACTCACTACCCTTTTACCTGAAAAAAGACAGAGCTTCAGGCCTATCTTGAACCTCCAATCCCTCCACGCCTTTCGGCAGAATGCAAAATGCTATCATTGGGTCAGATCTTTCCTGCCAGGACCCAGGAGAATGGCTTTCCTTGGACTTTCATGAAGTGTATATTCAAATTCCCTTCCAGTAGTCACACAGGCATTATCTGTGATTCAAGGTGGACAAAGAGGATTTTCAGTTTACCTTGCTCCCATTTGGCCTCACAAGCACCTCTTGGGTGTTCACGAAAGTCATGGTGGTGGTCACTGCCCATCGTTCAAGGTAAAATGTTCCTCTTTTCTGTACCTATATGACTGGCTTCTGAAGACGGGCTTACTTCAGTCTGTCACTAGCAACCTCCAGATGATGTCAAAATTCCTATGTTTGTTGGGGTTTGCAATAAATATGCGGAAGCTCCATCTGAATCCACCCTGAGGCTACCATTCATTGTGGTGATCATGGACACTGTGGAGTTCAAGGATTTTCTTTCATTGCAAGGAGTCGGGACATTCGGGCTATGATCACGAAGTTTTAGGTTTGATCCAGGTGATGATGGCTCTAAGGCTTCTTGCCCATCTAGAATTGTGTACCCTCCTTCTCAACTACTCCAGGTGGTAGGCACAAGGCCTGCAAAGGATCTGAAAGTGTCAGCGGGCTAGCATCAAGTCTCTAGAGAGACAGCCCATGATCTACAGTGGTTGCTGACTGATTATAATCTGTCCTCCGGCAGGCCACTCTCCCTTCCCCACCCAGAGAAATTGGTGGTGTTGGACACATCAGTACTGGGTTGAAGAGGTCACTTCAGGGCTGCGGATATTAGAGACCTTTAGTCTCCAGTGGCGGGAAGGCTCCATATCAACCTGTTGGAGCTTCAAAACATTCTTATGACCCTGAAAACTTTACTACTGTCTATCAAGGGGACACTAATGCAGGTTCTTACTGAAAACACCACTGTTTTGTGGTACAATAGCAGGCAGGGCCATGTGGGGTCCTTTGCCAAGAGGAACTGTGCCAAGACATCTTCCTGATTGCCAACCACCTGAAGGGATTCCTAAATGCTGACGCAGATGAACTGAGCAGATGTCATCCTGCAGATCTTGAGTGATGGCTACATTCCAAGGTGGCTCATTGCATCTTCGACCAGTGGGTACCGCCCTGGTTACATCTTTTTTCCACTGTCAAGAGAGTGCAGTGTCATCTTTGCCTTTTGGAGTTTCCACAAAAACCCTCATTAGGAGATGCAGAATGATGTAAGAAACTCCTATACTCCTCTGCCTCTTCTGTCTTGAGTTCTGGAGATGACCACTAATGACCAGGTCCAAGTCATCCTTGTGGCCTTTCGATTGGGCCTTGAGAGTGTGGTATCCAATCCTCCTGAGCATTAGCGTCTGTCCTTCAATGAGGCTACCACTTCAAGAGGATCTCTTGTCATCACAGGAGGGCATGGTCCTCAACCAGAATCTCTATACCTCCATTATCAATTCCTTGGCTTGCTGGAGTTTTAAAAACATTAAGTGCCGTGAACAGACGCGATCTTTTTTCTGATCCTTCTAGAATTGGATGTAAAGATAAGGTAGAGGTTAAACAAGCACTATATGCACTTTTTGATACAGAAAGGATGGAAAGGGAAATATCTAAACCCACTATTGTTAGATACATAGAGAATGACCTGTGCAGGCTATCCCTTCCACTTTACCTTACTCTTCCTATGTCTAACTGGGAAAGGTCCTTGTTGTTTCGCCTAAGGGCAGGCTCTATAAAATTTTTGTTGGGCTTCCCCTTGGGTTATAACCATTCCACTGAATACAATCCTTGTCCCTGTGATGGTATTAGTACACAGAATGATCTGCATTTTTTATTTTTCTGTAAATTCTATTTAAAATATACCAACTGGTTTTTAACACCTTATGTCAGAAAACACAGACCCCTCTCCTTGGAGGAGTCCCGTCTGATGCTACTCTCCTTGGATACGGAGGAACTGACCTTTCGCACTAGCACTTTTTTAAGACTAATAATACGTGTACGTAAAACGATGGAAAACCCCTGAAAGATTTCTGTTTTAGTTCTTTTAATCTTTATGCAATTGTATTCTGTAATATTGTAATAATGAACTGTTTATGTCTGTACTTTTATAAATTTTAAGTAATTCGAATAAAGGTCTTTTGAATTGAATTGAATTATACCTCCATGTGTGGAGATTGAGTGGTGGCACTTGTCTGCGTTCCATTTACCGCTTCAAGTGGGTGATGCCACCCTTGCCGCCAGACGCCCCTCTACAAAATCCATGAACTCTGGACACTGGGACAAGTTTGTAACCTGGTGTGGTACCCTGGACACTGACCCCTTACATGCAAAGCTAGAGGACACCCTTTTGTTTGTTTTGGCCTTAGCCCAGCAGGTCCTTGCAGTGGGCACTGTAAAAAAGTATCTGGCAGTCCTTTCTGCCTTTTTACTTTTGCCAGACTAATCATCCTTGTTAAATTCACCAGTTCTAATGATATTTATTAGGGATTTGTCTCCCAAGTTCCGTTCCTAGCCGTTTGTGAGGCCACAGTGGTCCTTAACTTGGTTTCAACAGTCCTCATGTGTATGTATTTCAGCCTTTGTAAAGCTGTTCACTGCATCTCCTGACCTTGAAGGTGGTCTTCCTCATTGCGATTACATCAGCTTGTCACATGAGTAACATGAGGGGACTTTCAATGCATCCACTATTCAACATATGTTTTCCATACAGATTAGTGCTGTGGACTCAGGTGGCCTTTTTACTGAAAGTTGTAACTCATTTATATGTTTGGCAATTGATCAATCCACCAGCGTTCTTTGCTCCCCCTCACCTCTAGATAGAGGATTAGAGGTTCTATTTGTTGAACCCCAAAATGGCTTTAAACTTTTACATAGATTGTACCAAGGACCACCGAGTGGATGTTCAACTTTGTTAGGCTCTCCAGAGCAATGAAAGTGAAAGCTGTGCTGAAGAGGAACCTGTCCAGGTGGTAGTCCTCTGCATTAAGATCTGCTATGCACTGGCCAAGAAACAGCCCCCGGAAGGTCGTATGAGAGCCCAATCCACCAGGGCCAATGATGCTACTATTGCACTGGCGCTAGGCATGCCTGCCCTTGATGTCTGCCAGACTGCAGTGTAAGTGTCAGTTAATAGCTTTACAAAGCATTACTGCCTTAACAATCAGGTCCGGCGGTAAGGACACTATGAGCGATGGGTCATGTGGAACTTTTTGGACTTAGCCCATTCCGCAGACTCTCCACAGCTGGGAGCAGTGGTTAGTTTGTAAAATAATAAGTGCCAGGGCTTTCGTCAGGTGGCAGATTGCATCAGCCCATTTATCCTGTTAGCACCACCTAAAGCTGAACCAACTACTAACCATGAAAGTGGGGAGAGGATATGGTGTAATGACCAGAGCTGCCAACTTCAGAGCTGGGAAACCAGGTCCGAGTCTCAGAATCGGCTCAACATCCTGTGATTCTGAGCAAATCACTAAATCTCCATGTGCCTACCATAAATGAATGCATCCTTAACTGGTGCTCTTGAAAAGCACTCGTGTTGGTGAATAAGGACCGGTGCTGAGCACCAGAAACCACTGGCTCAAATTAAGCACTGGCTAGGAGGCATTGCTTTGTTATCTATGGTATGGTGAGGAATCTGTGGTTAGTAGCATCCATCAGAAGGACTTTTGGTAACGCTCTTTGTGTTTACTCATCTAACCACAGATTCCTACCTGCCAACCATCCTCCTCTTTCTTTGGAGTGCTCTTTTCTCAGGATGCGGTGACACGTTTGTCTATATGAAGTGGGCTTACTTCAAATTAGTAGGGATTGTGTAAGGAAAATAGTGAAGAGGTAAGCGCAGGACTTTGGGCACCTTCTCTAGGCTTTTCAACTCATCTGTAGAGTCCTCCCAGCTCACCAAAGACACTGACCAAGCCTCCTGCATGATCCATGACAGGTACTGGAATTACAGCCATGTGTATTCCTGATCAGAGCCTACCAGGCCCGGACTGCATTAGCGGGCACCGGTTATTTCCAGGGTGGGCCGGAAGGGTGCGGGTGGTTTTGTGACCGTAGGGGCTGCTTTTGTCACTGGGGGCCGGTTTTGCAGTAGTGCTGCAACATTGGCCCCCTGTAAGAAAAGCAAGAGCGGTGCTTCTTACTAGCACCCCCCCCATCCCCCGCTCCCAGGGCCAGTCGAGCAGCAACCTGCCAGGGCTGGATGCTGTTCCCAGTCCGGCCCTGGAGCCTACACCATATCCATGAGGTGAGCTAAGGCAACAGAAAACATTGGGCCCTTAGGGCTTGTATCATTTTAGGTGTGTCTGCATTTGAACTTTAACAATGTCCGGAGGGGTTTGACCTCTAGCTAGCGAGTCCTGCCGCGTCTTGACCTCAGGGAGCATGCGCGTGCCAGACGCGCGAGGAATAAAAGCAGCTAAGCTGTTCACATTCCCGCTTTCATGCTCTCAAAGTAAGTGGAACAGAGCACAGCAGGCGGAAGAGCGTGCCCTGAATCTGTCTCTGCTGTGCAGCAATAACAGAGCCGTCAGTTGCTGCTTCCTCACAAGCTGCGCTAGGAAGTCTCTGGGGCCTTAAGGTTTTGTAAAAATATATATGTGTAATCTTAATTGGACTGGTTTCCAAGGCCTCGAGCCAGTGTGATTCTCACATTATTAGTCGATGCTCTGGCCAGACCTGGTCCAGCGCCGGTCACGCTTGGGATCGCAGTTTACACCGGGGCCGAGTGTAAGATTCTAGGGCTTATTTAAAAGCTTGCGCTGCCGGTATATAATTTTTTCCCATATTAAAAGTGACGCACTGGTGGCACAAGGGGCTTGTAAATAAGTCTGTCCATTCATTGAAAAACTGGTATCATATCCGTTAACACTGTCCTGCTTCTGGGTCTTAATTTGTAAAAAATATAGGTACACTCTTCCAAAGTTTCCCTTAGGTCCCTGCAGAGAATGCCGGGCTTCGTGAATACCAAGGCTGTTCTTGATTCCGCTTCATGTCTCTTTCATCCACTATCCTAAACATCCTGTCTTTTTATGTTACTCTTGTATTTGCTTTTTCAACCCTTCACTTTCACTTTGTCACTGTCTTTCTATCTTTCTCTTTGTTTTACTTCCTCCCTGTTGTGCGTTTCTCTCTCTCTTGCTCTGGGACAAAGTCTGATGACGAAAGCTAAGTCCTGGTCCTCAAATGTGAGTGCTGGAACCTACCACCGACACAAATTGAGCACTGCTCTAACATGGTGCCTTAAGTCTTCTGGACAGATATCTGGGTGGGGGGGGGAGGGGGCAGGGGTTCTGGGTTGTTAGTTAGGAGCAACTGGGTACACATATATAGCGCCAGATGATGGTCAAACCATGGCAAGGTGAGGTACAGGAAAAAGAGCTTTCCATGTAGGTGAGTTAATCCAAATGCTTAGTGTCACCACATATCAAGATGCTGTTAAACTCCCTTGTGGGAATAATAGCCTCGTACAGATGAGAGAGTGTATTGGACTGTAGCATTTCTATAGCACTTTCCTGGCCCTTGTGAGGCCCCAAAACACTTTCTGATTGTTGAGTAAGTAGCTGTTGTGTTAGTTTTGCACAATCAGAGATGAGCGTTAGCTGAGTTGTCACCTTTGAATGGTGCTTGCTGCCGCACCTTATGTATGAGATGCCATGTGAAGGAGATGCACGTGCATAGATAGCCCCGAGTCGTGTATCAAACCATATCAAGGCACTGTATCGCATTATAAAAGGAGCAGCTAGCTCTCTTAGGGAGCGAGTGTGCAGATGTATCACAGATCAAGGACTGAAGCATATTAAGGAGCAGTACTTCCTTTCGGGAAAAAATGGCTTCTTGTATCGGTGAGTGAGTGTGTGAGTACAAAGCTGTAGCGCTATTTCACGGCGTAGTACTCCCTATGGCACGAACGAAGGGCGACCGGAAGAATCATGCAAAGATTGATTAAGCAGAGCATCTTTAAAGCTTTTACTAAAACCAAGCTTATTCTGTGTGTATTGGGGCTACATGCTTCCCTATCATTGAGGCGTGGAGATGAAACTCCTTTTCACTACAGTAGTCAATTTATTTATTTTGCAGTTGATATAGTGCTCAATTGCCCAGAGGTGTCTTAGCGCTGCTTCAAGCAAAACGTCATTACCCATAGCTGACATCTAGCAAATTTTAATTATTAAAGAATCATGTTTTTAATGATTTCCTAAAGGACAAGTTGCGACTGTCCCTGATTTTGTGGGGGAGGGCATTTCATAGTCTGGATGTTCCAAAAATGAAACTTCTCCCACCCCACTTGTCACTCTTGGTCATTGTATACAAAGGGGGGATTAGCCAGGTTTAGCTGGGAATAAGGAGATAAAAGGAGCAACCATGGAGGGCTTTTTAGCATAATGACTTCATTCATACACTTAACTCTTACCACTGTCTCCCTAAAATCACTTATAAACTCTGAGCCTTTGGAAGCATCCTTGGTTTGCAAAGATTTTCAGGTAAGGCCAGCAAGGAGACTGTTGCCGTGGTACTTCTTCGGATGGACAGCAGAGTCTCTCACAGTAGCTCTGTCTGTCTTTGGAAAGGAAAGAGGGATTTTCCACATCCAATGGATTATAAGGAAGGCCCTTTTGCAGCGATTCCTGCTGGACATGTCGAGTTAGCTCATGATTGAGACAGTCTCCAGAGTTGTTTATTCTTTGCTGAAACTGTAAGTGTTTTCAAAGAAGAGCGCTAATCATTATTTGAGCTAAGCAGTGCTTAATTTGAGCCTGTGGTTTCCGGTGCTCAGCACCAGCACTTACTTGTCAACATGGGCACTTGTGACAGTCTGCCACAAGGTGGCGCTGTCTGGTTAATTTAGAACTGACCACAACAACAGTTCATTTTTAATTCAATATACCTTAAAAATGACTATTCCCTGCCGCCCAAGCCATTCTTATTGCTTTGGGGGCCTGGAATAGTCAGAATTGTCACACTTGTAGGAGTGTGATGGTTAGTAGTTGTGTTTGTACTGTCATTGACCGCATGGCAGGGGCAATGTGTGGTGCAAGCGGCAGTGGCCGCCTGACAAAAGCCCTGGCACATATTATTTTTTTCAAATTAAGCACTGGATAAGCTTCCAACAGATTAAAACCTCAGCTTCTGTGTGTGGCAAATGGACTTTCGTTTACTGCCGTTGAGGTTAAACATAGCTAGTAACATAGTCCACTAAGGATTGTGGTCGATTGCTGATTCCAGGATTAACTCTTCCAAGGAACTGACAAGTTTACTCTGCCTGGAGGAGACAAAAACACATGCCAAACTAAAAAAAAAAAAAAACTCAGGGTTGTCTCGCTGTTGATTCAACCAAGTTTATCTCAAGCTAGGTTCAGGCCTCCGGTCAAAGCTTAATCTGGGGCCCTCTGAATGCTTCATCTGTTCTTTCCCAGATGCCATAAGCAGCTGTATCTAAGAATTTAAAAAATGTACTCCAGGGAAAGAGAAAACATGGGATCTGGTATCTTCTAGTGGTCTATCCACTAGTGGTCTATCCAATAGGCACGTTAGCTGTCTCATTCTTCATGAAGACACCGTGCTTACTTGCGATTAAAATTCTATAAGTAAAGGTTGCTGTAGGAGAGGCCCTGGAAAGTGCAGGGCCCTGGGCATAATGCCCCCTCTGATGCTCTTCTCCCTACTGTGATGGTCCTGGGTCTAACATCGTGTGATTTATGTCCACAGGAAGTGATACTTAGCACAGTAGTCTAAAGGTTATATTAATACACTTTAAAAATATGTTCTATGGAACCTGTAAGAAATAATGCCCCTATCAAACCTCGAGTCTCGTTCATTCATCGGATATGGATCAATGCGCACAGGATGAGTTCAAATCCGTCAGTGGTTATGTTGTTGGGTTGTGGACTGTTCTCAGGCTCAACGAATAAATGAGTCACGACTTTTAAAAGTGCACGGTTGTGCTAGGATGTCTAATCGCAGGATGCAGTTGGACCAGAAGAGGCGACAGAGCTTAGATGGATACAAGTGAGCCTTGAGCCTTCAGTGTCTTCTGAAATAACAGGTGATTGGAAATAGATCAGAGTTATGGAGTAAGAAAGTTCCACAAGATGATGAGTTACATGAAAGTGAACCCTCTCTAAGAGGAGACCTACGGAGAACTTGCAAGAACTTCGATTTATAGGCTGGGCATGAAAGGATGTATCATTTTTCCAAAAGGACTTCCACGCCAATATCTCACTTCTTTACTCAAATCAGCTCTCAAGACAATCTTGCTTGTTCTCGAGTTGACCATATGCCGAAGATAGGCTGACAGTAAAGTGCATAGCGATGCTTAGTGCCATATATTGCACTTTATATAGATAGTGTCATATCACTTTGAGATTGGGACTCGGTTGTCAATAAACACTTTGCAAAAGAGATGCATTGATCAAGATGGCCGTTTGCTGTTTAGTACTCTTGGTTGTTGTCCACATGTGACTGCTTTCATGTTGAATGTGGGTGTAACAAGGGCTTCTTTATAGACCTGTGCAAAATGTGTGTAATTCCCTTTGTTAAAATAATGCTAAATCCGCTCAAATTTGTGCAAGATTATTCAAAACGCTAATTTGGCATTTTGTGCTATTTTATATCGTGGAATACGTCCTTGTTTCCATTTTGGATTCTAAGATGAATCTTGCGATAAAAAATACACCTAAACCCTCCATGCTCCCATTCTATTTATTTGCAGCTTTCCTTTGCACCAGTGATAGGTTTTTTGCCCAAAAGTTGTCTCCTTTATGTGACATGGTGTTAAGGAGTAATCTTGGGCATTTCACGTAACAAGTGTAATAGGTAATGCCTGAAAATGCGTGAGATTCTGCAAGCGTAATTGAAACTTCTTCAGTAGTTTTTATAAAATGAATATGGAGAAGGGTTCATTAACCCTGTCTGAGGATGGAATAATAAATAGACGAATAATGCCTGTAGTAAAAGAATCAATTCAGCCTACGTTTTAGGACCTAGCCTCACATGAGGTCACCATAGACGTAAAGTAGGGGCAACCAGGGTCAGTAGCCGGTAAACTTGACTTACCCCTTTAATGATCCTGTCATTGCTATGGCTTCCCCTGGTCTTGAGTCAAGATAGCAGTGGCAGACACAGAATGTAATCAGGACTCTGAGAGTTTTGTAGTTTCCATTGATTGCCATTCCTAGGCCCTCGACAGGCTGATGAGGGGCTAAAGGTGGGATAAAAGCTGAAACCTTTTCCATCAACATTGAATCAAAGTGGTCTATCAGGTGCACTGGGCCTTTGTGGCAACCAGACAGGTTGAGAGTGTACCAAATGCAGCTGGAAAGGGGGATTCAGGGGCAGCACTGCTCCTAATATTCGGCCTATCAGTAACTACCACCGTCTACTTTCATGCCGCAACTTTTTGGTGCAAACTATTAAGCTATGCTTCGGCTACGCTCTTGTGAATCTACAATTGCCTTCCTGAGACAGGACGGGAGGGTTAGTCAACTATCACTTGGATGAAACCAAAAGTACAGATTGATAGAAATCATTTTCTGTCCATCAGCGGTGCCACATGGAGGGTGCTTCCATTGATCCAGTCATAGTCATCCATCATCCGTCAACATAATATGACTGACCGAACTCACAAAATGGCCGCCATTCTGTTTTCAGCTCTTACGACCATTTTATAGTATCTCCAGTGTGTTTGCATTTACTAAATGCAGCGGCACGTAGTGAGTAGTTCGACAAGTCCCACTACTGGAAATTGACAGCACATACCTAGGTGAAGACATGGTTTTCGTCTCCTCACAGGAACCTGAGCAGAGGCTCTAGTCTGACATTGAGCTGCGGAAGTGTTCTAATCTCTAAATGACTAGTATGTTGGACGAGATATAAAGACACAAGAACTCTGTACAGCAGGGTGAGCATTGTCTTGAAAATAAAGTCAGAATTCTAGACCCTTCTGGACTCCTTAGAAGCATTAGACACAGAGACCGGGGACCTCGTTATGAGTTTCTTGGAATTTAAATACGGCAAACCAAAACTTGTGTTGTTGCCTACGAATCTTTAAGCTGTTCAAAATAGCCGAAATCCCTTAGGGAAACTGCGGGCAGTGCTGGAAAAATACCAGGTGAATCAGATCTGGAATTACTGATTAAACTGATAATGTAAAGTTCTCAGTTGAATCTCATGGTTCCACTCAGAATATACAATAAATGTGCACTTCTTCAGTTAATGAAACCCCAGTTACGTTAACCCTAGGGGATGCGGACTGGTGTGGATCCAGGATACCTGGTGGTATGGGGAACCTAGTTTGCCCAAACCACATGTGGTAGAACAGGGGTGTCCAAGGTTGGTCCATGAGGGCCGGATTCATGGGTAACCATGAGCTATGTAAATGATTTGTGTTAGATTAATTGTATGCAAATGTATTTTACACGGCTATACTGGAAATCTGGCATGCTTCCGGCCCTCCCTGAGTAGTTTAGCGTCCACTCTTTAGAACCTAGAACCTGAAAGGTTACAGAGACAAAGGCCTAGGTCATAGGCTAATCAGCAGTTACCTTCGGTTGCAGTATCACTCCATATAACTTGAATTGGCAAAGCCAATATGTCTCGCCTACAAAAGAGCGATTAACTTTGCTGATGTGTTTTAGCCCTGTTCTACACCAGCGTGGCTGCTGTTTAGCATGGCTAAAAGTTAGTGGCGTAAGGAAGAGTGTCATGGAGTAGGCTGGAGTGTTATGGAGTGGCATAGTGAGTCGTTTAGTGGAGTGGTGTAGAGTATAGTTGAGTGGTGAAGAGTGAAGTGGAGTGTCATGGAGTGGCATAGAGTGTTGTGGGGTGTCATGGAGGGAGTAAAGTGTCATAGAGTGGAAGGGCATAGAGTGGAATAGAGTGTCGTAGAGTTGAATGTTATAGAGTGGGGTGGCATAGTGTGTCAAAGAGTGTTTTCCAGCGGAGTGGAGTAGAATGGAGTAGAGTGTCGTGGAGGGGAGTACGTAGAGTGTCATAGTGTGGCATTGACCGGAGTAGATTGTCGTAGAGAGGAGAGGCATTCAGTGTCATGGAGTGGCGCAGAGTTGAATGGAGTGCCGTAGAGAGTGGTGGAAAAAGTGAAGTAGAGTGTTATAGAGCAGAGTGGCGTAGAGTCAAGTATATTCTTGTACAATTAAGTGGCATAAAATGCAATAGTGTATTAGAGTGGAATTGCTTAGAGTGTCGTAGAGTGTCGTAGAGTGGAGTGGCACAGAGTGACGTAGAGTGTTGTAGAGTGGAGTGGCTTAGAGTTGAGTGGCATAGGCTGCCGCAGAGTGTCGTGCAGAAGAGTGGAGAAGAATGTCGTGGCTTGGAGTGCCGTAGAGTGTAGTGTTGTAGAGTGGTATAGAGTGGAGTAGAGTGTTTTAGAGTGTTGTGGCATAGAGTATCATTGGAGTGGCGTACAGCAGAGTGGAATGGCATAGAGGGTACTACATAGAGTGGAGTGTTGTAGAGTAGAGTGACGTAGAGCAGAGTTGATTGGCATAGAGTGGGGTGGCATAGAGTGGAATAGTGTTGTAGAGTGGAGTGGCGTAGAGTGGAGTGGCAAAGAGTGGCGTGGTGTGGAGTCACATAGTAGTGGAGTGGAATAGAGTGGAGTAGTGTGTCATAGAATAGACTGGAGTAAAGTGGCATGGAGTTGGTTAGAGAGAGTTGTGTAGAGCAATATAGAGGGGAGCAGTGTCATAGAATTGCACAGAGTGGAGTAGAGTATCAGAGTGGAGTAGAGTTTAATGGAGTAAAGTGGCATGGAGTTGGTTAAAGAGAGTTGTGTAGAGCATCATAGAGGGGAGCAGTGTCATAGAATTGCACAGAGTGGAGTAGAGTGTCAGAGTGTAGTAGAGTTTAATGGAGTAGAGCATCATAGAGTGGAGTATCATCGAGTGTAGTGTTGTAGAGTGGATTAGAGTGGCGTAGAGTGAAGTGGTGTAAAGTACAGTGGTGCAGAGTAGAGTGCAGTGCCATAGAGTGTAGTGGTGCAGAGTGCATTGGCAGAGAGTGCAGTGGCGTAGAGTAGAGTGGTGTGGAGAGCAGTATCGTAAACTACAGTGGTGCAGAGTAGAATAGAGCGGTGTAGATTGCAGTGACATAAAGCGCAATTTGTGTAGAATGGAGTAGCGTGCAGTGGCGTAGAGTGAAGTGGCGGACAGTAGACTGTTGCAGAGTAGAGCACTGTGGTGTAGAGTGGTTGGCATAGAGTGTAATGGCATAGAGTGCCTTGGTTTTGAGTAAAGTGGTGCAAAGTGCACTGGTGTAGAGTTCAGTAGTTTAGAGTAGAGTGGCATAGAGCGCAGTGATGTTGATTAGAGTGGTGCAAAGTAGATTAGAGTGGCATAGATGGGCATAGAGTAGTTTGTAGTGGTGTAGAGTGCAGTGGTGTAGAGTGCACTGGTGCAGAGTGGAGTAGAGGGGCGTAGCAGGCAGTGACACATAATTCAGTGACTTTGAGAAGCTTGTTTCAGAGTAAAGTGCCATAGAATGGAGTGATGCAGGGTAGAGTGCATTAGCATAGAGTGCAGTGGTATAGAGTGCAGTGTTACAGAGTAGAATGGCATAAATTGGAGTGGTGTAGATTGGAGTGGCATAGAGGTGAGTGGTACAAAGTGGAGTGGAATGGCCTAGACTGGAATGACGTAGAGTGCAGTGGTGAAGAGTGCAGTGGTGCATAGTGGAGTGGGGTAGAGTGCATTGGCATGCAATAGAGTGGTGCAGAGGGGAGTAGAGAGGCATAGAGCAAAATGGAGTAGAGTGCAGTGTCAAAGTGCAGTGGTGCACAGAAGATTACAGTGGAGTAGAGTGGCTTTTTGCAGACAGCAGTGGTGTAGGGTGCAGTGGTGTTGAGTGTAGTGGCATAGTGTGTATTGACATCGAGTGTATCTGCATGGAGTGTAATAGAGTGGCGTAGAGTAAAGTGGTGCATAGTAGAGTGCAGTAGCATAGAGTACAGTTACGTAGAGTGCAATGACGCTGAGTGCAGTGGTGTAGAGTTCAGTGCCACAGAGTGGAGAGTTGCAAATTAGAGTATAGTGGTGTACAGTGCAGTGGTGCAGAGTATATTGATATAGAGTGCAGTGGCATAAAAGGTATTGGTTTTCAATAAAGTGGTGTAGAGTGCATTGGCGTAGAGGGCACTGGGCTAGAAAAGAGTGGAGTGGTACAGAATGGAGAGGCGCAGGGTACATTGCAGTGGCGTAGAGTGGAGTGGCATAAAGTAGAATGGTGCAGAGTTGAATAGAGTGGCCTAGAGTACAGTGGTGTAGAGTTGATTGTTTCAGAGTAGAGTCAAGTGGCATAGAGTGCAGTGGCATAGCGTAGAGTGTAGTAAAGTGCAGTGGTGCAGAGTGGATTAGTGGAGCTTAGAGTGGATTGACATAGAGTGTAGTGGCATAGAGTGTAGTGATGCAGAGTAGAGTGGAGTAGAGTGTAGTGGCATACAGTGCATTGGTGTATAGTGCAGTAGAGTGGCATAGAGTACAGTTAAGCGGCATAGATTGCAGTGGTGCAGAGTAGAGTGGTGTAGAGCTCAGTGGTGGTGAGTGCAGAGTAGAAGTGTCATAGTGTGGAGTGGTGCAGAGCAGAGTGAAGAGGTGCAGGGTGGAGTGCAGTGGCAAAGAGTGGAGCGATTCAGATTATAGTGGCATAGGGTGTGGTGGTGGTGTAGAGTGCATTGGCATAGAGTGGTGCAGTAGTATATATTGCCGTGGGATAGAGTGCCGTTGCATAGAGTGCAGTGGCATAGAGTATAGCGCCTAAGAGTACAGTGTTGCAGAGTAGACTGTCATAGAGTGCAGTGGTGTATAGTAGAATGGCATAGAGTGCATAATAGAATGGGGGAGAGTAGAGTGGCATAGAGTACACTGGTGCAGAGTAGAATTGAGTGGTGTAGAGTGCAGTGACATAGAGTATAATGGTGTAGAGTGCAGTGACATAGAGTATAATGGTGTAGAGTGCAGTGACATAGAGTGTTGCAGAGTAGAGTATCGTGGCATAGAGTGAGTGCAGTGGTGGAAATTCGATTGCTCTACAGTGCAGTGGTGTAGAGTGCATTTGTTTTGAGGAAAGTGATGTAGAGTGCATTGGAATAGACTGCAGTGAATAGAGTAGAGTGCAGTGGCATAGAGTAGAGTGGTGGAGAGTAGAGTAGAGTGGTGCAGAGTGGAGTGGTGCAACATAGAGTGGAGTGGCGCAGAGTGGAGTGGGGCTGACTGTAGTAACTCTGGGTGCAATAGCATAGAGTAGATTGTTTCACAGTAGTGTGAAGTGGCGCAGAGTGTAGTGGTGCACGGATGAGTGCAGTGGTGCCATAGAGTGCAGTGGTATTGAGTAGAGTGGTGTAGGTCAAAGCGGTACAGAGTTGAATGCATTGGCAGAGAGTGCAGTGCTGCAGAGTAGAGTAGAGAGGCGTAGAGTGAAGTGTCATAAAGTGGAGTGGTGCAGAGTAGAGTGCAGTAGTGTGGAGTGGTGCAGAGTAGTGTTGAGTGGGGTAAAGTGGAGTATGCATGCAGTGGTGCAGAGTTGAGTGGTGTAGAGGCAGCACATCTTCAATTGAAATGACCAATACATTTGCACAGACATACACTTTTACTGATAAAAGTATACAGTGCACAGCGATAATGTGTGGAAATGTCATCACCTAGTGTATTGATTTGTTTTGATCATATTAAAATATTTGTTTCCACTGCTCTTCAGAATGATCAAAAACATGATTCAATTGTGCTTTCCTAATTCAGATATATGTGAGATATCTTCACAAATAGTTTACAGATATTTAAATGTTGTTGTGTGCTAGGAAAATAAATAACATTGTACAACTTTCCTCTAGCACCCCCAGCCGACACGCCCCTTCCCACCCCACCCCACCAGAGTAGACAGCATGATTGCACGATTGTCACATAAATCCTCTGACTTTGAAGTCAGGGAAAGAAAAGTGAACACCAAGCTCCCTAGAAGACAGAGCCTGACATTTGACATCTGTCTTTGAATGCACTGCAAAAGTGACAAGATACAAATAAGATTTAAAGGCCTTTTTACAGAAATCAAACACTGGTGGAAGAATACAGTAAATATGGTTTGGGCCACAGAAGGGGTGAGGTCAAGCTAGACAACTTAAAAAAACAAAGCCAGCAAATAGAAAACAAGCAAATATGAGTTACAAACCAGAAAGCCAATGGTACGTAATGAGCGGAATGCCTTTCCAGGGAAGCTTCCCAGATTTCCCCAAGATGTCATTAGCAAACCAGAGCAGCTGTGCTGTCTGGTAGGTTTTGACCTAAAAAAGGAACCACAGTGAGAACTTGGATTACTGCTGTATGTGCATATGGGGGTGTCACTAGCTCTGGTGTTGTGAAATTTTCCCAGTAGTGCTGGGTTGGAATATTGCCCCCTTCCTCCAACTAGTCAGTTTGTGGTCTGATGTTTGGAGTCATTTCGAAAGGACAGCATCATTTCTTAACCTTTAGTTTGATCTAATGATGCTACTACTATGGACCGTCTTGCTCTGCAATCGTTTACAACACTTCATTGCATTCTTCCAAGATCCCCTCGTTCTGTCTCACTTTATCAATGGTCCCTGCTAACATTCCTCAATGTTTGCATCCCCTGTGATAATGTTTTTTTAATCTATCTCCTGCATCTCTTCTTACTTAATAATATGTCTTCCGTTCTTTAGATGGTGCGAATTTTATTTTTTGACCTTTGCGCACCGCACTATTTTATGTATGTAGGTCACCGATGTTCCTCTGCAGCTAAGGAGCCAGGTCCCAGCGGAGTGCATGTCATGTACGCTCGGAGGCAGATTCGGTACAATATGTAGATGATGTTCGGGCATAAAATAATGCATCTCTCAGGATGGCCTCTAAGTTATTTATAGCCCGAGCTCTTTTGTTCCCTTCTCTCGCTGCTTGCTCTTGTTTCACACCCCTAAACTCAGGTCCAGGAAGGGAGGCTTTCTTCCTTTACAGGTGCCTCGGATTCTGGGATATAGCTCTGACAAGGTTTAACGAGGGACGTATTCTGTTGAAGGGGGGTGTCCAACACAGACCCGTGCAGTTTTTTCAGGCTAACCCCAAACTACATAAATCAGCTCCACTTAGATTCACTCTATGTAAATGTATCTTTTATGAGTATCTCAAAAATATGGTCTGTGACCGGCCCTCTGTGGTCGGTATAGGGTATCCCTAATCTCTGCTATCGAAACAATTCCTGCTCATTCATTTGATGTGTAATTTCTGAAGTCCTATCAGATGCATACCTGTCTTTTGAGAAAATAGTAGTGGTGGGCAGAATTTTCGTAGTCGCGCCATGCAAAGCTCCGCGAAACAGTAAAAAATCTCCGTGAGCATGCAGAAATTCCGTGAACAAACGAAATTGCTTGTTCACAATGCTTTTTTCCTGTTCGCGAACACTGTTTGCGTGCTTGGGGGATATATCTCGTGAACAAGCAAAAAATTCCACGAAACTGCGGAATGCAGAATTTTGGGCAATTCCGCATTCTCCGCGGAACGCGAAATTACCCAAATTCCACAAATTCCGTGAGCGGAACGGACTTTACCGCCCAGCCATAGAAAATAGAGACAGTGTCGCCAAGTCAACGTTACTCTGGATCTGGGTGAGTGAGTCAGATGTAAAAAAGCAACCTTAATTAGATTTTTATTTATTTATTTGAGAGTTGTATAACACTAGCTAGACCTGAATTTATCAGAACTCTTTACAACAGTAAATGTTCACATCAAAGATAACAAGTCTAACAAGTCTATGCAGAGCATCTGAGTCAGAGCGCTTTACAACAGTAAATGTTCACAACATAAATGACAAGTATATACAGGGCAGCTAAATCATATCAGATCAAATCAATTAATCTGGGACACTACATAATTTTTTTTTTTTAATTTAAGTAATTTTCATGGTTTTTGAGAGCTGTATAATGCTCTGTATTTTTTCATTTCCAGTGTTTCCCTGCCCACAAAAGAGCCGCGCGTTGTGGATACCACATTGAGATTTTTCCGCCATCATTATTCCCACTCACTGGTCACCTTGTGGTGTATTGATTGCCTTTGTGAAGGGTCTAACCCTATACTGTGTACTTGTCCTCTGTCCTTATTCAGATGTATGAAATGCCACTCTCCTGCAAAGGGACAGCAGTAACTTTAATAAAAAACTTAAAACTTCACATACTCTGTTATGGTGTATGTATGTTTCAAGGGCTTGTTTGTGACTCTGGGAGACTCTTGTAAAACATTCTGCATCTTTATAGGCAGAGCCATTGGAATTATGCAAGTCTTCAGCCTCAGAATTTTTCATATAGTTATAGTTTTAACATATTTGTAATATGATCTGTAGTTTAATTTGCAGATGTCAACAAAAAATATGTAGAGCTCTGACAGAGCCAAAGTTACTTAGAAGCCCCATAAGTGAAGTGGTGACCTACAGCCATACCCTTTACAAAGGGTAACTAGTCACTTTTCAGTTGCTGATTGCTGTCTTTTAGTGTTAAATTGGTACTGATGAGGTGAAACATTTGCACCAAGAGTAGAAACGTGTGTTAAAATTACATTTTAAGACCTACCAATGTACATGGTTCCACGGTGTGTTACACGATTTTGGTTCCTTTCACATGGTTACCCGGTGAGGAGCTGATATCACATGGTGGAGGAGAAGACGAGCTGGGAACCACTATACAGAGTGGGTTTCTGTCTAGTCCACAGAGGCACTGAACAGCTGATGCCTATTAATGGCTGTGAAAACACTCGTGGACATCAGCCCCAGGAGGTTGGAGGCGGGAGGAGGTGGACGTGCCTCTTACGTAGTACATGGCACAAGGCCCTTCCCCTCCAAAGTTCCATTTCCTCCTTCCACTGCAAATTATTTTTTATGTTTACAGGTCTAACATTGTAAGTGTTCCTGTAAAAGAATGTGCCACATTATGCTGCATAATTTGACTTTTTTTTGCCACATAATTTAGTAAACCCTGCAATATAATTTAATTCCTCTTTGTCATATAATTTCAGTCTCCGTCCTTATAAGCCAGTTCCAAATCTTCTCCTCCCTGACCTTAGTGTTGGGTGGTGTTGAAGTGCTGCTGTCTCAGCTGAGTGCAATGAGAAGATGTGGTCAAGTGGCTAAGTGGCCAACTCTGTAATCAGCAGCCCCGAAATCTAATTCCTGTTGTCCCTCTTGACCCAATTCTTGGATCCTGGGCGAATCACTTTATATCTCAAGGGCTGCTGCTGGGCCTTCATCTGCCACCATTTGGACTGCACAGCAACAATCAGCTAACTGTCGGTGACAAGTGCCAGACAGAAAATGAATACTAGACCTGCTTGATGTAAGAGGAACTGCAGGCACTGATGACCAGAATGATAATGCGATGGTGAAAAACACAACATCCTCCGTTTTGAGCAGGAAAAAAAGTTCTGCATGTTCATGCGCCTCAGAATCAACACAAAAGCAGCAAATTATTAGCGGGGCATAACTTTGACATTCTTATGCACGCAATTTGTTTTTATCTTGGCTATTTTTGGTTTTAAAGCATTCTTTATGTCTTTGCTAATTTTCATTTATTGATCGATGCATTTTTATCACAATGGTCCTCCAATTAGGTCACAGAGGCGATGCCATGAGGTGTCAGGTGCAGAATTGGGTGCAGCATAGAAGAGAGCAGTGTGTTTCATTTTCCCAAATATGAACAATGGGAAAATGAGGAGCATAGCTTTGAAGGGCACTTGGCTGATGTCGTTGCGGCCAGTGGTTAATTTGTAAAAGACATAAGTGCCAGGGCTCTTGTCAGGAGGCAGCTTGCACCAGCCCATTTCTCCTGTTAGTGCCGCCTAAAACAGAACCAACTGCTAACAATGAAGGTGGGGGGAGAATGTGGTGTAATGGCCAGAGCTGCGGACATTGGAGCTGGGGAACCAGGTTCGAGTCTTGGCATTGGCTCAACGTCCTGTGATTCTGGGCAAATCACTTAATCTCCCAGTAAAGGAATGTGTCCTTAACTGGTGCTCATGAAAAGCGCAGGTGTTGACGATTAAGAGCTGAGCACTTAAATTTCCGGCTCAAATTAAGCACTGGGTCCAGCCCTTCAGAGGCTCGGACTTGTCCTGATATAAGGAGATTCATGATAGTGTTTGGCTAATTATAAGGGCCATGGAGTACTAAAGAGTTTTAAGAGCTGGGGTATCCAACGTGGTCCAAAAGAGTGGAAGCTGTGGTAGATTTTCAGGATATCTGCGTGGGATACATCTTTATGCAGTTTATCCAAATGAGACCTGGGCTTTAAGGTGGTCATTGCTCGGGGTCTGGAAGACTCTGTTGCTGGCAGTCAACAGTTCCTAAATAATTGTATCCTTTGTAATTGTGGACTAATTGTTTGTGGTCACCGGAGCGGAACTGATCACAATAGATGAAAATAACTTAGGGGCCTGTAAACAATGCAAGTCTATGGGACTGCATTCAAATCTACCTCAGTCCCTTATATTATAGCACTTTTTAAGTGTTAAATCTGGCCTATGGCTATGTGATGTTGTGTTATTTTTTTTCTTTGGTGCCACAGCACTGAGAAGCTCTCTGTAGCTTAAATGCACTTTGCAAGAAAAATGATCACAACATCATTAATAGTGTCACCCCAGGGCACTGTATCCAGAGCAAGGATACCTTTGGCAGCTGGTCCTTGTGATTTAGGGGAAACAGGGTTACGGAAGAGTAAAAGATTAGGGGACAGGAGATCAGATGGGTGGGGGAACACAATTGTATTTTTGGGGAGTGTCTATGCAGTGGATAGTTGGATAGCTCACTGATCAAAGCTCTTACAGAGGTGCTGCGCATCGCAAACACCTAGGTACTCAGTCTGCGCATGTGACCTTCAGGGAAGATGATGAAAGATATTAGACCAATCAACTGTTTTGAATGAGCCTTGCTTTGATGTATCTTTTGTCGAGATGATAGGGCTCTGGTGGCACCTCTCCTAGGTATGGTGTCTTTAAAGTGTTGCAAGAGATGCCATTGGCAAAGAAGTATGAGAAATGTAATATAGCAGTGTTGATTGGGTATTTCACTTCAAGATAAAATCCCATAGGATGATACTTTCTGAGCAGAACAGTAGTTTGATCGCCTTCTAGTCTTACAGTCTACAACAAATTTCTGTTTTTCCCAGGAAGGTGGTACTGGAGGTGGGATCTAGTGAAGTTTGTTTACATGAGTTTGATGTCAATAAGGAGGTATTGGAAGAAGTGGCACATGTGAGGTTGTTAAGGAAGGTTCTAGTTTGTGTGGGGTTGTGGATAACGCTCTCCTCCTCCCATTTGCGTCTTGTGTCCTGTCATAAGAGGCGGTATCGTCCTGGCACGAGGCTATCCAGTAGAAGTTGAGTTGTCTGGGTTAATCAGTTCTCAATTATGAATATGGAGTCCAGCTTGCCTTTGCAAATAATATTGACTATATAGGAGTGACATGTGCGATGGCTGATCTGCTGTGTAATATTAGGTAAAATAGGTCTTTCTTTACATAGTCAGGGTTTATCCTGAAAACCTGGCATTGCTCAAGCCCTCGGGGTGAGAGTTCGTCATAAAAATGGTGCCCCCTTGATCCTGAGCTAGGACACCAAACACAAACCCAGTAAACACCACATGGCATTCTAGGAGGAACATAGGTTACATAAGCATATGGCTGAGAGAATGACAAATCAATACATCCCATTGATATGCAATATTTGTTTTTGGGAAATTTTTGTTTCTGAAGCCCAAACCACTCTAAGGGCCTTAGTAAGAGTTTGGCGATGCGGCTCCACCCTGCTCCCGCACCGCCAAACCCAGCTAGGAACCGTCCGCCAGATCAGGAGTTTTCTCCTGGCTTGCGAGTGGTTCTTTGGCGTTCCCAGGGCGGTGTCTATGAAATAGCCATCACAATGCGTACGTCAAAGGCAGTACCTGCACATAATGGACTGCTCCAGTCCATGCCGTGTAGGTCCTGGTGTGCATGCACACAGGGGGCACATGTTGTGGCTCCCTGTGTGCATCCACATGGCCTGAGGCACAAGAGGGCCCTATAGGGCCCCCTTTGTTTCCACAACGCCACACTTTTCATGGCAGTCGCACCGCCATGAAAAGTGTGGCGATGAGAAAACTTGTTATATGCTTAGTGGGGCTGCAGCAGCCCGCCAAGCATATTACGGCTTTAGGACTGCCGTGCAACTGCCAGGGAACTGCGGTTACCTGGCGGTTGCAGTGGATGCGGTGGTCCCAAAGTGGCACGATCGCCCTGGTCATAATAGGGCGGTCGGGACACCGTCACAGTGAGTTTGTTGGTCAGTGGACCTTCAGACACATTATAAGCTCCTTAGCAAACTAGAAGTGCAAGAGAAGAAACAAATGTATGTAATGCACTTTGACAGGAGCACATACCTTCCCCAGGCACACGGGTTGAAGAGTAATTGAAACCAAGGCAGACAGTAGTCTGAAAATGTATTTTTCTAATCCACTCAAAGGCTGAGGAGTGCTCTCTGATGCAATAAAGTTATCAACTGTGTAGCACGAGCTGCCACAGTCTGCGACTCTGTTGAATTGCACACAACTCTCGTATTAATACAGTGCTCGGTGGCATCCATTTGATAGACATGTGTAGGACAATGACACAGATCAGATCCTCTGACATTGAACCTCGTGACCAGAAAGTTATACACACGTCATTAAGGCCAGACTGGCTGCTCTGGCATATTCCCTGTGACCTGTGGGGTAGGGAACTGGTTTCAGAGCGGAAAGAGCTGCCATCACCCAACTGTGCCCGAAGGTCCCATCCATGTTGTAGCATCCTGAAGTCCGAGGCTGGCTTGAACATTATTCCGGGTCTGATTTTATTGTCCATCCCGGCCATGCACATCTTTCCAATTCATGCTTAAAGGCCCCCTGCTGTCTAACTAGCATTCTACACACCAGGTGCAGCAGTTAAATAATTATTGACTACTTAAAAGGCCTGTTTTAAAGAAACTCTTGCCTAATGGCTTATCCTCAGATATTCCCACATGCAACCTTTGCAGCAGTTTACAGGCTATACACTTGCAGTGGTATGTGTATGTGTACACATGTATGTGGTATATATAGTGCAAACCTCGTTGAAAGGCAGTAGAGGACTGTACTGAGTGGTTGTTTCACTGCACAACGCATGACACAACAATGCAATCCTGAACTACATGGTCTCAACCACGGCCACGTCTTTACCACTCATGCCTTTAACACAAGATTTCGTGGTAAAGATATGATTGGTAAAGGGACATGTGTGAAAAAGATCATCCTAGTTCTCGGGTGCAATCATGGAGGAGTCCTGTTGCCTACTTTTTTTTAGGTCTGGCCTCAGGTCAGAATTAGCTGTCTCACCAGCCTCATGTAATAAATTAACATCATGCAAAAACACATGCAAACACATCCATGAAGTGACTATGGGCCAGCCCTTTCTATTGGTTTGTCTGGTTGGTCACATTTTGCTTCTGTCCACTGCAGCATACAGCATGGAGCAATGGGGCAGCCTTTTGATTCTCTTGCACTGTGAGTGATGGCATTTTGCATGATCACGTTTACACACGTTTTAGTTTTTTAATATAAATTTTCATATTTATTAATTTAGTATTTCTTTAGGTTACTGTAATTCAAAGCCAAACACACCTTTCTTTTCACCAATAAATATCAGAGTTTCAAATAAAGTGCATTAAAGTAAAAAATGGTTTCAGTAGCTGTTCTAGGTGTACCAGCATTGTTCTATTAATAGTCTATGCAGTGGTACTTTTGTATTTTAAAATTATATTGCAAGCATATGGCTGTCACATTTAGACTGCATCATTATTTCTGTTTTCCCTTTTTCTGGCATATGCTTGCCATTAAAAAAAATTAAAAAAATATAACAATTGCTGCAGCGTATCATGGCTAGACGTATTTTTATTTTTTATTTTATCAATACTCCTTCTTTGTTGCACTTCTTCTTCCAGTCCGATTGTGTCCTCTCTGCTGGCTTGCCAAGAGCCAGCGGAGAGGTTACGCTTATGAGCCAGAGAGGCACGTATGCCTGTCATGGTGCATTATGGATAACAAAATAAGGCTGGTTACAAAAGGATTACAAGTCTTGAGCATGGATGTCATGTAGGAGTCGCCAGGGGTTGTAGCTGCGACCCCTGTCTTGCCACTTGTTACCCCTGGCATTGGCTTTGCGGCCCGTAGCCTCAGAGTCGACAACATCAGTGCCTGGAACACAGGGACAGCTCTCTAATGGACGCTAGTTGCAGCTCCACTTGCCTAGTTTCTGTCCATTTTTAGGTCTCGGCTAGCGAAGGCTGCGCTTGCGCAGTCTCGCTCGCGAGATTTAATGACTTGGAGAAGAGGGGCTTGAAACCGCCCCTCTTCTCCCCTCTTCTCCATTGGCTGGCCTCTTGAATGCTTGCCAGCCATTGGAGAAGAGGTTTGTCTCTCCGAACAGGCCCCGTCCTTTTCGGATTCAGGGGCGTGTTTTTTGCTACTTTTCTCATTATCTCCTCCAGCCAATGGCAAGAGGAGAGAAAAGAAAAACACGCCCCCGAATCTGGAAACACCGCTGCCTTTCTCCGATGCATTTCTGCTTCGCCTCGGAGACAGGCAGTGGTGTGCTTGTTACTGTTTCCTGGGAGCGGTTCTGCACTTCGCAAGTGGCGCCACCACATCACCTTCCACCATAGAAGTGTTGTGACTCGTAGCCTGCGCAGTCACGAGACCTTTCGTTGCACCTGTCTATTGCACGGAGGTCGAGACTGTTGGGGGGGCGGGTTAATATTTTTACAAAGACTCCGCTATCTGAGGTACCGGAACAATAGCTGACAAACAACCCTGTCACGGACACTTATGTGGTAAACATTACCCGGTGCTTGGGCAGGGTCGCGCTGCCACAAGACGAGCACGGTAGAGTATCGTCTGTCTTTGGCTGTTCAGTGAAGCGGACATGTCCCTGCTCTCTACAAATCACTTTTTACGGGACCGAGTCCGAAAGTTAACTGCCACATGTTACCCAGCTGGGACCCGGGTGTGCGCCTCTGTGCTTTGTGCACTCTCCCGGAGTGCAACAGTTTTGGCCCTCAATGCCCCCTTTGTGCAAGCGGTGTCCGTCTGTCCCTCCCCCATCCCCCGTCCACTTCTAATTTATAACCAGTAAAGTCGCTGGGCCTCCGTGCGCGTGCAGAGTGGAAGGCACACCTGGGCTGTCTCTGTGGGCCCCGTCAGCAGCTGAGCGAGACTTGTAAAAACCTGAAACCGACAAAGGAATAAACAAAGAAGGCCTGACGGCTGCAGGAGGTCCCGAAGGGTCGATAATAGCATTGGAATTGGTGACTGCATCTTACACTGTGGCGATAAAAATGTCGAAGCTTGCAGAGACTCCTGGCTGTGGGCTGAGCTATAGCGTCACGCCCCCTCCCCTCCCCCAGGAGTTGGTACACTCTATTCATGGTGTATGTCCCTGCCCTCAAAGGATCTCCTCGGCATGTATGCTTGACGGGTGTCCTACTAACACGTTTCCGTCTGGTAGAATCGTCACGCTCTACGCTATGAAACAGAATGGACTCGGGTATACTTTTAGCGCCCACTCGATCGCCTTGAAGCACTTACGAGTATTCGGGGTGGTGGATCGGGGCCTGGGAATTGTCCACAACAAGGCAACAACAAGTGTGTTGAAAAACAGGAAGTGGGGACAGCTGTCCGCGTCTGTTTTCCTTTCTTTCTGACCTTTCCAATGCTAAAACGCCACTTACTTGACTCTGGATTACTCGCTTATTTGTGGCTGACATGTGACCCACCCACGTCACGTGACCATTTCAGGTATCCCTGGCTCTCTGTAGCCAGATTTCAGTTTGTGTATTCCAATTTGCCACCCCAATCGTATTCTGAGAATCGTGAAACTACATGTCCCAGAATGCAAAGTTCTCTCGCTCAAGCGCTGAAAAGGATAACGGAGTCTTGCCGCACACTGCATGGAGATTACGCAGCAGTTGTGTGTTACAAAAATTGCTTTGTTCCAGCACGGTAAACAAAATAAAATATGTGTATTGCAAAAGGAAGACCCGCCAAAGTTAGACATAGATTAAGCGCAGAATAGGAACACGGGGGGGGGGTGGGAGAGAAACAGCAGTCCACGCGGGGTAATAAAGTTTATCTTCCGCGTTCTGTACCTGAGTCATAGCTTCCTTCTTGGCCTCGGAGAGTGCTATCACATTTGGGGCAAGATCTCAGGACGTGGAAAGCACCTTCCCGCTCCTCCCAGGCCTGCCATACGGTCATTTACTTAAAGGGCCAATGATGCACTAGAATCCTTCCTGCAACGCCCGTTCCACTGCTCCCAAGCGCCTCGCCCTTCACGGCAGAGACGCTTTACTCGTCCCGTCGCCCCTTCACTGTTGGATTTACTCCCCGTCTTTTGGATTACCATTTTTGGATCCCCTTCCCTCGAACATTTCACTAGATTTGACACCCCTTCTTCGAATTCCGGACCTTTACTGCTCCCGGCCACTTTCAACCTTCGGATGTTGTCCCTTAAGTGCCCAAACGATTGATCACACGCTGATTTATGTCCGTTTTTCACCAATTCAAAGGATTCCCTGTACTTTAGTTGTACTACGCCCAGCACACTTTAAAACTATGACCATAGTCCTGATGATGGCCTGAAACCAACCAGGCTGAAACGCCGTCGACAAAACCCAGCAAAGAACTTTTTGGCTTATTTGTGGTCATTGAGCAAAAATGTGTTCATAACAGATTGTATATTATTATTCCTTCGACCACATTGTTATTATCTTAATTTGCGCCGTTCACGCTGTTTTTCACTCATTGTGTCACTGCGCCGTTCACTATCACTAGCACGCTCAGTGCTCACCTATGTGTGTTTTTGGTCATTTGTACTTTTATTGTACTGTAGTGCTGTAAAAACTACCTACAATATACAATTCTTTTCTAATTTCCTTTGGTCTCCCTTTCCCTTTTTTTCCCCCTCCCTCTGTGATTTATATCACTAAAATATTTGTTCCTTCTAAAAATGATATCCAGCTGAGACGTTGTTGTTCTGTTATAACTATTGCCCGGTCTCTGCTGGGAAAACGGGTGTACTCCTGTATTATGAAAGGGGGCACGTGCCATCTCATCTCGGTATTGACAGGGCCGGGCGGTGGTCTGCTTCAGCTGTTTATTAAAAGTTTCAAGTGCACATTCTACAATGTGGTTTATAAACTCAAACAGTATCTTCTCAGAAGACTAATTGTGAGAGGATGCTGCATTTGAAGGATGCCAAAGTTAGTTCCTCTGGGTGTGATACTACTCTATAATAGTTACAAATCACTATACTACCCACACTATACTACTCTCTTCTCACTAACTACTACTATCAATAAAGACTACTCACTAAAATAATTCTTACAACTGGAGGTGAAGTGCGTGCCACTTCTGCGTTGGCTCCCAAGATCAATGTGTATGTGTCTAGATCTGTGTGTATCTGTGTGGTTCGGTATGTGTGTGTATGGCTCTCTGTGTGTGGCTGTGTGTATATGTGGCTCTGTGTATGTGTGGCTCTGTGTGTGTGGCTTTGTGTGTGTGTGTAGGTGTCTCTCTGTGTGTGTGTGGGAGGCTCTGTGTGTGTGTGTATGTGTATGTGTGTGCCTCTGTGTGTATGGCTCTGTGTGGGTGGCTTTTTTTGTAGGTGCCTCTATGCGTGGTGGCTCTATCTCTGTGTGGGTAAATCTGTGTGTGTGTGTAGGTGGCTCTGTGTGGGTGGCTCTATTTGTGTGTGGGTTGCTCTATGTGAATAGCTCTGTGTGGGTGGCTCTGTGTGTGTGGGTGGTTCTGTGTGTGTGAGTGGCTTTGTGTGTGTGGCTCTGTGTGTGGGTGCAAATGCAATAGGTCTCGCATTTGAGAGAGATTAAGCTATTGACATTGTAAATAACAATGCCGTTTCTTTCAATGTTTTAAAAACAAAAACATAAACAAAAATAATGTCAATAGCAATGCCAATAGCTCTAACAATGCCGAGACCATTGCATTGTAAATGCTTGTTTACTATACAAATGGTGAATAATATTATTGACTATTAATGTTATAAAAAATTAAGTACATTAGCTAGAATATGGCCCTATCTGGAAGAGAAGGTAACTAAAAATGCTGATAAATGTATGATGTATGCATGCTTGCGGGTGAGAGTGAGTGAATGTGTTAGTATGTGTAAGCATGTGTTTGTGAGTCAAAGTAAAGGTCAGATGGCGGGCGATGTCACTTCCGCTACCCCTGATATTTTGGTGAATTGACGTCCATGGTCTTCAGTGAAAAGATTTCCATGAACTAATGAGAAATCACATTGGAACAAAGCTTTGCAAAATTAAATAATAAAACCCAGGAAAAGTGCTATTGAACGCGATACAGCACAACAAAGATGTGACTCTTCTGCTAAGTAGAGTCTACTAAACCTGCTTTTGGTGCTGGTCCAGTGTGACTTTGGGGTACTGGGTACCCAACGATGATGTAGATGTCACAAGTGACTCGATCCCTAGGGGTGAGCAGACCACTGCAGCCTGTCTCAGAGCACAGGAGCTCAGTTGTCATTAGTTGAGTAGCTAGGTTAGTGCAGCAGGTGCAGTGGCACTGGGCGTCCAGTGATGAGAAGACCACCACAGCTGCTTCTAGCTCGGAGCACAGGAATGCAGCTATCATAGTGTAGTGATACTGGACATCCAGGTGTGAGGACACCACACAAACCTGCCCCCGATTCAAAGGGAAGAGGAGTCCCTCCAGCCTGATCCCTACTCAGATCACATTGGGCAGCTCTCACTGGTGCAACCTGCCCTAGGGCTCCAGGTGGTGAAAAGACCCCTGCATCCTGATCCCAGCTCAGACCACATTGGGCAGCTCTCATTGGTGCAACCTGCCCTAGGGCCCAAGGTGGTGAGGAGACCCCTGCAGCCAGCTCCTAGCTCAGATCACAGTGGGCAGCTATCATTGGTGCAACCTGCCCTAGGGCCCAAGGTGGTGAGGAGACCCCTGCAGCCAGCTCCTAGCTCAGATCACACTGGGCAGCTATCATTGGTGCAACCTGCCATCGGACCCGAGATGATGAGGAGGCCCTACAGTCAGCTCCAAGCTCAGATCACACTGGGCAGCTCTCATTGGTGCAACCTGTCCTAAGGCCCAAGGTGGAGAGGAGACCCCTGCAGCCTGTCCCAGCTTATATCGCACTGGGCAGTTATAATTGATGCAGAAGTTGAAGTTGCAGTGGGGCACAAGGTGGAAGGAGCCCACTGCAGCCAGGTCCCAGGACTGAAGGACAACTCTAAATGGTGGAGGAAGTTCAGTAGCACCATGGGATGAGGGAGAAGGAGCCCACTGCAACCAACTAAAGGCACAGCAATCAGTAGCGCAGCAGGTGTATTTGCACTAGGGCGCCGGAGGGGGGGGGGGGGGGCGAGGAGTCTGCAGCAGCATTCTACCAGCATGAAGTACAGGGTGCATCTTTCATTAGTGCAGCAGGTGTAATTTCACCGGTGTACATGGGTGAGCAGCCACAGCAGCTTGATCCCAGTGCACAGCAAAGGTGTACAGTCATCTTCAGTGCCGTAGCTGGAGTGGGGCAGGGAAGTAGGGGGTGAGGAGCCCACTGTACCCTGCTCCCAGCACATAGCATAGGTAAAAGCAAGCAGTAGTGCAACAGGCACCAGGACCCGGGTGGGTGAGGGACTTCCTGCAGCCTGCTCCCAGCACGGAGCACAGCGGCTCAGCTTTCATTAGAACAGTAGGTGCAGCGGCACTGTGGCATTAATGGCAAAGTACCAAGTGAAGCATTTATAAATGTCTCAATATAATAGCTAGTTTGCCCAAGGGCAGATGTGAGCTGCAGTGTCCAGCAGACTCAATCAATGCACTTTGCTGGCTTGAGCCATCATTCAGAAATGTTGGATTAGGAGTTGTCTAAAACAAGAAAGAGCACCCGCTGGCTACTACTGCTTTTTCGGATTAATGTCCTCATGATAGACATGAGAACAGAACCGCATGGGGGGATTGGAAAAGTGAGACCCTATACCCCTGCAAACCCAGCAGCCCGTACCTAATATATAATTTATAATTTTATAACTAAATATAATTATCACACAATTCATATAACTAATAATCAATTAAATAACTAATAATAAATGAATACTGAGTTGTTGATTATTGCTTAATTTCCTTCCCTCCCACAGCCAGCAGCCCACACCTAATATATAATTTTCAAAACTGTATTATTAGACAATTTGCACAATTAATAATCAATTAAACAATTAATGATAAATTAGTACTTAATTGTAAATTATACTCAACTTTCTACCCTATACCCCTACTAACCTAGCAACCCACTACAACACTATAAATTACTATTAACAATTAAATGAATATTATAAATCACTTAAAATTACATACTATATTTAGAAATGTTATTAACAATTATACAAACAATAATAACACATAAATTAATATTTCAACTAAAACACATGAATATAAATAAAAAATATATAAAAAATATATTTTTTTACAATATTTTTTTCAATAAATTATTGAAAATGATGTTGACAATATTACTTGCGTGAAAACATCGATATTCTTGACAACAATATTTCTGCATTGCGAAATTCTTGTATCACAATATTTTACCCCGATATTTCTGTAACTCAATATTTAAAACTCGATATTTTGCCCAAATACCTGGAAAATTCGGCCATCTAGTAGATTAACTTGAACACATCGAACCAGTAAGTTTGCTGAGTTCTTAATGTAGTATCACACATAAGATGTTGAAAAGCCCTAAATAAGTGTACAACAAACTTGTTAATGCCACTCAGACGCAAAACTTAAAACTAGTCCTGCAGCCATGGTTTAGGTAATCTTGCTATTCCTGACCTTCACCAAAACTTGAGGGGTGCTTTTTCTGCCAGGCTTGCACCCATGTGTTAGGGAATCTTGTGCTACCTACGGTTCAGGGATATGAGTTCCACTTGTCTTGCACCTGTGATTTAGGGTTGTTTATGGTTCAGAGATCCTTACTTTACTTCTTGGGCACTTATGTTTTAGGGAAGTTTACATGTAAATGATATATGTACAGGGGTAAATATAGGGGTGTCGAATATATGTCCAGACGCTGAATCCATGCAATATTTTATGATATAAACTTATGATATGTGCACATACAATGATTCCAAATGGAACACACTCATTTTTAGGTCTCGCCTGACCCAGCGCATGAGCTGGTCTGGCGAGACTTTTTGTGAGGGCTCAAAAAATGCTACCATGGCCAGCCTAGAGCTACAGGGCATGTGCGCGGGCGCGCGCTTAGGAGCAGAGTCTGGCAAACCTCGTCATGCTCATTAAGTGCCCATGATCACTTTCACTTTCGCCCGCTATCACTTTTGCGGCGCCCCTTTGATGTTCTCGTTCAAAGAACATCAAACATCAAAGAACATGTTGTTGTGTTAATGCTTTTCTGCGCCCGTTTGACTCGATGTTTGTGTTCCTTTATTTTGAGATGCTTTTAGTATTACTGTTTTGTGACTTAAAGAACATTAAGGAAATGTTACTGTGAAACTGGACAACGTTCACAGTGTTTATTTCTGATCGCAGCGGCTGCTTCATGTCCGTTGCACCATTCAGGGAGTCCTTTCGTTGGCGCTTTCATGAGGACATGATGAGGAAGCTGGAAACGTTTGGCACATTCTCTTTAAAAGCACAGCATGTTGGCGACTGGTTTATCGATTAGACCTATGTAGTGCTTTAGATCTCAAAGCACTATGGTAGCGCTTTAGATCTCAAAGCGCTATGGTAGCGCTTTAGATCTCAAAGCGCTATGGTGAGTGCAGCAGTTACAACTCATGAAAAATGGGGTGCAACTCACAAGGAGGGGGCAGGTTTGAGTGCACATTGGTTGCAATCGAACTCTTAAGATGATGGGCTGTGTGTATCCATTATCAGCACTCAGTCTTCGCTAAGTGATCTTGTTTGCTTTGTTGTTGTGTTAATGCTTTGCTGCGCCTGTTTGACTTACAACGTGCTTTCTCTTTCCACAAACTCGATGTTTGTGTTCCTTTATTTTGAGATGCTTTTAGTATTACTGTCACACACACAACCACAACCACACACACAACCACAACCACACACACAACCTCACGCACAACCACACGCACACACACAACCACAACCACACACACACAACCACACACAACCACACATACAACCACACACACACAACCACACACAACCACACACATACACACAACCACACACACACACACAACCACACCCACAACCACACACACACACAACCACACACACAACCACACACACACAACCACACACAACCCCCCCCACAACCCCCCCCCACACACAACCACAACCACATACACAACCACACACACAACCACATGCACAACCACACAACCTCACCCAAAACCACACACACACAACCACACCCAACCACACAACCACACACAACCACACAACCACACACACAACCACACACACAACCACACACACACAACCACACACACAACCACACACAACCACACACAACCACACACAAACCAACACACAGCCACACACACAACCACACACACAACCACACACACAACCACAATCACACACACAACCACACAAACAACCACACACACAAAACCACACCCACAACCACACACACACAACCACAACCACACCCAACCACACCCCACCCACACACACAACCACACCCCCCACACACACACACAATCACACACACACACAACCACAACCACACACACAACCACACACACAACACACACAACCACACACACAACCACACACACAACCACACACACAACCACACAACCACACGCAACCACACACAACCACACACACAACCACACCCACACACCCACAACCACAACCACACACACACAACCACACACACGACCACACACAACCACACCCAACCACACACACAACCACACACACAACCACACACACAACCACACACACACAACCACACACAACTACACCCACACCCACACACACAACCACACCCACACAACCACACTCACAACCACAGACACACACAACCACACCCACAACCACACACACACAACCACACACAACCACACACATGACCACACACACCCCCACACACACACAACCACACACACAACCACACACAACCACAAGCATACACACAACCACACACACACAACCACACACAACCGCACACACACATCCACACACACAACCACACACAACACACACAACCACAACCACACACACACACAACCACACACACACAATCACAACCACGCACACAACCACACACACAACCACAACCACACACACAACCACACACACAACCACACACAACCACACACACAACCACAACCACACACACACACACAACCACACACACAAGCACACACACAACCACAACCACACACACACAACCACAACCACACACCCACACACAACCACACACAACCACACACACAACCACACACACAACCACAACCACACACACAACCACACATACAACCACACACACAACCACACACATACACAACCACACACACAACCATACACAACCACACACACACACACAACCACACACACACACAACCACACACACAACCACACACACAACCACACACAACCACACATCCACACATATACCCACACCCGCACCCACAACCACACCCACACACAACCACAACCACACACACAACCACACACACAACCACAACCCCACACACAACCACACACAAGCACACACACAAGCACACACACAACCACAAACACAACCACACACACACAACCCCACACACACACACACACAAAACACCCAACCGCACACACCCAACCGCACACCCAACCACACACACAACACACACAACCACACACACAACCACACACAACCACACCCAACCACACATCCACACACACACCCACAACTGCACCTGCACCCACACCCACAACCACATACACAACCACACACACAACCACAAACACACAACCACACACAACCACGCACACACACACAACCACACACAACCACACACACAACCACACACACACAACCACACACACACACACACCCACACACACACGCACAACCACACACACACACACAATCACAACCACACACACAACCACACACACAACCACAACCACACACACAACCACACACACAACCACACACAACCACACACACAACCACAACCACACACACACACACAACCACACACACAAGCACACACACACAACCACAACCACACACACACAACCACACACACAACCACACACACAACCACACACACCCACACACAACCACACATAACCACACACACAACCACACACACAACCACAACCACACACACAACCACACACACAACCACACATACAACCACACACACAACCACACGCATACACAACCACACACACAACCATACACAACCACACACACACACACAACCACACACACACACAACCACACACACAACCACACACACAACCACACACAACCACACATCCACACATATATCCACACCCGCACCCACAACCACACCCACACACAACCACAACCACACACACAACCACACACACAACCACAACCCCACACACAACCACACGCACAAGCACACACACAAGCACACACACAACTACACACACAACCACACACACACAACCCCACACACACACACACACACACACAAAACACCCAACCGCACACACCCAACCACACACCCAACCACACACACAACACACACAACCACACACACAACCACACCCAACCACACCCAACCACACATCCACACACACACCCACAACTGCACCTGCACCCGCACCCACACCCACAACCACACACACAACCACACACACAACCACAAACACACAACCACACACAACCACACACACACACACACACAACCACACACAACCACACACACAACCACACACACACAACCACACACACACACACACAACCACACACACACGCACAACCACACACACACACACACACAACCACACACACAACCACACACACAACCACATCAAGCATTGGCATAGCCAATAGGTCTCGCCTTTGGGACCTTATAAGTGTTTAGCCACGCAACAGTTGATGTGGTTGCACCAAGGATATTGTGCTGCATAACTAAATACTTAGAAGGTCCCAAAAGTGAGACCTATTGGCTATGCCAATGCTTGTTTTAGTTACTGTTTATCCTAAATGTATGAAAAATCAGAAGAGAGGGGCCCCGTACCACAAAAGGGGTGGAGCACCAGCAGACACAAGTCAAAGAAACGATTCCCCTTTTGGAACAGCAGAATTTGTCAACACATTCACAACTTTCTACAATCAATCACCAGGACAAGACACCCAAAAATAATCTCCATGGCAAACTACATGTAAAAAATTCTATATATTTTTCTTATTATTATAAAATTGATCATATAGGATCACACAAAAATTCATACAAATACACAATAAAAACAATAAAAATAATTTTGTTTACCTATACATAAACAGCACTACACATACATTAATACAAAACAAAGGGAGACTCAGTAAGAAACATTTTTTGATCTCTTATCAACAGGAGTAAGGAGACATATGATCATGATCTGCTATTTTCCTAGTTGATTATGTCAACATTTAAGTAATTCGGAAACTAGGAGTCACAACAATCTATACTCTCCCTCCTATGATTGCGTCAACGCGTTTCGGTGGAAATTTGAAGATAAGCGACCGCCTTCTTCAGGACAAGTAATAGTATTCTCCCATGTCGTCAGAAAACAGTCTTATAGACACGAGATGTTTAAACGACGGCTATTGAAGGGATCCTAGCCTCCTCCTTGTGCCTCATCCAGATTACTCAATCGAATCGGGTAACGATCAATAGGCCCAATACTCTGATATCATCTTTTGTAACAGTATTCTTTCGATGCAAGTATAGGCGTTTGATAGACAATTGGTCTTAGATGAATTGATGGGTCGAAAACCTCATAATGATTTCGGTTGGGACGAAAAAGATGGGAGTTTCTATTCTTCCCTCATAGATTAGAACACGGTGGATACAATCCTATGGCCGTGAATAGGCGCGTACGCGCCATGAAATATTTCTCCGGGTCCCGCCAGCCCGACCAAGCCGTTGTTTAAACATCTCGTGTCTATAAGACTGTTTTCTGACGACATGGGAGAATACTATTACTTGTCCTGAAGAAGGTGGTCGCTTATCTTCAAATTTCCACCGAAACGCGTCGACGCAATCATAGGAGGGAGAGTATAGATTGTTGTGACTCCTAGTTTCCGAATTACTTAAATGTTGACATAATCAACTAGGAAAATAGCAGATCATGATCATATGTCTCCTTACTCCTGTTGATAAGAGATCAAAAAATGTTTCTTACTGAGTCTCCCTTTGTTTTGTATTAATGTATGTGTAGTGCTGTTTATGTATAGGTAGGACACTGTGTACTGTTTTTTTAAACAATTTTTTTTTTATTGTTTTTATTGTGTATTTGTATGAATTTTTGTGTGATCCTATATGATCAATTTTATAATAATAAGAAAAATATATTGAATTTTTTACATGTAGTTTGCCATGGAGATTATTTTTGGGTGTCTTGTCCTGGTGTACTGTTTTTTTAAACAATTTTTTTTTTATTGTTTTTATTGTGTATTTGTATGAATTTTTGTGTGATCCTATATGATCAATTTTATAATAATAAGAAAAATATATTGAATTTTTTACATGTAGTTTGCCATGGAGATTATTTTTGGGTGTCTTGTCCTGGTGATTGATTGTAGAAAGTTGTGAATGTGTTGACAAATTCTGCTGTTCCAAAAGGGGAATCGTTTCTTTGACTTGTATCCTAAATGTATGCCACCCATGAGCTATGTCATAACCAGCTCATATGATGACATAGATTCTGATATGTTCGGCTTTGCAAACTCATGCACGTGGACTTCCAGCGCCTCATATTGGATCTGACCCCCTTCAAGCATATTCATCACCCTCAGTTCAGGCCAAAGCACCTCTGAATGAAGACATTCGATTTCAGATGCTAATCAGCACCACAGGACAACATGCTATCCACCTTGCTGGGGAAGCGATCGTTTGATGTGCTTCTTGAGACAGATGCAAATCAAAAGCATTGGCTCCCTGGAAAATCAATGGCAAGCGTTAAAAGCTGTAGCCTGTGATGCAAGCATGGAAGGATAAAAAAACAAAATATAAAAGTGACTTGGCCTATTGGCTTGATCAAGCGGTCAGAACATCAACATACATAAAGCAGACCTGTTTGCTTTTTTCAAAAAGTCAACAATAATGTTAATCAAATGTAAATTTCTTAATTTCACATATTGCAATATTCAATAATAGTGATAGTCTTACATTTTAAAGAAAAAAACATTAAACATATCTGAGTCTATTTTTTTTGTCACATGGTGCAGCCATAAAACCCACCTGAAGGGGTCCCTGCACTCCAGCTAAAGAGCATACAGCTCCAGTTCAGTGTGTTTAAATAAAATATGGTAAGATCTCCTGGGGTCATGGATTTAATGTCACAGGAGACTTACTATGTTTTTTAATGTTAGTGGGGGGCTGCTGTGCTCCCTGCAACCCACCACAACAAATGGTTTGTGGTTCCCCAGTCCCTTCTAGAGGCACCACCAAGAATGAAAAATATAATTTTAAATAAGCCTTCACAGGGCATTATGGGCCACTGCTTGCAGGAGCAGCAAATAAATGAGTGGCTCCCACTACACATTTCTTCTTCTTCTTTTTTTTTTCTTTCTTTTTATGGGTTGCCCAGGTGTCCACCCGAGGAACTCATAATATGGCATCTTTTGGGGGCCTACGGTGGGGCACAAATCAGCATCCATTGTGGTGCCCAAGGGATCTGGCCATTGCTTTTTTCCTGTGGGTGCCCCGGTGCCCACTTGGGTACTCAGACACTTATTTTAAATTGGGGGCTGCGGGGGAAACCCCAAGGCCCCTGTGGCCCCTGCCGGATCCCCAGTCAGCATCCATGTTTTCCCTGCTCTCGCCTGGAAAGGAGTAAAGTTGTGTTCCGTGCCCGGGAAAATGTGGCAGAGAACACTCTCACTCTCCCTGGCAGGAAGCAACAGTGTCCTAGGGGATGTTGGTCATGGACCACTGCACTTATTGGACCCCTCAGATGGGTCATAGGGGGCGATACCCGATTGGGGAGGGAGGCTACATGCCGCATCCCTAAAATTCTTATCTTGGCCCCAGGGAATGAGATCCCCGGGCCCCCTAAGACACTAAGGGAGGGGTCTGCACAATGCACCCAAAACATTATATCTCAGCCCTTTGATATAGGGTCCCCGGTGCCTCTGAGAGGCTCGGGTAGTGGAGGCTGCACGTTAGTCCCCAAAATGTATATGTTAGCCCTGAAGGAAGGGGTCTCCAGGCACTAAAAATGGCTCAGGAATGGAGGCCTTGGGCCCCTCCCAGTTTAATGAAAAGTAGCCCTAGGGATAGGATGCCTGAGGCCGTCTCAAGGGTTAGGGAGAAGGGGCCGCACACCCCCCCAAAAATGAAACCACCAATACCCTTGGCCCATCTCGAAGGCTCAGATTTAAAAACACATTTTTAGCCCCTCCCCTTTTTTTGCGGTCCCTGCTTGATGGATCACCCCAAAACTTTCCAAAAAGTAGCTGAGGTCAATGAATGTTGTTTTGTGAAGATTTGTCAAACAGCGCCAAAGTTATTAGCACACCAAAATATTTTTTTTATCCTACAGAAACGTGGTTCTAGCCATAACTACTCAGGAGCAACGATCACGGGGTAATGGATGTACACACTTACACACACACATGCAGAGTGTAATATGTTTTTATTACCAGTGTTGAGTATGGAGTGGCACCATGACTCTTCAAGAGGCGAAGACTTGAGCAGCTCACGATGCCCCTCCCCTTACTTAACCATGGTAATAAGGAGCATATTATATACTTCGCATCTTCCTACATGGTGTATGCCACAGCCTTTTTTTCATGTATATTTATTTTAACAAAAGCTATTTAACCAAAACCATGATTGAATAGATTATATTTGTGTAGTGATGTAAAATCACGTACAAAAGGCCTTTGCATTGTTAGGAGTGTTGATTATTTGTGTAAAATATTTGTTTCATGCAATCTGTGAGGCAATAACAGTTTTTTCTAATGTGAGTTGTTTACAGTGCTCTGGTAATGAACTCAAATGTGACCTTTCTGCTGTTATAATAAAAGTGTGAATTCATGTTTATTTATAGAGTTGCTGTAAATAATACGTTTTATTGTACTACATTTGTTTTCACTGCCATTGCATGAAAATATCTATCTATCTATCTATCTATCTATCTATCTATCTATCTATCTATCTATCTATCTATCTATCTATCTATCTATCTATCTATCTATCTATCTATCTATCTATCTATCTATCTATCTATCTATCTATCTATCTATCTATCTATCTATCTATCTATCTATCTATCTATCTATCTATCTATCTATCTATCTATCTATCTATCTATCTATCTATCTATCTATCTATCTATCTATCTATCTATCTATCTATCTATCTATCTATCTATCTATCTATCTATCTATCTATCTATCTATCTATCTATCTATCTATCTATCTATCTATCTATCTATCTATCTATCTATCTATCTATCTATCTATCTATCTATCTATCTATCTGCCTGCCTGCCTGCCTGCCTGCCTGCCTGCCTGCCTGCCTGTCTGTCTGTCTGTCTGTCTGTCTGTCTGTCTGCCTGCCTGTCTGCCTGTCTGCCTGTCTGCCTGTCTGTCTGCCTGCCTGCCTGCCTATCAACCGTTACAGTGTTTATTTCCAGTGATTTCGCACTGTATCTATTGTGTCTTGTCTGTTGTTTCTCTCTCTCTTCTGTGGCTTTCTGTCGCCCACTCAGGAGGGTTTTGCCAAACCTAATTACACAGCTGATATGGTAGCTCAGTGGGCCAACGCTCCGCTTTTAATCGTTTCCCACGAACACACAACCAAGTCGCTAATTTCCCCAGAGCTCATGATGGACACGCTGGCAAAACAGTTTCTGTTTACTAGACATCACACATTCCTCTACAGTTGTATGCAATGAATTCCGTGGGGGATGGGGGGATGTTTGTTCACAGATCCCGTTTCTGTTGCTCACTCTCCTACTGTTAGATCAGAAAGGTATTTGTAGAGTTCTACCAATGCATTTCAAGCAGAGAATAAATGGGAAAGTAAGCTCGATGGGTCAGTGAGTCTACTGCAGAGAACTTTGTCACCCACACGCCTAAATTCCGAAGCCACAGAAAAAACTTAAAACTTTGAAGCTGTTTCCACTGTTTCTTGCAGGCGGTTAAGGGCAGTTAATGTCAAGGCGGAAAGCAAAAAATATGTTTTTTTTAGTGTAAGGTGGATTAATTTGACTTTGTATTTGTAATACTTTGAAGATTACGATATATATATATCATGTGATCAAGGCCGCAAGCACGGTCCAAACGCGTTATGGCAGAGGACTAGAAGGAAAAATAAAATAATTTGGCACAATTGTCGGTCTGCACTCGTTCTTCATGCACAAGCAATCACGAAGGGATACGAGTTGGAGTGATATATATATATATATATATATATATATATATATATATATATATATTTCTGTCATGATCTACTCGCAGATATTGTACAGAACCTGCTAGTTAACTCCATCACCACCTTTCAGCTGGAAAGCGCTACGGTTGGACACCTTGATCAGTATATCGCTGACTTTTTAGGAGATAACTATGGAAGACTCCAAAGAGTACTGGACGGGATTACATCGGGTGATAAAGTGAAGGCCTATACAATGATGATATATAATTAGTTTTTTTACCCATAGTAACTGTACTAGTGACCTCCTGAAAATCCCCCCCCCCCAAAACACAACACAATACAATATTTCAAACATAAATTTGGAACAAATTGAAATATATCAGCATTTTCCCGATAAATGATATACCAGCTCTTGGTAAAATTACAGCACAAGTGACATGCACATTTCGGAATATTCCAATTGAAGCGTAATCCTGAGTTGAAGAAGAAATTGATGACACTTCTGCTGTGTATTAGAGAAAGTTCCTCCAGGAACATCCCAACAGAAACTGTAGGTACAGTTCGAATCACAAACCACTGAAGTACATGATTTATATAAAAAATTATTGAACTAAAAATATGGTTTATATTAAACAAAAAGTATTGATATTTTTTTTATTACTATTATCTAATTAAACTAGTTGGCCCAAACAGTCAGGAATTACTAGCTTCAGGTGATCAAAGCATCTTGAAAAGGCGAGAACATACTTGTGATTAGAAATGATGATAAATGAGCACCTCCTGGTGTAAAGGATTGAGTTATCCACACAGCTTTAGAGGATCTAGGAAGCAAACACTTGCTGTTAAAGATAAAGAGTCTGAAATATTACTTTTACAAAAAATCAAGCCTTTTGCTCAGGAGATAACTGAAGTGTAAGAAGCTTGACCCGGACCTGAGAATACATTTCGGCAGAGATCATGAAATGTATTAGTGCTCTGCACTTCTCAGTTTAGGAGAAAGAACCTGACCTTTTCTGAAGGTCATTATCAATGGAGTCAACAGCTTCTCTGCAATGCCGCTATCTCGGATAAATGTCAATATCTTTCTCCCAGACCTAGAATTCAATAGCATGTTACGCTCATCCTTGAAATTATTCAGCAAATACTATAGAGTGAACACCCAAGCGGAGTGATTCCTCAATCTATATTTTTCAATGAATACTAATGACCTAGGATAATGCACATGAATCAATGAAAAATATCACCCCCATATGCGATTTCAAACATTTACTATATGTTTTGGGAAAATATATCAATGTATCTTCTATACATTGACCAAGTCTATCTAAAACATCTGAAAACAGGAGTAAGCTCTCAAACAACCTACAATGTTCCTTGCTCGAATAAAATCCTACTAGACGTTTTCAAAGAGAATGTTGAATAATTGGCCCCTACCTGTTCTGCATATATTAATATTATCTATCGAGGAGAGAACGTGTGAGTCTGTCTTTAAGTTTGAGCCAATAGGCCTCAAGTGAAGGTAAGATGTGTGTTACATTTTTGTATCTAAAATGGAAATTTGTCACAGTCAAAAGAGAGCACCTCTGGATAAGTTTGTAATATTGACCCATCCTCGAATGTATTAGGCAAGTATATGGGTTAGCTTAAAAGATTAGGACTAAGAATAATTTAGAGAAATTAATGGTGAGTTAATGAAAATGTATGATTAATCTGCACTTGTACATATTTTTACCCGAATTAAAAATGATAGCTCGGGAAAGCTGGATACATTTGAAAACATTTTATTATAGAGGGTCCTTTTGAAGTTAGTACTTATGTGGATCATGTGGAATTTGAATGTACAACATAGACTGGATCCTTTTGTCATCTTTTGGGGAGTTGCATAAGATAAATGCACGTACAAATATTCTCAATGGAGCTCTTTTGCATAGTCAAAGGTTGTCACGAACACCTGGCATTGAACCAGCTCTATTGGGCCTACAGTGCAAAGCATTGACTCATTGGAGAAGACTTGCTTAAGAAAGTTATTAGGTGTCCTGCCTTAACAGAGCACATGAAGTTGACCATCATGTGCAATTGGAAATCAGATTGACACCTCTAACTGAGCTCCTTTATACAACAGTGTATGAAAATGGAAAAGATACATGCTTCAGGAGAATTTGCTGCTATGTGTATTGAAGGATCCAGAAAGGTAGGGATGTATGAGGACTCCCTTTTAAATGAAGAGAGACTTTTGTTGTTTGTTCTGGGGAGACTAGACCAGCTCCCCTTTTTTCTAGAATTAGAAACTGAGTTTCCTGTGATTAACTTTACTACTCTGATGAAGGGGAAATAGGGTGCTTGTCACCTGCTTAAGCCCTTGAGAACAGGAATATCTCTTTCACCCTTTGAGCGACTTATAAATATTTACTTGAAATTTACTGGAGCCACATTGGGCACCACTGCCGAGCGGGTACTGGTGATGTCTACATGTCCTTAGGTGCCTTGAACAGTTGCCACATGCCAAGCCTTTCCCATCTACAGTGACTATATAACCCAATAGGAAGCCAACCTCATGGGAGGATGGCTGCTTTTGTACTGTCATTGTGCAACTCCTGTATATACCCTGGAGTTTCAGTTCTGTGCCTGCCAAGCTCCTTTGACCTCTCGCCCTTGGAAACTATGGCAATGATCATCCTGGCTCGAATGCAACTCTTGCCTGGTGCTTTACAAGTGAAGGGAGAGGTGTGGTGCAGCGGCCAGAGTGGCTAACTCGGAGCGCAAAGCTCATGGTTCGATCGGCGGCGTCAATCCAGCTCAGCATCATGTGACTCTGGGCAAATGCTCACGTAATCTCCCCGACGGCCCCCAGCGCCTGGATACCCTTAGAAGTGATAAGTTCGATCTTTACAAATGTGGAATTATTATTAAAAGCAGCCACATCACCTGTTACTTACACTTGTACACAAGGTCAGCAGGTATACTTTGAGATAAGATAATAAATATTACCTGGTAAATCTAGAAAAAAGCTAACTTTTATCGTAGGAAAATTATTCTGCAGCTACTCCTCAGGGGCAATATTACATATATGATTACAAATGTATTACAGTGCAAGTGGAAAATAATGCAGACCACCAATTTCTAGCCGTTTTCTCTGTGTTACTTTATGTACCTAAACATTAAATATTCAAGGTAGCCCCCTGTAATGTTAAGAACAAGCCTATCATTGCTGAAGGATTAGGGGGGACATTAAAAGAAGGGTCTTCATGGATTTACTTGTGTACTGGGGCTTGATACTAGTGTTCATTTCTCCATTTGGCCTCGGCATTTGGCCTCGGCAAGGTAACTTACCCAAGATCACACTATTTGGTGAAGTGAGTATGCCAGGTTTTAAGCACAAATCCCCAAAGCCAAACGATTATGAATTTACCACAAGGCAAAATACGCTCTGAACTTAATCTTCTAGAATTAATTTACTAATAGAAGCAAATGTACTTATATATGTTTAGTCACTATGCAAAGGAAGAGGCAAAATGGGCCTATATGCGGTCTTTATTCTTCATGGCAAAGTATCTCTCCTGCCAGAAAGTGTATGTTTGTAATGTTTGTCTTTTAAACGTGCCCTCTTTTTGTGTGATCGGTGCATATGATTTGGCCACATTTATGGACTTAGTGAACAGGCAAATTCTGCTGCTGAGTCATATAAATAATGTGCCTAGGGCATTGTCTATTCAAATGGCATTCTGGTGCACAATTGGAACCTTACCTGAGCTGAGTGCAGGTCAGATGGCTGGACCTGGGTCGAGTGTGACGTGAAAGGGCCCTGTCTGGACTCAAAGTGAGTTGGTGACTTCTTTGTGCCCCTCGAGATGTCCAGGGGCATGTTAAGGAATATGGGGACCCTGGGCCAAATATATTTTGGGGGCTCGTGTTTGCAACAGATTTGAACATATAATCCATTTCATCTCCTTCATGCCTTCTTTGGCCAGGTCACTGACAGTGAACAGACACACTCGTACAAATTCTAAGAGCCTGATTCACAAGGGTAAACTTACACTTTGTGTATGTTTATGATTTTTTTCAATTCACAAAGGAATTTAACAAGTTATATATTTACGACTGCATTCATGGTGGAGATTCCGCATATAAAAGAGAAGCAGTGCTACTCGTAAAATTGCTTTGTGAATTGTAAACAATCGTAAACTTATACAAAAGCGTAGGTTCACCTTTGTGAATAAGGCTCAAATATCTTTACAGATAGTGAGTGACCTGTGGTTTCAATAATGGAACTCAGCAGCAGCTCAAAAACATTACTGCAAATAATCGCTGCGACGCCCTCCCATCTCTCATATGTGGGATTCTTTTTTAATCTAAAAGAAACATTTTTATGGATGATGCATGGAATATAAATACAACATTTCTCTGCAAAATGCCTGTAATAGACTCTCACACATCACCCACATTTCTAGTATATTAAAAGAAAATGGTATTTAAAACAATCTGTTTAGGAACTATTCAATGACATCAGGGTTAGACTCTCTGCAGAAGAGAGCTGCATCTATCAGCCCCCCCCCCCCCCCCCGCAAGAATGGGGCCCTGGGACACAACCCACTTTGCCCATTGCCTTAAAACGTCTCTGGAGGAGTCTGACAGTCACAGCGAGGCTGAAGTTGATGCTACCCTCTGTAGGACTGCAAAGCAAACATGGGCTTTGCACACAGGCCGAACATTGTTATGCGGCCAGTTGTGGTGGGTGACGCTGGCTGAAAGGAGGGCTTGTGGAGGCTGGGAGGGTAAGGAAATCCCACCCTTTCCCAACTCATCATAGGGTGGAGTGGGGTCCAAGTCCATGATGCTTACTGACCCCACCCCAACCTATGATGACTCAGGAAAGGGGAGCGTGGAGGGCCCTTAATAACTGTCATGCAGCCACGCCTTGAGCTGATGCCCGGGGCTTCTGCAAAACGTGATGCTACTGCACGTCATCCAGAGCTGGAAACCAAAGGCCCCAGAGTATGGCAGGCCAGGACTGATGATTCAAGCCTTTGGGCTGCCACGATGTCTAACACATACTCACTAGTACATGTGTCGGTAAAAGTACCTACCTGGCTGCCTGATCCTTGCATAACGTGAGGGTCAGAGTATGGGCAGGCAATGGAGATACGGCGTCGGCTGTCTGCCAGCCAGGTACATTTGTTTTCCTGCTTTATGTGCAATCCAAACTGATAAGTGAATAGTGACAATAAACAGTGTGCAATAGGATTGTTTAATTACCAATGCGGATGGCACATAAGCAGGAATATTGGGGTCGGGCAGATCACCTCTGCCCAAAGGAAGCAGCCGCCCCTGCATGTAGGCCCAGATTTACTAACATTTTGGTTGTGCCACTTTCGCGGCACAGCTATGAAGCAAAATGTATTTTGGCATTTACTAAACCACACAAATCAATATTTTGTTGGCCTTACCATGGGATTTTACCTAAATGAGATTTACCCAAAAGCAACGCAGCACCGTGCCTTGTGCTGCATTGTGTTACCCTGAATCGGTGAGATGTTACATAGGTGAAGCCTGGGCATTCCCATGCATCCACCCATGGATTTTGACGCAAACTCAGATTTACTAAAGTCTGTATACGTGGGCTTCTGTCAAAATGGTGTGCCAAACCAAGGCATATTTCTCCTTGTTGCATGTGCCCTGTATTATACAGCACATATGCAATGCAGCACGCACAATGTCATTCGTTTTATTTATTTATTTACTTACTTACCTCCGTTCGGCTGTATGCCGGAGTTTACTACCACCCCACCGCCCCGCAGCACTCCCTCGAGGAACCGCCACTGATACAGTGTAGCAATCTCCCTTGACGCATTGTGTTGCCTGAAAGTTGAGTAAATCTGGGCTGTAGCACATTGGGTATAACAGACATATGATGTTCAAAGTCATAAGTGTCAACAAGCTATGCATAAATACTTTACAATATATTGTTTAAAAGAAAAGCAAAACAAAAAAGTAGCACTCACAACATCAAGATACAAATAAGAAAACTGGCAATGCAATTTGTGAATTACCTAAGTGCGTTCTAAGTGCTGCTTCAATATTCCTCAATATATTGAAACGAATGTTTCCTGGGCCTTGTAATTGAAATTTGATTTGCTATCGACTGCGAATGAGACACACTGTGAGATTACCTTAAACATGCCTGCTTTTGTTGTCTTGGTTTTACTACAATGGCACATTCCATTGAAATGTGTGTTTAGTTTTTGTAAGTACAAGTGTCCTGAGGAATTGAGCAGCTGAGACTGCAAGTGTTGATTTACCCTCCCCCCTCCACACCAGGAAATACAGCTGATGCCGCTGAATTCCAAATGTCGAGATAACACTTGCTTCCTTGAACAGCAAGGAAGTGTGAATTTCCACAAAAGGCGAAGAGATTAACTAAAGTCGGTGGTAGGAACTGCAGGATAAAGGAAAATCCTTCTACTAAAACTATTTTCATAAGAATTGAAACACTGCTTGTAAATCCTACATAGACCGAAAGGAAATCTACTGTTTTATCAGGTGACAACCTTCTTTAAAGAATTAAAATTTCTGTTTGCCGAGGTTTATTTCATGTGTGATTAGTTTTACAATGATTTAACTGGTTGGCTTAGTGAGTTGAAAACTAGCTGCTCTAAAATGCCCTCACAAATGTCACAAATCCACCAAGGTGGTCTCAGCCTTACATAATTCTGACGTCAGTAAATTGAACACCATGATTTGGTTAACAGCAACAACTGTTATTCACAGAATATGGTAAGAGCAGAAGTTTGTCATGCAAAGTTATGAAAAAGTTATTTAAAAAGTGGCATTTGTCTTTATTTTTACTGTGCGTGCTCTTATTTGCTTGCATTTTCCATAGAATACGCTGGTGCAAGGTTTACCATACTGCCCTCCAAATAAGTTTGGTCCGAGCTGTTGAGTTATGCTAATGCAACAGGCAGCGATAATTATCGCTGACCTTGTATACCGCATTTTTTTCATTCGCTGGAATATTTTGCCAGGCTAGCATTGTATTAACAACGCTTAGCGCCATGGCGATGTGTATTCCAGCTATAGTGCCCTTTTCCATGGAACATCGCTGGTTTTCCAGCGATGTTCCATGTAAAACGGCGATATGCTTGATGATACAACCCTGTGGTCGTATCACATGAATCCACCTCCCATGTTAGGTATGCCTTAGTCAGGAATTTAACATACGTTAAATTCCTGCGTTAAGGCATACTTAGTGCGATTAAAATAATCGCTTCCCCGCATTGGAAATATCTCGAAGCTGCCTTCGCGATATTTACCCATGTTGTTTCCACAGACACGCCTACTTTGCATCTCATTGGCGATGCGAAGTTGGGCGCGCTGGAAACGGGAGCAAAATCTGCAAAACACGTGCTAGCGTGGCCTTGCAGATATCGCGGTAAACTTATCGCTGCTTTTCGCCCGTAAACGGACGCTAAAGCAGCGATAAGTTTATCGCCTACCCTTGATAATATGCCCCTAAAGTGGTTTATTTTGCGTTCCCCCGCCTCATATACAGGTGAGGGACCACTGAAGTTTCTGCTGATGGAACCACAAGCGCCTTTATTGGTGAAAACCTTTCCCCGCTACACCTTGCACTACAGGACTGTCTGGTAACGTGCATTGGAAGCCTGTTCATGGTGGTCCATTAAAACTTAAGTTTTTCCTGTTCCAGACGGCCAGGAAGTGTCTGCCAGTCCTGAACTGAAATAATACTAATGACCCCCACACATCCGGAGAAAGATCTCAGCGCATCAAGGCTTGATTTTTGTCTTTCTAAAACAATCCTCCCTGTCCCTTCAGGAGTTTGTTTCGGAATAACAAAAACATATGCCGATGTTGGCAAAATAGATGGTCTACTCTCAGGATAGTTATTTGTTTTCTTTGCAAGTTTTGCACCCAGTGCTTAATTTGAGCCAGTGGTTTCCGGGGCTGAGAACCAGCTCTTAATTGTCATCCCCGGTGCTTTTGACAGTCTGCCATAAGGTGTCGCTATCTGGCTAATTTAGAGATGACCACAACAACAGTTAATTATTAATTCAATATACATTAGAAATGACTATTACCAACCACGCAAGCCATTCTTATAGCTTTGGAGCCCTGAAATAGTCTGAATTGTCACACCTGTAGGAGTCTGATGGTTAGTAGCTGTGTTGTTACTAACACTGGCAGCATAACAGGGGCAATGTGTGATGCAAGCTGTAGCGGCCTACTGACGAGAGCCCTGACACTTTTTTTTCTCCACAAATTAAGCACTTGTTGCACCAGTGGAAGTAAAGAAGGGAGAGAGGTCACCTCCTGGCAGGCAGGATCTCTAAATGCGGTAGGAAGTCTTCTACCAGGAGAGCAGAGGCTAGGGCCTCGGCAGACCTCTAGGCTGGTAGGCCACTAGCCTAACACAACATAAGGCCTATAGTTCTCTGAAAGAATAAACCGTATAGCAGCTGTTTGTGGCTCTCCCACAACTCCAGAATATGTATTTCTAATTGTCAGTGTGGAAACTAGGGACATCCTGCTCCCTGCAGTAAGGGGTCAGGAAGCTGTCGCCACTCTTTGGCTTTTCTGTTGCTTAACAGTTTGTACATTTTTTTAGAAAAGATTGCCAGCATTCAGAAAGCATGTTGTTATGCTATTTTAACTCTGACTTCCGCCATGTTTTAAGAGGGAATGACAGTCAAGACAACTAACATCATATGAGAAAAAAACAGATGTTGCTCAAATATTGGATCCACAGATTGGAAGTGGTAAGAGGCTCTTTAAATCTGTTTAGTGTTTATAAGTTTACGGCTTTCTATCAGTTATCCTATTATATGAGAATACCTATATGCTAGATGCTTTTATATATCTGGATTTGGAATGGTTGTGATCCTTTTGTATATTTTTTGGATTGTAAATTGATGTTGGAATAGAGTTTAGCTTCCTGGAGCATGCACCAAGCCCAGGAGGGCGCCAGAACGCTGCTAAACCGCTGCAATTTAAAAGCACTGCCCCATCAGACGATAATAGCTTCAGAGATCAAGAAGCAATCCGAGTTCGCATAAGAGGAGATTATCTGAATTAACCTTTCAGAAATGAACCGGGTTGTAGAAATGCCTGCCGTTCATAGCCCTAGGAAACAGCACGACTGCGAATTTAAGATTTTATTATTCTATCATTGGGCAACATTAGATGATGTTTCCTTCAGGGTCCTTTGAGAGCCGCAGAGGCTGCTTTCTTCTGGCCTCCTGCGCCCTGCACCTCTGCAGAAATCTCTCTTTTAGCTTTCCCCTCTCTTCTGCCAAAATGCACAAATTGTTTTTTCTTTTGAAAAAGAGTTCTGAATGATCCGTTCTGCTCTTGCCAGGTGTGAGCTGTTAGCAAACACTCCCCAGAGCAGCCGTTTCAGGCCCGCTTTTGGGTTTTGAATAGAAACGTATTTCCAGAGGAATGCTCGAATTCAGCAAGCATTGGCAAAGCCAATAGGTCTCACGTCTGGGGCCTATCAGCTGTGTCAATGCCTTTTCGTGATGCTGTACAGCGTCGTAGAGAAAACGTGTTTCCCTTTGCTCTGCAGCATTGGTAGAAAAAAACAATAAAGGTGAGATGGCCTGACAGTTGGCATCAAACCTCTGGCGCTCGCATGGATCACAATGGATGCATGTGCCAGCGGAAAGTCTCTGGCACAATTTTCTTTGGTTTTTACAGACGAATCCAAGATGGCAGACAACCAGGGCACAAGTCCTAAAAAAATGAAGTGGGGGGACGCTGACGTCACGACAGGAAGTGACGTCTCAAAAGGTGGCTTGCACCATCAAACACTCATTGCCACCCATCCTTCACCCCTTAGATGCGATTGCATCAGAGAAGCCAGCGCGTGAGCAGCGTTCTGAATGAGCTCCGATCTCGCCCTAGAGAGGCCAAAGAGTGAATGTGTGGCTCCATTTGCTCCAGTTATCGAGCTCCCGGTAAAATAAGTGGGGGGACGCCGTCAACCCACGTGGTACCTCGACTCGAGCCCTGCAGACACCATTTGCATCGGTAACTAAAAAAGTGAAGATTGCTTTGCCTGAAAGTGGGGCGAGGGAGAAGTCCATGAGATAGAAACATGAGGCGCATGGTGTCATTTGAAGAGAGCACGGAAGGGCGAGTGAGAGAGCGGAAAAAAACATGCACTCCCGTGAAGTTCTTAGTCAAAAAGAAAAAAGCTGTTCCTTAAAAGTGAGCATTGAAAGGACACAAATCAGCTAAATCATGAGGATGGTAAAGAGGCTATACTCAAGGGAAGGGATACACTAGAGAGAACAAGATGGACAAGGCAGGCCATTGAATAAGAAGCAAGCAAATAACAGTAACAGAAAAGTCAACCAATGGTGAGCAATGGGTGGGATTTAAGTCCCTGTAAGTTCTTGCTAAACACACAATTGGTCTTTTTGCAGACAGACAGCATGAGTTGTCTGAAAGTCTCGACATAAAAAATATATCTGCAATTTTTTTCTACACAGAATGACAATGAAAAGAGCACATTTTAAATGTTTTAGACAAAGTAACTAACATGGTCTCCCTTTAGAGTTATAAGCTCAACTGTTCCTTTAATTGTGAAAACCATACACACTACTTCCAGTAGGTGAAATGACATCTACATTTATTTCCACATTTGAATGTGTGGTACTAGGGCCTTCATTTCAAGTACCACCAGGGCCGGACTGGGAACCAAAATCGGACTTGGCAAACTGCTCGGTCACCCCCCCGTGCTGTTTGCAAGGACTGGTTTTGGCCGATTTTGTTACAGGGGGCCGATATTGCCAACCCCGGTAACAAAAACAGCCCCCCAGGGGGCCCGTAACCGGCCCCTACCCTGGTGGCCCAGCAGGGAAACGTCCGGTCCCACTATGGCCAGTCTGGTCCTGAGTACCACACAAAGTTAGGCACAAAAAAAATGTCAGATTCCGAGGGGAGCATTAAGTTTATATTTGCCTGCTGTATTTCCACACACAATTTTCGCCTGGAAATACATAGTGAAATTGGCCTAGGAAAAACAACACTTTTCCTACTTTTTCATATTAGAAAGGAGGAAAATATTAAGCATTTGTGACTTATCCCTCACGCTGATCAGCGAAATTCATAATGTGAAGGAAACACCACACCGGGGAAAGGCATACCCTTTGATATTGGTGTTTCACTGGACTGTTTTTTTACTGCAGCTAAATGCTGAAGACCTCATAATGAGGGTTTTGTAAATCTTTAAATATTGCTAGCTTTCATATCTGACTTGCTCCAATAAAAACATAATTGGATACACATCTCAACCATGTCCCCTATGGCTTGTTTTAGAGCTTGGATGATGGGATTCTCTGCCACAGAGGTGACAGCTATCTCTTCTGCCGCATCACAAATCCACTTGTCGTACAACTGGCGAGATATCCACCACATTTGTGACAGAGCGTCCCATCCATCGAACTCTAAATCCAGTTCATACTTTATTAGGTTTCCAATATCAAGTTGATGATGGTAAAATGTACATGCATTATCAAGAGTGCATAAATGTCTTCATTTATTGACTTGTGTTTCATTTTTCTCTGTCAGGTATACCCCGGTCATGGGGGGGGAGGGCTACAGAGATATTGACTTTTAAAGAGCTGTGAAGTTTGCATGTAACTTGGAAATTGTATTACTGATACTAGTTCTAGCTAAAGCCGGTGAGGAGTCTATTGAGGAGACTATGTTAAAAAAATATATTATTGTGAGTCTGCCTTGTAGGGGAATGTGTGACAATATGATGGGACTCCATTGGGCATTTTCTCATAAGGGAGGACTCTGTGACATCCCTAAGTGGATGCAGGGAGCCTGCCTGGCAGAAGTCTTACAACCCTACAACAACAGAAGCCAGCCTGATGTACAGTTCTCCCGATGGGAAGCGCCTGTTTTTTAGGGCTCGGCCTGGCAAAAACCAGCGCATGCGCTGCTCTGCCACGCAGAGGACCTTTTGGAAACGATACGATTCCAGTGTGCACGCGGGGAGACAAACAAGTCAAAAGATGTGCACGCCGGGATTGTATGCTTTACTGGCGGCCTAATACACTGGGGACTTTTTTTTCTCGCCGCCAGTAAAGCATCCAATCCCCGCGTGCACATCTTCTGTCCCACCCATGACGGGCCGCGCTTGTTCTTTTCAGCAGCACAGTTTGCAGCTCAGGGCAGACAATCGCGCCTTTTAGGTGCATTGCCTAGGGTGCCAGTCTGCCTGCACGCCCTGCGTTGCCTCGGGTGCCAGTTCACTGTGAAGCCCTAGAGTGCTGCTGTTGCCAGTCATGTATTGCCTCGATGCCAGTCTGCCTGTGTGCCCTGCAATGCCTCGGTGCCATCACGAGTGCGTACCCTGCTTTGCCGCGGGTGCCAGTATTCCTGAGTGCCCTGCATTGCCTCGGATGCTAGTTCAGAGCCCTACGGTGCCATTGTTGCCAGACCTGCACTACCTCGGTGCCAGCAGGGGCGCGAGCACTGTGCTGAATGTCACGCTGTATTGCAGAGGCCTTCAGTGCCTCTGATGCCAGTTTTGGCACTGGTCGGTGCTGTGGCCGCCCGGGTCACAGGCTGCCCTGTTAACAGCTCGGTTTCCCTTTGCCTTGAGTGCTGTGAAATGTGCTTTGTGGTGTCTCGGCTGGCCTCGAGGCGCTTGATGGATTAATACTGGCGTGGAATGACCTTGGCTGCGTCGCAGCTTTCGTCTGCTGCACACACCTGCAGCCGGTGTGGTGCTCTGCAGCGTTCAGGGTCCCGATTGCCCCTGTGTGTGCGAGGGCGGCCTCTCGCATTTAGCGGGGCTCCCCCACCCCTCCTGTGGTGTCTGCACCCACAGATAGCAGCCCTATCGAGCCCCGCACCCTTCTGCAGGGCGCGAAGCGCTATGTTTCTTGGTCCGGTGGAGATACATGGGTTGGGCTGCAGCGAAGCCCAATCTTCTTATAGGCTCTGCTGGCTTGCACTTGCACCACGGAGGAGGATCTCTGTTTGGGGGGTGGGGTGGACGGGGGATGTTGCACCCATCAAACCTAATCCGTGCGAGGGGGTAATATCTCGGGGTATTATAGCGCAGAGCAGGTCCCCACGTCTGGGTGCACCCTCGGCCGCTTGTGTGTGTGTTTTACGCACATATTAACCTTCAAACACTTCACCGTCCCCGTCACCCCCCATCCTTGAAGCACCGTGTGCCATCCAAGAGCCCCCTTCTCAGGGTCCTGCTGCTTGTGCCAACCACAGCGGAGCCTTCATCAGGGCCCCCCTGGCCTCAGACCTCCTGCTCGTGCTCCAGGGGCCCCCCACACTGGCTTCAGTCTCACCGGGGAGACGCATTTCACAAGCCCCTGCCTCCAGCTTTCCTAACCTGCTCCTGCAGACTTGTTTGCACGTTCCCGGGTTGTCTGGAATGTCTCGGTTGTCTGTGTGTGCTGACTGCTAAGGGTGATTAGTACCTTCTAATGCCTTCACACAATAGGGGCAAACACTGCACTCGCCCCCGGCTGGCCTTTGTGCTGCTTCTTCGTGTGACCCCAGATTAGGAGTGGAACATCCTGAGAGGTTTGCACTAAATTGCCCTCATTAAGTTAAAGCCATTTGCTTTGCTACACAATACCATTAGCAAAGCAAATGGCTTTAACTTAATCAAAGCCGAGACCTATTGCATTTTCAATGCTTGTTTTCTTTACCTTCTGAATTTGTTGGTTTATCCTCTGCGTTCTCACATCGGGTACTTCACCAGCAAAGGCATAAACAGATCGAAGAATTCTGACAGGGGAGACAGCATCTTAACAACATCATACTCTAATCATTATTGCATAACTAGACAGCAACTTCCAGAAGGGATGAGCCGGTGCCTCTAGATCATTTCACTGGGCGCAATTGTGTCTGCCCACTCAGAGACCACCTCTGTCAGAAATAGAAGCTGTGTCTCCTAGTTTTAGTGGGAATAAATGTATTTCCTTGTGCCTCAGATTGTGAATATGTGTACTATAGACAGGGCCACTGGAAATATGCGATTGTGTTTCTGCTACGATTTTAGCATAATTATAGATTTTACGCATTTGCCACATAATCTATCATCTGCTGCATAATCTGCAGATTTTAACAGAGAAGCAATTTTGTTTCTAGCTCAAATGGTTCTAAATATACAGCGACATGTGTTGCTTTGCGCTGGAAGGCCGTTTGCAAAACTGGACTAGTCACCTTTCTGTTGCTTATTGCTATATATATATATGTATATATATATATATATATATATATATATATACATATATATGTATATGTGAAACCGGTACTAATGAGGTGCAACCAATGCCCAGAAAGTGTTACCAAGTTTAAAAATTACTAAATAATGAACTAATACTATTACAAATTGTGCCACATTATGCCGCATACTTTGGCTTTTCTTGCCGCATAATTTAGTAAAGCCTGACACATAATTCCAGTAGCCCTGACTAGAGATTAAAATAAAAAGCAAAAGTACCCATCTGCTGCTTATCCAAACAAATTTTACCAACTCCCCACAACCAGCGTGAAAACTGAACCACCACCTACTATACTTGTCAGAGGAGCTCTTCTAACTGTAAAAATAATCTCTCTAAACTAACCAGCTTGTCTTTGGCGCTTTTAAAACTTTATTCAAACTAGACATACAAATTCTGGAAGAGTGTTCAACTTCAATTTCTTTTCTCTCCGCGTTCCCACTGGAGTAGCACTTTTATTGTGACAGGTAGGTAACAGTACTCACATCCAGACGCGCTGCCTTTAAAGATTCTGTCCTGTCTTAAAAGCAATTCACAAACAACTATGATGGTCGTGGTAACATATACTGCACACAATGTCACGTCTCAAATATGTGCCCACCTTCTTAGGTGAACACTCATGGCACCCAAAAAACATAAATTATATATTACAAGAACAGGAGAGGCACTCGCTAGCCCAGTTATGTCCCATTAACATATATTTAATTGATGATAAACAATCTGGGTCAACATCGTGGTCTTCAATTTTGTGATCTATTTATTAAGCTCACCAACACAGTTGAAATATTTTTTCAATGGTTCCTTATTCAATTATCCAAACGTGTGTCCAAAAGACAAAAACATCCAACGCGTTTCGTTCTGGATACCAGAACTTATTCAGGTCTTTTATCATGCGATAATTCTGTCTGATTTCTGACTTTTGAGTTTCCTGCTATGTAATGTTATTGATTGTTAGTCATCTGTCTGCAGCTTTAAAGCTTCCTGCACAATATTTTGTTCTGGGTATGTCAGAAATCAAACAAAATTATTACATTAAGAAAGCCTTGAAGAAGTTCCAGTCTTTGGAGCAAAACATGTACTCAGCTGAAAACGTAGCTCCTCTCTGAACTACATCAGGCTTCTGTTTTGCGACATGTCATTGTGGCCAAGGCCATATTGATGGGTGAAAATATGCCTCTGATGGTGTTTCAAACTCCCCCAGGTTCAAGATGCTCATCCTTGATGTCCTTTCTGTGGAATATTTTAGGACGGTTGTACACCTAGCAAAAAACAGGCAAAGCGCTAGAAGAATATTCTCTTAAAATAGAACCTTATAGCAACACAACCATCCGCCTTACGACAAAGACTAAAAGATTCACTGATAGTATATATGATCTGATGACTGTTTAACTGGCAAAAATAAAGGGTGCTTTTCTGGGTCTCATCACTACCCTAAACACTGGTCACTATTCTTCCCTGGAAAAGTATTTCGAAAATTACGAAATTCACTTATATCACGGCTGAGCTTCGCTTTTAATGACATCAACAAAGTAGGTCCCTCTTTAAAAATAAAAGGGAAGCATTGGGATAATTCGCAAAATAAGAGTAGGCATCAACGTTTGGACTGAATATCAAGAAGCGGCTTTCATTCTCTTATCCCTGCAATACGCAAGAAAGGGAAAGCAAAGAACAAGTGACTTTTCTCTAAATGTGGATTGCCAGGTGATGTGTTGTATACAGACTAACAGTGGACTCCTCTATCTCTGAAGGTGCTGGTGGTGACTAATGGTGGGTAAATATCGTTTGTGCCTTTCTTTATATTCATTATATGAGCAAGCACTTACCATACACACAGTTCTATAAATTAGTGGCAAATGGCAGTGTATGTGGTACTGCGTGATCTCTCTGCTGCTTTCAGAATTAGCCTTTACATAACACCCTCAGTAATCCTACCTCCAGTCAGAAACAAAGTGACGTTGGCCTAGCCCGGAAATGAGGCACAAATTGGAGCTGTATTCTAATTACATTTATATAGTGCTTACTACCCCTGACGTGACGTCAAATTGCTTTTTCTGCGCGTAGCTTGCTACTCCGGAACTCATAAAGGATTAGTGGTGAATTAATATATATATATTTTTTTTTTTAAATTTTTTTTTTTATTTTACTGAGTTCTATATAGCGCAAACTTGACCCGAATCGGGTATCAGAGCGCTTTACATAGCACCAGTTGCATTACATGAGGACACATTCATTTTTTTGTCAGGCACGGGCAGATTAAGTGATTTGCCCAGAATCACAGGATGTTCAGCGTCACTGCCGAGACTTGAACCCAGTTCCGCAGATTCGAGCTCGACCGTCCTAGCCGAAGTCAGCCGAGTAAAGTGAAAATATGAAAGTAATTTGAGTGGTGGATGCGTTAGTCAGGTATTTGCATTAAGAAGGACAGTGGAGGGATAGAAGAGGGAGAAAGGTCAGCATTTATATAGCGCTTGCTACCCTAGATGGGGTGCTGAAGTGCTTTTTCGGCAAGTAGCACGCTACTTCGGAAACCATAAAGGATTAGTGGTAAATCAGTAAAGTGAAAATATGAAAGTACTTTGATTAGTAGATATGCTAGTTAGTTATTTGGATTGAGAAGTATAGTGGAGGGATAGAGAAGGAAAAAAGGTTTGTATTATATAGCGCTTGCTGCCCCTGATGGGGTGTTGAAGTGCTTTTTCGGCAGGTAGCACGCTACTTTGGAACCCATACAGCGTTAGTGGTGAATTAGAAAGTGAAAAATGAAAGTAATTTGAGTAGTGGATATGTTAGTCCGTTATTTGGATTGAGAAGGATAGCGAAGGGGTAGAAGAGGTAAATCCTACGTTCACACCACAAGGAAGGGGTAGGAGCTTTAGTGTCAAGATTTTTATTTAATTAGGAGTTTCAGAGGTTGAGTGGGTCTGTTTGGATTCGAACATGTGACTACGAGGTAAAAAATCTAACTGCTGCAGGGGGTGCATTTGACTGTCTAGCCATCAGACATGGCTTGGTCAACTACCTGCTTTAAGTCTATAACAGTTGTCTGAGGAACCATATAGAAATATATTGAGAGGGTCTGCTTCCTCCTCCAAAGGGGTAAGGAGCCTACATGTGGTTCAAAACCTTCGGAAGGTTTGTTGGAGAGCTAGAGTGTTAGGAACATGTAGACTTCCCGCAGTGCAAGGCAATAGTATTGCAACCCCAATAGAATAGCACACCAGTCCCAGGCCTGGTAATATACAAACTGATTAAATTCTTTTGAAATTGCATTGTTTTGCACAAGGCAATACCCTGGAATGCTGCGTGAGACGGAGGCATACCATTTTATGCACTATTTATAACTAATCTACCCACGTGCCCCGACACAGTAATAAGTGCCGTGGGGTTCTTGTAGAAACTAAGCGAGCATTCAGAATAGCAAGTGTGTTTCATTAAAGAACACATGCTTTGTGAGCAGCCAGGAACATCTGCTGGTTGGGTTTTCGGGCTGCTGAAGTCATAGGACGTGGACTCATTTTCATATGTGTCAGGGAGACAAAAAAATAATGAGGGGTAAGCAAAAGCCGAATAATTTCAGCTGCAATATATGTACGGTAAATTGCATCGCAATGCAGCATAATCCACCATTTCTCTACTTTTATCCCTTTTAAAAACTAAAAAGCAAGCCGGCGCCATGAGGAACATCTAAATATTGATCGTCCGAGCAAGTCGCCGAGCTCACAAGACAATATCCTCATACGTGCCACAGCTGTGAAGGTGAGCAGCACATGAAGTATCGCTGAATTCTGGGTACGTCTCTGAAAGCTTTTCTGGAGAGGTTTTGGACCAATCCCACTGGGGGATTTGTGGGCCATACATATTTCCTAAAGGCGACTTGTTTCTCAATCGGGAGCCAGTGAAGTTAATCTAATGCTTGTGACACAGAATTAAATTTGGGTATCTTCTTTAAGAGTCAGGCAGCAGTATTCTATAAAAGCTGAAGTTTATTAAGCGTGCCTATAAGTATACCCTGGTACAACGCATTGCAGTAACCCAGCCTAGACAACACTAATGAAATGACCACTGATTTTTGTAGCTCAAAAGGGATGAAAGGAGGAATTTTCCTTAGCATTTGTTAAATGAAAAAGCAGGACATGGTTATTTTGCTAACTTGGTCCTTAAAAGTAAGGATGTCATCGAACATCACCTAGGTCCGAAGGCCACCAAGAAGAGTTCCATAATGAGGTGTCTTTGCCAACAAGGAGAATCTCAGTTTTATCAAATTTAGGACAGTTAAGCCTCATCCACTTGGCCACCTCACACATCCAATTGTTGAACCTCCTCGACATGTTTAAAATGGGGAAAATAATTTTTGTGTCGTGTGCATTAGTAATTGTGGAGAAGCCAAAAGACTTGATATGTTTCACTAAGGTGCAACATAAACATAAAACAGCGTAGGGCTCAGAGATGAGCGCTGGTTAATGCTGCAAGGGAACGAAAAGGTTTTTGACCTGAAATCTGCAAGAGAAACCGACTGCTCCCTATTTGAGAGAAAGGAGATCAAAAAGTCTAAACCTGAACTGCAGATCCCGATGTGGGCTTAACGATCAATGAGGACACCATGACTCACCGTATCGAAAGCCTCAGACAAGTCGAGTAGAATCACAGCCGCCTTTCCTCCATTATCTATGATAGTTCTCATCTCTTCTGAAGCAACCACCTAAGCCGTTCCAATACTATGGGTAGATCTAAAGCCATGTGGAGCTTCATCTAGGAGTTCATACCTATTCAAGAAATCTGAAAGGACTAGAATTTTAGCCACCATGGGTATGAGCAAGATAGGGTGGTAGTTTTGCTCCTCATAGGGCTTAAGAGAACGTTTTTTCAGAAGGAGGAGTGAAAGAGCTATTTTCCATTCATTAGGGATCTGACCAACAGTAATAACACTATTCATTAATGTTGGCAAAGTGGGAGCAAGGCAAGCCATTTCAGTAAGAAGCAAGCAAATAACAGTGGCAATAAAGCCAGCCAATGGTAAGCAATGGGATGGATTTAAACCCCTGTAAATTCTTGGCAAGCTGACACTATTTCTTTTTCCAAGCAGACAGCTTGCGCTGCTCGCGCTATCCGATAGGCTTGACGTAAAAATGGTGCAGCACCTTACAATTCAGAGTACCTGTTTTTCTCTTCTTTGTCTGTCTTAATGAACCTTCAATACTGTATTTGAAATAAAAATGGAAAAAAGCATCAATTGTGAAGTCCAGTGGAATACAAACTTTCTTATGGTAAACTACATATCATGCCTCCCACTCCATCAGCCACTTCAGTTCAAGGGATTTTACCACACAATCAAGAGGCAAAGTAAAGCTGTAGGTATACCAATTCTCACTGAATTAACCTAATGTTTAGGTCTGGCTTGATAGAACAGCTGTCAAAACACCATTTGTTATCAATTATTTGAATTCTACAGATTGTGATTTTGGACTCCACCTAGAGCAGTATATAATGCACTCAGCGCATTCTATTTGAAGTTTGATGTATCATTCTGCCTCCTATGGATTGCATCATAGCCGTGCATGTGGGACTGTTTTATACTACACAAGTCCCACGAAATCATCACACATTAAATTCTTTAGCTCTTGGATGCATTACATGCAAATCACTTTTTTCCTGGCGTTGTGTCGCTGCTGCAGACTTAAATGTTTTAGGTCCTGATTTATATGGTGGCTGTAGATTTGCTCCATAGCAACAGTGATGGAGTATGCTTTCATCAATGTAATGGTTCACCCACCAAATTTAGAAGCAGGCAGAACCATAGTTTTGGCCACAGCAGAGTCTCCGCCCCTGCCGTAGTCAAGCTTCTCCGTTTAAAAGACAATGAAAAGTCATGCAGGGTGGCTTTGCTTGGTCTTGTAAATATGCCTCAGCATTGTGCGCCACTGGAGAGCCAAAAAAGGTGTCACTCCGGTGGCACAGGGGCCTTGTAAATATGCCCCTGAGTCTGGGGAGTTCAGGCCATCAGTCATATGTACCTCAGATTGTCTAACCTATTTAGACTGTATAGTCCAACATTAATTTTTTCCTGTTCGATAACCAAGGACCTGGTGGTCCTGAATGTAAAAAACATAAAATGACCCCCACACAGTGGAAGAAAACTCCCAGGGTGTCAGAGCCAATTGTTTTTTATTTTACAACATGAAATTCCCACCTTGGGAGTTTGTTTTTGCAAAATCAGAATGCAGAGCCAGGTTTCACTGCCTTCAAAAGATCCACTGAGATGGCGACCTCTCTGAAGGCATACAGATTTCCGCCAGGCAGGCAGAGACCTTTAAAATATTGCGGTAGGCAGTCTGCCAAACTCTAAAGGAGCCCCTTGCTCTTTAAATGAGCTATTTGTCACAAGCATTGCTGAGGTGCACCATTGAAATTCAGGTAACCAATGAAATCTATCTCTGTGCTCCTGTCTTTCCACTCCCCCCACTCCCTCCTCCACAGCCCTCCATCCCTTAACAGTGATAAAGTTGAAGACGGAGCTAATAGTGTGTTTTCCGCAACTGAAGTTCCAAACCTGAAAGACGAGCTTTATAAAAGCAATGAAAAAGCTCTCTTAATTGTATTCCCCTGTTTCTTTTATTCTTCCTTTTTCATCTCCTTAATGTGTGCAATTAAAGCATTACAGCCAGAACAGAACAAATTATCTTCAAGCAGCTGTTTGATTTTAATTTGTGAAATGCAAATATCTGAACTAATGTGATTTTTGTACTTTATTTGGTCTTAGACAAACACCAGCATTAGCTATTGTGGTTCTACTTCTTAAATGTAATATTATTAGGTCAAAGCTGCATGTAAACCGAAGAAAAGGATCATTGAAAATCTGTTGGTGTACTGAGTTACTAATATAGCCTTATAGCCCGCCGTAGCCGGGCTAGACTGGCCATTAAAGGCCCGCTCCCTTGTTAAAGGTCCTCGCCTTCGGCTCAGGTCTTTAACGCTGGAGCGGGCCTTTAATGGCCGGTATAACCCGCTATGAAGGGTTGTAAGGCTATTAGAAAACTCAGCCACTAGAGGGCAGAATATTGTAACAAATAAAACAAAGGCCTGTCCGAGGGGGTTTAAATCCCCTCGGGCTCCAAGAGGCCTTTGTAAAACAACATTGGAATGTTGCTTTGCTGGCTTTTACAGGCCCGTAGAAGCTCGGAGCACTCCATTGTATTCAATGGAGTGCTCCACGTTCCAGTGTTCTAATCGATGTTATGAATATACGTTTTAAAACACTGAGATGTGCCATTTATGATAAGCTTCGCAATGAACTTCCCGTGACCTCATTCCTAAATGACCTCATTCATAACATCACTGGTGACCTCACAAATGCATTTATCTATAAAACATCGACGACAGAAGCAACAGGATGTCACATATAATGTTATACAGAGAGAAAATGACTAAGTAACACCAAGTGCCAGTAAAAATCCTCACATACAGTCCCAAAAAACATAGCAACTAGAAGTTCTGTCAAGGATTATGTAGAGAAGAATGGCTGCAGATGTACTGAAGAGATGGTCTCAAGGATATTGCATGGAGATTAAAGTGTGTAGTACCTCTGTCAGCCACTAGATGGCCTTACAGAGACTTTATAGAGAAAAAGTATTGCCACAGCTTAATTCACAAGTAATTGACAAGCTCAGATATAGAGCCAAGCTTGCAGTATCACCGTCCTCAACCAGCTGTCATTACAGAGAAATTACAGTGGAGAAGGAGTGACGTAGTTGTCAATGCAAGTAATACATACGTAGCCTCGGGTGCATTCAATACCGATGCAAACCTAGAGTTCAACTGTCTACAACTAGAACTGCGCTGCCACAAATACAGTGTGAAGGTATAAATATCTTTAGAGACAACAGTCGGCAAAGAAATGTTCTCATTGAGAAGATGCAGAGAAGAATGACTGCTAGATTCACTTAGGATTGTTAGTTTACCTGACTGATAATGAACAATATTGTTAGCTGTACCTCGTTCAACTACATGATGTCAGCGATCACATAGAAAATAAAGGTTATATCATCATTGTCAGCAAAAAGTGTGAGAAATGTGTATAGTGTATCCCATCAGTCATGTTTTCATTAGTGTCCCTCGTGATGTGATCTGTGATGTCATGTGTGGCTGATATGCTTTGGTGTGTTTTGTTGCTACTTTTGTTATCAACTGGGGGAAAAGTGTGGTTTAATGCTTTGGATTGTGCTGCAAGGTTTACTAAATTATGCGGCAAGAAAATGCTAACTATGCTGCAAAATGCGGCACACTTTGTGATAGTATCAGTTCATTATTTTAGCATTGTTACACATTAAATGTCATAACTAAGGTTTCACCTTATTAGTACTAGTTTAACACCTAAATATAGCAAAATGGAACAGAAAAGTGAACAGTCAACGTTTGTGATGTGCCTTCCACTGCACAGCAACATTCACTGCCAGATTTTTAGTAACTTTTGGTCCATTTAAGCTGGACACAATTTGTTTTTGTTAAATAACTATGAGATAAACAGCACGGTCACAGAATCGCATAATTCCCATGATGCTGACTTTACTTGAAAACACTTATCAGTTTGAGAAAATGTCCTATGGGAATTAGAAAGGGAAGTTCAGCTTTTGGCTTTCCATGTAACTCTTTCACTTGACCAATCTGAACAAAACCTTTTGTAATCAAATATATGTGCATGCCTATGTTTTTGGGATAGTACCATGTACATCAATTGAGCTGCGTCAAACATGTAAGCAAACTACATAACACTTTGCCAGGGATCAAGCCATCCCAACAATAAATGCTATTCCAGCTCAACCTATTTGGACTATTTTTCCCAAATTGCATCAGGAGAGAAAGTGACCACCATGTTTATGGAAAGGCTTTTAAATCATTCCGTCTCTGCCAGTGTGCCTTCAACTATCTTTGCTCTCCTGGTCTTTCATCTCATAAGGTGAGCCAATAGACAGCTAAGCAAGAACCGTGCTCTATATCTGTGCCTGAACTCGCTCACAGATACATCCTATGCAGGAACCCAGAAAGCGGATCCAGAGAATTGGATTAGAAGAGGGAATGACCATTGGGGATTGTAGACACCATCTAAAAGCGTGATCACCACAGGTTTTCCAAAAGTCTCTAAAGTTCAAAAATAGAATACAATTTAATAATAGAGAAGGGTAACCCAAGATAATAGCATTGAGGGCTGAATCGAGAAGAGGCATTTTTACTTTTGGAGAGATTGGAGATGAAACCACTGCCTCAATGTCCGCCGGGAAGGGAGCAGATAGGGGATTTTACAGTGAAGAATGCGGCAATTTCCATTCTGTGATTTAATCCAGAAAAGCAAGACAGATGGCAATGCAAATCAGACAGAAATCTTGTTTTGTTTTAAAGGAGTGTGATTTGCACTCTTGTGCGTTTGCTCTTTCCCTGGTATCTGGATGGTGACTGGCGCAGACATGAGCAGCAGCCATCCATCACCTTGACAGTATCACTCAAATAAATTATTATATTGCTTTAAAAGAGATTTTGAGATTCACTCTGCATCATTTTTATAAGCCTGGGCTTTGCCTGTTAGTGCAGGAATGTTCTTGACTTCCAAGATAAGGTTTTTTCCAAACTTTTCTAGGTACTGAATACCGATATATGGCATTTGTATTTCTGGTTGACCACAGATGTGCGACAATGTCTGTCTTATATACTGGTCACACATTTTCACTATAAACCTGGATTTTTGTTGAAATTTCTCACAAGTTTCAGTTGCAACTAAAGCCAGTAACTGAGGACCTTTTTGTATACAAGTATAAAGCTTAAATTGCTTTTTTTCGCTGGTGACTTGACACTCACTAGGGAAAGGAACACAAATGGTACAGAAGGAACGGTGAATGTATTTGAACAATTTTGAAATGGCTTAAATTTCATGTGAACGCTCAATGGCTCAGAGCATCTTCATTAAACAAACACATATACAAACTGGCAAGGCAATGACCAACATTTATCTTATATGCATTATGGCTAGAACTCCACATAGCCATCAAATTATTTACAAAAAACACATGAACTACTTCCATACTCCTATAAATCAGATCACACAAGCAATACCCGATTCCAGTCTGCAAAGGAAGCCTTGAAACCAGGGCGAGAAGTGATGCACGGACACATCATTGTCAGAAAGTGCATCAAATTAATCCTTAAAACTTGTTGGGTGGTGACACCTCTACATAAGTATTTATTTCAAATATAAAATGCATTTTCACATACAGTCATTGAAAAGCTTACTGCTGTTGTGCTTTATTTTAGATGTCTTTTACTGTTTGCTCTATAATTAAATGATTGTTGTCTCTGTAATTGGGGTTGCATGTTTCAGTATATAAAATTTGGATCAAACTTTGTACTGTTAAGTGATGTTAATCAATACATTTGTTAAGTCCCACATTAGTAATGCTATGTTATGTCCAACATGTCTTTTCCCATTCATATAGATTGCTTAACTGTAGGGTTAATTTGTTTCTAATCATTCCCTCTTATTGGCCCGGGAATGGGTGAGGTATTTAACACATTTGGTAAATATTGTCACCAATGTATTTCCAGATGTAGTAACTATTCGGTGTTTTACACTGGAAATTGATGAAATACCTGAGAAGTTTGGTGTTTGCTGCACCAAAACCTGCATGTGTCGGATTATGCTGCCATGTTTTTCACCCTGTACATGGCGGCAGGCTTGCCTAAACTCCACAGGGGTAGATTGCGGGGGTGCATCGATTACTGCAGTAGTTAGAATTGCAATCCTTAGACAAACAGAGGTTAGCACAGAGATCAGAATTTAGTAGCCCACTAATAATCAGGGCCACGGCTAGTACTGAAACCTAGCCTCCAGTTCATAAAATGTTTACCCAGGATTCCACGGGGGGGGGGGGTTTGGGCGAGTAACTGTGATTAGAGGTGGGTCCCATGGGCCCACGGTTTGCAGCTTCACTGCAGACCAGATGCACTCCTGATAAAGAGTCACAGTGTACTGTCAGGCATGTGCATACAAACACTGGAGTTATGTGCACTGGTCCCATGAACGGTTAGGTTAGGTTTGCAGATCTGTGCAAGTTTTCCTAGTCCACTCCATCCACTCACAGAAAAAGCTGCCACCCGATTTTGTGGGGGTGCTTGCTTCTCCGAGGGTCCTCTCACACCCATTTGCAGTGTGATCACATTACGTTCCTTAAATTACCAGTGACACTGAATGGATCAACATTTCACAGAGATGGCCTTGTGAAGACTGTTCCCTCCATCCCTGAATAGTGCACGCGTAACTTGAGCAATTCTTCTTTGTCATAAGTAATACAAATATGATACAGAATAAATACGAGTCTGTACTTGGGCTGAACATGCTGGGGGTCCTTTATTCTGCGCTGCAATCCAGAATCCTAGCAGTCATTTACACATTCTTCCTATCTTATCCTTCAATTCCCTCTCTTGCTGCCCACCCTGCCTCAATCACTTTGTCTCTGATCCAGTCTCCCCCACAGTTGCGTTTCTGTTGTATATTCTCTCACATAGAGATTAATTTAATTTCTTTTCTGGTTGGCTCAACAAGTCAGGGGGCCAAGGATGAGGTCAATAACTGCAGGTGTTTTTCTGATTTAAAATGTTTCAGAGGCATCCAAGGCCGTTAGGAGAATAAGGTGGGGAGCAGACATTAGGGTTTGCCGACACAGTGCAGGAGGGTGGAAATATTGCAAAGTGCAGGAGAGAGAATGTGAAATAGACGCATGTTCATGCACTGTTGAATGTTGCGCGGCACTGCCCTTCATTCTACGCCCTGGCTGAAGGCTGAGGTCTATGATTCTGAGGTGGTCAATAAACTCGTAGTAATCCTGAAATGGTGTTTAAGTAAAACAAAGACAAAACTGATGACCGCTACATAGTTTACCTTCTCCTGTATCATTACCGTCTACAATTAGATTTGTTTTCATGATCCAACTCGATTTCCTACATGCTTATTTTCATTTTCAACCTAACAGCTGCAGCATTTTCATTCAAGCTGTTCTTGCTTCATGTTTCAAGAGGCTCTTTCTATTGCAGTCAGACTGTGATATGAGGCCTCCTGCATTGCTTTCAAATGGCTCTATTGGAAGATACAACAATTATCCACAGTAATCCAGCATCAGTCTCACACGCGATGTTCTCTATGAACTATTCCAATGTCGTTTTCGCCGGTCTCTGATGTTGTTCACCGACACGTCAGGCCAGGCCTTGTCAAGCTCCAAACACTGTTTGCCAAAATTGCTCACCACCATTCCCAAATTTTCCCTTTGGTGTTTCAACCTTAGAAAAGGGAATGGAAGGTAGGCTTGTGGTAGTGATGTCTGTTTATCAATCAATCAAATAGTTTTGCTATTTCACCTGATGGCGTCGGATACGTACAAATAGACAGCGGTGGTAAATTCCATTTCCGCTGATCAAGTGATGTAGCGCTGCCTCCCGCGAGATCCCAGAAAGCAGTGAGACCTTTTATCAATTGGCTCTCTCCACGCCTGGTCCTCTAGCGGAGACACTTTCTTGGAAGATGAATTCTCCGCTTCACTGATTTGAAAGATTGAAGACATTATGGAGAGTGAAACGCTGGCAGCTGCCTCGTCTTTGTATTGGGCGACCCCTGCCCCAAGCTACCATTTCAATTTTTTCCCTTATGTCCCCTTTGCAGGCATTCATCGTAATGTAGTAAAACAACAATGGAAGGGGAGAAGGAAACCAAAGGTGGGGCAATCAAGTGTTCTTTTTCAGGTAGTTTATCATTTTGCTGGACTGGCGCCAGAGACAGACAGATCGATTCATATCAAATTTTCAGATTCCGTAGAGGAAAGTGAATCGAATGGAATATATACATGGCAGTAAGCTACCTAAAGAGCGGGATGGGATTGTTTAAAGAAAGGAATCATGAAACTAACTGAAATGTTTGTAGTTTTATCATCAGTGTTGAGAAACAAAGTCAATCTTATTCAGCCTTCCTCGAATTACGCAGGATTTGCAAAGGCATCGACTGAATGGTCTTTTAAACAAATATAGTTGTTCCATCCTTTGCTTTTGTTCAAAGATAAGAAGACAAAAGTCCCTACTTCCCTCAAAATATAATATTCAAACTGATCAGTTATCTACTATTCCTTTTTAACTACTTTACCATTCATCATTGTAGCTAAGACAGAGCAACATGATCAAGCATCAGAGCAGCGATGTCATACTCTTCTTATGAAGCGTAATCATGACTTAATTAGCAACTCAATCCCAAGCACTGTAATAATGCAAACACCTAAATTGGGGGTGGGAGGATTGGTGAGTGTGTACTTGCAAATTTGCAATTCATGTAAATCTAGAAATCTATAAGCGACTGCGGGGCAAGAAGCACATCTCCCTTAAAAATGAGGCAGTCAAATAAATAGCATAATTTAAAATAATCATGCATGGATGCTGGATAATCAGAACTCAGAAGTTACATTCTCCGTTAGCTAATTACTAAGCTTAAACCTTTTTCACTTCCTTGTGTAAATCCTGCACACTTTTCTTTGGCAAATGCAAAAGTCTTATCTACAGTAATCTCACTAAGTAATGCACAATACAGAATTGAGTCCTGGGCGCCATACTGGTTTACCTCCTTCATCACGTCCTGCATTGTCCTTCTCTGTGCAATCATGATAGGTCTATGGTCAGAGAACCATAACATAATTTTACCTAGAATGAACAATGCTTTTTACACATTCGTCATTCTTAGAAAATCTTCATGCTTCCCCTTATCGTGTCCTAAACCAAGACTGTACCCTGGCCTTTGTTATTCCTACTAAAACGTCTTGTGGATAAACAGATCACCTTCACCGTTCTAAGAAAGCCTTCTCAGACTTCTGGGATTAGCTCCTCATGAAAGAAAATCTCAATGTCCTCTATGAGCTGTGCAGCACCCTACGTTTCTGGCCAAATCAAGACTGGTCATCCAAATGAACCATCGAAGAAAGAGCTCACTCCTGGAAGCAATTCGTTTCAGGAAGCCATCTTCGGGTTTTTGTAAGGTGGTCTTCTTCAGGGCAACCACTTACTAAACAGTGTTCATTTTGAAATCCAATTCATTTAGCCCATTATTTGATCAATAGAATCCACCTTATCATGCATCTTCTCCATTGATGGCATCAGAATGTGCTCACCCTTGGTAAGGTCTCACAGGTCCTCTTTAGGATTGTCAGTGGAGCATTCGCTAAGCTTGCTGGTATGCTCCTTGAAGAACTGCTGTGCTGATGGTGCAGACTTCACAATTTTACATGAAGAAATACCATGTTCAGTGGTTCCATCCTTCATAGACTTGCATATAGATGCGATATTTTACCAGAGTCATTGATCACAGATGTGTGATCCCTGGCAGGGTAGGAAACAGCACATGATCATGAAATCTCTGCATCCGCATCTTTCTATCGATGCAAGGGAAGTACCATAAAAAGGTTTAACCCAGGAATTTGGGGTTGGGACCCTCAGTGACAGATTGGGAAACAATGCAAGTATCTATTGGGTCCCCACAACGCCCCGGCCATCCTCTTCACTGAGACGCCTCTGCTCCCATCTCCAATACAATGGCAATATCTCTATGGGACGTAGCACCATGGTCCTGCTATCCACAGAACGTGGCAAATGCTGTATTACTGCTGCACCCTACATATAAAGCTTCAGCCAAAGATGGGTGCCGCCATCTTGCTCACAGAGCATATCAGGAAGGACCATTCATTCTATGCTAGTGCCAATGTCTGGAAGCTCAAAAGAGCATGTCCATACATTTCAAACTCACAAGCATGATCTCAGAGGTGTCTCTCAGAACCTGTAGTATGAAATAGGAAATGGTGGTAAAACCCACTGATTAACTTGTTATGCTTCCTATCTCAGTGCATTTATATACATGCCGTCTATTTTTCTGTGGTTGGTAGAGGTCCTTGAATAATGACTTATAAGAACTGGTGAAGTACTTTTGCACAGTATCAAAATCTCTCTCAGCATCTTTCTTTTCCACAAAATCATCCCCCGTTGGAATTCGTATAATGGTAGGTGCAACTTTGAGTAATCAACAAAGGTATACATGTCAGGTGTAAATGGTTTACCTACAGCCTAATTGTACCCCTCAGCTGGCTGTGTACAATAGCACATTAGCAAACCCCACAAAAAGCCTGTTTATTGGGCAGATCAAGGCGTGGGTTGCTTTCACAGTTTACAAGAGCCCACATACTTGTGAATTTGTAGTCAATGCAGATGATCAGAGGTGGATATTTTCAAGTGGTAACTCCAGAAACGGGTTGGAGTTACTACTTTCCAAGGGATAACAAAACAAACCCTAAATAGTGGGGGATGATGAGAAGGAGTTGCTCCACAGGTGAATATATTATTCTTATACTTGTAATTATTCTTGAAAAAAATGTCTATTTTTACAGGGGATGCTTTTCCTCAACAAGTTCTAGTACCTTGCGCGCAACTCTGAATTGGGCCACTAGTAGATGTCGGCATGGGCGGTAAACTCCGCTCCTCCAGCGGAGTTCGTAGAGTTTTGCCCACTCCGCTTGTGAAAACCTCAGCCAACTGCCACGTGGCGGTATTTTTTCTCACGCGACTTGCCAATGGTAAGTTAGTGAGTGAGAAAATCAAGTACTAGACCGATTCCCTCCGAGACTTCTCAAAGTGGGAGGTCGCGGCAGGTCGCTACTGCTCGCATTGAGGAAGCTGCCGCTCACGGTGAGAAAGCTGCCCCTCGAGTAGAAACTCTACTCGAGCAGCAGAAAGAAGAAGCGCCCTCTGGTGTGCAGAATGGTGCTGTTTACACTGATTTTACAGCACTGGACTAACTCTTGCTACTAAAAATCTGCACGAACACAGACAACAACTCCACTGCGTGGGAGTCCGCAGAATCTCGCTGAGTTTCGGGTTAACTCCATGGAGTGAAACTCCACAAGTTCCGCCCACCCCTAAGCAGATGTCACATGATATTTCCAGTGGTATGCTTGTCACAGCTTTCCGGACATATTTCTTGGAATGTTTGTTAATTGCCAGTCATCGAACATATGTGTATCTGCGCCTTACCTCGACCAACGCAGTCTAAGATACAGAGAGCAAACCCAGCCAGAAATGCGCTGCAAGCAATTTCATAAGACCATTCCTACTTCTTTTTTTCTCATCGTGTTATACGTCATGTATTCTTTTTCTGAGTAAGGAAACGCCATTGGTTTCATTTTGAGTTAATGAGAAATTAGATTAAATGAAAGTGTGAGAGTTCTGTGTTGGCAGTGAAGCTTGGCATCAAAAGTAAAAAAAAAAAATAAAGTATGTGAAAACTGGAGCGTTTTTGGGCTAATCACTTCTCCCACTGATCTGATCTCAACAGGCGCTTTCCCCATGATGTCCCAAGGCGGAATGCGTGCTTTTTGACATTTTCTTTTTCTCGGCCAAAACTCCTGAAAGCAGTTGGACCACCTCTGCATAAATTATTTATTTACAGGCTTATAAACATGCAACCGGGGATGTCAGTCAAAGGTCTGGCACAAATGCACAAATGCACAAAATCAAGCGCAGGTACACACAATATTCAGCTATTTTCCAAGCTAATATAGTCCATTGATTCAAACATTGTCAACCCTTTTGGTGTGACAACGTTTGTGCGCTCGTGGGCAGGCCTCCTTTTCTAGGGTACTATTTTTCTTTGGATGTCTATAAAGATCAAGTGATATAACAAATAATTTTTTGATGAATTAGTCCTGTCGGACAGAGGTTTTTCTGTTCGTATTGACAATCGGGTATATGAAATATTTTTAATCCATATTGTTTTGTAGTTCACAGGACGGGAATTCAATTGTTTGCTACATATGTACCAAGGTTATCTATGGAGAAACCTCCCTAAGTGAATTTATGAGTAGAGCCCTAGAGATAACCTAGCATTTCAACGCTTTAAAAACATGATTGGTGGAGAGAGGAAACCCTCCGTGTGTTACTAAGTCACAAATGTCAAAACAGACCTGGAATCTATAGTAGCCGATCAAATAGTTATTCAATATAAATGGTGAAGAATTGCTATTTGAAGGTGGTTAAACAGTGCTGGTGACACTTTAATTAAAGTACATTGTTGTTGATAGAGTCACTGTCCACTTGAGATTTGAATACCAGAGTACTGCAGTACTTCACCGCCGTGTTCCAAGCAGCAGTGCGGCAAGGTCCAGGGCGCGGGCACAGCAACAAGGTCGTTGGAGGCAGCCAGGCGATGAACACCAGGTAACTATGTGGGGATGCACTCCCCCTTTTATCCTTGCCTGGCTGCCCCCGCAACCGCCCAGGCGCCCCCCTCACCCTCACCGACCTATCACCTATTGCGGGCGTCCCACCGCGGCAATTCAAAATTACGGCGTCACCGTTTGTGCCGCCGGCACCGGTCTGCACCGACCCGCACCTGTCTTGGGGGCTCGCCATTGGTTGTCGTTGCCCTCTGGGCCAGATGTTTGACATTGTGTGAGCTGAGCCGATGTCAATTGTGTGCACAATGCTATTTGGGGCCAGCACTATGGGTGGGCATAATATACATAATTTGCTGTAGTGTAATAACGAGAAATGACAGCAAAATTATGCGGTACTACCCGAGGAGCGTAACCCAGCATATAGCACTATTTTCTTAGCGCAAAATGCACCTTTCCTTCTAAATGGACTTGAGGATGAATTTTACGTAAAGAAAATAGCGCTAAATGCAACAGAACACAAACTTCTGCCGCCAGCAGCCTCTACAGCCATTCAGTGACGGCTGCCAGAAACAAAGGGTGGTAGGCGGGTGGTACAAGCGTGGAGGGGTGGACAGTGAGCGTGGGGGAGAGGGGGAATATTAATAATTTCAAAAACTTACCTGACATCGCCGTCCGCTTCTCGTGTTGCGTTCCTCCAGCTGGCCGTGTCCTGGGTCCCAGTAGCCCATGAAACAGACTCCCAGCCAATCCCTGTTCCTCAGAGCAGCACGGGGATTGGTCTGACAAGGCAGAAAAGACACCCTGCTCAGACCAGGGAGTCTGTGGGGTTTCTCCAGCCCGACTGTTCAATGCAGACGGGCTGGAGAAAACCTAAGTGCGCATGTGTGTTTTGGTTGGCCTGAGACGGCCGGCCAAGCTCACATGAGCACTTAGGGACTGGGGAGTGCACAAGCAGTCCTCCTCCACTCCCATGCCTCCCCCTTCATGCACAAGCTGGCAAACGAAAAATAAAACGATGCTACAGCATCTTTTTTTTTTCCCTTTGTTGGCTCTGAGCCAGGCATTGGGGCGATGCTCCTCCGCCATTGCGGAGGAGCCGCCACTGCAGCAAGCAGTCACTCACACTCACTAAGTTCTTTGTTTCTGTGCTCCTCTGGTTGGATTTCAATTCCAAATTATTCATAATTACCCAAGCAGATGATATGGCATAATTTTCAGTAACTTCATGTCTAAATTGTAAACTGAAATTATTCTGATTACTCCAGCATTATTAACATTTTCTCCGGGTCTAGTTTGCACCGAGTTGGGATGTTTCTTGCCCAATTAATAAATACGTTTGAATGGTTGCTGTACATTTCAACCTTGACCTGCTAGTTTCTGCAAAAAGGGGATCAAACTCCATCAAGTACTTTTGTTACTGAATATTGTGCTAAATGGAAGTATGTAGCCTGACACAGGTACTGTGTACAAATATGTTTCCTTACAACGCATTCAAATACATCGCATGCCATTACAATGCGGTCGTTACAATGAACCAGTACATCGCAAGTCATTACAACGACTTGCTGTAGGGGGCGCGCAGGACTTAGGAACAGTATTATTTACTATTCCTACTTCAGTTTGTGCAACAGTGAGGAAGGTGTTGGATTGTAAATCCAACACCAGCACTCCCCCTACAGCAAGTCGTTGAAACGACTTGCGATGTCATGGTACGCGTGGTAACAACGCAGTCGTTGTAACGACCGTGTTGTAAGGGTACCGCATTGTGGAGACAGCGTTGTAAAGGCTGTTTCCCATTGTGTACTAAATATTGTTCACCACAGTATTATTTCATTGGTTGACGATTGTCTTTGATTAACTGCAATAGGGCAATATTTTTGTAAACAATATTCATAGCATAATATTCCTTTCAGACTGTGTTGTGGCTACGATGTTCTGTTACCCTTCAATTTGATTGTGTTTTTACGACGGATCACTGTGTCTTTTGCATTAATTATGCATCTTAAATATTTTCATTTATGGTGATTTATATTGAATAAATATTTGATTACTGTACAACGCGGTCTCGTTTGCCGCTTTCGACTTTTGATTGGAACATTAACTGTTAATGAGGAATTCTTGCCACTTAGAATGACGTTACCGGATTATCAATCAATCCAGAGGGAGTTTTCCAAATGTGTCAATAACATGGTGCCCACTGAAATGGAGGCAAGCAATCTTCTGATGTATGATGCAATAATCACCAAGGCATATTACATTGACGAAACGATGTACTGAATGTGGTTATTAGAAATATCTAAAATTATTTGGAGAGTGCTCTGATCCTATCCAGTCCTGGAAAGTATTAATTCAGTTTAGAAAAGTCTTGTAGAACAACTAGAATATCTTAACTCTTCCTTAGGGCGTGGACCTCCTCATGACTGTCACCAAATTAAGCAAAACTCTGTATTTCCTTATTCTTCATATCCTAATAATTCCATGTGGGTGTTGACATTTTCCATGATCTTTACGTGGATTGCGACATGAACTGAAACTGTGATCCATTTTTATTTTTATTTTTTTACAGACTTTGACATTTTTACCCTAGCTGCCTCACACAAGTGCTTCTCATTGGAGCAGGTGGACACCAGGTACCAAAATCAGCAGAGTTTCCAAGAAAAGAGATATTCACCGTATAAACATTTGCATAGCGAAGGATGTGGTCTTCACTATGTTTATTGAACTTGGGGACATTCTGGGGCTTAATTCGCACTGAAAGACAAGGGTTGAGCACTCCTACATAGCTAATAGAAAATAACATTGGGACTCTAATCAAAGAAACGACATACTTTCTAAAAGAAAATGAGTTATTAATAGTTGGAGGATATCTTTTTGTCAAGTCTTTACATCCCTATTGTGCATCTCTATCACGATATAAACTCAGAAGGACATTTGGGTGCTGGTATTGGTCCCCTCCGAGGCTCTTGTGATGAGGGATAACACACAACTCTACGTGTGCTTTGAACTGAGAATTCAACATGGACGTACGTAGGAGAAATACATTCTTGAAAGTCTGTAATGGAGTCCAAAATCATATATTGTATAAGTAAACACGTCAGAAAGAATCCCTGGGGGCTCATTAGACCTTTGCCTCCCAGCTCTTGGCCAGAGGGTCTTGCTGGCAATATGGCTTTGATGTACAGAAAAGAAGACTCACAAAAACTGACAGTTATGCCATGTAGTACTGAAAAACACCCCAGATGCATTGGGAGCCTTAATGTAGAAATATTTGGTCTTTGGCAAATTATGAGTTGATTAGAGGATCTGGTATGCACACCACACAATTATGTGTGGTGTGCATATCAGGTTCTCTAGTCAACTCATAATTTGACTATATTTTACTATAATGGAATATTATAAACTCCTACTTTGAATAAACCCCTAATTCGAATAAACTCGTAATTTGACTGTCTTCTATGATAGCCCACAGCCGAGGGTTACACCGGTTGTTAAAGGCCTTGAACCTCAGCCGTAGGCCCGAGCCACCGGCAAAGGCCTATAATGAGGGAGAGGGCCTTAAACAACCGGTATAGCATGAGGCAGAAGGGCTATAATGCCATTATAACATTCTATATATAAGGTTAGAATGTTCTAGATTAAAAAAGGGGAAATAGAAAGACAATCATTGGAATGTTGGAAAAGAAGGCATATACCGGCCATTGTAGGCCCTGAACCAGTTCACTGTCTTCAGTGGAGCTCCCAACATTCCAGTGTTCTAATAAATGACTATATTCTACAAAATTCACACTGACATCACCACAAGAGTGTCTGATTATCTTTTAGAGACTCAATATCTATTTAAAACACACTTGAGCATATCTTAAAGCATGTTGCTGCCACATGACACCTTAAAAATGCACCAGGTATCCCCAGAGTTTTTTCCAGTGAAAATCCTCGTAAATGAGGTGAAGATTGTCCATATAACTGTAAAGTTATAACTGCAGTCAGTTGTTTACCCCAATATTGAGGTGTATAATATCACATGCAGGAATACTGTATCAACTATTTTGGCCAATTGCTACACTGTAAGGGACGTATATTTTTTACTTTTCTTAACTACACCCATACCTACCTTGAGAGGTAACTACAAGTGGAGTTAAGAACAGTAATTATATAATTATCTTACAATGTATTGATAGATCAATTTAGAATTTAGGCTACAGTATCAGTGCTATGTGATATATCACTCTTGATGTAGTAACCCACCACCTGTGCCCACATCCATTAATGTTAAGTTGCATTGCGAGAAAGAGGCTGCAGATGTGATACCCTGATCATAATTAAGGCTCCCTGTTTTCCGTTTTTACTGATTTTTACAGATAAATAGAGACAGAAAACAATGTGTTTTCTGTCTGCATTTATTTTTAAAAGTGGATAAATACAGAAAATTGTGCTTCTTTTAAGTGACTCTCGTGCTGTCTTTCATGAATTACAGACCAGCAGCTGAGCAGATAAACTGCATGGGAAATTAAAAAACAGCATATGTCAACATACATTCATGGTATAATGCAAGTATTCACCAGTGGATGTATTGTTATATAATATTTGGCTTAAATAGCTAAAACACGACCTACATCAAAGTATGAGTGCGCGTCTATCAGCTAAATAGATATGGAAATGTACAGTTTTACAGCTTAATTTATCTGCAAAACACAAAATAAATATGGATAAATACAGATAAAATGGCCCAAAAATAAATATAAATAAGTACAGTCAGAAATGGCCAAAAAATAAATACCATAAAACCGGGAGCCCTAATCATAATTTACAGCAGCTGCCAAGAGGAGAAGGGGCACAGTTGGCACATCCCCCTGTAGTGGAAGTGATGGATTCTGATCAGATTTCTGCGTGATGCATATTACCGGGAATACTCAGAAGTGTACGGGCTACCTGAGGTGGTCTGAAAACAAGAAAAACACAATATTTTGCACGCGCAGGGTGCTTCGTCTATGCCTTGATGATGACCTCGGAGGATGCTTCCAAAGAATCATCATTCAAAAGTGAAATATTAATATGACCATAAGGCATTTATATAGCACTTACTCCCACAGGATTTCAGCTTAAAATTACTATACACAACAGACCTCACTATTGATCAGAATCAGTGTTAGTCATTTTGATGACCTTGGAAAGATGAGTGGCTGAGTGGACCCGATGAGATTTGAAGCAGTGTCTAGCATTTGCAGAATAATTTCAGCAAGTGGAATTTAAGCTGCTAAGGTATCTTATGGTCAACGAAAGGATAGTTGTATAAGGTTTGAGTATGATGGAACACTGTGAGGATGTAGATACAGATTATCTTTATTTTGTATCCAAAGGAACAATCACATGTTTAATTCATCGAAATGCTTAGGAGGTTTCTTGTAATTGTGTTCAATTAGGCAAATTCCAAATGTTTTAGCAGTTTTCCAGGATCATTAAATAGATACATTGTAGACTTGGGATGACTTAGAACCCACTTAATCAGCCAACACATGTTTCACAAATATGGATCTGATAAGACTCGTGAGATTTCTTAAAGTATTGTAACTCTATGTTCGTCCTCAGTTGGTAGATTAGTCTTTAAATGTAGGTCCATCACGTTAGATTTTTTTGCCAGTCAGTTTCAATAGTCTCTTTGGTGGTCTGCATGTTTTCGTCATATGGTATGAATATGATGTATGTCATTAAATTGCATAAAAGTGCTAGCCACATCAGCATGTGTAGAAAGAGGGCAAGTGGCAGTAAATTGGCAAGTACAATTAGCATTTCTGAACACGTCATCATCATAGTTGGGAAGGCTTTTTCCTCTTCTAGAACACTGTTGTGGTGCAAGCAACAACTTGTGTCCATTTTAAGGCTTGTGTCTCTGGAATCTCTTGATGAAAGACAGGTCCATTCTGTTTGCCAACTACCCACAATGCTCTGTGTCAGTAAACTGTAAAATGGAATCCTACATGATTGACAGACTCTGTGTCACTAAATCTTCTATCAACTCTCCCCGCTTCATCAACTTTCGGCTTTGAGTTGTGAAGAAGCAATTTCATACCTCCTGTACTTCTTAATCTGATCAATTGATATTTTACCTTCTTGTCAGTGTGAGTTAATGGGTCCCATAGCTAGGAGATTGTGTCCATCCCTCATCCACACTGATGACTTTACTGTATAGCAGTGCCCTGGGATAAAGACTATTTTTAAAGCTGAAATTCGCACCCAGAGTGTGCCTCTTTGTCATTCCCTGAAATAAAAACTTGAAATAAGATATAGCAGATGGACTGTCTCTGATGGATGGCTATTGAACAAGTTGGGTTAAGAGCATCAGCTCTCTCTCTCTCTTAAATAGTGGCTTTGCAGACGACTTTGAGTCTATTAACACCTTGATATTTATAGACGGTTTGATCAATCTTTTATGACCTTCACTCTGTACATAAACTTGGAAAGAAGAGGAGCCAGCTCATTGGCTGGTGGTTACCAGGCGTTTCAAGACAACCTCAAGATTCATTGAGTTCAAGGAAGGGAGTGGTGAACACAAGAAAAGCGCAGTCAAATACTTGTAATTGGCTATCTAATGAATGGTGATTTTTGTTTTTTTTGTTTTAAATTGATCAAAATCAATTTTATTGAATATTAAACCTACCGTCAGATGCATTACTAAAGGTCATTCAACAATGCTTCCTTCTAAGATATTATTTATAATCCATTCACAATATGTATAGTCCTTAGTCTCAATCACTTATGTTTTTCTTGTCACATTCTTCTTTACAAATAGATGCACAGATTGTCAATATCAGAACATAAATATTAGTAAGAATCTACACTCATGATCTTATCAAAAGAACAACTTCTGTTTCAGTTTTTACAGGTGTTGAGTGAATTGTACTTAGCGTGTTGTATTGAGTTGGACACAAATTGAGGTTGATTTTTTGGTATATGAATGTTTAGAGCTAGAATCTGTAATGTAAAGGAGAATGCTGTTAAAGTGGGATTGAAATAGAGCACCAAACGTCTCAATATCCAATTTCATAAAATGTGAGTACTTGTAAGTAATGCATAACACCAGACCCGAATACCTCAACAACAGAATCAACTTCCACGTACTCAAAAGGAATCTCAGATCTTCCAACCTCGCACTGGCTGAAACCCTGCACATCCACAGAGCCAGAGCAGGCGCAAGATCCTTCTCCCACATTGCGGCCAAGACCTGGAACGAGCTCCCGGCAGACATCAGACACGGCCCCTCCCTGAACACCTTCAGGAAGACTCTCAAAACCTGGCTCTTCGGCTAAACAGATCTGCTGTACACCCCCACCCCCCAGCGCCTTGAGACCCCCATGGGTGAGTAGCGCTCTTATAATACCCTGATTGATTGATTGATTGATAGTTAATCGATTTCAATGAGTCAAGAGAGTTTTTTTCATTAGATTTTGAGGACAACTGAATTTAAATATGTTGAAAAAAATTATTCCTCAAAGAATGAGTTGATGGTTGAGAGAACATTGGGAACAAAAAATTGACACCTCAGAACAACATTTTTTCTGCACATGTGAACCTTGGCTGCTTAAGAAAAGTCATAGCATCTAAAGTCATAGCATCTAAAGTCATAGGGGCATATTTACAATAACTGGCGCATCCCTGCATATCAGCAGGGATGCGCCAGTTATTGTGCGCCACAGCTCCGCCACCATGGATGCGCCGCATTTACAATGCGGCGCACCATGGGGCAAAAACGGCACAGATGCGTGACGCATCTGTGCCGTAAAAGTGGCGCATTGCTGGAGTTGCGTCGCAAGCGCGATGCAGCTCCAGCAATGCTCTGGGGGTCCTATCTTGTTAATGCTGCGTCAATCCTTACGCCTGCTTCAGGCAGGCGCAGGGTTTTGACGCACCATGGGCCTAAAAGTGACTGAGTGAAATCTTGTAGATTTCACTCAGCCACTTTTAGGAGGCGTTCCTGCGCCGGAACACCCCCCCCCCTGCGCAGGAACGCCTACATGTGGCGCAGGGCTTTACAATGTGACGCATCTCCCAGATGCGTCACGTTGTAAATACCCCGCACCATGGCGCAGGATTTGCGCCGCCGCTGCATCACAAAAGTGACGCAACGGCGGCGTAAATGAGGCGCAAGGGGCTTGTTAATCTGCCCCATAGCATTTAGAAAATTAAACTATTGAGAGTCTAAGGTCATGAGACAATAGAACAAGTACAGAGAAATAGTGAGAGATAGTTAAGAAGGGCTGAGACAGAAAAGGATGAGAATTGTGAAATAAATATCACAGAAAGGCATTAACTGATAGACTTTCACTACAAGTTGCCCGGAAAGGTAGTCCCAGGAGGATACCATTCCAAACAACTGCGACTTTAGTGCTGTCTTTTGGCCTGTGATGTTTGGCTCTGCAAACTCAGGACCTGATAATTCTGGGGCCTGAGACACCAGAACTGTGGCTTTGTACAGAGGCGCAGTGGATTTAGGCAGCAGCAGTGCCCAACCACGTCCGACTGCAAACTTCACGATGGTAGGAGTAGACAAAAGTCCTCCTAGATAAAGGATCACTGCCGCCCATGACTGCAGAAATAATGCATCTACAGATGTACCACTAGATCCAAGTAAGTGTCAAATATATGCACTGGTAGACCTCGTACTTCCCTAGAAGGGGAGAACATACATAAAGAGATCCAGGTTTCCTGGGCCCACATGTTCTTCTTCATTCTCGGACAAATAACTCATAATCGCTGTCAACCAGAGCCGGTGGTTTCCAGTGTTCAGCACCGGCAATTAATCATTAACATCGGCGTGTTTTCATGAGCACGCATTCATGTATGGTAGGCATGGGGAGATTAAGTGATTTGCCTAGAATCACAAGATGTAGCGCCGATGCCGAGGCTCGAACCTGGTTCCCTGGCTCTGAAGTTGGCAACTCTGCCCATCCTCTCCACACTTTCATGGTTAGTAGTTGGTTCTGTTTCAGGCGGCGCAAACAGGAGAAATGGGCTGCTTCAAGCTGCCTCCTGATGAAAGCCCCTGCAATTATTATCATTTATTTATTTACATATTAACCACTGCTGTTAATTCACTGGGAACTTCCGTCAGGAATTGTTAATTCTGGCACCAGTATCTATCTGTGGAGTTAACATGGAACTCGTAATGCGGCCCACAGGTTTGGAAACAGCAGTACTCTGAAACGATTCATAGTCTCAATGCTGTCTATCCATCCTTTCATGCAACAAAGACACTTTTGTCTCTCCCATACAATAGTGGGAAGGCTACAATACTGTCCCAACATGCTCTCCCATAACGCAGAGAGAAATTGATGTGCCTCAAATGCTTTCAAATAAAAAAGGATAGTTCACCAGATGCACAAGTTAAGAGTTTATTCGAAATGTGATACTCTTCCTTTCATCAACTATACCAAGTTGTCTTTTAGGAAATAAAAAGGCATGTATGAATTGGTGATACTATATGATATGTGTATATATGTATATATATATATATCTATATATATATATATATTCCAACATTTATTTCATATGGCAAAAGAGCCTGACACGTTTCGTAGCAGCCGGTCCTTTCTCCCGTGAGAAAGGCGCGGTTCGCCCAAGACGCGTCGGGCGTTTTTGCCATATGAAATAAATTTTGTAAACCACCGCCGCCATTAAGAGGCAGAGTTACTCGCGAGCATTTGACTGGATATCTATATATATATATACATATGTATATATATATTCACTGAAAAAACCATAGGTTTCACACATGTTATAGTTAGCTGGAAATTTTACTGATAAAAAACCAATGAAATTCCCCCGTTATAGTTACTGTAGGCAACTATAACTCACGCGACCGCAATCCTCTCCTGATGCTAATACTGTATTTAGACACTTATTTGCCCATGTCTTCTTCCATTAAATTTTAGCTATACATATATTACAAATTTTTTTTTTTCATAAAGACACATATGTCATCAGCAGAGGATTACGGTCGCGTGAGTTATAGTTGCCTACAGTAACTATAACGGGGAAATTTCATTGGTTTTTTATCAGTAAAATTTCCAGCTAACTATAACATGTGTGAAACCTATGGTTTTTTCAGTGAATTAGCAAGGTTTTTTAAATGCTAATTCCTAACTATAACGTGTGTGAAACCTATGGTTTTTTCAGTGAATTTGTACGGTTTTTTAAATGCTAAGTTACTTTACGCCATTCGTGGCGTGCGCACCCACTTAACGCAGTTCGTTCCGTGCGTGCAAGGTGTGCTTCGCGCACCGTGCGCGCACAGTGAGCACGCGGTGCGCTTCGCGCACCCACTTTACGCAGTTAGTGCCGTACACGCAAGGTGGGCACGTTACGCACCGTGCGCACATGGAGGACATATTATGCGCTTCCTTGTGATAGGTAATCTGTAAGTGATGACAATAATATGCCATGCACAGAGAGTGTGTTTTTTTTTTTTTTTTTTTTTTAATATTTTTTAGCGTAAGCGCACGGTACGCGTACGGTAAGCGTAATCGGCGAAATTTTCAAAAAATAAAAATTTACCGTTTTTGGCCTTGGGGGATCTTTGAGGACTCAACTAACATGGCTATGTGCATGGGCGCTGTCTAAACAGCCCCTTTATATGTTTTTTGCCTTTGTTTACAGCCCCTCCCTCACAGTGCGAGAGAGAAAATGGCGGCCGCCGCTTCCTGGTTTCGACCGATTCGAATGTTTACTTAGATGTAACAGCCAATCAGAATCGCGCTCGCGCACGCCACCGTACGCATACGGTAAGCGTACCGTAAGCGCACCGTAAGCTGGCTCAGATATATATATTGATTTAAAGGCTATTTTCTCAGAATCTACTGAACAGATTTACACCAAACCAACAAAAGGCACTTCCTTGACCTGAGGACTACCTCTCTGCCAAATTTCAAGTAATTCTGTTCAGCCGTTCGGGCTGTAGCTGTGTCTAAAGGTCCTATGGAAAAATGCATGGGAAAAACGCGTTTTGGGACCCCCCTTTTATCTCAGCCCCCGCTTGACGAATCTCCCCGAGACTTTCAGGGTAGGAGCGGAGCGTAGCGCCCCACCTATTTTGAAAAATTTGCGAGGATTCATCAACCGGTGCCAAAGTTATTCAAAATAGAATGTTGAGGATTTCCTATGGAAACGTGGTCCTAACTATAACTACCTACTGGCGACCGCCAGTAGGTAAAATATATATATATATATATATATATATATATATATATATATATATATATATATATATATATATATATTACCTACTGGCCAGTAGGTAGTTATAGTTAGGACCCTGTTTCCATAGGAAAACCGCAACATTCTATTTTGAATAACTTTTGCGCCGGTCGACGAATCCTCGCGAAATTTTCAAAACTAATGGGGCGCTACGCTCCGCTCCTACCCTGAAAGTCTCGGGGGGATTCGTCAAGCGGGGGCTGAGAAAAAAGGGGGGTCCCAAAACGCATTTTCCCCATGCATTTTTCCATAGGACCTTTAGACACAGCTACAGCCCGAACGGCTGAACAGAGTTACTTGAAATTTGGCAGAGAGGTAGTCTACAGGTCAAGGAAGTGCCTTTTGTAGGTCTGGTGTAAATCTGTTCAGCAGTTCCTGAGAAAATAGCATTTAAATCAATATATATATCTGTGGCAGCTTACCGTGCGCTTACCGTGCGCTTACGGTAAGCTTACCGTACGCGTACGGTGCCGTGCGCGAGCGCGATTCTGATTGGCTGTTAGATCTTAGTAAACATTTGAATCGGTCGAAACCAGGAAGTGTCGGCCGCCATATTCTCTCTCGCACTCTGAGGGGGTAGGAAAAACAAATTTGGATAACATGAAAAGGGGCAGGCTAGACAGCTCCTAACCACATAGCCATGGTTAGGGTGTCCCAAAAGAACCCCCAAGGCCAAAAATTCAATTTTTTTTTTTTTTTAAAACGCCGATTGCGCTTACCGTACGCGTACGGTAAAAAATAACTAATAAAAAAAACAATATCCAAATTTTCCCCACCCCGTGTGCAAAAGGTGCCCTAAGGGCGCCTTTTGTGGATGGCATATATATTTAAAGAACAGTTAATAGATAACCTTTCACAACGAAGCGCATAATATGTCCTCCGTGTGCGGACGGTGCGCGAAGCGCATCGTGCGTACATGGCCCATCCAGCGTAACGTGGGCACACGTAGCGCACCGCGTGCCCACCGTGCGTGCACAGCACTAACTGCGTAAAGTGGGCGCGCGGTGCGCGAATCGCACCGCGTGCTCACTGTGCGCGCACGGTGCGCGCACCGTGCGCGCACGGATCAAACTGCGTGAAGTGGGCGCGCACGCCACGAACGGCGTAAAGTAACTTAGCATTTAAAAAAACGTACAAATTCACTGAAAAAACCATAGGTTTCACACACGTTATAGTTAGGAATTAGCATTTAAAAAACCTTGCAAATTCACTAAAAAAACCATAGGTTTCACACATGTTATAGTTAGCTGGACATTTCACTCGTAAAAAACCGTTGAAATTCCCCCGTTATAGTTAGTGCAGGCAACTATAACTCACGCGACCGCAATCCTCTGCTGATGACATATGTGTCTTTATGAAAAAAAAATATTTGTAATATATGTATAGCTAAAATTTAATGGAAGAAGACATGGGCAAATAAGTGTCTAAATACAGTATTAGCATCAGCAGAGGATTGCGGTCGCGTGAGTTATAGTTGCGGATTTCCTATGGAAACGTGGTCCTAACTATAACTACCTACTGGCGACCGCCAGTAGGTAATATATATATATATGTATGTATAGGTATACATAGTATGAAACAAAAAGCCTGCCTTTAGTCGTCCCATCAGTTGTGCCTGCAGAAGCCAATGAGTAAAAATATTGTAGGGTATTGAATTGTTCAGCGCGCATTATCATCATTCTCTTTCTCTCTTACTCTATTTATCTAAATTGAGAAAGAAAGTTATAGAAATGGTGCTGTGTAGTGAGAAATCTCCATAGATGTTTGGACCAACTGACACATCCTGACTTTTTAATGTTCGTTTTCATATTTTTATGCTGTGTTCAGGTGGCCTCTAAACCATAGGACCATCCAGACGACGTCATTGTTTCCCAACACAGCCCCAAGCTATTAATGGAAAAAGGAGAAGAAAAACGTGGCCACTGAAAATTGTTCTTGAGGGGACATACATGCTCAGTTCCCTTAATAAGACGTAACGGGCAGTGTACCGTGGACTAATCTTTTGGGGGTGCAACTTGAGTGTAGCCCACAAGCATTGTCTACTGCCCCCCAGTGTAAAGTCAAGTAGCTAGTGCTTAATTTGATCCAAAGGTTGCTGGTGGGAGCCACTGGCTCTCATTTTTGTGGACAGCAGCTGCGTTCTGTGCAGGTAACAGCGGCAGGGCGGTGGGTACTGGAAATGGGGGGATTTCGAGGGACGATGCTGAGGGAAAATTAAATAAATAATGAATTTTTCCTCTGCATCGTTCCTCGAAATTCCCCCTTACCCGGCCCCACCGCCCCGCCGCTGTTACCTGCACAGACCGTGGCTGGTGGGCAGGCACTTATTTTTCGACATCAGACATTTACAGAGAGCAAACACACAAAATGGAAAGATAGAGGAAGAGAAAGATGGAAAACCCGTCCCAAAGGAAGAAAGCAGGAACCTGCACGAGTGAGATAAAGGTGTAGAGAGTGTTTGGTGTTGGAGGGATTAAAGAGGCCGGGGTGGTTTTACGAGTGCATAGCTTTGGCACTCAGCGCACAGACATTTATTAGTGCCCAGTTTCAAGCGATCAACTTTCCTCAGAAGAGGGTTTGTGCTGGGAACTGCCAAAACCTGGAACAATCTTCCCCCTATGCCAACTCTTCTGGCTTTCAGGAAATCTCTGAAAACATGGCTTTTCTCTCTAGTTTTTCTTAGGGCCTCCTTTTTCTGGATCAGCTGGCACCAAGATGCCTGAGGGCATCCAAGTGCTAATTTAGAATATATAACATAACATAACATAACATAACATAACAATGGCATCGCCCGCGGACCTCTGAGCGGAGCTTACGGGCACCGGCTCACAATATTTTACAAATTAACCACTGACAGTAGCCCTCCATAAAGAGTACCCTTTTCACCATCACTTTGAGTCGATGGGGGGTCTTGGGGATGTGCTTCCAGGTGCGCCTGGTGAAATGCTGTTGTGTGACAAAATTGAGAATGTGTTTGTGTCAACGAAGTCGAGTCATATTGACAGAGACAAAAAGACATGTTCTAATCAGAAAATGAGTGCTAAGAGACAGTATTGCAAAGCTAGAGATTGCCAGAGACATGCAGTATGTGGGATTCCCAGAGAGGTGAATAAATATGTGCCTGTAAAGGTGGGATACACGAGAAGGGTGAAAATGCACAGAGAGAAGCTAAAATTTTGAATGAGGAGAGCAGGGCTAGTCATTGGAATGTGTGCGCTGGGCCCATGCCCAGAGCACCGACCATCAGAGGGACGCTGGACCTACCTGCAGCAGACTCACTAGGTCTAAAGAAGTGTATTTAAACACTTTTTTCAGAAGGCTTCTGGCGCCCTTTTCTGCTTTTAGTTTGTTTTTCTTTTCATGGTGCTCCTTAATCTTGACCCTTCTCTTTTTTCCACTACTACTCTCAAATGCTCAACACGTAGACATTTACCAAGGACACATGCTGTGTCGTGTGGGCGCCAGATTTGGTCTAGCCAAGGGTTCTCCCTGAACAAAGGCCAGCTCTGGATGAAAGAAGGACAGGTGGGTGCGAAAGGAGAAACTGAGAAGAAATAATGGTGGTGAGACCACGAAAAATAAAAGGTGAGAAAGAAATGAGGAAAAGGGAGAGTTCAGGAGAGAGGGTTAACCAGGACACAAGTAGGGGTGACATACACGTACAAGGCGTCCACCCACTGTTTTCACATAGTGGACACAGTTCACCCTGCCAAGACTTTGGACCCCAAGGAAATATGCTGAACCTATCCCAGTGTAGTTTTTAGACACCGGGACACGTTCAGCAGTGCCTACAGGTTGTGTGCTCTCCATTCACACTAGCAACATGAAGGCAGAGAGGGGGGTTTCACCTCAAGCTGGGCAAAAGATAAAAGCTGAAGTTAAGGGGCTATCAAGCTTTCTTTTGTTCGAGTATAGGACTGGAGGCAGCCTGGAACCTTCCACTTACATGCAAATGCAAAGGAGGAGAAACAAAAGCACACATCTTGTTATATCTTCAGAGGTACTTAAGAGAGTCATGCTTTTGACTTTTTTCAGTCCCTGTATATAGGTGCAGGCACTGTAAGAAGTCAGATGTATTGGTTTGTCCTAGTATTTACACAAATAACAATTTAAATAGCACTATTTTATTTCTTTTACTGCGCTTCTCATCCCAGTGCAGGCTGTTAGAGCGCTTTACGTAGCATGCATCATATAGGTGTGTAAATAAATGTACAAGATGTGTTACATGAGACAGGGAGGGTTAGACGGTGTTGGAGTCACTTGCACTTCAAGGCTCGCTGTGCTATATCAGAAGGATTACGACTTATGAACTGCAAATAACAAAAGGATCTCTGTGTTCAAAGCAGTAACCCACTTACCATTCTACATAGATTAAAAATCAGCCATTTGCATGTTACATGATGGGCTTTGCAGGAGACACATTAACCTTCTATACTACCTTGGTTCAAATCTAAGACTACACAAAGCACAGATCTCTCCAACAAATGTGTTAACCGCCAGAGTTATCTGACAATTATTATTATTCCCTGATATTTACTGGGCACCTCTGAAGGAGATGACTTAACCCCATAAAATATGTTCCAATGCAGATTTTGCAACCACTTAAGCAGAAAAGATCTACTACCATGCTTCTCCTTGTTGCCAATTTCTTTGAGGCAGGGTTTTTAAAAAAAAGTATTAGTTGAAACCTAGATTTTGCATCAGGATTGTGCCACTATTTTGGCACAACTCCAATACCAAATCTCACTTGTTAACTCTTATAATGCACCTAAATCCACTCATGTTATACCTGATAATTATATATGAGGTCTTAATATGTGATGTCACTTCTTGTCATGTCACTTCCAGTGAGGTCACCTCCTGTGATGCAACAGGCTATGTCACGCATCGTAACCTCATTCTCTGTGATCGCACTTATCATGATGTCACTTGCATATTGCCTAACTTGGTTAGTCCCACCACTTCTTCCTTTAGGACTTGTGCCCTGGGGTTAACTAACATAACTTTCACTTCTTTGGAAAAGTTAATTGACTTTGTTCTGCCCCTTATTTTTGACATAAATTTGCACCTCACTTCTTGCATCCTGCTTGTTGGAAACTGACATTTTTCTGTTGTATTTCTAGCAGGTGTATTCATCCGCCACCCTTAGCAGTTCATAGGTTCTGTTGCTTCTGAAGTCATCATCAGGCGGCCATGCGACCCTCTCTCCTGTTTAAAAATGCAGATTTTCTGCTCAGGCAGACGGCCTCGGAACTGCCTCCCCGCCGCAGAGGCAAGGCATAGGAGCTGACAGTGAAAATCCCCCTCAGCCCAGCACATTAAGGTTTCATGCACTTGCTGTCTATTCTTAGGCCCTCGTTCGAAGCCCTGCAGGTGCCGGAGACCAAAACGATAATTAATTGATAAGCGCTCAAAGGCACAGACAGCGAAATCCCCAGAAAGATCATTTGTAAAATTTGAATGTTAAGCCTGCTAATGGGAACCGCGGTACAACATATGAACGCGGTGCCTTCATCACACTGACTGGAAGATTTTAAAATGATCTTGCTTTATTTTTAGTTTGGCGGCTTCAGTCGTTTGCCCTTTGATAGATTGCAGACTTGTTAAAACCCTGCTGCGTGTTCTCTGATTTATTAAATGGAGATATGAGGCGAAGGGTCCGGAGGCGGACAAGATGGCCGCCGTGTGCGCGAGCCCACTGAGCGCGGTCTCACTGGAACTCAAACCAAACCGCTGGGCTCACCTTCTTTGCTTGTTGGAATGAATGAATGTATAACTTCATTCATATCTTTTACATTCCACACAGTTAATTACTTGTGAGCATTTGAGGAACATTGAAATACTATAGTTTGCTCACAGTGAAACAAGGTGGCAACTGTAGGGATAACGCTTGGTCGTAAGTTTCTATGTGAGTGCCTGCAAATACAAAGCACTTTGTTCCTCGTATATGATTTCTAATCAATGTATTCCCTATTGAAAGCAATCTCAAACTTTTCAACCGTGGGCCAGTTTTCTGTAAACGTAAGAATTAGCTTTCAAATGAAATATTTGGCGGGAAGTGCTGTGAAATACAGAGCCTTCTGCAAACTCAATATAGTCTAAACAACAGCTTTCATATATTGACGTGTTGTTCAAAAATATTAAGATTGAGTTATAAACCATATGCATAGTTACAAACCTATGTGCATATCACCTATTTTTCACCCTATACCGCTCTCAATATATCCTCTAGCTCAACTCTCTGATTCATCTGAAACCTCTTTCTACTACTCTTTCCAAAGCACTAGCCTATTTCTCACCTTATACCTCTATCAATCTATCCTCTACCTACATTCTCTCATTCACTCCAAACCCCATACCATTACTATAATCCCCAAAATAACCCTTTCTAGACTCTTCCCTACTCCACCCCTCCTTGCATCATCTCAAAACCTCTTTTTACTATTCCAATTCCCCAAAACAAGCCTTTCTGAACCCTCCCTCTGACTCTTTCCCCTCCACCTCCGTTTTACTCATTCCAAGCCTCCTCCTGCTGCTATGAGCTCCAAAACAAGCAAACAAAAACCAACTAAAAAATCTAAATCCTTCCCTTCTATCCCTCCACTACCCTTTTCAATCCAAATAACAGACAACATGTCCACCACTCAAATTAATGTCATATTTCACTTTACTAATTCACCACTAATCCTTTATGGGTTCCAGAGTAGCATGCTACTCATCGAAAAAGCACTTCAACACCTCATCAGGGGTAGCAAATGCAATATAAATGCAAGCCTTTTTACCTCTTCTACTCCTTCGCTATTCTTCTTAATCCAAATAACTGACTCACATATCCACCACTCAAATTACTTTTATATTTCACTATACTAATTCACCACTAACACTGTATGGGTTCCAGAGTAGCGTGCTGCTTGACACAAAAGCACTTCAACACCCCATCAGTGTAGAAAGCTCTATATAAATGCAAACCTTTTTCCCTTCTCTATCTCTTCACTATCTCATTCCAGATAACTGATTAACATATCCACCATTCAAATTACTTTCATATTTTCACTATACTAATTCACCACAAATCCTTTATGGGTTCCGAAGTAATATGTGCGACTCGCCTTAAAAGCGCTTCAACACCCCATCAAGGGGAGCAAGCGCTATATTAATGCAAACCTTTTTCCCTTTTGTATCCCTCCACTATCCTTCTGAACCCAAATAACCGACTAACATATCCACCGCTCAAATTACTTTCATATTTTCACTATTCTAACTCACCACTAATCCTTTATAGGTTCCAGAGTAGCGTTCTACTCACCGGAAAAGCGCTTCAACGCCTCGTCAGGGGTAGTAAGCACTATATAAATGCAATTACAATACAATTACACAAAACCCAAATACACATACACAAATGCAAATATATGTGGTAGAGTTTGTGGAGAAGCAATTGGCATTAGGCAGTAACTGTTATTTAAAAGCACTAAATTAAAATGTAGACCATAAAAGTAAAAACATGCATTTATTGTTTATTACTATACGTTTTTTTATAGGTACAAATATCTATCTATCTATCTATCTATCTATCTATCTATCTATCTATCTATCTATCTATCTATCTATCTATCTATCTATCTATCTATCTATCTATCTATCTATCTATCTATCTATCTATCTATCTATCTATCTATCTATCTATCTATCTATCTATCTGTCTGTCTGTCTGTCTATCTATCTATCTATCTATCTATCTATCTATCTATCTATCTATCTATCTATCTATCTACCATCGGTCTAGCCTGCCTATCTGTCTGTCTGTCTATCTATCTATCTATCTATCTATCTATCTATCTATCTATCTATCTATCTATCTATCTATCTATCTATCTATCTATCTATCTATCTATCTATCTATCTATCTATCTATCTATCTATCTATCTATCTATCTATCTATCTATCTATCTATCTATCTATCTATCTATCTATCTATCTATCTATCTATCTATCTATCTATGCCTCACTGTTCAGGACAGAGCTTCCTCCTCTCCTTTCAGGTGTTGTTGGCACTGACTGGAAATGATGCATGTACAGCATGTGTGCTTCCTACTGGCTCTTACTTATGAATTTACACTCTCCAGCTGTGGCACCCTTTCACTCAATGTGGTAATAAAGCTGCTGAGCCCCAAGCAGTTAATCATTTGTGCTTTATGTCCCTCCTTCTTGACTTCCATTGCCTTCACATTCTGTATCCCCATTTGTCAAATACCCGATCTCTTTCTGCGTGTCTTTGTTTCATCTAATTTTGTGCTACCTCTCACCTGGTTCACTCATTCAACAATACTCTGTGTCTCCTTGCCTTCTCATTTGTTCCCTTCATTCATCACAGGCTCTTTGCATCCTTTCATCATGTGTGTCCATTCACCACAGACTTCCAGCCTTGCCTTTTCACCTCACTCTTTTCCTCCAATCCTCCCAGAATCCCTGTCTGTATACGCGCATCGCAGACTCACTATCTCAATTCACTCCATCCATCCATCCATCCATCCATCCTTCCATCCCAGCCTTTGTCTCTCCTCCTTTCATCTCCTTACATTCACCTCAACCTCTCTCACTCAGTGCATGAAATGAAAAAAATTGAAGTGCAGGTACTCTATCAGAGTACCTGCTTGTTTCTGAGAAGTGCAGGTACTCTCCAATTAAAAGTATTACATCTCTCTTGAGAAGTGCCGGTACTCTCCTTCTCAAAAGGTGTCCCTTCCTTCCTGCACAAACACAATAGCACCGGCACGAGAGAAAAACGGGGGTGCATCGTATTTTTTGTACATACGGCACTGCTAAATTGCTTGCAGCGCTGCGCTGCACCATTTCGTTATAAATATGCCCCCTGTGTCTCCATTCATCAGAGACTCTCTGTCTCTCCTGACTCATCCCTCCACCCATTACTTTTACTCTGTATTTTTCTGTAATCATGCTGTCATTCATGGGACGCCCTCCATTTCTCCTTGGCGTGGCTCTGTGTTTCCTTCCCAATCTCTTCACTGCTAGGAGGCCATGTTTCCCCCCACTCCCTACGTTCTCCGTCTCTCGTATTCTCTCCAGGTCTTTGCTTTTAGGAGGTGCCTAGCAGGTCCAGATGTGATAGTACACATTCCTTTAACTAGTCCAAGATTCTGCGGAGTGGGTAGGCAACTTCAAACTGGACCTCTCAGCTTCCTCGTTTTTCCAGCAGTAGCTGTTAGAGTTGTTCATTGCTCGAATTTTTAAGTCTGGCCACTGTGAAGAAGAGCATTTCCGGAGCATTTTTTCCACTCAAACTGAAGAGAGCGCTGGCCTTGCTGGGACATTTTTAAATTTCAAGCTGCTCCTAGATAAAGACAATTCAACCGTAAGTCACTGGCTTGGTGGGAGGTTTGGCAAATTCCAACCAGCCTCAAGAGACAGAGAGCAACCGCTTTCTTGAGCAGTTATTCGTGACAGTTGGTCAAAGAGATGATAACATACACGGGACTAGCCCTCTAGTGGTGAGTTATGGAGACTGCACTTATACATTTATGTAGCTAGATTTGACTCTTTCTGTGATGAGCAGGGCCACTGAAATGGTGCGATTGTGCTGCCGCGGCGATTTTCACCTACTTTTAGCCAGTGCTTCAAATGGGCCGGTACTCACCGGTACTGAGTACCGGCACTTCTTAGATGTGTCCCTCGGAGTACCGGCACTCCTCTACTTCAGAGGAGAGTACCGGTACTCATGAAAAAGTAGACTCATTGGCTGTGCTGGTGAGCAGGAGTGGAACGTGTCTCTGGAAGCCAAGGCGCCGCTTCTGCAGCCCTGACCTGAGCCCCAGCTGAGCTAATCAGCAGGGCTCATTTGAATAATGTCCGGGTGCTCGCCATCACGCTGTGCTTGACAAAGCAGGCCCCCTTCAGGCCCTGTACTGTCAATCACATTCTCCCTATCATGTGCGGTCGTGCAAGCACAGGAATCATGGCACTCGCCTGGCAGTGGCAACCAGGCTAAGGCCAGTCCAGTCCTAGTGGCAATCAAAAATGCCATGGTAGGTGACGAGAAAATATGGCTTTCGTCTACCTGAGTCTTTTGTGTGGCGACTAAGTTTGTGTGTATGCCTGTTTTTGTACGAAAAAGTGAAAGAAAGGGAGAGAATCAAGACACTCTCAGGAGGTATTTTAAAGAAAATGTGTGGCACTTTGTACATGTCTGCTCTGCGACAAAGATTCATAAATAACATAAAAGGGAGGGTTGGTGGTTGGTTGAGTGGATGAGTGAGTGAGTGGATGGATGAGTGAGCAAAGGTGGATGTATAGATGGATGGATGGATGATTGAAAGCTTGCATGGGTGAAAGAAAGTGGATGATTGGATAAAGGGCGGATGGTGGGTGGATAAGTGAAAGATTGGATGGATGAATGAAAGGTAGGGAGGATGGATGAAAGGGTGGATGATGGATGAGTGAATGGAGGGACTGAGTGAAAGGGTGGATGGAATAAAGGAGTGAAAGGGTTAATGGATGGATGAGCGAAAGAATTGATGGATGAGGGAAAGGGTGGATAAAGAGATGGATGAGCGAAAGGATGAATGGTTAGGTTTGGAGATGGATGGATGGATTGATAGGTTTGGATATGAACGTTGGATAGATGGAATGGTGAAAAACTGAATGATTGATGAAAGACTGAATAGACGACAGAATGTAAAGGTTAAATGGTGGACATAAGCAGGTAAATGGTAGGATGAAAGGATGAATGGATAGATTGATGGAAGAGACAAGAGATATCTTCTGGGGAAGGTCATGATGAGTTGCTTCATTTGCTTGGTGCCATAAGAGCTTTGGTGCGACGTAGGGATATTTTCAGTTTCTTCCTACTCGCGTGCTCAAAAATATATAGTATTGTGCCAAACAGCAATTAACAGTATGACATTAAGAAGGTGCAACTATTGCAAAAAAGGAAATGTTAACATATTATTGCATTTCTCTTTCACTTTGTGTAATGAGTTAACCTGCTTTGTTTATATAATCACATTTCTCATGTGTTTTGGTATATGCTGCAACTAATATAGAAGTTGTTGAGTATCATCATGGCTTGGCCCTAGCCCCGCCCCCTCACTATACCTCTAGCTCATTTTAATGAGTACCTGCACTTATTTGTTCCCATTTAAAGCACTGCTTATAGCTCTACCACATTTGCCACATTATCCATCATCTGCAGCGTAATCTACAGATTTGAGCAACAAAAAAAAAAAATCCTGCTCTAATGGTTCAAAAGTTACTAAAAATGCCGCAACATGTGTTGGCAAGTCCGACCTCCTGGAACTTAATAGGGGAAAATGCTGGCAATTACAGTAGGCTGCGGATTCTGGTGGGGTGTGCTAGTAAAAAAATAACTTTGCACAGCACACCCCAGGTAGCCAGCTAGAAAATAAAACAACCTTTCCGTCTCACATGGATACCCAGCAGGATCGTCAGGTCACAGTCATCACCAAACTTTGAAGGCAGTGAAATAAAAGTAAACACCAAGCTCCGTGGGAAAAAGGGCCTGACATTTGATCTCTGTCTTTGAATGCACATCACATTTGACAAGATAAGAACATGATTTAAAGGTCTGATTACAGAAATCCAGTATTTGTGGAAGAATACAGTTAATCGGGTTAGGGGATGGGAATGGACAAACTCAAGCTGGTCGCCTAAAACAATTAAAGGCCGCAAGTAGAAAGCGAGCAATGTGAGTTACAAACCACAAAGGCAACGGAAATCAATGAGCGGAATGCATTCCCAGGGAAGCTTTTTGAATGTCCGCAAGATGTCCTTAGCAAAGCAGACAGCTCAGGCTTCGACCTAGAAAACTATGGGAGGCATTTCTCTGCTTCAACTCCTAACAATCTCTCCTCTTGCTTTCATTGCATTTTCCAGTCAATGTATAAGCACTCTGCCTCTTCTACCCACCATGTCCCCTTTTCCATCCCAGACTATGTTTCTCTCCATCTCCTCCTGCCCCTCCTTTCATCATATGTACCCTTGGTCTCGCCTGTCTTTCTTACCCTATTTCTCCTACAGCACAGTTACCCAGACACCCTTGGGGACAAAGGGCTCAATAAACTCCTGGGAGTGGCATGTTCAGCAAAGGGCCAGAGAAGAGCGCATCGTGTTGTGAGGGAGATTTCTTCTCAATGTGGCTTCTTTTGTGAAAACGCTCGACGCCTGTAGGTATTTTCGCTCTCAATTGAATAAAGGCTGTTATTAGTTTAACAAGTGGCTGATTGAGTTAGCCCTCCATTCAGATGTCCTGGTCTCCCGGGAGCTGACCTGTAATTTGCTTGTCAAGTGGCAGTGTAAGCAAACAGTGCAAGGTGGTGGCGGCTGGGCCCCGGGCAGGAGCGTCGGTGCCCCAGGGACAGGAAGGACATCTTCTGTCAATGAGAGCGCAGATTAGTCAGCGCGCGCCTGCGGAGGCGCACGAGACAAGCACGAGACGAGATGAGGGCGGCAGGCGGTGAATATGGAGGGATGGGAGGGGCCGAACGGAGAGAGGGAGAGGGCGAAGTGAGAGGAGAAAAGCTGCGCGGCACAAGGGGACTGCAGAAAGAGAGGGTGGGGAGAGTGGGTGGGTGAATGAAGAGGGGAAGAAGGGAAAGAGTCAGAGAGTGGAAGAGGCCATGGGCGGAGAATGCAGGGAGAAAATGTGCTACAGGGGAAGAGAGGTGTAGATGGTGGGGGGTGAATGAAGAGGGGAAGAAGGGAAAGAGTCAGAGAGTGGAAGGGCAATGGGCGGAGAATGCAGGGAGAGAAGGTGCTAGAAGGGGAAGAGAGGTGTAGATGGGTGGGGGGTACAGAGAGAGGAAGAGGGTGGGAAGAAAGGGGAAGAGGGTGGGGCAGATGGGAAGTGAGAGGAAATGAGATGGGGACGGGTGGGGGCTGCGATGCGAGGTGGCAAGGGAGAAAGGAAAGTATGTGGAAGAGAGGAGTTGTGGTGAGCATGGGTGGACGCTGCAGGGAGAGCGTAAGAAGTGATAGAGGGATGGGTGAGGAAGTTGTGAGGGGGAGGGCCGGGTAGCCACTGCAGACAGAGAGGAAGAGGAGAGTGCGCGAAGAAGAGGCAAGATGAAGGGATGCATAGGGACTACAGAGGGAAGGATGAGAGGAGGTTGGAGGGAGAGACGGGTAATGGGAGTGAAGGGGAAAAGAGGGCGGTGCGGAGGTTTATGTAGAGGAAAAAGTTAGTGAGGGAGGCGAATTAAGAGATGGACAGGGCTGCAAGGAGAAAGGAAGGGGACAGATAGAGGAAAAGAGGGAAAGACAGTTTGGAGATGAAGGGGGAAAAGAGACAGAAGAACGAAAGGGATTTAATCATGGAGGGAGAGCTGGGAAAGCAGTAGAGGGGGAAGGAAATGAGAGAAAGAGGGGGGAGTGGGAGGAAACAGAGGGTCAGTGTGGGAGAAACAAAGGAGGACGAGAGGAAGAGGAAGAGAGTTGGAAGGATGGATGGGGACTTCTGGGAGACGGGAGATGGGAGGGGTGATGGACTGGGGACTCTAAGGCGCAAGGGAATGGGGAAAGTGGCTGGAAACCGGTGGGGAGAGTATGGTAGGGAGAGACCCATGGTGAGATGTATTAGGGTTATATGAAGACATCCTTTGAGAAAAGGCTTGGGTGAGGGAGAGGATGTGGCACAATGGTCAGAGCTACCAGCTGGGGATCTGTGCCTAGATATCCTCATGGGTGATAACCCGCGCTATATAAATCTAAAAAAATAATTTTATTTTATTTACTGGAATTGATGGGTGGTGGAAGGGCAAAGAGGGAAGGCATGAGAGAGAGAGAGAGAGCGAGAGAGAGAGAGACTGGGACGAGAGGAAGAGAGGAAGAAGATAATTTGGAAGGCACAGGTAAGAGTAAAGTGGGAGGGAGAGCATGGTCAGAGTTATGGGGTGTGGTTTTGAGAAGGAGGTGCAGAGGGATAGGGGGAATAAAGAGAGGCGATAAAACTGTAGCGGGGAGGAGCGAAAATGTTAAGGTAGGTGGAAGGGCTGCAAGGAAAAAGAGAAATAATGTGCAGAGGTATGGAGGGAAGGGGAGGACAGGGCTGGAAAGGTGGTTTCCTTTGACAGGACTCATAATGAAAGCTGGAAATTGAGCAATTGTGGGACAGAGAGAGAGAGAAAGGAGATGAGGTGGAGAGGGCAGGCATGAAGAAAGGATGAGAATTATGTGTCGGAGAGAGGAGAGAAAGGAAAGAGAGGAGGCAGGCGGTGTGAAGTGTGGGAGTCACGTGGCAGGCTGGGGAGGGGCAGTGGGGAGTGAGAAGGGAAGATGAATGAGAGGAAGAGATGGAGGAAGCACAAGTTGTGGAGTGGTGCTGACTTGGGGAAATGGAGTGGAGAATGCACCTGAAGAGAGACAGGGAGACAAAGTAGAGCTATGGAGTGGGGTAAGAGAAAGAGGTATGGACGGATCGGTGGGGACTAAAGAGACAGCAGGAGAGTGAGTGTGGGAGTGAAGGAAAGACATGGTGGTGGATGGGAGAGCTGCTTGGTCAGCTTCCAACCCTGGCTAACCTTGATTGACCACAATTGAAACAATCGCTCACATGGAACTCGTATATGAAATACACAATAAGACAGCAACATATCTGCCAAGGTTCAATCTGCAAAGGAATCCGAAGACGACCAGCGTAAGAGGAACACTTCCTATTCCTCTAATGGTGGTTTCTTCAGATTCCTTTGCAGATTCAATCTTGACAGTTATTTTGCCGTTTTATTGTATATTTCATACATGAGTTCCATGTAAATCTTGTTTAAAGTTTGCGTTAATATTCATGTTCACATGACATTTGGGTCTCGCTTGTCTTAAAAATACTATATCTATAACCTTGACTGATGGCCGTGCATTTGGGCATCTTTTTATCATGGACGGCACCACAGTCCTGATTCACTCAGACTTTTTTGCGTGTAAACATACATTTATAGGTGCTAATGGCTGGATTTACACCTGCCATGTACCCGGATATGTAGCAGGCATGAATTAATTTGCTATTGTGGAAATGCATGACACAGCCTAGAATTCCACAGTAGTGAACCTGATGCACCGGGTGCTAGGTGGGTGAAACCATACAAACTTTGAGTATTCTCAATCTACTCTCTCAACTCCTGCCTGTATGTGTATTCCAGTGTTTGTGTCGGATGATCTAATAGGTATCCCCACTCCAAATGAGGCCTTGCTGTGATATGGTGTCATCTGTTGCTTTCTTCTGATCATCTGCTGGCTAGTCTCTCATCCCAACAGACATGTAGAGCTCTTCGCTGGACCACATATCCCGGCCTTCTCATCATAGCCATTGTGGCGTTTCACAGTGCCTTTGCTGTCATGGAGAAAGAACTTGAACTCATGCAGTGCTACCTGCTGTTAAAAACAGTTTGTGCTCCCACATGTGGCCATGGCCCAGAATTTCTACTTATTTCGGCCCAGAGTTTCTTCAGGTGACAGGGAGAGTGTGGGAAAGCGCTATAACTACAGAGATAGGAACGCGTTATATCTACAGAGGCATGGCACTATCCTGCTCTCTCCCTAGCGCCGGTGTACAATCAGGCTACCGAGCGAGAGGCACATACTTTTGCACCATAGTGCAAAGGTTTCTGCATGAGTCTAGAAAAGGTTTTGTACTCAAAGGGTACCCTTGCAGTACAAGATACTATGCCAAGACACACTTTAAAACTCTTCTCACTTTGAATGTGTGCTGCACTGTGCACCACACATGCAAAGTGGGAACAATTAGGAGAAATGAAATCATTTCTCCTTTTTTTCACCTGCTTTCAAGTGGTGTACATTTTTGGCACAAAACCCTGTCTATTATTGTTATCTGTCTATCATGGTTGTAGGGCAAAACCAAAGGGAATGATGGACGGAGTGTTGAACATTGCAAGCACTCACCCCCAGTCAACTGATCTGGGTTTAATCCATCACCATTCTTTAGCCCACTCTGCCACCCCAGTTCAGACATGGCCATATGCAAATCAGTCTGACCCTGTGCCTCATGGGAACAGTCCAGCCCGAACTGCCAAGCCATGTCTTCCCTGGACCGGAAACAAGCTTCCTAGGACCGGTTTCTGGCATTTCAGCCGTCTTCAGCCAGGCTTGCTTGAATCCAGTGGCAAAGTGAGCAAGGGACTCACGTCTGAGCATACCCTGCCAACTTATGGCGAACAAAGCAAAACCAAAGGGAATGATGGACGGAGTGTTGAACATTGCAAGCACTCACCCCCAGTCAACTGATCTGGGTTTAATCCATCACCATTCTTTAGCCCACTCTGCCACCCCAGTTCAGACATGGCCATATGCAAATCAGTCTGACCCTGTGCCTCATGGGAACAGTCCAGCCCGAACTGCCAAGCCATGTCTTCCCTGGACCGGAAACAAGCTTCCTAGGACCGGTTTCTGGCATTTCAGCCGTCTTCAGCCAGGCTTGCTTGAATCCAGTGGCAAAGTGAGCAAGGGACTCACGTCTGAGCATACCCTGCCAACTTATGGCGAACAAAGCAAAACCAAAGGGAATGATGGACGGAGTGTTGAACATTGCAAGCACTCACCCCCAGTCAACTGATCTGGGTTTAATCCATCACCATTCTTTAGCCCACTCTGCCACCCCAGTTCAGACATGGCCATATGCAAATCAGTCTGACCCTGTGCCTCATGGGAACAGTCCAGCCCGAACTGCCAAGCCATGTCTTCCCTGGACCGGAAACAAGCTTCCTAGGACCGGTTTCTGGCATTTCAGCCGTCTTCAGCCAGACGTCCCTTGCTCACTTTGCCACTGGATTCAAGCAAGCCTGGCTGAAGACGGCTGAAATGCCAGAAACCGGTCCTAGGAAGCTTGTTTCTGGTCCAGGGAAGACATGGCTTGGCAGTTCGGGCTGGACTGTTCCCATGAGGCACAGGGTCAGACTGATTTGCATTTGGCCATGTCTGAACTGGGGTGGCAGAGTGGGCTAAAGAACGGTGATGGATTAAACCCAGATCAGTTGACTGGGGGTGAGTGCTTGCAATGTTCAACACTCCGTCCATCATTTCCTTTGGTTTTTGCTTTGTTCGCCATAAGTTGGCAGGGTATGCTCAGACGTGAGTCCCTTGCTCACTTTGCCACTGGATTCAAGCAAGCCTGGCTGAAGACGGCTGAAATGCCAGAAACCGGTCCTAGGAAGCTTGTTTCTGGTCCAGGGAAGACATGGCTTGGCAGTTCGGGCTGGACTGTTCCCATGAGGCACAGGGTCAGACTGATTTGCATATGGCCATGTCTGAACTGGGGTGGCAGAGTGGGCTAAAGAACGGTGATGGATTAAACCCAGATCAGTTGACTGGGGGTGAGTGCTTGCAATGTTCAACACTCCGTCCATCATTTCCTTTGGTTTTTGCTTTGTTCGCCATAAGTTGGCAGGGTATGCTCAGACGTGAGTCCCTTGCTCACTTTGCCACTGGATTCAAGCAAGCCTGGCTGAAGACGGCTGAAATGCCAGAAACCGGTCCTAGGAAGCTTGTTTCTGGTCCAGGGAAGACATGGCTTGGCAGTTCGGGCTGGACTGTTCCCATGAGGCACAGGGTCAGACTGATTTGCATATGGCCATGTCTGAACTGGGGTGGCAGAGTGGGCTAAAGAACGGTGATGGATTAAACCCAGATCAGTTGACTGGGGGTGAGTGCTTGCAATGTTCAACACTCCGTCCATCATTTCCTTTGGTTTTTGCTTTGTTCGCCATAAGTTGGCAGGGTATGCTCAGACGTGAGTCCCTTGCTCACTTTGCCACTGGATTCAAGCAAGCCTGGCTGAAGACGGCTGAAATGCCAGAAACCGGTCCTAGGAAGCTTGTTTCTGGTCCAGGGAAGACATGGCTTGGCAGTTCGGGCTGGACTGTTCCCATGAGGCACAGGGTCAGACTGATTTGCATATGGCCATGTCTGAACTGGGGTGGCAGAGTGGGCTAAAGAACGGTGATGGATTAAACCCAGATCAGTTGACTGGGGGTGAGTGCTTGCAATGTTCAACACTCCGTCCATCATTTCCTTTGGTTTTTGCTTTGTTCGCCATAAGTTGGCAGGGTATGCTCAGACGTGAGTCCCTTGCTCACTTTGCCACTGGATTCAAGCAAGCCTGGCTGAAGACGGCTGAAATGCCAGAAACCGGTCCTAGGAAGCTTGTTTCTGGTCCAGGGAAGACATGGCTTGGCAGTTCGGGCTGGACTGTTCCCATGAGGCACAGGGTCAGACTGATTTGCATATGGCCATGTCTGAACTGGGGTGGCAGAGTGGGCTAAAGAACGGTGATGGATTAAACCCAGATCAGTTGACTGGGGGTGAGTGCTTGCAATGTTCAACACTCCGTCCATCATTTCCTTTGGTTTTTGCTTTGTTCGCCATAAGTTGGCAGGGTATGCTCAGACGTGAGTCCCTTGCTCACTTTGCCACTGGATTCAAGCAAGCCTGGCTGAAGACGGCTGAAATGCCAGAAACCGGTCCTAGGAAGCTTGTTTCTGGTCCAGGGAAGACATGGCTTGGCAGTTCGGGCTGGACTGTTCCCATGAGGCACAGGGTCAGACTGATTTGCATATGGCCATGTCTGAACTGGGGTGGCAGAGTGGGCTAAAGAACGGTGATGGATTAAACCCAGATCAGTTGACTGGGGGTGAGTGCTTGCAATGTTCAACACTCCGTCCATCATTTCCTTTGGTTTTTGCTTTGTTCGCCATAAGTTGGCAGGGTGTGCTCAGACGTGAGTCCCTTGCTCACTTTGCCACTGGATTCAAGCAAGCCTGGCTGAAGACGGCTGAAATGCCAGAAACCGGTCCTAGGAAGCTTGTTTCTGGTCCAGGGAAGACATGGCTTGGCAGTTCGGGCTGGACTGTTCCCATGAGGCACAGGGTCAGACTGATTTGCATATGGCCATGTCTGAACTGGGGTGGCAGAGTGGGCTAAAGAACGGTGATGGATTAAACCCAGATCAGTTGACTGGGGGTGAGTGCTTGCAATGTTCAACACTCCGTCCATCATTTCCTTTGGTTTTTGCTTTGTATCATGGTTGTAGGCACAGGAATACCCATGTATCACCCATGGTACGCCCCCGTGCTTCAGAGTAACACAAAGCACAGATTCACTCTTCTTTGTGTCACTTTCAGGGAACTTTCCAGCGTGAAACAAGTTTAACGCTGGAAATTAAATGTAACATAACATTTTTTCCACAGGCTTTCATCACTTTTGTGACATTAACTCAGTGCAAAAGCTTTGTAAATCTGACATTTTCACTTTTCTCCACCATTACATTGGTGTGAGTGGTAATTCAGTTGAATGCCTGCTGAACGACCTACGTGTGCACTGATGGTTTTAGGGTTTGATATCATAGTATTTGTAAAGTCCTTTCTTAACTTTTTCTGCCCCCCCCCCCAAAACTAGTAGAGCTGGTAGTTACACAATATAGCATGCAGACTTTAGAAAGGTGTTTGTGTTTGTTTACTGTGTCATCTGTTTGTGCTGAGTCTCAACGATGTTCGTGAAACGCACAGTGTGCTCCAGATTCGGCGCGGAAGCATAGGAGAACATCATATGCGTTGTGCTGCAAGTAAAGGGAATGTGAGAGGGAGTCATGAATTCTGCTCATCCGAAGCAGTTAGAATCGTATCATGATACTCAGCTGGATCCTGACTGTGTCTCAAGCCAGGTCTCTATTGTTTTTCTGACTGTGTCTCAAGCCAGGTCTCTATTGTTTTTCTGACTGTGTCTCAAGCCAGGTCTCTATTGTTTTTCTGACTGTGTCTCAAGCCAGGTCTCTATTGTTTTTCTGACTGTGTCTCAAGCCAGGTCTCTATTGTATTTCTGACTGTGTCTCAAGCCAGGTCTCTATTGTTTTTCTGGTTTCTACAGGGGTTTTGATGGTTCTTTTTTCCTTTGGGAGCACAATCCACAGCTTCCAAGTGTGCATTGAGAAAGAAGTGACACCAATGCAGGCTTTCCGAAAAGAGGGAGTTATCAAAAGTGGAGCCATTTGCAATCTCTGGTTTCTTCTTTGGCTCTAAAACCTGAGGTTAGATTCTAGGAAGACTGGGCCATTTCCTGTGTTTTTTGTGGTGTGCGGTACAAAGGGTTTGTTCTTATATGCATAACTATCTGTCTGGCTGCCGTCTTCTGGATTCTTTGTAGTGATTCGTTTCCCAGAGAGACTGGCATGGGAGCCATTGCCATAATCTAGACATGGCATCATTAGTGCTAATGATGCCCATATCCAATAATTGTAGTTTGTCAAAATGTTTTTGTGCAAATTCGGTCTCTTGCCATTTTGTTAATTTGGCTTTGGAATGAGGGGTTGGAATCAGATGTTGCCAAGGCTTTTCACTCTTGTAGCTGCAGTTGGCGGTGGTTCTTTTCAGAGTGCATATTGCTATAGGGTCATGTTTTTGCCAAGAACAACTGATGGGTATTTCTTTTATAGAGATCTTAATTTTAAGATGATTGTTTAGCATCCACCGTTCCACTGCCAGAAGATATGGGCCAAGTCTTGATCCCCAATTTTCTTTCTAGTTTTAGGATGATCTGTACATTGTTAGCATAGCTGTAGTGCCTAAGGCTGAAATAGGTAACCAAATCAGGAAGTGGGATAGGTACACATTGAACAGGAGGAGGGGTGATTTCTGAGACTGCTGAACACTTGGCATACAGGTAAAGGAGATAAGTTGAAGAGAGGCAATGTGACTAGGTGGGATGTGTCCTTAGAACTGTATACTGAATTCTGAGCTAGGAGTTTTAGATCTACAATGTCAAACACTGATGACAGGTCGAGTAAGAGTACAACTGTGACATCATTAGCATCAACATAGTTCTCCATAGATTTTCTTGTTTTGATGAAGCTTAAAATCTGTAGGAAATCAATTTTTTATCTGAATTTACCTAGGAATTCTCCATTGGTTACTGGTTTGTAGCTGTAGGGTCAGCTTGTCAATCCTCTGCTTTTTCAGGTTTGTTGTAGGAGTTTTTCAGGGTATTTGGGAACTTATCCATTGCTAGGGATATTATCAGTGTTGCTCGTGTGGCAGGAGAGGATCTATGAAGAAGGCTTTGCAAACGTTTAGAAGATAGGGGCCTCCTGGAGAGCCTGCCGTGTGTTTGCCATTAGTAGATACTTAAGGTAATTAGTTTCTGTTTCTGTTAGCTCAATCAGATTATATTATGTGATGTGGAAGCCTGCTTTGGCATGCTTGGAATCCGAAGGCAAAAGGAAATTCCCATATGTGTCATGTGTTACGCAAATGGTCATATATAGACTATTTGCCTTTGCCAAGATAATACATTGGAGAAAATGTCTACAGTACAGATGATGATTCCTTCATGCCCCCTGTTTTCCTTGTCTGGTTGTCTGTTGTCTTGAACTCAGTGTGAGTTCTTTTCCTCCATGGGTATCTTGGCCTCTTAACCCCTTCGGTGCTCATGACGGAATGGTTCCGTCATGACCCACGGTTGAGCTGTGCTCATGACGGAACCATTCCGTCATGACCCCGCCCGCGCAAGATTCCGCCAGCACAGCGGCGGAATCTGCGCAGCATCGAAGGGGTTAAAGGCTGATGTGACGGGGGTGGAGTCAGGCATATCCTGACATGTGCCTGATTATTGGCTAGTCATATCAGACTTGTAGATGCAATATCCTGTCAAGCAAAATGTCACAATTTGCTGTAGGGCCTGTATGATTCTGAGTTCCACTGACAAGGATAAATATTTTGTCTGGCTCAGTCAGTCAAAGCATATAAAAATATCAAGCGGATCGTTTAAGGTTATGTGGGATATCTGGGGTAAGTCTGGGATGGTTTGCCTTATTGAAAGGTTCCCCACATTTAAAAAAAAAAAAGAAAATTCCTGAGGTGAGCCCTTTGTCTATGGCTGGCAGTGGTAGGTCTAGCATACCACGCCAGCATGACAGACCTGCGGCCATTGATATGTTTGAAGATACGACCCAGAAATAGAGGGTCCATCTTCTAAAATAATAGCCTCGATATCTTCCGGGAACTGGAAATGTTATCCTAACTTGTTCGGACAGTAAAGGATTTTTCTGTCCTAACCAAACAGAAGTCTCATACAAAAAGGACGTCTTTCGGAATGGTATTCGAGGGATTGACCTAGATTGGTAACTCCCTCTGACTCCATTCCCTGCTGATATTTCTTTGCTGCTAGGGAGTTCTCATAGCATGAATCACCATTGGGAACTCCGCCTTGCCTCTCACTGTTACTGAGGTGGGTGAGCCAAGAGGAGGGCAGGTAGAGCATGTGTCAGTTTTGGTGAATATACTTTGATGATACTCTTCTAAATGAGGTTGTAGGTGTTCTGATAAAAGAAAGAAAGTGAGAAAATTGGTAAAAAATAATCGGCCGAAGGTTTTTTTGTTTTTTTAAATGCACTTTCAAGTGTAAGTATGTTCGAAACATAGTGCTCATCACATATTATTGTATTATACACCATGGTGTGGTAAAGAGTAATATAACTAGGATCTTTGGAAAACACTTTGCTTCAAATTTTTTAGGACTGGCATTAAAATAGTAATTTATCCAGTGACATTATATGACAACAATCATAACTTATCTTTAGCAATTATAGCATAATATTATCTTTTACTTTAAGGTATCATGAAGAGTACAATGCTTAAGATCTCTGACAATCATGGTGCCAAAATATTCTAGGTCTAGAAAAGGAATGGTCATTTTCTGGTCCTAGAATAGTTATATTGGGGAAAGATTAGATACATTTGGAATTATACGTTTGGAAGCAAATCAGTTAAACCCAATTTATGTAGCTATGTGAAGGGAGTATTTTCAATTAAAATAAATAACATTTCAGTGAACACAATTGTGTCAATAGATGTTTCACCAACGTATGAAAAAGCCTGCTGCATCTAGGAATGCATGTGTTATTACATGACATTCACTTCGAACATCTCCTCTCTACTCTCCAACCCCTGAGATGTAGACCGTCTGGGTTCTGTGAATCCCTCAATGCTACCTTACTTGAGCTTGCTTTGGAGAACCCCTTCGTTATTACTTCAGGCGCTTCCCTGAATATGATGTCCCGCATTAGGAAATGTTCTGTGTCCACATTCACACTGCTGACAGCGAAGCCATGGTTGGGAGTAATCGTACAGAGTGGTGAGTGGGGGGCATGCCCTCAAATCCTGTTAAAAAAATAATGGGATTTGCGTGCATACGTCCCGCATACTGCTTGGAACACCTGCCTACCCCGATGAGGACTAACCAGGACAAATATCGGATCATGGATTAGTGGGGGTTGGAGTGGACTCGCAACGATCAACAAATCAGAAACAGGAACCCCTGTTTTGTTTATGCGCTAGGTAGGATGGCAGACAGTGCGTGCATTAAAGGAATACAAGTAACATAGATCAGTGGATTGAGTGTTTGCTGAAAATTACATTGAACACCAGAAAGATTATAGGTTTGCATGCCAACTGGGCAATTGAATATTTAACTTTTCATGGCTGCTAAAATTAGGCCCAAATTACATTTATTGACTGCCACTGAGTAATGTGATATTAATGCTATCATTTTAGTTCCAAGACATAATTCAATATGTGGTGTCCACTATTTAAATGGCATTAAAATCTACAGTGATGCAACACTAGGCGTTTTAGATTCATTCTTGGGAGAAAAGCTGTGGTTAAATGTGTTGAGAACATGGGACTGTCTATGACACGGCTACAGATTGGTGGTTCACACAGATTAGGTACTCTTGAGTCATATGGAAGCACAGCAGCGTGTGGACCACCACTCTCACTCACTCCCAAGAAAGGGTTTCCTTTCCAAGAGGGGCATGCCAAGTCGCTTCTTTAAACCAGGTATAGCCTTAATGGACAATCTCAACGTTGGAGGAAGCTGGATTGCTAAACTCTGCCCAGAATCTGTGCTTCACCCAAATCCAATACCACTCTATTTATTCATTCATCTATTGTGTTTCATAGGTCAGACTTTTGAGACACCTTTAGCTGTCTCACCAGAATGTTGTTTTACCCGTTAACCATGCATAGTAGACATTCAAAGGGGGGACTGTGATCAAGGCGCTTTATTTATTGATCTGTTTAGTCTGTTAAATTGTCATTCATATTTTGCTTCCAAACACCCAGCATATTGCATGGGGCAGTGGAACTGCCCACTTCATCCATTAGCTCCCTTCACTTTGAATGACTGCACAAAGCCTTTGCACAATGTTCACATACGTTTAAAACTAGTCCCTTTTTTCTTCAGTTGCAAAACTGGTTCTAGGTTTGCCCTTTAGTGTTATTTATTCTTCATATTAACTTTAAATAAGGGATACTTATTGTGCCTGCACTCCTTTCTTTAAGTGTATGTTATTAAGTTGTTACGTGACACTAATACTGCAGATGTCTGTGATTTCGGTGCTTTGTTAGGTGGTGATTTATTCTTGTCTCCTTCACAAATAATAAAAATAAAATGCATGCTGCAGCTGAAAGGCTTGTGTTTTGGAAAACATCACTAGTTAGGTGCTGTATGTTTACAATAAAAACAAACAAAAATTGCACCAACTTGCCTAGGCCAGAACTAATGGTTTTGCCAATGTCTGCTTAAAATTATGTCTAAAGAACACTTAAGATTGTGCTTCCACAGGCAAGTGCTTTTTATGTTACAGAAGATATTTGTTTAGCATATACAAGCGGCAAAATGGATGCAATTAATATAAGACTTGTTCGAAGCTGTATAAGGGTTGTTGCTCTCTGAGCAATACGCTTAGTGTGTTCCTGCTTGCTGGTTCTATGACCATAAGCATTGCTCTTATGGTAGGTCTCTGCTTGTATCTAGATACGTTAATTACAATTAGTAGTTCTTTGAAGCAAGTTTGCTTCAAACAGTAATATAATTAGTTGAATTGTAGCTGATGTTAATGCATGAAAATGCCCAGAACTGTTGCTGATTAGAAATATCGGATACAATAATGCAAAAAGACTGCTTTGCGAACACCTTCGTAATATTAACATAACTGCTCAGATGTGTCAAATGATATACTGTGGACAGTGGCAACCAAACAAGTATGTTTAATGAGCTACCTAAGCATTAGAAGCATTGCACATTCATGAACCCTGACGGTTAAAATTGACTCGTCATTTTGGACTAAGAGTGTGCAGGCCTGTTGTGATCAGTAGACTGTGCTGAATACAGGTTACACTGACGTCTGAAGACCATGCTGTGTACACAGTTCCCACTGTATATTTCCAAAGGGCATGAGCAGTGGTTTGGGAGCCCAGGGACTAGTCCAGGAATAGAGATTATGTCATTTTTCCGGTGCCCACTGCACACAGCTGAAGACCATGCACATTGAGTACTGGGGGCGTCTTGTTGAGGTTCAAAGCATGAACAGAGGCGCCGCACAGAAGCCAGGGCCTGCTGCGCATAGCTGATGACTCTGTCGTAGCCAATGATAACTCTAGGGATGTCACTTATCACATCATTATTGGCCTTTTCGGTGACTGCGCTGAGGGGTCTTCAGAATCTTCAGGCTGTAACCAAAGGACAAGTCCAGTAGGAGTAGGGGAAGGGGCATGAACAAATGTAATTCGCTGGGAAAATATTTAATAAAAAATGTTATGTTTACATTATGCAGCAAAAACTATAAGCCTCTGAGACATTTGTGGGTTTGGATAAGACTTTCGCAGACCAATGCGACAGAGTCCTCTTTACGCCCAAATCTCGGTCTCCCTGCCTCATTTTGAGATGGGTGGACCGTACGGTTTCCATCCACTGTGCCTGCATTGGTTTCATTACTGGAAACATTACTACAGTGGCCCGATAGAGTAGAGACCGTCGAATGAAGGACATTAAACCACCTGCAGTGATTAGGGTGGACTGTGTAATGTCTTTTTTTCATGTCCATCACTGCCAGGAAAATCCTGGTGGGTAGGAGCAGAAAAAAAAGAAACTCCCCCAATACATTGGCGGAAAGGTCACAGGCACGGAGGTCATTGTCTTTTTGTTTTTCTGAACAAATACTTGCTATAAAAGAGTTTACAGTTTGATGACCAGCAGTGAAAACAGACAGTGGACTTCACCAAACTTTTTGTATATTGAAAGAAACCACTGTGACTGAGGCTCCTTTCAATGTACAGAGATGACCCTGGGCTGGCAGTCATTTCTAAATGTGATGGCTGGTAATCCATCAGGGTAGCTGAGGTAATACCCTCCATCATCATGACAGACCGAGCACTGTCCATCACATTTTAAATCAAGCATTATATTTCTGGTCCCTACCTCTACCCTACTGCATCCAAAATGTGTGTGTCTTTCCAATATAATTTGCCTATAATTATATAAGGATACCATTAGCCACCATAACCAATCAATTTTTGAATCCTGTAGTTTTATTACATACCTTATCCTTTTTCAGTGTGTAATCTATTAGTAATGCCATTATCCAAACTAGAGCCTGTTTTAGTGAAAGGAGTCATTGATTATTTTCCTCTTGAGGAATTGAATGATCAAATAATCAATTAAGAATAAATCCACCCCTGTTCATGACTACTGAGTCCATTCCTTCATGCATGGCTTAATGTGTAGTCTCTGCTGTGCAACCAGTGTGCACCAGTCACATCCAACCTAGCCATGCTTCAGGGGCATTCTATTACTAATAGACAAACAAGACTAAATTCCACACAACACTCCCTTTCACTGCTCATAGGGGATATGCTGCGTTTGGTTGACATTGAGAATCATTTGTATTTTGAATGATTCACAATATCCTTAAGGAAACAGCAACCATGAGAACATAAGTCTCTGTCTATCATAATAATTAAAAAAATGAGTGTAACTTTCTGTTCAGGTAGGAATAAGTAAAGGGGGTTGAACAAACTTAACTGAATGTAAATAATTTTAGTTGTTAGGGGTTACCTATTGGGAAAGACTGTCAGTTGTTCTTTCTGATGAAGATTATCACAAAGAAGGCTTTTTTTGTATGGTTGTTAAGAGTGGGTGTAAGTTTTTCAAAGTTGAGGTTTTTTTTACAAGACTTTTAGGCACCTCCTTTGATGTTGGAATGACAGGACTAACTTAAGTTTCATTCCAATCAAACACTGACCATCAATGTTAACTCTCAGTATTGACTTCTCTTCAGGTCCTTAACAATCCTGGTTCGTAACGAGCAGCACACATGCTTTGCGTGCCCTATCAAAGTATTTCATGACGTTGATTTGGTAATAAATTGGATATTTCGTGTCCCTTTTGATTACTTCTGCTGTTGCCCCTCTTATGGGTCTGATACCCTTGGCAATGGGGTAAAGTGAGCACTGAAGAATATTTGTGGTAGACCCCTCCCCCCCATACTGGAAGTGTCTTTGCGGATCTGCAGCAGTCGCAAAGAATTTTCACCAGTATGGCAGGGTTAGAACCATCGCACCCATGAGGGTGCGCAAAGGCCTTGTTTCTCTGATATATGGGATACCTGCATGTCCAACTCAAGTTACCAGAAATGCTCACCTCTCTTGTTTGCAGAGGAACATGACCTGCAAGAACTAAACTTTACTTTCCAAGATCTAAAACTGAAGTCCCTGAAATCATTCATATTCATACTCACAGCAACCACTGCCCAACTCCCGGATTCGGACCCGTGTAGCTAGAAGGAATAGAAAACGTGCGACAACTGTGGACACTGGTTCGTTGTTTCCAATTGACCCTTCTCAGGTGCTCTATAGGCTGGGGAAAAATTACAGTTACACTGAAGTAATGCACAAATGATTTCTGGTATTCCGTGTTGCCCTTTTTATGAAATTTTCAGCAAAATTACACCAGTACTTGGCAAAATTAGGGGTTGCTTAGGTAAAAATCCTTTCATCGGAGCACCGGAACAATGCATACTGTACAACAGGACAGGAGTCCCTTGTTCGAGGCATATGTGATGTTTGAGCTACTTTTAGCGAAGAGTGCATCTTTATGTCCAATATTGATACGAGGATGCATTTCACACTAAAATATAGCACAACAAGCCTGTGCACACGTATACAGTATCAAAAATGTTTGCATATAGCAAGTGAAACTTTAGACGAAGAGTCATGAGTGGTGTTTTCTTTCTTTTTTATTCCAGAACAGTTGCCCAGCCAACAAGTGTTTAGTCTGGGGAAGTATCCCACGACTTCTGGCAAGCGAATATGGCTGTTAATCTCTCTGCCGGTTATACTTTCATCCCAGGAGGTCAAAGAACGACAAAGTCCGAGGTGGGGGACTTTGAGAGGTGCCGGATGTGGAGGCTTCACTCTAGGCCGGTTGTAATTCCATCCCGGCCGGTGCAGGGAAGAGAATCTTCTTTGCTAAATATAATTCTCGGATTGCTTTGGTCCGCAACCATAGGGTGGAGCCGGGTGTGGAGGCTTCACTGCTGCAGCGAGTACGCTGTGCACGCCATGTCCGAGGAGTCAGGAAACCGGAAGTATGGTCCCGATCTCACCACGCCCCATCGGGACCTTACTTATTGTTTCCTGACTCCTCGGACATTGCGCGCACAGCGTACTCACTGCAGAAGTGAAGCCTCCACACCCGGCTCCACCCTACGGTCCCGGACCACGGACCAAAGCAATCCGAGAATTCTAGATAGCAAAGAAGATTCTCTTCCCTGCACCAGCCGGGACGGAATTACAACTGGCCTAGAGTGAAGCCTCCACATCCGGCGCCTCCCAAAGTCCCCCACCTCAGACTTTGTTGTTCTTTGACTTCCTACTATAGTACGCCAGCCGGGATGGAAGTATAACCGGCAGAGAGATTAACAGTCATGTTGCTATTCCAGATTTGTGTTTTGTATAATTTTGCATTTCACCTAATTATTCAGAAATTTCACAAAATTTTGCAATATGAAATTAAGCACATTTCCTAAAGCAGCAAGCTATCATGTAGTTTTGAGCAGTATAGACTGGTAAGTAGAGTTAGTGACTTATGTACCACGCAGACCCTCTTGAACAGTGGCCTCTTAATTTCGATGGGATCAGTAACAACAGCTACTGGCCACATCAGAATTATGAGAGCCACAGTGCTTCTGCGGATGGGTTTATATTCATATACAGAGTCCAGATGCTAAAAGCAGCAGAAATTTTAACATGAAAATATGGGTGCAGGTGACGAAAAACAGGAAAATTTGGACCAGTATTACAAATTCTTTTGGTAGTTCCTCATTTCTAACCCTGGGTGGGGAACTCTGCTTCGTTCTCAGAGTTCGCTAAGTTTTTCACACTCCGCGGAGCATATGGAGTTCCCAAAAACTCAGCTCCACGGAGCAAAGTTTTTTTCCTTGTGCGCACTCTCAACGTCAAGTTGGTGGACTTGAGCAAGGAAAATCCACCTCCTGGCAAGATTTTTCCTTGCTCGCCAAGGTCTAGTTGACGAGCGTGAGGAAAATCAATCTCATGGCGAGATTTCTCGACGCGGGTGATCAGATTTCTCAATGCAAATGGTCTCAGCAAGTCGCGACCACTCCGGTTGAGAAACCTTCTGTTTGTGTTGAGAAAGCTGTGGCTCAGGTAGAAAATCTACTCGAGCAGCAGAAAGGAAGCTGCGCCCTCTTGTGATGTGCATGGTGCCTTCACGATGATTGTACAGCACGGTACAAACACCCAGCGCTCAAAATCATTGCAACCGGCATGACTCTAATGCACTCTGCTGCTCGCGGACCTCAGCGTAGCGCAGCAGAGTTTTTTTGTCACTTCACAGAGATCTGCGTAGCGGAACTCTGCGAACTGCGCCCAGGCCTACTCATTTCATAAGGGGAGCCTCACGGTCCTACTTGTAAATGCCAGAATGATCCCTACCTCCACAGGTATCGGTAACTCCAGAGAGAAGTAAATCTGGACTATTTTTCGTGCCACCCATAATGAGAGTGAAAGTAAATTGGCAGCTTTTGGGATAAATTACTGAGAGCTTCTATTGTAAGTGCTACCTTTGTATCCATATTAGTAGAACATAAAGCTATTTCAGACTGATTCTCAAAGGTAAATTTACACTGACATGTAAGTTTACTATTTTTCTACATTCACAAACTGCATGAAGAATGTTATGACCCTGCACTCCTTATACTTATGCGTGCACTCGGACACTCTGTAGTCGAGGCGGAGAACGCCACACACATAAGTATAGAGAGTGCTGAGTCATAAAACTCTGCACTGTGTAAATTGCATTTTGTGTTCTTTTTGTAATACCACAAAATGTACTACAAAGTACAGTTTGAGAATCTGCCCCTTTGTATCCGACGTACCAAGACACACATGCTGAAATTACAAGTGAACTAATCCCCAACTTCCAGTGAATATTGATGAAAAGGAACCTTATTTTATTCACTCTGAGACTTTTCCTTGGCTGCCCGTGGAGGTTAGCATTAACCCATTGACTGTGGCGCAAATTCCGCCGCGGTGCGGGTGATTTAATCAGTGGGTGGGGTTTGGACGGCCCCCGGCCGTCCTCCTCACACGCCCACTGTCACGTGGGAAGGCCGGGGGCCGTCCGCAGCACCGAAGGGTTTAATCCTATCTCTTATACAAGTACATGACCATCTGCTTAAATATTGAAATCCAAAATGTTTGCTCCTAAACAAATTTTACCTTTTGGAAGTACGCTTTAGCTGGTTGTCCCTAAAGTGCATCTGGCGTGGCCTGGAGGGAGGCCTTTTTTATTGTCACGCTAGCCAACGATGTAACGCCCCACCACTGTAAACAGATCAAAACATTGCTGTTTTGAGGTTGCCAGCAAGCCAGTGTCCCCTGTTTGAATATTTATAGGTTGTAGTGCTTTATGCATGTTGATAATGATGATGATGATAAACAATATGGTGTGATATGATTGGCTTGCTGTGATGGGCTGTTCAAGGGATCCAGAAGGGAATGCTAAATGTTGTTAAGTAATGAGAAAGCTTGACTTCTGGTCTTTATGGACCTAGTAGAAGAAAACAGCGAGTTTGATTGGATCAATTCTGGACAGATATATTAGCCTCTAAGTCCCCATGGAATGCAGGTTATTATAGTGACCCAAAGGAAAGCACATTAACATAGTTTGATTCAACCTTACTGTGACAGCCATATTGACCTCTGCTCTACCAATCAGGTGAAAAAACCCGGTTCGAAGCGACACAAAGAGACACTTTTGCAAATTTTCAGAGCCACCGCACAACAACCTTTAATTCCTGGGTGTGGAAACACGTTATTCTCCTCATTAATCATATTCCAGCAGGAGGTAGAGAAATGCAAGGCCAGTCAAATGCGGCAACACCGGCTCCGGGATTGACACTACACACTGTGATGCAAATATGACTTGTCAGAAAAACTGGCTTGTCAAAATAAATCATTCTTCTAAGAACTCACACTTCGAGTGGATTTCTTCTAAGGGTCCCCTTGGGGAGGTGGGAGGGTGAAAAACCATGGTTTACTTACCTTTGTCCCGCCTCCTGTCTTTGGATCTGACATTTGACGTAGAAAGATTGGCAGATCTTGAAAGAGAGTGAATGATTACACTTTTTCCAGTTGGTGAAGGAGGTGAGATTATCATTTCATTTATGAGACAGAAGCACTATTGGTAGCGGATAGCAGTCCATTAAAAGGGAAAATATCTACAATATGCTAGAAGCAAAAATTGTGATTTCAATTTTTTTTTGTCGAAATAATTGAGACTGGCTATTTCAGGTGCTGGATATAAACTTAACAAGATGGTTTCTCTGTGAGAACACTGGTGATTGTGTAATTTACATAATTTGGGTAATTTTGTGTTAAACTTGTTACGCAAAATTCCTGAAATTACACCACTATACCACTTAATAGGCAAAATTATAGCGTGGGAGCACTGGAACAGCATGAACAACCAGAACGTGAATGGCCGTTGTTCAAAATATGTGTGTTTTTGATACTCTTTTAGGCACAATATGCTTCCTTGGATAAAAAAATTGACACAAGGACGCATTTCATGCTACAATATAGTGTTAAATGACAGATTTGCATTTTGCATAGTTATGTTTAATTTTAGACAATTGTTCCCAAATTTTGCATAATTACAGGAAAGCAAACACTTCACAAGTCATCTTTCTGATCCCTGAGCAAACTTATATTTGCACAGAGATCCGAATTTACCACATAACTAAAACTTGGGATCTAAGAAGGAGCAATTTTCATAATCAGCGGATATCTTGATCAGCTGGCGTGTCTCTGAGTCTATTGTATCTATGTATGGAAGCTCCTTTAATTAGCATGCACAGGCTATATCCTACTGCTTGCAGTGGACTCGCCTTAAAAAGGAAAGCTCTCAATTTGAAGGAATGATGTGGTATCTAAGGAATGTGAGTATTTTCATCAAACATAAGTGGATCTGTCATTGGATTGGGTGGAACTTGCAGGATTTGACTCTGCAGAATTCCGCAGAGTTTCATAAAACTCTGTGAGATTCCGCAGAGTTCTGCTGAGAAGGCTTTCGGTCAGCTCTGGTGTTCATCCATTGTTCTGTTCAACTGTCATTTACATTTTGCTTCCCCCCATCACAGCATGAGGCAGTGGGTTAGCCCACTTCATTCACTGGCTCTCTTGCAAAAGCGTGACGCCACTTTTTCCTGATGACATTATGTACAGCGGCTGAAAAAGGAGTACACTTGAGTGCCAAGGCTACCGTGCCCTGGCTGGTTGACCTGTACCTTATTTGTTTTTATTGTATTAAAATATTAAATATTTTCACCCACTGCCACGGTTCATCTTTTACTTATATTTCTTTGCATGCATTCGCCCTCCACCTTGTCACAGCCGCATATTTACTTTTTTTTTTCATTTACATTTACAAATAATATGAAACCACTCTACATCTGCTAAGGCGAGGCCTACCAACAGCTGTGCCCGTGTGCGCTGCATCACCTTACCGGCACGCGGTGAAGATATTGTACCAGCAGCCTCCCCACGTGAAGGTGCCGAGCTCGCGCTCAAGGGTGGGGGCCTCGTGCCGCTCCTCTCTCCATTCAGGCGCAGCTGTTGTCGTCAGCGTCAGCCGCTCTTTCACAGAGCCCCGTCCCGTTGGGACCAGGTGAGCGCGTTACCTGGTTCCTGTTTGTTTACATCCTAGGCCTGGGGAAAAACAGCGGAAAAGGAAGAAGGGGGTGGGGGGAGAGGAAAGTATCCTGGAGCCCTGCGACCGCCGACCCTATCTGTCCGGGAAACAAAGTGTTAACACCGACTATTCCAGGTGTCCCTCGCACCGACAATGCCGGGAAAGGCTAATAAAATGAAATTAGCTACTAGCGTGCTCGGTTCCTACATGAGCTCAACTTGTGTGTTGGGATCCGAGCTCCGCTCCTCCCGCCGGGGTGCAGTGAGCCTGTATTCCTTTTGAGTGGTATCTTCCGGCTCCCGACATGTGCCTGGAAGTCTCGTAATTCTAGTAATGATGCTTTGAGTGGAAGATGAAGGCTGTGTGGCTGTTGACTCTTTCTCGCTGGAACGTCTCTTGACTGCGGCTGGTGGAATATGGGAGACATCGATGCTGTCAGGCGCCTCAGTCCAGCTAAAGGTAAGCGCTTGGAGGAGGAATTGTTGTCTAGTAAGCGCTATAACAAATACCCTGGGAGCGCTTATATGAAAAGAAAGAAACGCGCTGCTTGGCTGCTTTGCTCGCGAGCTCAGTGGCAGGGATCTGGAGGTGGTGGAACAGCTTCGCGTTTCCTAGTAACATAATAATCACGATTATTACACTTATATAGCAATTTGACTAATTGTTTCGTTGGTAGGCGCTGGTAATAGGCGTTAATTATGCTCCAAGCCACCAGTAGCTGTATTATCGACCTTGGAAGAATTAGACTCATTAAACGTGACTTCCACACAGAGCTCTAAAATAGAAACATTGGTGCATTGATACATTTCCAATTGAACTTATTGATAGTTTGGAACTACCTCTCAAATCGAATCCGTCACTTTCACTGCCTACCTTTGACACACATGGATCTTGCGTGGTCTTCAGCTGTGTCTTGCGCTACCTCCTGCTTCTGTACTCCTTTCCTCTTGGGCGCCTTCCTCTTCCATCTTATAGTATGGCCTGGCGCTTTAGCAGCACTTTTCACTTGTGGTACCTGGGTTGATTCTATGAATTATAATATCTGTATCTTACGCCCTTCATCTTTCCTCCTGTGTGTATAAGTCCCCTCGTAAAATCAGTGCAAAAATGCAGTCTTTACATGTGGTATCTCATGCTACTGGGTTTTATCTTAAAAAAAGGTGGAATTTATCTGGGTTACATCTGGGTCTGACCGGGGGAATGGGTTCAGAAAGGAGATGCAGCTGCTGTCCGCAGGGCAGGTGGGGCGGCTGGTGACAAGTTTTGGCGGGGGTCGTTGCTCGCTTGTGATAGGAGCTCCCCAGAAGGGCGATAACGTCTTGTAATGCTCCACAAGTCGTTTTGTGTAGCTTGTCTGGATTCTGTAGGTTTTTCTCACTTTCAAGCCTGCAAGATTAAAAGAGTGCTCCCTAGGGGGTCTGAGAGGATTGCGTTTAATTCAGTACACGCGTTTTGCCCAAGGAAATCGAGCTTTTTGCTAAACCCAGGCAAATGAGATTGACATTGAGATGGATTCCAGCGAGACTCTTGCAAATTTGTATTGTATTGCACCATTTATAAAGCGCGTCGGGGCCCAAATGAGGTCCCGAAGCGCGTGGTTCTTCAATGAAAAGCTGCTAGTAGGAGTAAAGTAAACTAGCTACTTGTTATATCTTACAGCACAAAGAGACACATTTAACAGATTCCGCTATTCAAATGTGACATATTTGCTGTTCTATCAGTCCTTACCATTTCACCCATACTACTGCACAAGGCCCATCTCCCAACATCATCCGACAAGGTCCAGTTCATGATATTGCCAGACTAGGCTCTGTTCATGATGCCAAAGACGCCATGGCTCAAGGTCAGAAAAGTCCTCTCTAGGTTGTCATTAGACGTGGACGTACTCATTTCATCAGCAGACAAGGCTCATCAAGCAAGTCCTATGAGGACAGAAAATATTCATGGCATCGTCAGACAGGACCCAGCTCATTCCGTCACTAGCATTGGGCCAGCACTTGACATCATCAGACAAATATTTGTGACATCATCAAAAGAGGCATCTTACAAAATGCCTTGGCCTTGCCATCAATTCAGTGGGCACTGCTGACTTCATCATCAAACAATGCCCAGTTCATAATATGACTGGACCACACTCTTTTCTGGGCATCATTAGAGAAACCCAATTTACGTCAATAAGGTTCGTGCTTATGACATCATCCGACAAGGCCCAGTTCATGAGTCATCAAACAAAGCACGACTCATGATATTACCATACAAGATATGATGTAATCAGCCAGTCAGTCAGGGCCCAGATTGTGATGTCTAAATGACAGAACGTACTCTATTATTTGTGTTTAATTCATTACTATATCCACAGTGTGTAATATATTATTAGCTGCGTAGAGGGTGGTCTGTCCCACAGAAGTACATTTCAAGAGCAATAACTTATATAAGAAGCATTGGAAACGACCATAGATCTTACTTTGGGACCTATTGGCTTTCTTCAATGCTTTTTTGGGATGTTGTACATCATTGGTAAAAACGTACCCCAAAAACAAAAATACTTCATGACGAGATGTGCGCATAGAGCATATGCATCAGACTGCTATTGGTTCCCACATCATTCTGTAGATGTGCAAATGTGTGGTGGTGCATTCATGCATAGGCGCCATCGTGCATGCATGTGCTACTGAATGACATGGGCATCATGGTATTTATTTAGTTGTTGTTGCACGATGGCAGACGCCTCTTGGCGCTGTAAATAAAATATATATTTTCCATTGTAATAAAGCACTTTCAGGGAATGGAGTTGTCCAGCAGCAAACTGGAGCTACAAAACGAGGAACTAGGAGGTGGTGTGTGGGGGAAGCGATGGGGAGGTAATTAAATGAAAATCTCAATAAAGGCTTGTGGGCAGAAGGGATAATGATAGGGAAAAGGGGAAATCCAGCACAAGAGAGAGAGAGAGAGCAACCTGTAGTAGGTGCAAGTATCTGACAGGATAGGGAGAAGCACATGAGAGAAAGAGCTGGAAAACACATGCATTATCATGTAGTGCTTCATGGAAAAAAGTAGTCCCCAAAAAGTGAGCAGTAGAAGCATATAGGTCCACCAATCCAAAGCATAGTGCAGAGGCTGTTCTACAAGATAGGGGACAAATACAAGAAGGAGAAGGCAAGCCATCAAATAAGAAACAAGGAAATAAGAGTGACAATAAACCCATCCAATGGAAGCAAGAGGCAAGCTCTAAATCCACTGTAAGTTTTTGAGATAGTCCACAAGAAGTCTTTAGCAATTAGATAGGCAATGTTGCATAGTAGGGCGAGATCCAGTAAGAAAGGAATAGGTGAATCCAATGGGTCTGCCAGCCTTTTGACTGTGTCAAAGCTTGTTTTAGTTAGTAACATATTTTGTTAAACTTTATTTTAGTGCACAGGGGAAGCATAAAAGTCAGCCATTCAAAGACATAGTAATGAGAAATGAACCAAGACAGTGAAAAATAAAACAAGAAGACGGAGTTCTATTGATTAAGAAACTAGGAAATAGAAGTGACAATAAAGCCAACCAACGGAAGCCATGAACTTGCTCTAAACCCACTGTAAGTGTTTGAGATAGTCCACAGAAAGTCTTTTGCAATTGGAGAGCTAATATTGAATAGTAGGCGAGATCCAGTAAACAAACAGTGGCAAATCCAATAGGTCTGACACTGCTGTATTTTTGACTTTGTTAATGCATGTTTAAGTTTGTTATCTTTTTCTCCAAACTTTATTGATGGTGGGGCAGGGCCCTTACTAACATACATATTACCGTAGTAGTCCCTGGCATTGAAATGAGCTACTTGTGTTTGAATGTCCTCCTCATGAAAGAGCCAAATGATGTCACTCACAAGCAAGTTAGACAATGGCTGAAGTGGGCTGACACTTGCCCTGTGCTACATGCTACAACAGACCAATGGATGAATAGGGCCGGCAAAAAGAAGTCTCTATAAGTACATTACATATATATTTACAATTGTAGTAAAAATTAAAAGGTCCTGGCTAATGCCAGACCTAAAAATATAGCGTTATGGACTCTCGAGACACGGGGCAGGTAGAGTCCTGTAATGCATACACACATTGTTCAGTGTTGAAGAGTCTGCATGACCCCTGCTGTAGAGATGCATGGATCTTTACCAGGGCCTGATCAGGGTACATTTCTAAACCGGTCCATTTGTACAAGTTTCAGTGCCATGCGTAGAACTGGATTTATTGCTGAAAGACTCAATTGTAGGTCACAAAATATTGTGGCTTAAGGGAGCTGTCAACTGCCAACCTGTATTGGAAAGAGCTGCTACTACCCCAGCTTCTAGTAGAGAATTGTTCAGGTGTTGATCCGTATTGGCTGGTGAATGAGCTCCTTCCGCGCTTGTCTCTAATAGTCAGTTATCCGTGTGCTGATCTGGGTTTGCTGCTGATTCCACTGGAGTAATCAGCATGGTGCTGTCGAGGTGCTGATTTGAAATTCTTTCTGACAGACTGATTCTGCAGATATCTGTGTAAAAGGGCTCTGTGAGCCTGCTCCTGAAAGGGCTGATTATGGGGGTTTGAGTGTCTCGGTTTTATGTGGAGCAGGCCAGGAGCTGATCTGGAGTTCCTGTAACGAGAGACCTTTCTGCCTGTGTCTCTTTCATAGAGCTGCAATGTGCTGCATTTGTGCTGAATGAGTAATTCTGCAGACCAGTACCTTAGGAGCACGTGCATCATTGGAAATTGCGCTTGCAAAGGGGCAGGTTCGCAGTAGCTGCCCCTTTTTCGACTGCAATTTTTGCATTTGGGATGCATCATCCCAAATACAAAAATCGCAATTTGCGATTGCATTTAAGAAATCGCAGATTGGATTTAAAATAGCGGTTTCGCTGTTATTGACCGCTAAATACCGATTATTTCATCCTGATGGTATTTAGCTAAAACTTTGAAAAATGCACTAAAGTGCATTTCTTCAAAGTTTCAGGTAGGGCATGTGTGTGTGCAACATGGGGGCACATAACAATTTCAGGGGTGCAACAGGGTGTCCTTTTGACACCCTTGCACTCTTCAACTTGCACGCGCAATTTGCGAGTACCTATTGGTACTCGCAAATTACGCATGCATTTTCCTATTCATTCCTTAATTGCGACTCGCAATTTCTGAGTCGCAATTAAGGAGTGTTTAGGAATCGCTATGTTAATAGCGTTTCCTACATGCATATTCTTTTGCGAGTCCTTAATTGTGATTCCTTAATAATCGCAATTAAGGACTCGCATAGCCTACCTTGATGCATGTGCCTCTTAGTGCTGTGTGACGGGAAGGTGTCCAGGTTCTGGTCTGACTTTAAGGCTGAAAAGAGTTACTTCTGCATGAGTACTTGAGGGGAGCTGTCCCGGTGCTGATCCGGATTGGTGCTGACTATCCGAGTCGTTGGCAGGTAGCTGTCCAAGTGCTGTAGTTGTTGCTGAAAGAGCACCTTCTTCGCGAGTCTCCATCACGGAGCTGTCCAGGTGCTGATCCGCACTAGTTGCTGAAGGAGCGCATTCTACGCAGGGAGAGGTAAAGGTGCTGATCCGGAATGTTTTCTGCAGAGCGCTTTCTACCCGAGTATGCAGCAGAGAGCTGTCCAGGTGCTGATCCGGACTAGTTGCTTCTAACCATGTCTCAACCAGGGAGCTGTCCAGGTTCAGGATTTTCTGCTTAAACGCTGCTGCAGATCCAGGGCCAGAGGGCTGTGTGGAGCTGTCCAGGTGCTGATCTGTATTTACGGCTGAAATATTGACTTCTGCAGCAGTCAATTTGAGGGGGCCATATCGGCGTCGGTTGCATCCCACCATTGTTCCAAGAATGCACAGAGAGGGTGCCGCAGGAGCCCCTTTTGCAGCAGTCGCTTCAGACCTGCAGAGAGCCGTCCAGGCTCTGACCGGATAAGCACCGGTTCTTCACATACGGACCTATGTTCCTGCTCCCTTTATCCCCCGTTCTAGTCTCTTTCAACCGGAGTGGACGAACGATTGTAAGTCCTGGAAGAGGACACCATTGCCATGGGTTTTTTGTGCTGTTTGTTCAGGATTGACATTGGACCTTACCTGTGGTTCATACCACAGCCTGTCCTCACTGTGACTGGGCCCTGCATGCTGTTGCTCATCAGGGTTAGCCAAGACTTGCTTACTTTCCTTGGCTCTACAGGGGAAGCTGTGGTCAAGCCCTTCTCTAGAAGGTGGCTAGGGTTTGCCCTCTCGTTCAGTGCGATACATTTCTGTCCAGTCAGCAATATTTGCTTTCAGAATAACCCTTCTTTAATACACATTTAGCAAAACAGAGTCAGGTTCACAGCTCACAATGATGGTGGTCTCAGCCATGACTTTTGGCATCATGGAAAGGGGAAAATTGTCTTGATGCGCTGAGCCTGTAGCTGCAGAATAGCAAAGTAACAGCTCTGTGCCGCTGCAGGAATGTTCCCACTTTACTGCAACACCCCCTTTTGCAAGTTTTTGGTAAATAAATAACTTCACCAACTTTTAATTCAACAGAACCGTTGAACTTTTAAAATTGCAATACACACAATATCAAGCCTCACTCCTTCAAATATCCCTCATCTCGAGTTTAAAGAGACATCAGCGTCTACCCTAGAGCGCCCAATTGCTCCTGATTATTGAGTTCCAAACCTTCAATATCTCCTAAACTCTGCAGCTAGGCTCTTATGTATGTTGGGGTTCCAACATCATAGATCGCCAGCTCTTTCGGCACTTCGCTCACCACTGTCAATGGATTTTTAATGCACGATAAAATGATTTGTCCATGTGGCCATTCACAGTCTGGGTCATGCCTTTATAATGGATTGATTCTGACTGCAATGTCCTTTATTCTTCAAATCTATAATTGTTTATGGCACCTAAAATGTTTCAGAACCTTTCTTTTTTTTTGGTGTTGGCAGCCCTGCTGTGGAACATTTTCCTCTTAAGCTTTTAGACAGATGATGAAGTTCATTTAAAACCCAGTGTCCTGATTTTACTACAGACGCCTGGAGTCCACAAGGGCTTCGATTGCACTTCCGTTCTTGAGCATTCCAAAGCAGAAAAACTAAAAGGGACATTGCGAGAAACTCCAGCTTGCATTTCAATTTTCATGAACGTTGCAGGTTTGGATGCAGAAGGCATGAGGTCATACATGTGGTGAGCATTTAATGAGCAGGGATTTCAGGTTCACTTCAGATGCTGTCTGGTTTTTACTGTAGCATGATGAAGAATGTGATCCGTAGCACCTCCCACAAATAAGCCGCTGCTACTGAGCGAAGAAATGAACACACCTAAACAAACAGATAAACACACCTACACACAAAGGCTTCAAATCTGTCGACTCATATAAACACCAGCTGGAAAAGGCTGATGAAAGCTGGCACAGCAAGCTTGTTTTACTATTCAAATCGTTATCTGTACACACTTTGAAATAAGTGTGACCCAGCAGGGATAGGAATTATGAACTTTTAGGGGTAAGTGAAAATAAGAAAGTGAACTGTAAAGAGCTGTAGTAAGGTTACTAAACCTTAGGCTGTTGTAAAGGCCTGAACATGAAGGCCCTTACAATGTTCTGACGTGTTTACGTACACCTTGTGCTGGTGGAATGTCAGTAAAGTGACACAAACCAGTGCAGTATCAGTAAAGTGACACAAACCAGTGCAAAGTTTTTTTAGGGATCTTGTTTTGCCCTGGAAAGTAGCCCTAAATAAAAGCAAAGTTGTGATTTGTATCAAGGGGCACCCTATGGGTGTTACGGGTGCTTTGTATGAAACAACTCACGGGTTGTTATGCAAATCCATATCAACTAGCGTTGTAAGATGGGGATTTGTGCCAAAAAATCGCCTGTGAGACGGGCATAAAGATGGATCATTGGTTAACATTTCAAACTTAGGATTGGGGCTGCATTGTACAGCACACATGCAAAGTGAGAACACTTGTAAAGTATTTCAAAACATAGTTTTGTGTACTAAAAGGGTAACCTTCCATTACAAAACATATGCTAGGCATCACACAGACATACTTGCACTATGGTGCAATCGTGTTTTGGTGGTGCAAGGCAGTCTAAAGTGTGCAAGCGGTATGAGAGGAACAGCACCACATCTTAAACTTGGCAGATATGGGGCTTTTCTACTATCTCCCTTTCACTCAACACAGCGCAGGGTTTTTTGTTTGCAGCTCTACACTGCATGTGTTCTTAGTAATATTCACACAGACCAGACGTTCTGGATCGGAGGACGCCACCCCGAGGATCACACCTAACATCTATCAGAATCCACCATTACCCACAAAAGGTTGTAGCGCGTATATACCTTTCTTCAGTCGCTTCTACGTTCTGATCTTTATACGCAGCACACCAGTCCTCATCAAAATGGCTTATGAAGAAATTTCTAACATAACAGACCTACGAGCAGAAACGTTCGCTTTTAAAGATGATGAAGTTGATCGAATTTACGCATTGATACATGAAGAGACAACGCAATCTACCACAAACCGAGACAAGCAACAGAACATCAAACAATTACTCTACTTATCAAAAAGGGGAAATAAATCAGAAATTGCACACGAGTACGCTAATCAAATATCATAGAGCACAGCGCATGCCACGCGGTTTAAGAATACCGCTGAGACCATCACTTTGTAAAAATGCACAAATATTTAAGGAACGTTGGTACGTTATACTAAATAAGTGTTCCCTAGACCTGATCCTACTGATAATCAAAGAACTCTCCAATATACTAGCAGAGTTATCAAAAGAGATAGTTACCGTCACTAACGAACTAACCAATTCAATGTCAGCAGACGAATGGTCAAAAGTGTTGGATGATATCAACGAACAACTCACCAAACACTCACAGGAAATCAACGAAAGAAAAATCCGTAAATTCCGTTGCGACACTGTGGATTATAAACTTGGAGAAGTCTACAGCTGGGCAGAAGTCTACGCCCGACGCAGACAAAGCAGACCATATTCACAGCACACGGATACATCCTCATCAGACAGCGACACTACCCGGAGGCCACCGCCTCAACGGACACAGACGTCAACATCAACTGAACAGCCGCACACATCGGGACAAACACAAACAATAGGACAGCCTTTTTTAGAAGAAGGCCCAATGGACAAAGACGACACCGGAGGAGCAAAAGAAAAAGAGGTACCAACCACCAGGAGTACCACGGGGGCGAAGAAGGACAAAGGAAAAAAACAAAACGAGTTAAATTTAGTTATCAATATCTCGAACCAACGTTTGAACTACTTAGAACTACAAACACTACAAAAAGGTACTTCATTTGTCCATACAACCAATACCAATCAGCTGGAACTAGAATTGAGCTTCTTCAAATTAATGCGAAAACTACACTTAAGACACTTCTTTGAGAACATTCTACCTGAACAACAAATAGAAAAAGAAGACCAACTGCGGGGACTCACTCCCCCAAGCACATACATGGCACTTGTCAGCCACAAAACACTCGACATCTTTGAAAACGTAGTAAAACAAGAACTAACCAAAATCAACATTAAAAAAAACGACAGCGTAGTAACCTCACACAAAAGGAATTAGATACCATTAGGAAGATCGCTAAGAACCCTAATATTGTATGTCAAAAAGCTGATAAAGGCGGAGCCCTAGTGATTTTAAATACTACACACTATGATGAAGAAGTTCATAAACATGTTTCCGATGAAACCACCTACATCAAAATGGAAACTAATCCTACTGAAACCTTTGCTACTATACTTAAAACCATCATCAATAGAGCCCACGAAGACGGTGTTCTCACCGACAGAACAAAGAAGTTCCTGATACAAGAACACCCTAGGAGCCCGTCCATTCACATGGTCCCAAAAATTCACAAAGATCCAATTTGTCCACCGTTCAGACCAATTGTGTAAACCAGGGGCAGCATTCATGAACCCATCGATCAATTTCTAGACCGGTATCTACAACCGAGCGTCTCCTAAAATGAAAACATGCATCAGAGACACCACCGACTTTTTAAACAAACTACAACTGATTGAAATCGAAGAGCATGACACCATCTTGATAAGCACAGTGGACATAAAATCGCTATACACCTCCATACCACACAACCTGGGTATAGAAGCTATTAAAAACATGTTGTTACACTTTGACATAAACCCTGACAAGCAATTATTCTTAATGCAACTACTCCAGTTTACCCTCTTTCACAGCTACTTCAAGTGGAAAGACGAATGATTTTTACAGACAACGGGAACTTCCATGGGGAATTGTGCTACACTCTCATATGCAAACCTTTTCATGGATAACTTTGAACACGACAACATTTTATCTAAACAACCATGGATCGATCTTTGTAAATTATTTTTGCGTTACATTGACAATATCTTTATAGTATGGAATGGACCAGAAGCAGAGCTCACTGGGGCCCTGAAGAAACTGAATGACATACATGAACGCATCCAATTTGCACATGAAATACAAAACAAAACCATCATCTTCTTGGATGTAGAAGTTACCACAATGAAAACAAATTCACGACGGATTTTCATAGAAAACCCACTGACCGTAATAATACTCTACATTATGGAAGTTTCCACCAAGAACCATTGAAACGTCATCTACCGTACTCCCATATGTTGAGGGTAAAACGGATAGTATCAAATCCATCAACAGCTACCATGCGCATCAAAGAAATGGCAACACGCTTCAAACAGAGAGGCTACCCAAATGCGGTAGTGGAGGAAGCCAGACAAAGAACAAATGCAAGTATGAGAACACAACTCTTACAAAAAATCACACGTGCATCAACTAATCGAATTGTGATCGCATCTAAATTTTCAACAGCAAACAGAACTTTCAAATGAATCATCATGCAACACTGGCCGATATTGACTCAGGAACAAGATTTCAAACTACTGTTCTCAGAACTTCCGATTTTTGCATTCAATAGAAGTAGAAATATCGGCGAAATGCTAAAAAACAATCCTAAAGACAAGAAAGAAAATGATCAAGGCACAGTTGCTTGCCGCAACTGTAATAACTGTCACAACATCATACCGGGAACAGTTATTACCCACCCAAGAAAAGGAAATAACATCAAACTACGAGTAACAGCCACATGTGATACAATGAACGTTGTTTATCTGCTTAAATGTCCATGTGGACAGGTATACATAGAAAAAACAGAACGAAAAATTAAAATCAGAATTAATGAACACAAATTAAACATACGGACAAAGAATTTGAAGTCGGTTGTCGCCAATCACTTCAATGAACAACATAAGTCAACTTAAATTCCTGATTTTAAAAACTGTAAATAGAAGAGAGGGTTAAGACATTAGAAAATATCTCCTCCAAAGGGAAAATTATTGGATCAAAAGGTTGGACAGTTTAAAACCACATGGAATGAACGACCGTTTGGAATATTCCTGTTATCTATAACCAGACTGAATACTCTTTTTTATATGCCTTGATTGATATCTGCTTCTAAATTAACATATATGCATTAACACCTCGCAGAGGTGCAGAGTTCTTCCTTTGTTCGTTTCGATCATTAACCATTGTGCCATGCGACATGTACTCACATAACTATTTTGTACTGTTACTGTCCTTAATCACATAACCCAGTTTTTCGTTTTTAACCTCACCCGTCTGACTTAATATCTCACCTTGACCACGAGCGATACAACCACATCCCGTTACAACTACACTCTAACAGGGCCGCCAAACCCACATTCCTAAGTCCTATCTCTATGTTTAGCTGCACATCCGGGCACTATCAATAATTTCCGCGTTACACACCGCGTAATGGTTACCCATGCCAGGAATGAAAGAACGGCTTCCCATAGCCATTCGACTGGATCAGTAAGTTTAACTAACTTAACCTTGTTTTTGAGCACATTTCACCTAGAGGGCACGATTATGCCATGAGCACGACTTTAACTTTATTCACGTTAACAAAGTACACACGCGTTCAAATCAGCAGTGCGTCCGACATGACTGGACTTCGTAACACACTTCACTGATACCTTGTATACCTGAACCTTTGACGAATCTTTCACGGATTCGCGTTTTGCCACTTTAGACATGTAACAGCACACAGATCTAGCTCGTTGCCGATAGTAGTTTTTCGTCGGCATATCCTTGGTTAAACCTGCTCACCACGGGCTCCAGTAACATGGACACAATCAAAGAACGGTTTTCCCCATCGTTTTCCTGCTAACAACAACACACTGTAATTACATGCGCTATAATTCATCGTAAGATACAAACGTGCACACCCTAACGCCACTGTTCATAAGAATAGTATTATGAATGAGTTGAAATACCATTTTTTTCGTCTCCTTATTGTGGTCATACGTTATTTGCAGGATGGTTTCCCTGAAGAAGGGTTAATTACCCGAAATGCATCGGATTAATACCAATATCCAGTCATCATAAGTTAAACAAAAGGATATAAAAAAAACAGATTTAATTCTCTGAAATGAAAAAGCACTTATAATGAGAACTTCAATAAAGCAGTAATTGAATCTCACCTGAGAGTTGAGTTTAATTTGAGGAGCCTATCATGGACCAACAGTAGTGCCCAGGGGGACACATCGCTTCACAGGATGTTCTAATATTCTTAGTAAAATTAACACAATAAGATGATGGACGGGTGCTGAAACTTTTCAGACACTCACCTCCAGACACTATTAGATATGATTTGACTCCATCATCGTTCTTTTGCTCACTTCACCACCCCAGTTCAGACAAAGCTGTATGCAAATCAGTCCTGACCCTATTCCTCATGGGAACAGTCCACCCCAAACTGCCAAGCCATGGCTTCCCTGAACCGGAAACAAGCATCCTGGGACCGGTTTTGGAGTAATACCCCTCATCAGCCAGGCTAGCTTGAATCCAGTGGCAAAGTGAGCAATAGACCCATGCCTGGGCATACCCTGCCAACTTAGGGCGAACAAAGCAAACACAATAGGATGATGGACAGAGCGCTGAAACTTTTCAGACACTCACCCCCAGTCACTAGTTTTTGCTTCTTAGTAAAGTTGCCACATTGTTTGTAAAACCTCAGGAGGGAGGGTCAGGGTACAAGAGGAATACATAAGTGTGGACCTCAACGTGGTATTGATACTTGGTTGAAAGTTCACCATTCTTGATTTCCATTCATGTATCTGAAGTTCCCAAAAGTGAGAATGAAACATCAAGCTGCCATTATGCCCAGATGCAGGCCATTGCTTTGGTATTAAACCGTCTAAGGCCGAAGGGGCAGGTCCTGATTATCTGGAAATAACTGCAATAAACAAAAGTGCTTAGCGGCAAATGGTGATTGTGAATCTTCCTTGGTAAAGAGGGGTCTATTTTGTTACTGCTGCCTATGATTCGGAGAAGTACTACACAAATATGGCATCCGACGCAAAATTTGATGAGGAGCTCCTACATTTTTTCTAAGCTATAGAAAGGTCCCGGCTGAGTGGGATCCTCGGAAGGTGTAGTCTCTCGTGCACCTCAGTGTCTGAGGAGGGAGGCTTATGTTCTGTACCTTCTCCAGCTCTGGTAGACGCAAGAGGGAATAATGTGTCCCAGTGAGAGCAGTCCGCTGGCACAGTTACACCATGGTATGAGGCTGGCATATTGTCTGCGTGTTCCCTCTTTCTGCTTGGCTTTACATCTCCATTTCATTCCACACATTAGGATACACACTGACAATGGAGCGATGAAGCCCTTAAAACAAACACCCTTAATAGTTAGAGACAAGTGACACATAGACAGAAAAACAAAACAAATTTAAGTAAGATCTGGGTGAAGTGTCTGTTTTAATAGCAAGGTACAAGCATCTTTCTTGTGAAATGTGGCCCAAAAAGTTGCATTTGCATGCTGTTTTGACAGAGGTCTTTGAAAGGACAGGATAACACTGGTAGGGCATTGATGCCAGGGAAGAGTGCCTAAGAAACCAGATGTCTACCAGCAGCCCAGGGACCAATTATATCCCAGATAAGCTGCACAGCTCTGGGTGGATGCAGGCCTGTTTTCATGAGTCGATGCTCGGCGCTGCACCCTGCTGTGTGTATGTGTCTCACTGGCGCACCAGGAGCCATACTGCTCGCCTGGTAATGATCTGTGCATCTCCCTGGGGCTCTGCGTTTGTTGAGCCAAGAGACTGCGTTGACCTCATCAGGGGACAATGCCCGTCGCATAGACGTGACGTTGTTTTGCATGCTTACGCCAGTCGCTCGAAAGAACGAATGAGTGCGCGTCAAGAGTCCGTGAGTTATCGCAGCCAAGGTCCAAGATGGTTGTAAATTATGCAAAAATGGTAATGAATATGTAAATAGCGTTGCACGCGCTTGATCCCCTGGCTCTGCTCCGCTGGCTCTGCTCCTGATTGATGAGAAAGCAATATGCGGTGCGTAGATGTCTCGCTAATAGCGGGCCATGCCGGATGAATCCTACCGTCGACGGCTCTTCATTAAATTGGAAAAGCGGGTCTGGTCTGCTCTCCGTTTGTGCCGCATTCTAGTGCAGCTCATGTTTCATGGACCGCCCCCGAGGAAGGAAACCTGCTGAAGGCAGCGATGTGGACCGAGTCACCGACGAAGAAGCGCGTGAACTTTGTACACACCTGCGAGTCTTATCTTTGTCAATGCACAGTAAAATAATTCAGTGAATGTATACATACTCAGCCATTATAGACGACCCGGGCTCATGCTACATTGCAACCCACATTTTCCTCTTTACAGATCACGTCTTCTGTCTTATTGATTATTATCGTGAGGGCCGCAGTATCCAAGATGATAACAAAGATCTGTACACAGCTGCTGGCCATTACTACATATATATGATGACGTAAGTCGCGGAGGGGTTCTGTGAAAATGTGAAGGCCAAAGGATGTAACCGAGTTGCTTTAACTGGGCACACAATTCCAAAGTCACTTTTAGTATTCTAATTTGATGCATACTGGGGGCCTTTTAGTTCTTATAGTACATGGTAGCCACCCCATATGTGGCGTAAGGGCCTGCTCCCAAGAAGGTGCAAGTGTCTGGATTGCTTTTCACTGAGTCAGTGATGATGCACCATCACAATCTTGCCTCATGAAGCCCCAGGGTCTGAAGAGTACCACGGAAGGGGTGGCGGACTTTTACATACATTTAAGTGTGGTGTCACTTGCATGCCTAGAAGTAACCCTAGCATCGTAAACCGACTAGAAATGTGGTTATTGCGAATGTGCCCACACATTGCGAGTACATTCCCATTTCCTGTATTGATGGGTTGAATTACAAGACCGGTACAGTTTCTTTTAGGCCTTTCACCGCTGAAGTATTTCATCCCAAGGCAGACATGGCCGCTTTGGTGGACAGACCCCATCTAATTCGCTGAAGACCACGCAATATAAGGCTGTCTCCACCACCAGTGTAGCAGAAACTATATATACTCCACCAATTTCAGGGAATTATGTTGCTAAAAGTATTGAAGTATTGAAATACATGAGTTATTGTGGTGGTTTAGAAAATTGTACACCAAAGAGTGATATGAAAACTTGAGACACACCATGACAGTCAGAAACACACTACATCACAACACACATCGAAATGCATTATACGAGGCGAATTACGGGGCATATCAGCAACAACCGGCAATAACTATCGCTAAGCGCACTTAGCGCTAGGATAATTATCGCCAGCTAACGCTGAATTTTATCGCTGAGATAGCGTGTTATCAGCAACGCTTATCTCAAAAGCGATGAAATTCCAGGCGCAAGCTGCCAAATGTGCGATTATCGCTGGAAATCCAGCGATAATCACACAGCGTTCGGCGATAGCTTGCTGATAGGGCAGGGCAGACTTAACCATGATATCCACCTTCCATTGGACATCATGGCTAAGTCAAACTAAAAGAAGGCGTAAGGAAAGTAGCGATAACCGCGGTTAGCGCTACTTTTCTTATCGCTATGCTTGTTAGCGTGCCCATTGATAATTGGAGAAATGTCGGTTTGCGACATTTCTCCAGTTATTTTGGGACGGAACGCCCACTTTGCATCTCATTAGAGATGCAAAGCGGGGCGTTGTTGTGATGGGCACTAAGTCAGCAAAACACGCGATAGCGTGTCTTTGCTGATAAGGTGATGAAATTATCGCCGCTTTTCGCCCGAAAATGGACGCAAAAGCAGCGATAATTTCATAGCGCCGCCTTGCTCATATGCCCCTACATTTTTGAGCCCTACCATTCAGTTTTCTGTTTGAAAGCACCTTAACTGATGTTTACCAGTACTTGAGACTTTATTTTATTTTAGGAGTTCCAGTCTGCAACCTTAGTAAATTTGAATTAGGATGCATAACTTGTCGCAGTGTTGAGTGTGGAAAAGGGGCTATTACATATGAGATTAAGAACAATGACATCTTTCTGAACTATGCTAATCTATAGCATGGTACCATGGGTGGACACGGTTGCATGGTTTAGGCCGTTTTATATTAAAATAATGTAACCAGAACGTGAGCGCAAGGTACTAAATATGTGCAGTGCAATAAAGTCTCATTAAATAGGCCATTTGATGAAGGGCTCATTTGTTATTGCAACGAGGAATCTGTAAAGAAATAGGAAGTCATTTTTCAATTGAGGCAGTAATATGGTAATAACTATTTGCTTTTTGATGAATCAGCATAAAAAGTTCCCAAAGAGTTTACAGCCCATGGGATTGATCTACCATTTCATGCAGATTTGCGAGAGGGGTTGGGATGAGAAGGTTGCAGGCTGGTTCCCAAATGATGTATTACCTATTCACATTCTTTTATGAATGTAATTGGTCAGCTAATACAGAAATTAGCTTGCTACCTTGGCTCTGAGGTAGTGCTCATACCAAGGAAGTGCCTTCTCTTGGACCAGTGTAAATACCTTTAGTATTTTTTCAGAAGTGTAAAAAAAAAGCATGAAACTATTGTCTGATGGGCTTTTAAATTATCAGGCTGATTCACTGAATAACACTGATCATTTATCTCTGGCAGCTTTATATCAATTCAGTCTGCAAGCCTCATTTTCAGGAGACGGGTAGTGTCGTGCAGGGCTCACCATTCTTCCAGGAAAGTCTGGGTCAATTTTAAGAGGGAAATGGGGTGGAAAAGGAATTTTCTCACAGTGAAATTAATGAAATATCACTTCAGGATCATCAATTTCACCTTTGGGTTTGAAAGCCAGTTTGCACGTTTTTTCCCTTCCCTGCCAGGATGTCATGACATTAATATCCTTCACACCTATATTTGATCATGCACTGAGAAAAACATACTTTGCATCTTAAATGTCCATATAAATCTTTTTTATTGCACGTCCTTCTTACGGACACTTGAAACAGTTCATCTTCAGGTTGTATGATATTCGTATCAAAAATCCTTCAAATACTTGTTTCCAAATCTTCATCAACATGTAGTGGTACAAACAGCCAAGCCAACACTTGTTACACGAAAGTTTCGCTTCTTCAGGGCTTTACAGAATTTGTTCCAAAGAAATTTCTTTCCAATCTCCTGATAAGGGGTTCCTAAAATTCCTCGTAGCCTAGTGGTTCATAAAATAGTTTCCTCCAATCACATAATTCGGCTGTAGCCACCCTTCAGTAAAAGTACCGCCTTCCTTCACACCTACATCACCTCACTCTGTTTCTCACTTTGTACCTGACCTGTCCCTAAATCAAAGTCTGCACTGGTAACAGTGTGTAGTGCGTGCATGCCTCCACATAGCGAATAGACATAGTGATGCAGGGCACAGTGGACTATTGTGCCCAGTGGGTTCTGCAGACTGGAGACTGAGTCACGTCCAGTACTCGGAGTGTACAGGGGTTTGAGTAATGGACACACAGATTGTCATAGTGATCTCACTCATGTGATTTCCCATCATTTGTGAGTTTCATTTTTTAAAATTTCTGTGTGTGGTGATATTACCCCATTGTTCCACCAAACAATGTTTTGTGTATAATAACAGAAGTATCAAAGGTACGCGCAGAAGCAGGTCATTTGGCTTCCCATTACCCTGACAATATTTGATCAGATTACATTTTTGCATTCCTTCAGCTCTCACTCATAACATGAAGTCCACAAAAATTATGTGAGTCATCAACATTAGTGGTTAGTGAAAGTGTTTGGGTCTAAATATCTTCCTTGAAATGCATCAAGCAAGTAATGCTGAATTTTTCTAAGGGTTCTCCCCCTCCAAAATAAAAATAGGGTCTGATTTGACGTTTTCAGCACCATTTTCATATACATTGACCCTAAATTGAGTGCTTCTTAAGGGGGACAATCAAATATTATAGTACCTTGATGGTTACCATCCAAGGCCATCGTCCTTCAGTCTGTTGGAGGTAGATGTGGTGGAAGTTTTCTATAATTCTAGGAATTGCAGGCAAACTCATTTCAAGATACAATTTAACATAACATAACAAAACATTTCATCTTTTTCTACTTATACACTCTTCTACTTTTTATTTCATTTTCAGTCCTCTTCCAAGTAGATTCCAAGTATCTATCATCTTCTTGGAAGAGACAGGGTGAAAAGATCAAAACTCTTACAAACATCACAATCTCAGGGCTTAGACAGGAAAGCTAGAGACATCATACAGATGTACAAAGCAGTGACCACTCAAGTTAACGAGACCTTGCAGAATCAGAAAGCAGACAGGTTTCACCAATCTTATATGCTCAGTACAAAGAAAGCAGCAATGATAATATAAAAGACTTTGTCATTGTATAAATGTAGAAATCCCTAACCACAAGACAAACAATAACAGTTATAGCAGCAGGTCTTCCCTGGTAAAAACAAACCAACATCAACAACTAGGTTCCTGAACTCAGCATGAACTGGCATTCAAATGTCCTTGGTACATATCAGAAATGCTACCAGTTTGTCCCCAAAAATCACCATGGCAGTGTCTGAAAATGCACACATTTTGTTACCAAAAGCAGAATTGTCTTTTAGATAACTAAGCTTTACAAAAAGCAAAAGTTTTATGGCCAACATGCTATTTCTGTCAAAAAATGCCAGTTTTTCATTTGTAATGATAGCATTTTTGATCTTGAAGAATCAGTTTGTCATTTTTATCGAGTACTGTGATACACAACTGACTCACATGAACAGATTGTATCTTTCATGGCCATTCATCATTATCAGATACCAGCTGTGTCCAGCACGCAGCAGTTATGTCTATCATCATGATGCCAGGAAAAGCCAAATTAATTCAAACTGCACACAATATCTCTAGAATGGTTCATTAATGTGCTAGATGTAGCCAAAATGTTCTCCAGAATGCCCACAACATGTAAAGGATCGACCACTTCAATGCAAGCGATAGCCCGAATATTGTAATGAATGGCCACAATAGTCTGACACAAACGCTCTGTGTTGTAAATTAATTCCAGATGTGATAATACAGAGAAAAACCTCCTTAACTATGTGGGTTATACTGAACATCTGCATCCTACAGCCCATTGCTTCAAAGTGTAAATTAGCAAGTCATCCGCCCTCCTAAAAATGGATGAGGCTTTCATGGACGTCAATTCATCAAAATGCCAGGGGTAGCAGAAGGGACAACACATGCCCTTTGACCTTCGCTTTCACTCGCACACACATATGCACACATATACACACTCTGCTTACGTATGCACACATTCACAAATACATACATTCCCGCAAGCATGCACAGAACATACATTTAAAGCTATTTTTGTTTAAGTTACTTCATCTGTCAGGAAAAGTACTTTGTTTTCCATTTTTAAAACCCTATTAGTAAATCACGTAACATTATTCACTATTAGTATAAAAAGATTGACAGAAAACTAGGAGAACTGGGTCCCATCCGATGTCCATAAGGACCAGCTGGCACCGCGTTCCTGGCACTGATTTCACCACCTCTGAAGCTGGGGGTCGCAAAAGCAGTGCCAGCGGTCGCAAGGGGCAAGCCACGGGTCACAGGAGCGACCCCTGGTGAGCCCTAAATGACTTCCATGGAGGCTTTTATAGAGGGCCACCACTGTGTAAAAGGTATTTTTGTTCTAATATCTTTATTAGTTTTGAGAGAAGAAATATAAACAATTAAAATATCACAATAAGCAATACAACCAAAAAGAGAGTTACACAATAAATAAATAGATAAATAAGCATTCATCAGTATAGATATATTCAATGTCATATATATCACCGACATATCAATTAATATGGTGTAAAAAGCAATACGAGAGAATCAGTTGTATCACTTGTATAAATCAACCAGCAAGATAAAGAGAGAAAGGAAGAAAAAAGAGAGAAGAAAGTATTGAGGAAGAGAAAGAGAAGTAAAAATTAAGCAAACGAGAGAGAGAGATAATCAACTGCAACAATTCGTAGAACTTGTGCTGCTCTGTTTGCCATTGAAACGACTGGGCTGCCTGAGTAATGGCTGTTTCATATTAATCTTTAATTTCCATCACTGGGAAGCAATCCACTGCAGTCAGGCTGCAGAAGAAAACACATGTTGTTCGAAAGGTACATCTCTTTCTTAAGGGATAAATAACAATTAATAATACCAAGGTGCTCCACACATACAGGTCTTTTTGAAGACTGTATGAGGGATCCAAAGGAGATTCTCCTTAAGTATCAAGATGCTACGGGGCATATTAACAACAGCCAGCGATAATCTTCGCTGGCCGTGCTTAGCGATAATTATATTATCGCAGGGTATCTCTGGCATTTATCTCCCTGGTAGCGCGTTATTAACAACGCGTTACTCCAGGGTGATAAAAATTCCAGCGAAAGCGAGGTTATCGCCCTTTTGCAGGGAACAATGCTGGTTTTCCAGCGATGTTCTCTGCAACTTGGCGATAACCTTGCTGATACGACCCACAGGGTCGTATCAGCATAATCCACCCCCTATGTTGGGGATGGCTAAAAAGTCAGGATTTTAGCAGACGTTAAATTTTGGCGAAAACGGCCGTTTTCGTCAAAATCTAATGTGTGCTAAAATCATGTGGGCTGCCTTGTAAATATCGCGATGTAAACATCAGTTATATTTACAAGGTAGTCCATCTGGGGTATGCCCAGTGACGCCCACTTTGCATCTCATTAGAGATGCAAAGAGAGGCGTTGGTAAAAAGGGTGCTAACATGCGATTATGCATGTTAGCACCCTCTTGTAAATAGGGCGCTGGTATTATCTCTGCTTTTTTGACTTTGTAAGCCAAGAAAGCAGAGGTAAAGCCCTTGTAAATATGCTCCTACTTTCGTTAGTTCTCAGCATCTTAAAATGAATATTGGTGAATCACGTCCATTGATTTTAAATTACCTTTGGCTCTGTCCTGCCATAGGTCATTTAGGGGCATATTATCAAGAAACGGCGTTAAGATTATCGCCACTTTAGCGGCAGAAAAGTGCCGCTAAAGCGGCGATAATGGGCTTGATAATAAGCTGCAGAGAATTCCCATAGAAGCCCATGTTCTGGTGTCAACATCGGCTTCTATGGGAATTCTCTGCGGCATATTATCAAGCCCATTATCGCCGCTTTAGCGGCAGTTTTCTACTACACTGTTTGCGGGTAGTTATGAGCAGAGTCTGGTAGGGATTTATAATTTCAAAGCTACCTGAACTGGCAAATGTCTTTTTTTTTTTTTACTTATGTGAAAATATGGATACGCCATGCATTAGTTTCATCAGACATTTCTACACATTCACTCTTTATGTGCAAATTTTCAACTCCAGGTGATTTTTGCGACTAATATCTAATTTTAGTGTGCGTCTGTTCTTTCCCTGTACCTTGTAGTGTATGTATGTACGTGGTATTTCTATATTCCACAGTCTATAGTTGCTTTCTGGAAGAATCTGTTTTACTTTCTATAAAATAGAGAAATGGAACCAGCCTGCCTCTGTTTTTTGGAAAAGTGATCATTGAGGGTGAGGCTGTGTGCAGTGTGAATCCAAATGACTTTGACAATTACTGAAATTTGGGAATCAAAGTCATCAAAATTCATGTCATTGAGCCAAGGTGTATTCTGTTTCTTGGTTGTTGTTCTTGGCAAAAGAGGCATTCTGTCTTGGTTGGGTTGCGCTTCAGGTAGGTGCTAAACAAAACATCAACGTGGTGTGCCTGAAACTTGGCAATTACTGAAATTTGGGATTCAAAGTCATCAAAATTCATGTCATTGAGCCAAGGTGTATTCTAATTCTTGGTTGTTGTTCTTGGCAAGTTAGAGGCATTCTGTCTTGGTTGGGTTGCGCTTCAGGTAGGTGCTAAACATCAACGTGGTGTGCCTGAAACTTGGCAATTACTGAAATATGGGAATCAAAGTCATCAAAATTCATGTCATTGAGCCAAGGTGTATTCTGTTTCTTGGTTGTTGTTCTTGGCAAAAGAGGCATTCTGTCTTGGTTGGGTTGCGCTTCAGGTAGGTGCTAAACAAAACATCAACGTGGTGTGCCTGAAACTTGGCAATTACTGAAATTTGGGATTCAAAGTCATCAAAATTCATGTCATTGAGCCAAGGTGTATTCTAATTCTTGGTTGTTGTTCTTGGCAAGTTAGAGGCATTCTGTCTTGGTTGGGTTGCGCTTCAGGTAGGTGCTAAACATCAACGTGGTGTGCCTGAAACTTGGCAATTACTGAAATATGGGAATCAAAGTCATCAAAATTCATGTCATTGAGCCAAGGTGTATTCTGTTTCTTGGTGGTTGTTCTTGGCAAAAGAGGCATTCTGTCTTGGTTGGGTTGCGCTTCAGGTAGGTGCTAAACATCAACGTGGTGTGCCTGAATCCTGGCAATTACTGAAATTTGGAAATCAAAGTCATCAAAATTCATGTCATTGAGCCAAGGTGTATTCTGTTTCTTGGTTGTTGTTCTTGGCAAAAGAGGCATTCTGTCTTGGTTGGGTTGCGCTTCAGGTAGGTGCTAAACAAAACATCAACGTGGTGTGCCTGAAACTTGGCAATTACTGAAATTTGGGATTCAAAGTCATCAAAATTCATGTCATTGAGCCAAGGTGTATTCTAATTCTTGGTTGTTGTTCTTGGCAAGTTAGAGGCATTCTGTCTTGGTTGGGTTGCGCTTCAGGTAGGTGCTAAACATCAACGTGGTGTGCCTGAAACTTGGCAATTACTGAAATATGGGAATCAAAGTCATCAAAATTCATGTCATTGAGCCAAGGTGTATTCTGTTTCTTGGTGGTTGTTCTTGGCAAAAGAGGCATTCTGTCTTGGTTGGGTTGCGCTTCAGGTAGGTGCTAAACATCAACGTGGTGTGCCTGAATCCTGGCAATTACTGAAATTTGGAAATCAAAGTCATCAAAATTCATGTCATTGAGCCAAGGTGTATTCTGTTTCTTGGTTGTTGTTCTTGGCAAAAGAGGCATTCTGTCTTGGTTGGGTTGCGCTTCAGGTAGGTGCTAAACATCAACGTGGTGTGCCTGAATCCTGGCAATTACTGAAATTTGGGAATCGAAGTCATCAAAATTCATGTCATTGAGCCAAGGTGTATTCTGTTTCTTGGTGGTTGTTCTTGGGAAGTTAGAGGCATTCTGTCTTGGTTGGGTTGCGCTTCAGGTAGGTGCTAAACATCAACGTGGTGTGCCTGAAATCGAAAAGCAAACAGGAACACCACTTAGGCTTTTAAGATTACACTAGTTTGATTAACCAGAAGTTTAGATTAATGCTCATTGCTGATTAACTAGCTCTCTAGCCTTTAATTGCTGTCTCTAGGGGATCAATAAACACATATGGTAAGCTCCTTTCAGGCATGTGCATCGCGTGTAAACACACTATTAATAGCATCTAATATGAGATCCTCTTATAGCAGCAATCACACCAGCCCCACACATGTCCCATGATGCTCCTGGACTCTGCTAATGAAGTGACATCTTGGGTAGCTTATTAAAGCCATAGAGACTTTACTAATTAATGGAAGCTTGTTTTTAATACATGAGTTTAGTTTTGGCTATGGCAGTTGCTGGTCTCATGATTGATTTGCAGGATGCACATGGTGTCACCTTATTTCAAGCTAACACTTATAAGAAAAAGTGTGGGTGGCGCTTTAAGTGGTAACCCAATTTTTTGCCAAGTTAATACATCTTTTTTCAAAGGATCTGTTTCTAGCAATCAGTTAATGATATGCTGATCTTGGGAGAAATGTTAGCTACTTTGCACAATCCAAGCTTAATTTTGAAGGAACGAAACCAATCACATCTTTCAGTACCCCATGCAGCTGTTTTCTAAATAATGAGTTGTATTAGGACCTCTCCAAATGTATACGGCCTTGTCACGTGGGTAAAGAAATCAGACTGTAGTGACCATAACGTTTCATAGCAATCTATTGTTTTTTCACTATGCTAAGGTGCTATAAAAGTGACAGATTTCTAAGGATGGAAACAACCTCTTGAAAAAAGTTATCAAGCGGTTTCACACTTGAATGAAGCCAGTCGAACTTTCTGGGTGTGTGTCTATGGACACTAAAAAGAGCATCCCTACTGCTTCTATTGGTGCCTTTATTTTGTATTACAATGATATTTCATTTCTGTTTCTTTTCAGTTATACTTTATTTCTCTTTCTTTTCTGTTCTTGTCACACTGCATGGACCTATTAATACATACAGGGAGCTGTCTCATGCATGCATGAACAAACACATGGGATGCTTCTTTATTTCACTTCTATTGCTCATACTTTACTCACCACAGCAACATATTTTTCGTCATGTGAAAGTATAAAATAGGTTTCGTTTTATAGCACATCCTGGGATATGGAAGGAAGCATATAGGGTAAAACATCTGAAATGCCCCGGATCTGCCACTTATTTATATGGTGTGTGACTAGGGGATTGGTATATTTAACACGAGGAGGAGGGGTAAACCTGCGTTGAACATACTGGCGATGGACACAGTAGATCTGCTCCCATTAGGTGTTAGTGGGCACCAGTGGTGACGTCACTAGTGCCTGCATGTTAGACAACAATGCACAAAGTGCTTTTCCCAATAGTACGCCATCTGTATTTTATTTATTATTTATTTATTTTATTTCAGATTTATATTGCGCATGGCTGCCTCAGCGACGAGGCGTCCCAGCGCAAACCAAGGACCAAAAACGAGAGCCAAGGTGAGAGACAGAGTGATTAGACAGTAAAAGTAGGAAAAAGCCATGTCTTCAAGGTCTTGCGAAATGCCAAATGATTCGGAATAGTTCTGATAGGGGTTAGGAGCGAGTTCCAAAGTATCGCGAGGGACCATGGCCTTATCCTATTTCATCAGGGATAATAATGGTAACCTAGGGCTCTAGTAAGAGTTTAATATTGAGACTGGCCTCTCCGACCTGGAGCACAAAAATCCAGGTCTCACTAATGCTTCCATTTACAATCCTGACTATCAGTGGGTCACACCTACGAAATACTTCCATCTTTACCAGTAAGACGCTAGGCTCACTCAAACTATGGTGGTGCAAAACCTAATTTGGTAAAACAGCATTTAATGTGTTGGCTCACAAGGTCATCTTTAGGTTCTTTAATGATGTGGCACATGAGAGCAGACCTTCATTTTCATCCATTATCCCTTTGTAGCAATTTCCTGAGGGTGTTTCACTCCAGAATCAGGGTACAAGTGTATTGTTTCTGAAGCTATATGTCCATCACTGTTATATATGATTTATATCATAACAATGCAAACACAGTTCACAGTTGCGGTTGTATCTAAAATGCAACATAACATGAAGAAGGCAAATGTTGTTAATTTGATATGTTTCATATCACAGATATAAAGAAGAAAGATTGTATGTATGAAGTGCAACTAGGCAAGAATTTGCACCTCGGACATGATTTAGTCGTTCAAGGTCAGAGAGTGAAATCTGTCCTTCATTTCCAGTGCAGCTCAACCCTTCTCTCTGCTGCACTTGCTAAGGATTTCTTCCCAGAGCCTCAGAAACTGCCCTCTTCCATGTTGTGCTGTTCATATAATATCTTTTCCCAGGCCCTTGCGGATCGTCTTGCAGAATAAAACCGGAGTTTGTGTATGCTTCAAAGTGCTGGACTCTGAGTTTGCGACGAAAAGCTGAGCCTTCGAAGTCTCTTTAACTGTTGTGTGTCGCTTGGTTGTCAGTCCAGGTCAGGGCCAAAGGGGAAGATGTGATTACTCAAACAGGCCCAGTGCACACATATGGTACAAACACAACAAATATTACAGAGCAGCTATTACCATTTACTAGAAAATAAATATCACTTTGTTACACATCTTAGAACAACGGTCGAGTGAAAATGTGGAAGAATGGTGGTTGTCTCAACCTACCTGTAGTAGTTGAAGTCAAGAGTTGTTGTGAAGTATAACTTTTGGTGTAGCACCCTAATCTGTAGTTCAATGACCAGCTCATTAACAAGCTGGCGGGAGGTTCCAGCCTTTAGTCCTATTTCTTGCCAATTAATTACCATCCCGGTGCCAGCAGCGCCTAGACACCTTCGGGTATTAGCGCACTTTATATAAAAAAAATTCATTTCATTTCACTACCAATCTGGGCTCCTGCCTATCAGGTTGAAGACATCTCCACAGACATGTATCAGTTGTGAGTGTCGGGAACGGGCTTGGGCTGGATCTGATGCGTGTTCAAAACACAAGTCAGACACTAGAAAAACCTCTCACTGTTGAGGATATAGTCCCTGCTATTGATGGGTAGATTGTGCAGGCTTTCTCCAGGTGGAGGTACATGGGATGGAAATTCTACGTATTACTCCTGACAGTAGAGAAGGAATGCGAATTTACAGTCGGCCGACTGACAGACGCGGAAAGGGAACTCCCTTAGTATTGAGGGGAACAAGGCACCCTGGGTCACTGGGGATGCCCATAGGCTACTTTATTCTCCTGCCAGGAGAGGTAGTCAGTTGACTTCTCTCATATTCATATCCATCATCTAGTATCTTACACACACGCAAACATACACCACACACACATGCATGCATGCACGCACACAGGCACGCAAGCATGTGCACACACACAAACACACACACAGGCTCGCGCACACACACACACACACATGTATGAATCTGTCCCACAATACACACGTAAACCAACATTTGTGTAGAGGGTCACAGTTACATGAAGTATTAGTCTTTACCCCGAAGTTGGCAGTAGAAATTGACAATGGGTTACAACCAAGCGGTCAACCAAAAATGATCTATTCCCTGCCCCCAGTCAGTATCCTCAGAAGTGGGTGAAGGAGGATGTACCCCAGATTCTTCCATGTTTTTCCTGGGGGAAATCGTGGGTGGAAAAACCTGCTTGTGCATAACATCCGCACATTTCGGAATCCTGATTTGAGCGTTAATATCCGTTTGCACCCAAATGGAGATTCTCGCAGGACTTGTAAGGAGACCCTAATGCTGGGGGAAGCAGAATTCCTCCCCAGAAACATCAAAGCAGCACCCTTACTGTCAATATAGTGACAGAAATGGAGAAGAAGCCATATTCTACTCTTGACACAACTGTAGTCCATGAAGGCATATCTATACCCATGGTGGATACATATACGTTGTAGCTTATCAAAGGTGAGGTGGTTGTTTTTGTGTTTTTCACATCTACGATGCAATGGGAGTGAAGGTAAAAAGCTGGGGGAAAGTAAATGTGATAATTCTAATCAGTGGAAGACAGATAGCAATGAGAAGGTCACGGTGAGTGGCATTGACCCTACCGTCTGGGATGGTGCTCAGCCTAACACAACAATGCTTTCTGTCTCCAGGCACTTTTACTGCCTGAAAGCCCCCAAGCACCTCCAAGCCTCTTGACTACAGAGACTATCATTTTTAGTGAACAGTGAAATTAGTAGATTTACTCCCCTTGTTCCGGCTTTCAAAGCAATTTTCTGTCGTGTTTATTGCCTTCCCTATGGCTCCACTTCTTCTCTTAATAATTCATATGTTTCATCGGGACGCGTGTCAGGCTGTATATCACGGAGATAAAATGCAATTTCAAATGATTATACGTTTGATACAGCAGTGAAATCAAGAGGAATGGGATCAGCGCGGAACAAATTGATACGGTGGGGAGCTGGCGAGACCAAGAGATCACCCGCTCAAACTATCGATGAGCTACGCTTCAATTTCATTGTTGTAAATGACTGATCCTTGAAATAACATGGAAAACGGAGTGGTGCTTATACCGCTGTAATGGTATGGGGTACCTGGAATCACCACTGGGGGTAGGTTGCGATGCATTCTACCATATCCGTCCTAGAGTCGCTGCTTTTGAGACATCGCAACACAACTAAGCCGTTCTGCTGGTCTCTGTTCTCCCAGCTTATGCTCTGCTCTCCCAGCTTATGCTCTGTTCTCCCAGCTTATGCTCTGTTCTCCCAGCTTATGCTCTGTTCTCCCAGTTTACACCAAGCGCTGCTCTTCTTTGGTCTTCAGACTTAGCATTTAGCATTATATTTTAGCTTGAAATGCATCCTTGAATCCACTGTAGCATTTATCACACAAAAATGGAGCCAAAACCCAAAAGTACTATGAGCAAAAGTCATTTATGTTCTGCCATTCGTGTTGTTCTATGCCGCACTCTGGCGTAATGGTGTAATTTCTGGAATTTGGCATAGCAAGAGTAATGTGCAATTTGTTAGATTACGTGAAATTATTGTGGCATACCGGAGATTTTGCCCAAGTCTATTAAATTTCACTTCACAACTGTCACAGAGAAGTTGGACTTTCTTGTGACTAGTAAATAAAGCTTTGTTCTGCCGGCCTGGCCCCTGGCACTTCACTTTGTCATCCACGCACCAGCGATCACCGCTGTAGCTCATTATCCAGATTATCCACCCCAGAATTAAAGTAATAGAAAATTATTTGCTGTTTGATTAGTTTGGCGTCATGTGCTAGCAGCCTCCAGTATAACCGATGCCAGACTGGAACTTAAATGCCAAGTGTCTGCATTGTTACCACTGTAAGTCAGGGACATCCTATCTCAGGCATGACTCTCAATGATGGTTCTGTGAGTAGGGGCGACTGACTCCTGAGGTACTCTTGAATACGCAGGCGTCGGCCATTCCTAGGACTTTCTGACCCCAGAGCCACCATTGCTGCAAAATTAATACTGATGTCCAAACAATCTTCAAAACTGAAACTGAAAAGCTTTTCCCTGGAGCTCCAAATCTTTCTTCAGTGCTTCAAGATATTTAGTGTCCAACAAGGACTTGCTTAGCAAGAGGGGTCTTCCGTTCTAGGAGCATCCACCGTTGCTGGAACCAGACTTACTTAAGTTTGTCGTTGGTCACCACAGCCTGCTGAAGCCCCCTCTCCCGACTGTCCTCAGTGGAAGGTAAGGCTACCATCATAACACTTTGTCGGCACAGCATAACCCCGATCAAACAGTCACAGTTCTGATACCATCCATGTACCCTGATGATGCCAATTGCTCTCCCGGGGCCTTCTTATTGACATTGGGCCATATGTAGGTGGGCTAATACCGGTCGGTAACGGCCGAAAATCGGTAAATTTTCTGTTACCTTCCGGTATTTAGCCCTTTGAGATGTAGGAGGCTGGATTGAAGGATTCGGTAATTTACCGATTCGGTATTTTAAGAAATCGGTAAAATACCGAATCGGTAAATTACCGAATCCTTAAATCCTATGTAGGGAGCACTCAAGTGAGTGCATTTTTGGTTTAAGGATTCGTTATTTACCACCAACTACAAGTTGATGGTAAATACCGAATACCTTTTCAGAAACAATTTTGTGCTTTTTTAAAAGTGCCATGTGGCAAAGGGCATGTATGTGCGCCACATGTGCACACATGCACGATTCAGGGGTGCAACAGAGTGTCAATGTGACACCCTGCCACCCTTGAATATGCTCCCCCTATTACCAATTCGGTATTTACCGAATCGGTAATAGTGAATGGCTTCCCATTCATTCCTATGGGCCCCCAGGCCCATAGGAATGAATGGGAAGGTATGCCTTATTACCGAATCGGTAAATACCGATTCGGTAATAACGAATATTACCGAATCGGTAAAATTTACCGATTTTTTACCTACATTCTATTTACCGATTCTTAAATACCGAATCGGTAAAATTCGGTATTTAGGAATCGGTAAATAGAAATTACCTACATATGGCCCATTGTCCTTGAGACACCAGGGTCTTGTGCAACAACTGTGGACACTCACGGAGACACTATGATATTACAGAAGGTGCCTCAGATGCTTGCACTTCCCACTCTGTGATAAAGATCTTACTGGCACAACATGTGTGCAGTCCGATTCCAATGGGGCTTACCCTCATTTGCATGAAAATGAGGGAATCAGTTGCCTTTGTACTCATGCTATATTACAAACGAAGGCACAGAAGCAAAGACACTAATGGCTACTGACTGTGCCCCTCATAGAGGTAGCCCAAAGTAAGTCACTGCATAGAATGAGGGCACCCACTGTAAGGGGGTATGGTGATCACAGTAAACACCTTCACCTGACAGCCCCTCTGCAGTCTGGCACAGTCACTCATGGTGCCAAACTGCAGTGGGATCTCTGCCTCCCTTTGGAATGCAGACCTGTTACCCATCTGCAGAGTGAAAGGCATACCTGTGGCTTCAGAAAGCCAGACCGTCTTTCACTAATGTGCTGTTCCCAGTGCAGACTTTAACAGGTCACATGTTCCTGATCTGCACCAGGTGTACCCAGCTTTAGGTGCACCACGGCGCAGACCAGGCCAGAGTGCCCTATTCAAGAATTACACCCAGGACTCAATTTAGCAGCTCTTCACGTGGAAGTTGCGAAGCAGAAGCCTAGCTCTTACTTCTGCTTTTTTGTACTCATTTCTCCTTGAATTATTTTATCTTCTTTAGTGATTTTATTCTGTATTGTAGTTCTGGAACCTTTTTTCTCTTGTTCTCATGAGCGGTTTTTTTGTTTGCTCTATCTGACTGTAAGAAAGTAGTTTTCAAATAGATATAGATTTGTTTTATGACCTCTAATGTGGATATTACATCTTTGGTCACTAGTGTTATGAACTGCTAAAGTGGTCCTCATAGAGGGAGCAAGTTATCAAGTGGCAAGTCTGATGATTTCTGGGAATCTCAGTGTGCATTCTGTGGAGGGTTTCTGTTTTTTAAGTCAGGTTTCTGTGCCTATGTCAGGACTTATGCTTTTATGAAGAAATAAAGGCCCGGTGTTTTCGATGATAACATCTGAACTTGGCTTCAGCAGTTTCTGATCATACTTGAGCATGAGTCTGTTTCTATTAGCCCTGATGGGAATCAACCATTACAACGCAGTCATTACAGCGCACTACCTTTACAGCGCAGCTGTTACAACGCAACTGCCTTTACATCGCATGCCATTACAACGCATGCCATAACAACACATTATCCGGTAGGTACTAGGGATCTTTTGGTTTTAGGGTGGGTATGGGTTTTGGGGTACTTGGGGATAATATTTTTACCCCTACACTATCCAAAACTTACCCTACTGTTGCACTCACTGGAGTGGGAACAGTAATTTTTACCCCTATACTATCCAACACTTACCCCACTGTTGCCCCAAAAGTATGCGTTGCAATGGTATGCGTTGTAATGGAATATGTTTTAATGGTATGCGTTGTAATGGTAGTTTCTAAAAATGCGTTGTAATGGCATGCGTTGTAAAGGTAGTTGCGATGTAAAAACCGCATTGTAAAGGCATGCATTGTAATTGTTTGCGTTGTAAAGTCATATATTCGCCCATGACACATTAAACATTGGTGCTCTTGCCTAAGTCATTATATAAATATGGGTCTGCTTGTAGGATAGAGCTCCTCTTTCATGATCTAGGCCAGGAGTACTCATCGGTCACTGAATCCCACAGATGCAGTCGTAAAGGAGCACACGTGTTCATGGCATGGCACCCACTCACAACTACAGCTACCCTGTCTTGCATCTAGTGGTTTAGTATATCCCTGACTGCATCTCTCATCAATGTTATTGCTACTTCCTGCAGTTTCTTTGCTGGTCCAGTGAGGAGGGTCAGTCTCCTCGTGTCGGTTTCATGCTCAGACTGTAGGTCAGTTTCGAAGGTCTCTCTATGATGCAGGTTGAATGTTGTATGACCATAAAGCCACGCCAATTTTGGCCCATGCACTTTAATGCTAGTAGTCCATTGGTTGAGTGGCTTTGGATGAGGAAGTCAGGAGTCATGAGGTGAAGAAGTTAGTCTTCAGGTGTTCCTTGGAATGAGGAAACTCTATTACATATCAAGCCTGAGGCTTACTGATTATGCATTATGTAAAATTCATACTTGTATGCAAAGTGCAGAGCATGCACAGATGCTTTGGCTGTGTGTTTTCCATGCGTATGTGGCGTTCACACTCTATGCTGTACGTTCTGAGGGTTTGAGGGCGGCTTACAGTGTTGAAGCCTTCGTTCTTCCAGTTCACGAGTGACTGAGACTTACACTGTTGTCTCAATTCCAAACTATTGTTCGTGTGTGGTGGAAGCTTGCAGTGCTGCTCCAGGTGCTCCGCCTGACCTGTTTGTGTAAGTGAAGCTTGCACTTCTGCTTTCACTGATGTACTGACTGTGGGAGTGGTAGAAGATTGCACGTCTGCGGCTTTTGTGGTTCATATCCCATGAGAGAGGTATCCTTGCACTGCTCCAGCCCTCCATGTGTGAGAGAAACCTTTGCTGCTGTCTGTCTCATCAGTTGGGTCTGTAGGTGAAGCGTACACCGCTGGTTCTTATGCAGCATGTGCTGTGTTTTCGAGGGAGGTTTGCACTTCTTCTGTCTGTACTATATCCTCTCTGTGTGAGAGACGTTTGTGCTGCTGCCTGTGTTACATCTTTTCCAAGTGTGGTAGACAGTCTAGACGCCTTTACCCGTGCAGTGCCCATTGTGTGTGCCAGAGAATCCTGCACTGCTGCTGCTAGTGCTGTATATGTCCTGTATGTGGGAGATAAGCATGTTCTACCTCTGTCCATGCTCTGCATTTTGCCTGTGTGTGATTGATGGGTTTAAGCTTCTGGCCATGCTGCGCCTGTCCTTATACGCGCAGTCAGTCTACACTGTCACTGCATGTCCTCCACACTTTATGCATAGGGTAGATGCTTTCCCTGTGGTCTGTGCTGCACATGCTGTTCGCATGTTTGAGGAAAGCCAGCGTTGTTGTGATCTGTGCTGCATCTCTTGTGTGTATAGAAAACGTGCCCTGCTGCTGTTCACACTAGATCTATTCTCTGGGTGATGGAGGCTTGCTGTGTTGCTGCGGGTGCTGCAGTGGTTCTTTTGGTGATGAACGCGGGCATTGCTTGTGTAGATTCTGTAGATGTTGTGTACATTATAGTAACGTGCATCGCTGCTGCATTTACAGTATATGCTTGGTGTGTGATGAGTGTTTTTGTGATCAAGCTTGCATTCCTATAAACAGAGATGTAGAGAGAGAGAGAGTGTGTGTGTATATGTATTTGTGTGTCTGTGTGTGGTTATAGCTTACACAAGCTCTCATGCTACCCTTTTCTCTGTGGGGGAGCTTGCTTGATTGCTGCCTTTGTTGTGTCTTTTCTGCGAATGATGGAAGCAGCCACTGTTCATGCTTCAACTGTTTCACGTGTGAAAGGCGCCAACATTGCTGCTACTGTGCTGTGCTGTTCTATGTGTGGGAGAATATTGCATTTCCACTCTCTGTGTTGTGTTCTTTTTGTGCATACCCGAAGCTACCGCTGTTCATACCTTTCCTGTTTTGTGTATTTGTGAGTCAGCACTGCTCCTGCTGTGCCCCCTCGTCTGGGTGTGAAGCTTGCACCGAAGCCTCTCTTGATCCATTTGTACAATATGTGATAAAAGTTGTGGTTTACAAAGTTGCACATTTTAGTTTAGTTGTGCTGTTCTACGGAAAACCACAACTACTTTGGGGAGATTTAAAACACAGTGCACAGAACAAAAATAGCAGAAGGTAAAATTGCAGGGAAAAAATCTTCAAACACTTACCATAATGCATTGGAAAGTTTACCAAAAAGGTACATTTATATATAGTTAATACGCATTTTCTATCATGGCTGGGTTTGATTAAAATGAAAAAAATATTCTAGGCTGTGAAAATGTTCTCACAATGTGTGAAGAAAAAAAAAACTCAGCTGAAGCAATCAAGAAAACTTTGCTAAGTGGCCATGAAGTGAAAATCAGAAACGATGCAAAAACTTTACAGGCAAAGAAAACAACTTTTACACACATAAATTCATTCTTCCTGGTCACTGCCCCTGTAGTTCCGCCTGTCAATCCTTTGCTTATTTGTACATTTAAAATCATACAAACTTTCAGAAAGAAATTCCTTTTCTTCAACTGTCAATGCACCCACAAGATGATGATGTTGAGGAATATAATATTAATAATAATTTGTTTTTTTATAGCGCTTCATAACATACTTATCTAGTTTCCAAGCACCGTAAATAACAGATATGCTTTTTCTCACTCATACACGGATCCTTAGTGGAATACTTTTTTCTCCTCCAAATGGCTTCCAGGAAGCATTCCCTCTAATCCTCCCTAGATGTCCAGAACCCTCTGAGCCCAGATGGAAGGCTTGCAATCTCTACTCAAAGTCGAGCCAGAGAGATGAGGGCGGACTTCTCTTCGGAGTGATCAATCTGTTGCCTCCCGGTGGGAGCTTGAAGACATCCCAGTATTTCTTCTCAGACCTCTTAAATTGTTTGCAAGTGAATGAAATCAATAACACAATTCTTGCTCCATTGCCTTTGCATATAAAGGCTTTTATATCCTTGGCCAGGCATGTCTCAGTTTGGTATTGAGCGTCCGAGTGAGAGCGAAATGCTTGTCAGTTGCCGGCCAATTAAACTTTAGCTGAGCCAAACCCTGAAACGCTTGCTGTGCATATTAAAACGAGAGGGTGGAATTAACATTAAGAGCTTGCAAATTCTAAGTGGCAAAATATGGACGTGCTGATCCCAGCTCTTCTGCTTTGCGCATGCCAAGTGCTGGCTGGACCAACCTATAGGCAAGGCCACTGAAATGATGCGCAGTGGCGGCCCATGCAGGGAAGCATGGTGAGGCGGGGCGGGGTGGAAGTGACAATCAAATGAATAGGGAAAATAAAATAAATAAATAAAACCACTTACCTTGCGTTCGCCGCCTCGCCGACTCAGCGATGCGCGAGTGCAAGGTAAGTGGTTTTATTCATTTTATTTTCCCTATTCCTTCGTTCGTCACTTCCACCACTGCCTCACCACTCTTACCTGCACAGGCCACCACTGATTATGTGACAAAAAAGGATCAACTTAGGCAGCATCAAAGTTGACTGAATTATGTGGCAAGAAAAGGGAGGATATTCAATATAATGCAGCACATTATATGACAGTTTTGAGTCGTGATCTTGTCGCTTTGACACACATTTGTACTGTCTGAGCAAGCTTCATGTGGACAGTATCAGTTTGATACCTAAATACAGCACTCAGCAACCGAAAGGTGACTAGTTAACCTTTGTAGAGAGTCTGGTCTGCAAGATGCCATGTGTGGCACATTTTTTAAAATGCAAAATGTGCGGCAACCGGTCCATTATGTGTTACATGGGTAAAATCCAATCTTATGTGGAAAACATGTTGCTGCAGATATATATTTCCAGTGGCAGGAAGACATTGCATGCACCTTTATACTTTACTAAAGGCAGTTACTGGGTTTGAATCTCATTCCAAACAGAGGTGTCAATAATGTAAGGCTTTCTTCAATGAAAGCATCTACAAATACATTTTGTGAGTGGGGTGCGTGGCCCAGAAAATAACGAGGCCTGGGTGGTAATACTCCTCACCTGGCTCCAGAGGGGCCAGCCTCTGAGATGTTTTGCTAGCCAGAAGAGGGAGAGGATGTAGCCTTTTGGCTAGAATAGTCGACCGCGAAGCTGGGCAACCGCGTTCGAGTCTCAGCAACGACGCTCAACATCCTGTGATTCGGCGCGAATCACTTAATCTCCCCGTGCCTTACAAAAAATGAATGTGTCCATCTGAAACGAAACTGGTGCTCATGTAAAGCGCTCTGAAACCTGATATCTTTGGGTCTAGGTCGCGCTATATAAAAAAATTTAAAAAAAGAAGAGTTTGAGTTGAAAGGTTACATTTCATAGGGATGAGCATAGGATTAAGAAAACCCTCCTCACGCAGCAATTCAACACTCACTTTTTTCAATACCTTGAGCGATTTGATATGGAGGGTTTAATGGGTCCCCTGTTGCCTGCACATGTCTGAAATCACCTTATAGTACAGAAGCCTTTTGGCACTGTGGGCAACCTCACGATGACTTTTTCTGAGCTACGAGTCTGGTCACAAAAGATCCCATCTGATGATGCTGTGCACGGACACCTCTTTCAAGATTGCTAAATAGAAACAGCCTAGGACAGTCGATCCTGGTCTAGCAGTTGAAACATAAAGACAGAGAATGTTAATTATATGATCTTTTTTGGGAACAAAATTCTGCGAGTTCCAAGAAAGTGACTGGACTTTGTGCCTGCCACAGAATCCGCTTGGGGTTTTAACTTTCCCTGGGAAATAGCAGCGCATGAAAATCTGTTAAATCGGCTATTAATAGAGTCGGTTTCACCTCGATACTGTGGCATGTGATTAATGTGTGAACACGTGTGCTGAACATGATGATGGTGCCACATGGGAAGGCGTGTAGGCGATGCAGGGCCAACCCATGAGTAGGAATCTCAGCACGACGCGAGAAGTTGCAGGGCTGACTATTGGAGACGTTGCATGACGTGGAATCTCCACGCCTCGCTGGCAGGGCAATACATGGAGGGATTCAACACTTGCAGAGGACAAACTGTTATATATTATAAGGCCACTCAAGGCACAATGTAGATTTCCATTTGGGACAGATACAGGTATTTGCCTTTACCACGCATTAAACATAGGTGGATAAATCGAGGGAGGAAGCATGAAGACAGATTGGTGATGTCATTACACCTGCTCTGTTTTAGTGGAAGGGCTCTCAGAACGCAGTGGATTGTCTTTCTAGTGGAAATGTTGTACCACAATCAAAGGACTCATTACAACAAAATAACGCAGCACGGGCCGCAAGCCATTTTGCCGCGGTAAACTGTGTCATTTTAAAAGCACGGGGATGCATCGCATTTATGAAAATATGACGCATCCCTGTGAAATGTGACTCAGCGCGGTGCTTTCCCCTGCACTGGTGCACAATTGGCAGACATGCGCCAACGCAGTCACCCTTGCACCATGTTGCCTATGTTGTGGGGATGATTCACATAAACATTCATTGATGGTGTGTTCCTCTTTTTATGTGGGCAGTGCCTCCTTATGCCTCCCCTGGGGAGGCGTAGCATTGTTACGCATTCCCAAGTTTATGGAAATGCACCTATGGGTGTTGCGTGGAAACACCCACAGCAACAACCATGGCATGCACCTTTCACGCAAAGTGTTACTTGAAAAGGGGCCGTATTTACAAGGCCATGAAAAGCCACGCAGGGTGGCATTGTGTGGCCTTGTAAATATGAAGCACCACACTGCGCCACCGGTGCGCCAAAATAAATGCCGCAGCGGCGCTGCAAGGGGCTTGTAAATAAGCCCCTCAATCTCCAAATGTTGCGCTCGAGCAATCTGCTCGATTATACTGCCAAGGCACCGAGGAACGGCTGGATGTGTTTAGACGAAACATTTCATATTGGCGTATCCCCTCGGTGATGAATACTCTTTCAATGAGGCTTCGGAAATGTAAACCCTATACACCAAGAGTATTACTATAATTGTTATTAAGATTATTAGTATTACCTTTATAATAATTGAACAAGTCTTACATTTCCTTATTCCATGAAGACAGCTCAGTGGACTGAGCACCCACTGCAGAGATCTTTGGGCAGTTTGCAGGTCACTTGTTCACGTCCTTATGAAATTGATGAAGTAAATTCTGTGAATTATTAAGATCTAAAAATAAGTTAGCAGATGCAATTTAGTTTCTGGCTTGTGCTTCTGTTATTTATCATCATAATAAAACAGCAATATTTGATACATTAATAACAGTAGCAACTTTAATAGTACTACTGCTACTAATAAAATATTTTCTAATTACAACAATGATGATATATTATTCTTTTATCGACTTCCAAAGATCATAATCAATGTTCATCAAGTTGCTTGTAGTGCAATGAACCTCTTACTTGTACTTATTAAACTTAGGGACGTCCCTAAAGATATACGGGGAGCGTAAAGCTAAGAGACAATGACAGAAAACCCTGTTCTAATACAGTGGGCATACAGAACACGGTTCATCTGCAAGCAGAGAAGCAAGAACATCTCACTTTGGGATGCAGCAATGGCAGACAAAGGCAATATGACTAATTAATCGGAGATTCAGAAAGCTTGAGATCAAAGACACCTTTTTAGGAGCAAGGGTCTGATTACAACCTTCCCGTTAATGTATGTGCCCTGCTTAAACATACCATAACATAACATAACATAACATAACATAACATAACATAACATAACGTGTATTTGTAAAGCGCACATTCACCCGTGGGCATCTTGATGCTAATTAGCAGGTGTTTGCACAGCAATCTCAGTTAATTACCAGGTGCAATAAAGATCGTACCTTTCATCAGATTTCAGGTGGTGAACCCCGACGGAATTTAACAAGAGGAAGGGTTCACGATGTATTGGGATGTGTGGATTTTGCATCGGGACGCACCAAAATCCTTATGTTATTCACCAAAAACTCGAAGTTTTTGCTGCTTATAAATTCTAAACACCTCAGTTTCAGATTTTATAGGATGTGCTAATTATTGCATCTGGCATTGTCCACTTGTAATCAAGACCTAAGGGTGCTATTTTGAGACTTAATAGGTTTGGAGACAAGTGGTATCATGTACTAAAACGTGTATCAAGCGACATCCTTAATTTCGCAAGGGAGATGCTGATATCTTATCAAATACCCCTACATATCCAGAAAACTTAGCCATGTGTCTCAGAACATTTATATAGGATAACAATTTTAAAAAATGACATGACTTTTGCCAGGCCTATTCTTGTTATCCTGTTGATTACATGAAAACTTGGCATTTTCTAGTTATGAGAAACCAAGCATTTTCTAGCTTGATACTGTCTGTTTTTCCTAGTGAGTTTTGATATATGTTACTATGGCTCTCATTACAAGTTAGGAGAAATATTGTGGGGTATTTAACACGTGATAAATACATTCTGTTCATGTTTTTCATCATGAAAGTGGGGCATAAAATGCAAATTAGTTTTTAACACCACTGATTCTGAATGCTTTGCTTTTACTTTGATTTTTTTCATCAGGTTTTGACTAGGGGTGGGCAACAAATTCCGTTCCGCTGGAAGCGTTTGTGGAGTTTTTCCCACTCACATGTTCCACTTGGAGCGCAGAGTTCACGCAAAACTCCGCCAATTACCACGTGGTGGATTTTTTTCTCGTGCTCCACTCACCAAAGCTATTTTTGCAAGCAGGTGAGAGAATTTTCACCCCTTAGCGTGTTCTTTAGGAGCTAGAACACCTCCCAGCGAGGTTTCTCAAAGAGGGCAGTCATTGCAGGTCACAAATGATCACGGTGAGAAGTCTGCCACGTGAGTAGAAAATCTACTCAAGCGACAGAAAGAATCAGCGTCCTCTGGTGCGCCACGCGGGCCCCTTCTCAATGATTTTAACAAGCTCCCGGCGCTAAAAATCAGCACGAGCAGGGCGGCATGACACATTCTGCCCACTAGCTTAACTTCATGGAATCTCATTGAGTTTCTTTGTAACTCAGCGGAATTCCGTGGAGCAAAACTCAGCAAGTTTTTCCCACCCCTAGTTTTAGCTGGGCAAAACCGCAAACTTAAGTGGATTGAAAAAATGCGGCTTTAGGAGGACAGTGGTTATGTCACACCAGGAGGTGAGTCGGAATCCACCTGGAGTGAAAAGGCTGTACCCAATTTTTCGATGGACTGACTCCAAGCAGGCAGTATTGGTTACATGGTCCAACAGAAGCTGAAAAGAAGTGGAGTGTAGAAAATGGTAGATCGGAATGTATCACAAACATTTACATAATTGGCAAATATTCTCTTCCTGGTGGTGGATGGTAGTTGTTTGAAGCGCTCATTTATGAAGTTGAGGGCTGAAGAACTGACTATGATCTATGGTGGATGCTATTGCAGTCCTTACTACATGTCTGGCATTGATAGGGCATGCTGTGTAGTGCCAAGGGGTGAAGTGTGCATTTCTTATTAGTTGTTAGTGTGTATTAGAAAAGAGGCCACAGATGTGCAGCCTGTCCTATAATACCCATTGCGTGTATGCATATTTCGCTCTAGTGCAATGTCAAGGAGGTGTTTTCTCATTTGCAGGGAGGCATGACTGTGTGCAAAGAAGGGAATGCCTATGCTGCTGCTTTTATGCCATATTACTAGTGTGGCCACAAGGACAAAGAGACTCTTAGAAGATACACCAACTGGGCACCACCTAGGAGGTGGTGCTTAATGTGCTCAGGATATCTTTTGGTAGGGTCTGTAAGCGTCCCGGGTTCCCTTTACGTAGGAAGGTTCAATCACACACTGCGCTCACCTACAAGGGTCGCTAGCCCGCTCTACAAAATCATGCTGGTCTCTCTGCAATGAACGATGGAGCGGTGGTTTGAAACTGCTTGATTCTTCTTCCACTCCTGTAATGAAAAGGCATTTTTGTTGGTAATTGGACACATGGTCCTTGTCTGCACCGAGCACACCCACTAAGTGTATGCTGCGGCACATACTGGGACGAGGTGCCCGATGGCTAAAACAGCACCTTCTTATCTATTTTACCTCGTGATTTCCAGTCTGGCAAAATGATGGCTTTTTAGGTTGAATTGGCTACCCGATGTGGTGATTTATGTCAACGAGTATGGGTGGTATGTTGGTGGTTCCTGCTTTTTAGAATATGTAGTAGATGTTAAATGTTATTTGCGCCTCTAGTGGGTTCTACTACGTTTCACTCAGGTGAAGGTGAATCGGTTGCACTTCTTAAGACTATCTAGGTCGAGTTGGGAGATTACCACAGTTAGTATGATGTGTCAGATTCTCCTCGACATGGTGGGATTTGTTTTTACACTGAAGGTTAATTCTTAGCAGAGTTTGCTGTTGCTGATGAATTTCCAATTGCATTTTAAGTAGGTTACTGCATCACTCCATCGATGTTAATGTTTCTGAGCAGCTCCTTGCTTTGGGTTACTGGTCATGAAAATTAGGTCATTTTTGGTAGGGCTCAGTTTCAGATGAGCAGTCAAAATCCAGAACTGAATAAGGAAAGACATTTGTTGAGGTGGTTGATACCAAAGCAAAGAGGAGGCATTTTGGTACCAACAGCATTCTAGGTCACCCTAGTGGGCATCTAATGATCTCAGGAGGTGGGAAACCACCGAGTGAAATGTCAAACTGGGGAACTTCGAGGTAAATCAACAAAAAAGCGGTATGAGACATCTGTGGAAACATCTCCCTGCTTTTGTGGCATAATAGTATAGATGTGTCTGTTATTTAACTGCTCTTTAGGATATTAACAATGACCCTGATTTAAAATATATTCCTATAGACCAATGTTTGCATTTGCTTTGAGGCGTTAAAATGCTTGTCGCGGTTTGTGTGAACATTGACACCCAGGTTGCTGTGCATGTTCTGGTTTCATTCTGTTCCCTCACTCTGGAGCTCAGTGTAAGTTAATGGTACCACGACATAGGAGGGTTTGGTTAGGAGGGAGGGCCTGTTAAGTTTCTACTCCTCAAATATAGAATAATTCACCAGCCCCCTTCACCACACTACACTACAATGCCTTCTGAAAGACTATTAAGAGTTCCTTTTTCTTTTAATCTGTCCCTTTCAGTAAAGTTGGGTGCAGGAACAATCCAGGTGCCAAGAAGCCTGTGGGTGGGTGTAAGTGCGCTCTAGAATTACTGTCATGCTTTCAGTCATTTCAGATAATCGTAGATGATTGGCTTCTAGAAATGACTCCATTTTTAAAGCACATTAACTTAGGCTGGAAGTAGCCTGTTTGCCAGATAGCAACATTTTCGTAAGCGGTAGCACAGTTTAAGGGGTCACCGTTTCCGCGTTGACCTCCGGAAGAATCTTGTCTTCACCGGGATTCTTGTAAATGGCCTGCTTCTTATGCGCTAATGGGAGCGTGGTCCCCCTCCTGGCTGCATCTTGATTTTAGAGATAATTGAACAAGGAAGGCATTCTCTTTGAAGTTAATTAAAAAATGTGATCGAGGGCCTCATTTTCGTTCCCGGCTTGACCGACCTCGCTGTACCCTGGGAAGGCCAGGCAAGCTTTCTGGAGGGTGATTTATGGTCGCCAATTACCTCCTCAGATGGCGACTCAATTAGTGGCTCCACAGTGGTCTTGTGGCCCATGAGTAACCATTAAGCATCAAGGTGACCATCCCCAAGGGGTTGGCTCCATGCAAGGAACTGTGGCGAACTATTTCTCATTTAGCACATAAACAATGTAAAGAGAACACTATCATCTACAACGTATAGGACACACTAATCAGCTAGAGATTTGTATGCATCCTGATCTTATGCAGGTGAGAAAGCTTTTATTTGGAAACAATTGTGGTTTAAGGGTCCGGCTCCTACTGTGCAATCTGGTATTTGGATTTTCATCCATTCGCGAAGGATGGTTGTAAGTCAATATGTCGTCTACAGAAATATCAACCTGAAACATTGTAGACTCCAAAATTTCTACATGCAAAATATTCTCAAGTTGAGCAGATATAGAATAGTATAGATTTGCTATTTTTCACCGACATCTACATACCTTGACTAAATCGTGCTAGTCAATATCCTGGAGTTAGAACTGCTGCAAATGTATATTTCAAAGTAAACATTTTGGTACCTCACTGCAAGAGGATTATTATTAATGTATCTTCCTCATTGTCATAAAAAAGCTTCAGCTGAGTTTTTTTTTTGTAGGTGAGAATTTATGTTTCTATATTGCATCCAGTTACCTGGAGAAGTTTTGTTAACTCCTGAAATTAGGAAATTTATACTAATGTGAATTTGAAACTCTTTGGGGGCGGACTTACGCTCTTTAAGAATGAAGACCACTGTATTTTTGCATGTACTACTGCAGTAAAAACAAATCACAAAATCAGGTGACAACCATACTTTGCCTTTCTCGTGTTTCTCTTTACGTGTTTGCAGATTGAGGCATTACCCTTACGATACCATGGTACTGCCAATCTCAAAATGGAGCACAGCTTGAGCTATCAGTAATCTGATGACTAAAATTGCCCCCTCCATCACCACAAGTGGCCCAATAAAACCCCGCCACCTGCAAATCAGGGAGTCACTACCCGATTTCACAACGCCTTTCAGGAAGAATGGATGGCACAGATGTGGCTGGGTGGCCTACCAAGCCAGAAAACACCCCTGAACTCCAGCAAGGGGGTGTCAGCTTTCATAACCCCCACTGCCATGATACAGTGGACATTCCAAGCACCACACAGCTACTGACATTAGGGAAAACATCCAGGGTCTCCCCTTTAGTAAGGGGAAGCTTGGGATCTTCATGGAAGTTAATTCCAGGTTAATCATGATCAGGGCCGGACTGGCCGTAGCAGGCACTGGGAATTTCCCCAGTGGGCGCCAGAGTGGAGACCGGCTTTGAACCCCTGAGGTGCTATTTTTGTTACCGGGGCCGGTTTTGCAGCAATATCCAACCCCTGTAACAAAAGCGACTGCAGTTTTTTCCATGCGTTCCCACATGCCCCCCCCCCAGCGGCTGGTCCGACTCAATTTCCAGGGCCAGTTTGCGTTCCCAATTCGACCCTGACCATGGTGGTGCCTTAGGACACGCAGGCCACGAGGAACTATATGCGATTCCAAAGGGTCCATTGGTCTTTGTCAAGGAGTGGTTCTACTGGGCAATGGACCAGTTTCATCAGCTTGATGTTGCTTGCATCTCTATGCTGATGTCTGCCAGGGGAAACAACCTTTACAACGCAACTATTACATCGCACTACACTTACAAAGCAGGCATTACAACGCAACATCCTTTACAACGCATGACACTACAACGCATACCATTACAACGCATACCATTGCAATGCAGACACTACATCGTATGTCACTACAACGCAGGCATTACAACGCATACCATTACAACGCATACCATTACAATGCATACCAATGGAGTTAGAATAGTAATTTTTAACCCCTACACTATCCAAAACTTACCCTACTGTTGCACCCCCTGGAGTTAGAATAGTAATTTTTACCCCTATACTATCCAACACTTACCCTACTGTTGCACCCCCTAGAGTTAGAATAGTATTTTTTACCCCTATACTATCCAACACTTACCCTACTGTTGCACCCCCTGGAGTTAGAATAGTAATTTTGTACCCCTATACTATCCAACACTTACCCTACTGTTGCACCCCCTGGAGTAAGAATAGTAATTTTTACCCCTATACTATCCAATACTTACCTTAAATGCAATTTAACATTATGCGTTGTAATGGTATGCGTTGTAAAGGTAGTATGCGATGTAATGGAATGCGTTGTAAAGGTAGTTTTTAAAAATGCGTTGTAGTGTCATGCGATGTAATGGAATGCGTTGTAGTGGATGTTGCATTGTAAAAATTGCGTTGTAAGTGCATGTGTTGTAAAAGTATGCGTTGTAACGTCATACATCCGTCTGCCAGTGCCCAGCATTCTTCCACCCCCCTTCACCTGTCATTGAGGGCAAGACCCCTACCCACTGCCTGGGAAATGGTAGGGGCTGACAGGTGATTAGGCCTGGATGGATGCAATGCCTTCTCCTAGGTCTCTATTGCGACCATTGCCCATATCTAGTTCGCAGTAATATTGCCAACGTTGTGCTGAAACTGATTTGCCACACATTTTTGGTATGTTGCCAAATGTTTGTCATTGACAGAATTATTGCCTCTCTTTGTGGCAATAATTCTGACCAGCAATACTATGATGGTAATCCAAAGGAAAAACATGCAACTGCAAGTTTGCCCATTTTCTTTCATGGTACCCAAATCCTGAGCTAGTGCAGCATAGTTAAGGTGCTACTGATTGCCATCAAGAAATGAACGTGGGCAATAGCTTGGCACTTTCCGAGAAGTTAAGCAAGTTTAATTAATGGTAACAAACACGTAATGTTGAATAAATAGACTGGTAGGAAAGGTTGATGCTGTTAAATATTTCAGATAGAAGTTATTGGAGCTTTTGTATTTGAAACATATTTCTCCTATTTTTTATCCTGTGTGCTGTCACTGGCTATCTCCAGGGATCTGTAGACAGGCAGAGAAGGTGGTGTGCATGTGTGTACAGTGTGAGAGGTAGGTCGTGCACCAAAGTGATGGATAATGGTGCCAGTGGCATTACCTGCCCAACACCTGCTTAGAGGTGTAAAGTACTGCTTTGGGTTGATTCAACAGACGTCAACCAAATATGAGAAAAAGTTAGAAATGAGAAGAGACACGTGGAACAGGGTCTGTGTTAGACCTGGCATCTTTGGCGTGGTTACCCCTGACTTTTTGCCTCTACCTCCTGTATTTTTGATGCTATGCTGGATTTCGTTTTTGCTGGTTTAGATGCTTTGGGCACTTTGCCACTGCTGATCAGTGTCAAAGTGCAAGTGCTCCCTTGGTAAATTATTGTGTTGATTGGTTATCCATGATTGGGATATTTGTTTCACCTGTTAGCCCCTAGTAAAGTGCACTGAGTGTGCCAGGGCTGGTGATTCAAATGCTACTAGTGGGCTGCAGCACTGATTGTGCCACCCACAGGAGTAGCGCTAAAATGATGTCTTAGGCCTGCTTGCAGTGCCTATGTGCAGTCCAGGACTGCCATGTCGACCTGGCCAGTGCACCCACTGACCAGGCCTTATCCTTCCCTTTCTGTACATGTCAGGCATCCCTATGGTGGCCCTAGGTACCCCCCTGGGCTGGGTGCAGTGTATCTCAAAGGTAGGGCATGTACTGAGGTGTGTAACATGCCCTGGTAGTGAATCACAGCCATTTTCGTTTTTCACTGCTGAGAGGCTATCTTGCCCATAGGATAGAATGGGGAAGGCTGTTTACATGCCTATCTTCCCATAAGGGCAAGATAGAAAATCCAAGTTTGGTATCTCTGTGTTCAGAATTTAATCATACATCTTTTTAGCAAGATGGTTTTTAAATTCACTGTGTGAGAATAGCACTTTTTAGAAAGTAGCTATTCTCCTGTTTAACCTTCCTGTGTGCCTGTGTGCTGGTTGGCTGACTGGTGTCAGGTGATGTGCTAGGTGGCTCCAGGAGCCTGGATGAGTCAGCAGCAGGGTGAATAGGGAGATCTGCTTTAGATGGGTGGGAGGAGTAGTCCCTGGGTCTGAATAGGGCTGCCCCTGACAAACACAAAGCTGGCTCCACCCCCTGCTGGCCAGGCTGAGGACTCTGCCTCTGCTGGCACAAAGAAGGCTCCACCTCCTGCTGAGCGTCTAACGACCCTGCCCCTCACTCTGAAAGGAACCAGGTGCTCCAGAGCAGAGCACACCCAGGAACCGGTTTGAGCAGGGGAATCCCCCCACTGAAACACAAGAGACAAAGACTTGGAGGGGTATAAGAAGAGGACCCCAGACACCTAAAACTTTAGATCACTTTGGAACTAAGAAGAACCTCTGCCAAGGAGAAAGCTGGAAGAAACTGAAGAGGAAAAGACTGCCTGCTTGCTGTTTTGCTTTGCTGCCAAGGAGAGGGGAAGGACTTTGCTGTGTCCCCTTCTTTTGATTCTGATCTCCAAGGGCCTGAGAAGAGCTGGCTCCCTGTTAAGAAGTCCCAGGAACAAAAGGACTTCACCACCAGCTCCCCTGGAACTCTGCTGAGAGAGTTCTGACCTGCCTTGGAGTGCTTGCCCAGTCTTGGGGCTTCAGGAGGTCGTTTTGCTGTGTTGAGGGAGCTGGGAAGCAGAAGCGTGAACAAGAGTGACTGGTACCCAGCGCATCATCCGATTGCGTGTCGCAAGACGAGAGTGCGTGGAAAATTTCATCGCGGCACCATCGCAACACGCAGGATCTCCGCATCGCCGAGGGCGTCGAGCATCGTCCCGAAGCGTGAAGCTTCCTGCCATTGCGAGGGTTGTCGCAGAACCAGTTTGCGGGCCGCACCACTGCCGGTGCGTGAAAAGTCTCCAATCGCTGCGTGCGTCGACGCAGAGTCCCGTTCCGTGGCGCATCGAGAGTTGCGGCGCCGGAAGGCAACGCTGCGCCACGCATCGCACCACATCGAAGAGTGTCGCATCGAACCTGTGCGTGAAGCTTCCCCCTAAGAAACCTACGCAACGAAGGACAAAGTCATCGCATCCTCCCCTTACAGATCGGAGCCGGCGCATCCACCTCTGCTGCGTGAAGCAGGGCTGCTGCAAAGCCTCCCCAGGATCTCAGGAGTATCGCATCGCCTTTGCAAGCTTCCTTGTTATAGCTTTTGGGAACCTTATCGCAACTACAGGTACTGTTGGGCACGAAAGTGTCGCATTTTGTGCATTGAGAGTCGCATTGTGCAGGACACTGACTTTGACATCCTGGAGTACTTTCTGCAAACTCTTGAACTATCCTTAAAGTAACCTTTTTGAATTATATGTTGGTTTGTCTGTAATATTTGGTCTTGTGAAGTTTTTAGTAAAGATACCTTATTTTTCTAAAACTGGTGTGGAGTAAATCTGTGGTGTTTTCACTGTGTTACTGTGAGTGTTGGTACAAATACTTTACACATTGCCTTTGATAGCCTAGACTGCTCAGGCCAAGCTACCTAGAGGGTGAGCAGGGGTTATCTTAACAGTGTATCCCCCTTTCCCTGACTAGAAGCAAGGGTCCCTACTTGGACAGTGGTACCTACCCTGCCGACTAGAGACCCCCAGATCTAACATTGGTGGTCAGCGGTGAGGATTGAACTTGTATTTGTACTTGACCCACAGTAATTGGTGTACATCACTAGGAGTGCAGACCAATAGACAACCACATACTGTATTATTTTTTATTCTATTTTTGAGTAACTCTTCAAGTGCATCATGTCTCAGGTGGCAACAAGCGAGAAGGCAGAATTGGAGTTTTCCATTGCGGATTTATATTCATACAAAGTTGAAGATCTCAAGCAATTCTGCAAAGACCGTGGTTGCTCTTTTAAAAGCGGAGCTAGAAAAGATGTGCTACAAAGAGTCCTGAAGGCCTGGTGGGAGGCCCAAGAGGAAAGTGATGCAAATGAGGAGGATGGTTTTGTTCCCCAAGATCTGCCTGTGGGCAGACCAGTCTCAAGGGCTGGCAGCTCCCATTCCAGTAGGGGGCTCACTCCAGAGGAGTTGGAGGAGAATCAAAGGGTGAGAAACCATGAATTGGAAATTATGAAAATGAAGATGAAGCAATCAGAAGTAGACAAGGCGGCGGAGGAGAGCAAGAATGCCCGTGCCTTGGAGGAGAAGAAATTGCTTCTGGCTCATGAAGTGAGCATGAGAGAACTGGACATCAAGGCCAAGCAGGTGGAGTCCGGTTCAAATGGTGGCAGCGCACAGCCAGTGCAGGGGGGTAAAGTATATATCCCCAAAGATTTAGTACAGAATTACAATAGGAGTGAAGATATCTATGCCTGGTTTACATCGTATGAGATAGCATTAAGAATGAATGGTGTGCCTGAACAGCATTGGGGGGCGGGCCTGTGGAAACATTTTGAGGCTTCTGGGAGGAGTGCTCTAGAGCCCTTAGAATTAGCAGGTGCCATGACCTATCCCAATATGAAGGAGGCCCTATGTCTCAGGTATGGACTTACTCCAGAGCAGTATAGACTGCAGTTTAGAAATTCCAAGAAGAAAGAGTCTGAGACTTGGATGGAGTGTGTGAATCTGTACTCGCGGGCACTGGAAGGTTGGATGAAGGGCAGCAAGGTAACTGATTATAAGGGGTTGTTACATTTAATTAGTTGGGAGCACTTGAGTAGTCTATGTGTTCCAGAGCTGCGCCAGCATCTTTTAGATAGCAAGTTGACGGACCCCATTGAGCTTGCTAAGGAGGCGGACCGCTGGACCAGTACCAGGGTCCACAGAGGAATTGTGGGTACCGTTGCCAAAGGTGGGCAGGGTCCCCAGCAGAAGAGTGGGGGGGACAAGGGTAACCAAAAGGAGTTCTCACAAGGGCCCCAAAATAGTTCCCAGGGTAACCAGTCCCAGCCCCCCAAGTCCAAACCCAAACCAACCTGGCCCCCTAAGGGCAGGTCGGATAACAAGGGTCCCATTAAGTGTTATCACTGTCAGGAATTGGGTCACAAGTCTCCTGTGTGTCCCCAGAAATCCCAGGCACCCACTGGTGCTCCAACACCGGGTATAGCTAGTGTAGCTTTTGGGGGGGATTTAATTTCTAGTAATTTGGAGGGTTTAGCAGTTATGTCCCTTGTCTCTCTAGGAGACACAGAGATGGTCCAGGAAACCCCTGTCCCTGATAACACTAAGAAGTACAGGCAGTGGGTGACCATCAATGGGAGGAGGGTGGAGGCTCTCAGGGACACTGGAGCCAGTGTGACTACGGTCAGGTGTCAGTGGGTCCCTGAGGAGCTGATCATTCCAGACGTACTTCACCCAGTAGTGTCAGCTGACAACTCTGTGCGCCTTTGCAAGGTAGCACATGTTCCCTTTGAGTGGGGGGGGGTCTCAGGTCCTCTCAAAGTTGTTGTGAGTCCATCCATGCCAGTTGACTGTCTGCTAGGTAATGACCTGGAGAGTTCCCCGTGGAAGGAGGTGGAACGCCAGGCTCATTTGGAGATGTTGGGTTTGCCTGAGTGGGTCTGTGTGACCACCCGGTCCATGGCAGCCAGACAGGGTTGTGAAGCAGACCTGGAGCCTGAAACAGTGGCCCAGGTCCCTGCCAGAAAGAGGAAGGGCAGGGGGCGTGGTGCGTCCACCCCCGCTGTTCCCACGGTCCAGGAAGGAGCAGAACCTACGGGGGATGCCCTGGAGCCTACAGGGGAACAGGTCGCTGAGCTGGGAGACATACCTGAGCTGACCCATTGGCAGCAAGAGGGTGGTCCCTCCAGAGAGGAGTTCTGCCGTGCGCAGAAGACATGCCCTACTCTTGAAGGTCTGCGGCACCAGGCTGCAGACCAGGCAGCAGGTGCTGATCCAAAGAACTTTTTTCTCTACTGGGAGAATGACTTGTTGTACAGTGAGCCTAGGTTTGCTGAGCCGAGTGGATCACGTACCCTGGTGGTACCCGCAGGGTTCAGAGACTTCCTACTGGGTCTGGCTCACGACGTGCCGCTTGCAGGACATCTCGGGCAGGACAAGACCCGACAAAGGCTTGCCACCCACTTTTACTGGCCCGGGATGAAGACGGACGTCGCTTCCTTTTGTAAATCATGCCAGACTTGCCAGGCAAGTGGCAAGGCTGGAGGAAAATGCAAAGGCCCTCTCCAGCCTTTTCCGGTAGTGAGCACCCCTTTCGAGCGGGTGGGAATAGATATTGTGGGGCCACTGGACCCCAGGACCGCCTTAGGCAACAGGTTCATCCTGGTCCTGGTGGATCATGCCACCCGGTACCCGGAGGCTATCCCTCTCAGGACAACCACAGCCCCAGTGGTGGGCCGTGCGTTGATGGGGATCTTTTCCCGTGTGGGTTTCCCCAAAGAGGTGGTATCCGACCGGGGTACCAACTTCATCTCCAGGTATATGAAGTCTCTGTGGGAGGAGTGTGGGGTAACTTATAAGTTCACCACTCCTTACCACCCTCAAGGAAATGGGTTGGTTGAAAGGTTCAACCGGACCCTGAAAGGCATGATCATGGGGCTGACAGAGCCCATGAGACGGAAGTGGGACGTCTTTTTGCCATGCCTATTATTTGCCTACAGGGAGGTACCACAAAAGTCTCTAGGGTTCAGTCCCTTTGAGCTTTTGTACGGGCACCCTGTTAGAGGACCTCTCAGTCTGGTGAAGGAGGGTTGGGAGAAATCCCCGGGGAAAACCCCTCAGGATGTGTTCAGCTATGTGCTGGCCATCCGCAACCAGACACAGCGCTTCCGGGCCCTCGCTCAGGCGAACCTGGAAGCCAGCCAGGATGAGATGAAGAGGTGGTATGACCAGCATACCACTCTGATGGAATTTCAACCTGGGCAGATGGTGTGGGTGATGGCGCCAGTGGAGCCTTGCGCGCTCCAGGACAAGTGGACTGGGCCATATGAGGTGGTGGAGCGCAAGAGTGAGGTGACCTACCTGGTCAACTTGCGATCTCCCAGGAACCCCATAAGGGTCCTACACGTGAACCGCCTCAAACCCCATTTTGAGAGGTCTGAAATAACAATGCTACTGGCTACAGATGCAGGGATGGAGGAGGATAGCGATCCTCTTCCTGACCTCCTGGCAGCTAAGGAGCAAGATGGGTCAGTGGATGGAGTGGTCCTCTCGCCCACCCTGACCCCAGAACAGCAGAGGGACTGTCGCCATGTGTTGGGTCAGTTTGCATCTCTGTTCTCCCTGACCCCCGGTATCACCAACTGGTGTGTCCATGACGTGGACACGGGAGATAGCATGCCTGTGAAACAGAAGTTTTACCGGGTGGCTGACAAGGTCAGGGCCAGCATCAAGAAGGAGGTTTCTAAGATGTTGGAGCTAGGGGTGATTGAGCCCTCCAGCAGCCCCTGGGCTAGCCCAGTGGTACTTGTACCGAAAGCTGCTGCGCCAGGTGCCACTCCAGAACTTAGGTTTTGTGTGGACTACCGTGGGCTCAATGCTGTCACGAAGACTGATGCACACCCCATCCCCAGAGCTGATGAGCTCGTGGATCGGTTGGGAGCTGCCAACTACCTCAGCACGTTTGACTTAACTTCTGGGTACTGGCAGATTGCCTTAACTGATGGGGCCAAGGAGAGGTCTGCGTTTTCAACGCCAGAGGGGCACTTCCAGTTCCGTGTCATGCCCTTTGGGTTGAAGAACGCCCCTGCCACATTCCAGAGACTGGTCAAACAGGTACTGTCCGGGCTGGAGCAATTCAGCGCCGCATATCTGGATGACATCGCTGTGTTCAGCTCCACTTGGGAAGAACACTTGCAACACCTCTGCGCAGTGTTGAAGGCTCTGCATAGTGCAGGCCTCACTATCAAGGCCAGTAAGTGCCAGATAGGGCAGGGTTCGGTGGTGTATTTGGGACACCAGGTAGGAAGCGGCCAGGTGGCGCCCCTACAAGCCAAGATAGATACCATCCGGGCTTGGGAACCCCCCAAAACCCAGACAGCGGTGAGAGCCTTCTTAGGACTCACCGGGTACTATCGCCGTTTTGTCAAGGGGTATGGCACCATTGTGGCTCCCTTGACAGAACTAACTTCCAAGAAGTTACCGAAGAAAGTGATTTGGACCAGTGCCTGCCAAGAAGCTTTTGATGCCCTGAAGGAGGCCATGTGTACAGCACCTGTACTCAAGGCGCCTGACTTCTCCAAGGAGTTCATAGTGCAGACAGACGCTTCTGAGCATGGAGTGGGAGCGGTGCTCTCACAACTAAATGATGAGGACTTGGACCAACCTGTAGCTTTCATTAGTAGGAGGCTACTTCCCAGGGAACAGAGGTGGAGTGCGATTGAAAGGGAAGCTTTTGCTGTGGTCTGGGCGCTGAAGAAGCTGAGGCCCTACTTGTTTGGGACTCACTTCCGGGTTCAGACGGACCACAGGCCCCTCAGATGGTTGATGCAGATGAGGGGTGAGAATCCTAAGCTGTTGAGGTGGTCCATTTCCCTACAGGGGATGGACTTTACGGTGGAACACCGCCCCGGTACAGAACACGCCAACGCTGATGGTCTGTCCAGGTTTTTCCGCCTTAGCGATGAGAACTCCCAAGAGGGTGGGTAGTTCTCCCCACTTTCAGCTGGAGGGGACACGTGTTAGACCTGGCATCTTTGGCGTGGTTACCCCTGACTTTTTGCCTCTACCTCCTGTATTTTTGATGCTATGCTGGATTTCGTTTTTGCTGGTTTAGATGCTTTGGGCACTTTGCCACTGCTGATCAGTGTCAAAGTGCAAGTGCTCCCTTGGTAAATTATTGTGTTGATTGGTTATCCATGATTGGGATATTTGTTTCACCTGTTAGCCCCTAGTAAAGTGCACTGAGTGTGCCAGGGCTGGTGATTCAAATGCTACTAGTGGGCTGCAGCACTGATTGTGCCACCCACAGGAGTAGCGCTAAAATGATGTCTTAGGCCTGCTTGCAGTGCCTATGTGCAGTCCAGGACTGCCATGTCGACCTGGCCAGTGCACCCACTGACCAGGCCTTATCCTTCCCTTTCTGTACATGTCAGGCATCCCTATGGTGGCCCTAGGTACCCCCCTGGGCTGGGTGCAGTGTATCTCAAAGGTAGGGCATGTACTGAGGTGTGTAACATGCCCTGGTAGTGAATCACAGCCATTTTCGTTTTTCACTGCTGAGAGGCTATCTTGCCCATAGGATAGAATGGGGAAGGCTGTTTACATGCCTATCTTCCCATAAGGGCAAGATAGAAAATCCAAGTTTGGTATCTCTGTGTTCAGAATTTAATCATACATCTTTTTAGCAAGATGGTTTTTAAATTCACTGTGTGAGAATAGCACTTTTTAGAAAGTAGCTATTCTCCTGTTTAACCTTCCTGTGTGCCTGTGTGCTGGTTGGCTGACTGGTGTCAGGTGATGTGCTAGGTGGCTCCAGGAGCCTGGATGAGTCAGCAGCAGGGTGAATAGGGAGATCTGCTTTAGATGGGTGGGAGGAGTAGTCCCTGGGTCTGAATAGGGCTGCCCCTGACAAACACAAAGCTGGCTCCACCCCCTGCTGGCCAGGCTGAGGACTCTGCCTCTGCTGGCACAAAGAAGGCTCCACCTCCTGCTGAGCGTCTAACGACCCTGCCCCTCACTCTGAAAGGAACCAGGTGCTCCAGAGCAGAGCACACCCAGGAACCGGTTTGAGCAGGGGAATCCCCCCACTGAAACACAAGAGACAAAGACTTGGAGGGGTATAAGAAGAGGACCCCAGACACCTAAAACTTTAGATCACTTTGGAACTAAGAAGAACCTCTGCCAAGGAGAAAGCTGGAAGAAACTGAAGAGGAAAAAAGACTGCCTGCTTGCTGTTTTGCTTTGCTGCCAAGGAGAGGGGAAGGACTTTGCTGTGTCCCCTTCTTTTGATTCTGATCTCCAAGGGCCTGAGAAGAGCTGGCTCCCTGTTAAGAAGTCCCAGGAACAAAAGGACTTCACCACCAGCTCCCCTGGAACTCTGCTGAGAGAGTTCTGACCTGCCTTGGAGTGCTTGCCCAGTCTTGGGGCTTCAGGAGGTCGTTTTGCTGTGTTGAGGGAGCTGGGAAGCAGAAGCGTGAACAAGAGTGACTGGTACCCAGCGCATCATCCGATTGCGTGTCGCAAGACGAGAGTGCGTGGAAAATTTCATCGCGGCACCATCGCAACACGCAGGATCTCCGCATCGCCGAGGGCGTCGAGCATCGTCCCGAAGCGTGAAGCTTCCTGCCATTGCGAGGGTTGTCGCAGAACCAGTTTGCGGGCCGCACCACTGCCGGTGCGTGAAAAGTCTCCAATCGCTGCGTGCGTCGACGCAGAGTCCCGTTCCGTGGCGCATCGAGAGTTGCGGCGCCGGAAGGCAACGCTGCGCCACGCATCGCACCACATCGAAGAGTGTCGTATCGAACCTGTGCGTGAAGCTTCCCCCTAAGAAACCTACGCAACGAAGGACAAAGTCATCGCATCCTCCCCTTACAGATCGGAGCCGGCGCATCCACCTCTGCTGCGTGAAGCAGGGCTGCTGCAAAGCCTCCCCAGGATCTCAGGAGTATCGCATCGCCTTTGCAAGCTTCCTTGTTATAGCTTTTGGGAACCTTATCGCAACTACAGGTACTGTTGGGCACGAAAGTGTCGCATTTTGTGCATTGAGAGTCGCATTGTGCAGGACACTGACTTTGACATCCTGGAGTACTTTCTGCAAACTCTTGAACTATCCTTAAAGTAACCTTTTTGAATCATATGTTGGTTTGTCTGTAATATTTGGTCTTGTGAAGTTTTTAGTAAAGATACCTTATTTTTCTAAAACTGGTGTGGAGTAAATCTGTGGTGTTTTCACTGTGTTAGTGTGAGTGTTGGTACAAATACTTTACACATTGCCTTTGATAGCCTAGACTGCTCAGGCCAAGCTACCTAGAGGGTGAGCAGGGGTTATCTTAACAGTGTATCCCCCTTTCCCTGACTAGAAGCAAGGGTCCCTACTTGGACAGTGGTACCTACCCTGCCAACTAGAGACCCCCAGATCTAACAGTCTGTTTATAGCAGTCACCTGTGGAAAGTTGGGCTGGGTTATTAGAATGGAAGAGAATGCCTGGATCTGAGAACTTTAGGCGGGGAAGGTGGGTTCTGGGGGACTCATGCACCTACCTTTTAGGAGCAACCTATAAGGCGTTTGTGCCGGGTCTTGCAGACTCATTTCCTACTCTGCATGCACATATCCAGTTGCTTTTACTTGCAGTTTAGTGTCAGCACGGGCGTATTAGTGCTACGTGGGATAGTTTTGTGTATTCGTGTCGTATTTCAGCCCGTAGAGAAGATTTCTAATGTTCTCTTATTTAGAGACATATTTGATGGTGACTGGTGGCTGTACATAAAACACGGAGCACTCTTTAAGTAGACAATTTGTGTTCTTTGACCAGTTCTAAAAACGACAAGAGCGCCTATAGCTTCACTGTAGAACCTTGCATTTCTCAAGGCTGTTTTTTTAATATAGTCCAGAGTATGTGGGGTTTAAAGAGAGGCTAAACCTGCATTTGAAAAGGTGCAAAATGTCGGAACTTCGGATGGACAAAGCAAAGTTTGGTCTCGGTAAAAGATAACTGACTTTCAATAGGTAAGAAGTGTTGTGATGCTCCTTGTGAAAATATGACACTCTGACATCTGACGATCATGGAAACGTCCTGCTGAAAGGAAAAAAAGAATTGACATGGAATGAATTCTTAAAACATTGAGGAAATCGATCTACCCTCATCAATTACCTTGTAGTATAAAACTGATCTCTTCATAAGATCTATTAGGCGCATGCGCGCGCACACACACACACACACACACGCACTCACGCACGCTCACATACACACACACACATACACACACTTTATCTTTCTGTCCCTCCACCCCTCTCTCCCCCACTTCTCACTGACCCGTTCTTTCTCTGTCTGTCTTTGGTAGACACATCTGCTTTGCTGTGATGAAGCATCCATGGGTGTCCACAATGGGAAATGTGGAGTCTATAATGATGCCCCTTCCATCTGAAAAGAGCTGCATTGTGTGTCTATTAAGCAAGACTATGTAGACTCCCAGGCTTCTACAAATAGTCTCTGGGCCTTGTGATTGGCTGCTACACTTGCATATGGTGAAATCCTTTCACAGCGTGAGGATTCCTCACTTTTGAGAGGCAGGAAATAGCTCTCCAACCTCTGCAGCTGCTTCTTCAATCACACCTTTCCCAGAACCTGCAGAGGTCACAGTGCAGTCTACAGTGACTGGCTCATGGAGCTGGTTACATTGACTCCACGTGCTTGTCGCTCTTCTGTGCCTGAAAGGACCATATCAACTGGATGGAAAGGGAACTTTATTGAAGGTTTGAATCTTTTATTCTGTCCTGTCCAATTTGGACTCTCAAGGTACTGCACCCTCTAGATTAGTCAGGCTTTGTAGCCCATCCCTTGGCAGGCTGCTGACCGCCCATCATTTTTGATCTATCAAGATCTGTAATCTCATCTGCCTTTCGTAAATGGATGTGCTTAGCTGGAGCCATATTACAGAAGTGTCCCGGGGGTGCAACCGACATTTGCACACACTTTGTGTGCCCCGAGGCACTTTGATTTTACAAAAGGGGACACAGACGCTTGTGCGGCCTTTCAGTAATACAGAAAGCACTGGGGCACATGTAGCATTAGCACTTCCTCAGGAGGGTATGCCCTCGTTTGCACAGGGGTCTGGCCCCATGCAAATGAGGGAATCTGTTTATGTCTGCGCCCGCGACAGATTATGTACACGTGCGCTAAGGCAAAGAGGCTGTCAGGAGGCGCACTGATAGTGCGCTGCAAAAAGCTGGCATACTGTCAGTGCACCCCCTGGTGGCAGCCATCTGGAGGGGGCAAGGGGGGTCCCATGGACCCCCCAGACATCCCCATCTAGGTAGGTTGAGATATTTCTTGCAAGGTGAAATGAAATGTGCATTCCCAAGCTTCAACTGAGTGTTTTAAAATGCTAAATCAGCCTTCTTTAGCAGCATTCTTCAGCTGTTTGAAATATATCAAATGTTGTTGAAAACATATTCGTTTGGATTAGGTTTACTGTGTTAGATTTCATTACAATGTGAAAATGTCTTTGTCTGCTTCTTGTTGCATTACCTGTCGCTTAATGCACATTTGTTTATTTTTGTGACTATCATTGCCTTGCCTACTTAGGGTGGAAGAGAGCACTAGTTGGCTCGCCTGAGGGGAGTGGGATGGGGGGCAGATAGCCAAACCTCAGATGGCTCAGTGGAGTAAGTAGGACTGCAGTGAGGAGGGAGTAGTCTGCATTGTTAACAAACTTAAGGCAGCTGTTGGAAATGGCCCTTACTAGGGTGCTTTCCCTCAGCCTTTTGCTTTTCTCCTTCCCAGTTTTCTGCTGCTCTAAATGTTAGATGTAGCATAGTGAGCAAAAGAACTATGGGTTTAACCCAGATCTCTTGACTGGAGGTGAATGTATGATTCATTCAGCAATCCATCCAAAATTTGGTTGCGTAGCGCTTTTCACCCTAAATGGGACGGGTATGCCTAGACGTGGGTGGCTTTCTCACTGTGCCACTGTATTCAAGCTAGTGTGGCTGATGAGGGGTAATACCCCAAAACCGGTCCTAGGATTCTTCTTTCTGGTCCAGGTAGGGCCTGGCTTGGCAGTTCGGGCTGGACTGTTCCCAAGACTGATTTGCATATGGCTCGGTCTAAACTAGAGTAGTATGGTGAGCAAAAGAATGAAGGCTTTAAGCCAGATCTCTTGACTGGGGTGAATGTATGATTTAGTCAGTATTCCGTCCATCATTTCTTTGCTCTGGACTTTGAGTGCGTTTCACACTGCCATTCAAACCAAAGCACTGTGCTCGTCATATGCATGATTGGTTGATTCGAGTTAGCTGTAAGTCCCTTGTCAAGGGGTAACACATATGCCTAGGTCATGTATCTCGAATGCTCCTCCGTGGGCCGGTAGCACTGGTTGTGCATCCACAGAGGTAGCTCATCGATTGCGTCACAGCTTTGTCCTGGTGAGGCCTGTATGCACAGGTTACTGTTACTCGATTTGGCATTTAAAAGCTATGTGCCAAGGTTCTGTATGTCTCTTGCTATATATTGGAGTTCTCCCTGGTGACAAGGTGCGGTGTTGGGAAGAGGTAGAGTGAGTGTATGTGTGTGGGCGTTACATGCAAGGATCGTGAATGGCACTGGTTGGTGTGTTTGGTAGGATGGGGCCTGATTCTTGCATTGGATTAGCATGGCAGAAGGTAGGGAAAGGCTACTGAGCAGTATTTCCTACAGGCAGAATAGTAGCAGTATAGTGTTTGATATCAATGGTAGTTCTAGTGGATTCAACATTACTTGCGTGGAAATACCACTTTTGGGAAAGTGGACATTTCTATGCTGTGGCTCTGTGTGCTTGTTGCCCTGTCTCCAATAGGGGGATAGCTACAGCTGTGCATTCCTGATTGAAGGCCATAAACTAGGGGCCCAAGGGTAATTGCAGACCACTGATGGGCCTTTCTGGGATGGTTAAGTGGGGGTGGAATTGGCACCTGCATTCCAAGGGTCAGGGTCTTGGCCCTACTAAAGATAGTGATCTAACCTCCCGGGGTAGGATGGCAGACACAACAGAATTTAGAGAGGGCCTGTGCATTTCCAAGATAGCCTATTGAACTGATTGAATCTTCAAATGCCATTGTGGGTATAACTACTGGGATTCTGGCCTCAGCAGCCAAAGACGCTTTTGGATGTTGGTTTGATGCTGGGATATTGACATGAGTCATCCTTAGGGCAAGAGAGCCTGCAACTGGATTATCCGCAGACTTGTCGTAGCCTGGGGCTTGTCATGCTCCAGGAAGTAGACTATCACTAGGTGAATTTTGCCTGGACGTTGCTGACTTGCAGCTAAGTGCCAACTGTTGCAGCCCGGATCCCTAAGTACTCCTCATGGGCCGGTTAGCTGGCCTACTCTTCACGAAATCCCAGGGTCACAAAGAATTGCTCCATTTCCACAGGATCTTACTGGGTGCGGCGGAAAAGGGTGGAAGTGATTGTTGGTTGAGACAAGGACTGTCCTGATGTATGCCATCATCACGCTGTGCGGAGGAGTTTGTTCGTAAAGATCAGCAGCCACCTGAGGTGCCGACACATGAGGAGTGCAGGGGAAGCTTGCAGAGTCTGAGGGACCTTTACTAGCTTGCACTTCAGAGCATGTGGTGTCTGAGGGGTGTTGAGAGTAACTGAGCCGGGAGCAGAGTCTGTCTTCGACCTCCAGATCAGGAGAACAACAGTGCCTGACATCACGGCCTCTGTCTGAGGTCGTTGGCTCCCTCTCCCTGGACCCACGCCACAAGGTACTTTGTTGTGGAGGACATAGTGACAAAGCCTGAGAGATTCATGTGCTTTGTGGTCACTTGCTGTCAGGACTTACTGCAGTTCATACCTCCACCTGAGGGAAACATTACTCCAGACTTGGAAGCACGCCAGCTTCCTGGGTCACAACCTTTTGTCTACGGAGGGATCATGGTCTCACACTCGTGCAGGTGCCATCACGTGCCTGGAGGTCTAATCTGGATGGACAAACTATGTAACTATTTCGGGGCAATATGTATCATTGGTTGGTGTAGTTGAAGACTGAGGGGCAGGGTCACCAGGCTTAGTCAAAAAGCTGTGACTGTTTGACCTTTCTCCGAATGGAAAAGTTCGACAATGACATATAACTGTAAAGTGTATATACAATGTGTATCTCGTTTTGATTTCAGTATGTGTGTAATACAGACAAGGGTTTTACACATACAGAGTGGATTTCTTTTGTCAAATGTAGTGTGTTGCGAGTGGTGGTATTGTGCCAATACTTTACACTTGAGCCCTGAGGCTAAGCCTGACTGCTCGGTGCCAAGCTACGTAAGGGTGAGCACAGGTTATCGGACATGTGTATAGTATTCATTCTATCTAGAGCGGTGGATTCTGACTGGCTTCAATGCAACCCTGTTAGCCAGAAACCGCTGGGTCTAACAGCAGGCCAGTCTTTATATCAGGCAGGTGGACCTACAGTTTAGAGAAGAGGGTATTTCATTGCTATTGCGACAGAGTACCCTCTGCTTCAAACTCTAAATCAGCCCATTAATTCTAGCATTAACCCCTTGTGTGCCACGCCCTTTCCCCGCCCTGTGCCGGGCGTTGCATTAGTGGGCGGGGTTCATGACGAGCTGGACTCGTCATGGGCACAGCGCAACCGCGGCCCATGACGAGTCCAGCTCGTCATGGGCACAGAAGGGGTTAAGGGTACTGATTGTTCTGATCTTAACACAGTGAAACATAATTCAATTTGGAATATACTGTATCCTGTTGATTTTATTTTGCCTTGCAATTTGCTGGTGAAAGTTTTTTCCCTTCCCTCCTGATGAGTCAGATGGTACCTGCGGCGTTACGCTATCCTAAAGAGCCCGGTACTCCCAGATGCTTTCCAACAAATAACATTTGACAAACTGACATGAGATTAGAAAAGTAACCACACATAGTATCACTTATACCACTTGAAAGTGATTAACTCGCAACTTCAAATTGCTTTCCCATAAAGCAATTCCCTGCAGCTCTTAGCGAGCGGATAATGTGAGCTTCAAGTAATTAGTTTTTGTTAGTCATTATGTTTTTGTGTTAATCTTTGTTATTGGATCCGAGATGATATACACACATGCGCTGCGGTTTGTGTGGTCACACTCTTAAGGAATCTACAACTGGGAAACAAGAAATATTTTTAAAAGAATATTCAATTTGAGCTGTTTTAACAAGAGAACTGGTTTGGAGTAGACCAAAAAAAAAAAAGATGTAAATAAAAAGAAGTTGAATTGACACCTATATTTCACTTCTACAGAAAGAGTTTAAAAAGTGTAAGTTGTTAATTTGGAATTAGTTGACATTTACTTAAGACAAATTTAGCTCCATTAATTTGGCATTTTTCATTGATAAAGGAGGTTAACTGAGGGACACTGGTCCATATAGTTATGAACATATGGTCCTTATTGCCTCTATATACATTTTAGCATATTAAATGTCTTCTAAACCTTTGGTATGCATTTGTATGTTTTGAATGCACATTGCATCTTTTGTGCAGATATTAGTTTATTGAATGCCCCCTATAATTTCTACTTTTGTGCACATTTAATTTTTGCCAAGGGTTCTTCATACATTTTGTACTCATTTTGTGTGGTGAATCTGCGTGCGTATTATTTTTAATTTAAGACATATCTGTGCTTTTTAATTTCATTTAGTAACGAAATACCATAGACCTAGCCACACTTGCAGCAAAGCGCTTTATTTGAAATATGGAGATACAACACATTGGATTGCAAAACAGTAGTAGGGTTCATGAATAAAGAAATGTAGAAATATTAATACCTAAGGCCATGTTTAGTGCTTGGTAGATAGATACTCTGTCACAAATGTGGCAGATATCAAGTCCACGGTATTATCAGTGCATGGTAGCCTATGACACTTGTAATATAGCGGACGGGGTATCCATCATGTTTGTGATGAAGTAACATGTCTGCCAAACTCAGAGATGGTTTTTGCTTCTGGCGTCTCTTGAATCGTCTATGGAATAAAGTCTTGAATCGTCTATGGAATAAAGTATGTCCTTACGTAGGTGAACAGACAGAAAGGTATAGCTTTGTAGACAATATGTGCAGCTTTGAACATTATTCCCCTACACCTTTTGTACACAGTTATTTTCTAGAATACATCATCCACCCTTTGTGCATTCCAGTGCATTAAAGTCTACAGGTAGGTTATTTAATATGTTTTGTACCATTTGTTCACATCTTTATTTTTTTAATGCATCTTCCACTTTTTTGTGTGCAAATTCTAATGTGTTAAGTGTTCCTTAGTTAATTGGTACGCATACTCATTTAAAGAATATCTTGTATGTCTTTTGTACACATTCCAAAGTAATAATGTTCTTATAGCGTAGCATAACATAACACTACTTTCACATAGGACATGATGTGTCATAACCGAGGGATACATAGAACACAGCTTATACAGGAGGATGGACACCACTTCGCCAAAGAGATAAAGTACAACTCAGGTTTTCTGCATCAGACATCTCCATCATGTTCGTGGAGGCATCACTATCTCCAGACATGCCTAGTACTATCCTCTCCCTCTAGCTGATCATCTATTCTAAGATGGATCCTTGGATGTAAACTGTGGGACCATTTACCACAGGGTAACAGAAATGCCCTGCATGAAGTACACGCTGAGTCTCACATCCTCTCTCTTCCCATCATCCCATCATCTTCTTCCTGGTGTCCCTAGATAGAATGGTTCTATGGGGATTCAAACAATAAGAAGGAGAGTAAGTATGAAATTCTGATCAGACGCACAACATATCTTGCAAACACACAATTGAAAAAAGATGTCAGTAACCATTCGATTTTACATTCTTTTATTGAACTAATTTTGTCATTTTTGCCAACTGCTGCCCTACTAAATCAGCCTAAACTTTGAGTCTAATTTTTCTAAAGTATAGTGCCTATGCACGGTGACCTTTTCAGATTGCTAGATGTGAATTGGAATCATGTTCTCATCCTGCATAAGTTGTGGTTTGGTGATTACATTGCTAAGTATCAAAGCAAGAGTATTAGTGTGTAAAGATTATATTTTTCTTGTGAAGTTGGCAAACTTTGTACTTCACGAATGTTGCAAAGTTGGCAAGTGGTGTTTTCGAAGGTTTTCGAAGTCACCTCTCCCTTGGGTGTTAGATTTCTTCTTGAGCTGTCCACGGCCGAGAGATAATAGCCACAAGCACGCCCCTCTTTGAGATGAGTCCTTCTATTTTACGCTGGCCATATACCCCTCCTCATTGCTTACTGAAAGCTGGTTGGTGTCTGTGCCCTGCAGCTATGCCATCACCACTTATCACTTCTACAACAGAGAAGAGGTACTAAAACATAGTCATATGGGTTGGATGCACCCTTTGAATGATAGACCTGTTGGAGAGTGTAAAAATAGCTTATTAGAAAATGAAAATAATAACTCGTGTAATAGAACTAGAGGTAATGAGCCTGCATAATGACGAGAGGATGGGACATTTTGGGAGTGAGTAAATTTCACATTACGCAAAATGTCTCAAAATTACACATTGTACGATTTTGCTTCCTTTTTTCCCACAGGAAACAGTATGCCCATAAAATTTTGCACAGAAAATTTCGAACTAGTCTTCTGTCAATATCTTGCATGAGTTTTTGTATTACACAAATTATTCCAATATGTGGAAAAAGTCATACACGATACCAGAAAACCGCATTTTGTATAATTTCTCTAAAACCAAAGGAATATCAAGCTATACAAATGTAGCAGAACGGTGTTAACAGCCATCTCTGAATAACATTTTAATAAACTGTTAAAAATAATGGAAAATGTTTTTTCACAGATATATGTTAAACAATGTTGGAACGCAAATACTTTTTTTCTACAATGTTGCCATTATTCTATGAGTAAACCCTTCTATAACAGAGTTTAATGGAGCTGTGTAATTAGGCCATACAAATTGGGAAATATTATTTTCTTCATTCGCTATGGCGGATGCTTTCCGTCTCTTTTTATGTAGTTGGCCCGTGCCTTAGATTGTAGGATAAGGGAAGGCAAATCTCACGGGGCACCGCCGGGCCTCCTAATGTGTTCACCTAAACACTTTATGTGATGTGGAGAGCAATAACTCATTTTTCTATATAACATTTTCAGAACATATTGATTTCTTTTTCTAATGCCAGTCTGTAATGGACACCTTGTTTACTTCTACTTGTCTTGCCTCTTGCTCGCTTTCCTGCACACAGTCGAAAAATGTGCTTTCTTACAAGAGTCTGGCAGCAACATCATTCCAGGCTTTGTTAGGATACAGGCCTGCCACACCTGCTCGAGTCAAACACGGAGCCTTTTCTTTCACCAGAGATACTGGTCTGGTGGGGTCTGTAAACGAATACCTTGCAGTTGTTGTAAGGCTGTAGCCTTTTATACATGTACCTACACATATGTATCACAGTGAATCTGTTGTTCAACTACAGTGGGTAGTTACACAGTCTAACATGATACTTATGCAATTAACCTCACTCGCAATGACTTCAACCCATATTAGTGCAGGTTAAGTTCCCTGTGCTAGCAGCTCATTATGGGAGAACTCAGTCTGGCTCTCTTTAGGTCCCAGAAGGTCTCTATCACATGTGGGCTACCCATGTTCCTACATTGTCTACTGTCGTCTTTTAATTCTACATAAAGACCCTTAGGGCTTAACTCACAGATAAAAGAATCAAAACTCACCATATGCCAATAATATAAAGTTCTATTTGAATGACTCCTCCTCTCTAGACTTCCAACGCCTTACGCACTGCCTGCACCTTAACCAGCCCTGAATGTCCATTATTTACTAGAAGCTCAACCCTGCCAAAGCAGAATTCCTAGTATTTGTCAAGTACAACATGCAAGAAATACAATGACGTGTACCTCCATGGCTTTGAATCCAACTATCAAACAGAACCAAGTCACTCTGGGCAGCAACCACACCCTCAAGGAACACACTGCCACAAAAATGCAAAGGCAAACTGACAGCAACTCTTTATACTGAAGAAAGTGAAACTGTTCCTCCTTAAAAGTGACCACACAACTACTGTTCAACCCCTCATGCTTATCCATTTGGATGGTTGTAATTCCCTGCCTGCTATACTTTCCAGACTCCACATTGGCCTCTTTTAATGGCATGCAACAGCACATCTCTTTCAGGGCCTGAAGAAATATGATGAAGCTCCATGGGCTCCCCTTTCCAGGCCGCCCCATCTTTCAAACATCTGCTTTATTTACAAAGTTATCATTTCCAGCATCACACTGATCTTGCAGGGAGCTCCCCGTCTCTTGCGGGTCTTGGCACACATGCAGCTAGGGCTCAATCAGACCTCTAGACGAAGAAGTGCAAAAACAAAAAGAAATATCTTGCACTCAGGATCTGGAACAACATCCCTGTATCTGGCCTAAGGATGCTTCAATTCAGGAAAGAGACGAAGATGCACCGTTGAAGAACACTGGATCATGATGCAGTAACAATCCACAAACCAGCTACCTCCTTAATTACCTGTTGACTGTGCCCTTTCCTTTGAACCCTCCAACACGCTCTGCTGATTTTGCTTATGTTCAACCCATACAAATACCACATACATACATACTTGGGAGTTGCTTATGCAGTAACAGGATGTCAATTTTGGTACAATCTTGAGTACATGGGTTCCAGTGTTAGTTTTTTCCCTGTGGGTATGCCATTATGAATAATAATGGTTATATTTTGGTTATTTCAAAATTCAAATAAGTGAAAGAAAAAAGAATACTGCGTTGTATAGGTAGTAGGATACACAAATTAACTGAAGCCTGTACTGCATAAACTACTTCAATTAGCATTCCTATTAATAGACACCTCCCTCACTAAATCTGGCAATTCTTAGAACCATTTGTAATTTTTTTAATGGGTGGGGGCTTCTAAAATGACTTGTATCTTGCCAGTGCCTTACAAATATGTTTTATTCGGGATAACAGGAGCTCCAATTCACAACACTCACCTACTAAGGCTCATGGAAAATAAGTAAACCATGTAATAAATGTACAGTAACTTTACTTTCCTGAAGTGCCCAATTCCTCGGCTACATCACTTTGCTCGATATCTTTTTTCATGACTAGGGATTCAAGCAGTGCCCAAAATTTTAATTACACGGGCAAAATTAACACAATTCTTAAGTTTTGCTTTATTGTATTTTGCATCACTTTTTGTTTACCTGAGTTCATGTGGGAAGTGACAGGTACTACAAAAGTGTACTTTAGCAAAGTTTTCTGGAATTTCATGAAATTTGCATGATAAAAATATGCATTTTTGTGCACCCATTGAATTTGTTTTATATGCCGTTGCAATATTTATGACAATCTCTGTTTTTATAGTTGCATCGTACACTTAATTTCTATATCACTAATAGGGGATAGTACCTGAGTGATGCCTTTTCTTCACCACAGTGTTTGATAATTCACTTGCAGTTGAACCGAACAAGCAGTTTTTCAACCATCTTCAATGGCACACTTCCCTGCCTTCTTTTTTTGGTGTTAGCACTTTTCTTTACAAATAAATAAGCTTTACAAATAAAAAAAATAGGGTTCCATATTTTCCATCAAAAAGGCCTGGGGAGGCTGAAAACTTGCGTCCATGTAATCCACTATCATAATGGAATGAGAGGATGGTATTTGTCAGTTTTAATATATATTGACTTAATAAAAATGATTGCTGTGCCCATCTCAAAATTAAAAACTACAGCATCACCATATCATCTACTGTCACTAGAGCCAGTGCTGATAATTAAGTGCCGGTGCTGAGCACCAGAAACCATCAGCACAAATTAAGCACTGCATCAGCGAATCAGGTAGCTAAAACAGTGGCCTTGATTTGCACTTGTGGCAGTTTTACCTTGTACAGGCATGCAATATAGTTGCTTTCCAAGGTATAGGAAACTGCATGCATTTGTGCTTGTTGCAGGAAATGTTTGAGGTGATATCAGGGAAGTCAACAGAAAACTAAGCCTGAGAGAAATTCTAATTACGCCGGAGTAATTGGAGTAAAATTGCACGGTAACGCCTACTTGAGTAATTAAGAGTAATTTGGGGCAAAACTCCTACCGCTGGAGGCCAGAAACAACAAACTTATACAGCATGAGCAGCTGCTAGCTGCTGCTGTTCATATCCTGTTGCAGTTTCTGCTACTGTCTTAGCACAAAATGTACCCTCACGTCCATTTTAGCTACACGGGTGCATTTTGGGCTAAGAAAATAGTGCTAAATGCTGGAGTACGCTCATCACATAATTCGGTGGTAATTATGCTAGACGCAATTATGCAAGTTATGCCTACCTCTACAAATAAACCATCCCACGAGAACATAAAACAGGCTCAGAAATAGCCAAATAACGACCCACACACTCACCTGTCAGCCTACCTTTTCTGACACTGTGAGACTGACCTATAGGCCAGTCCTAGTATGGCATCTTCTGCAATCTGCTGTTGAAATGTTATATTTTATAATATCAGAGAGAGAATAAGAAGGGAAAAGGGAAGAAAGAAAGGAAAGGATGAGTATGTCAGAGGACGAGGGGAAAGAACAGAGAGATGGTGGAGGAAAGAAAGAGTGAGAGATGGAAAAGGTCTATTAGAAGCATGGCGACATATGAAAACAGATAGGAGTAGTGAGAGCAGAAAGGGACGTAGAAGGAGGTAGGGCTGAAAGAGTACAAGAAAATGGGGAGAGAGAAAGGGAACGAAGTAGCAACAGTTCATTTTCCTGCTGTTATCTTGACTATATTAATTTTGCTCTTATTGGTTCATCTCCTCTGCGTTCTGATCACTACTTTAAGCTGTATTTTTCCTGAATATGATGTTATTGTTATTATTGCTGCTCTATCTTTATACCTGTAAAGCGCTCTGATACCCGAAAGGGTCATGTTCGCGCTATATAAAACTATCAAAATAAAATAAACAGATGGAGAAGTTCAAAGTAACAGAGATAGGAGAAAAGAGAGCGTGAAAAGAAAATGAGTGGCGAAAAAAAAAGTAATTTAATGAAAGAGCATGAAAAAGTTAGATGGGGAGAGAGAAAAACGAGACAAAGAATAGCCGGACTGAAGAAGAGAGAGGAAAACAGGGGAAATATGGAATGAAAAATGGGGAAAAAAGTGAGAACAAGAGAAGAAGAATGAGAGAGGAAGGATACAAAAGTAGTGATAGAGAATGTGTTTATTGAGTGAGAAAAAGAAAAGAGAGCGAGAGAGTGGTCATGAGAATGAGAGAACTCAAACATGCTAGTGATTTAAAGAAAAAGAGAAAAATGGTAAACTTACAGAGCAGAACAAATGAAAGTTCAAGAGAAAAACTGAGAAACAGATCAAAAGAAAATAAGGTGATCTAGAGCAAGGAGATGGTAAGAGAAGTAAGAAGTAGAAGAAGAAAATGAAAGAGAGGAAAACATAAAGACGAATGTGAGGGAGAGAGCCATGAAAGAAGAGGGGGATGACATAATATGTAAGGATAGAAAGGCATTCAGAGGCGAGGGGAAAAAGAGAGCTAGAGAGTGAGCTAACTAGGAGAAAGAAAAATGAGAATGGTAGAGAGAACGAGAGAGAATGAGCCAAAAAGGCAGGGGGAGAGAGGGAAAGGGAGAGAGATTGAGAGGGGGGGAGAGAGAGAGTGCGATAGGGCGTATAATAATTGAATGAATCGAGGCATAACATTGTCTCCAACTAAAATGATAAATAGATTTGAGAAAACACACTGAGGCGGTCCCTCAAACCACCTCCATGAGCACGTAGTGCCAGACTTGATAATTATGTTTTTAAAGAGTTCACTGTTTGCATATTTCATTAATCTTCGGGATATTCATGAACAAATGTCTGAAACCCTCAAGGAACTAAATTGATCCTCCTGCAAATATACCATTCTGTGCTAAGTTTTAATGGGGATCAGGACACCATGTATTGATTGTGTGAATAATTGCCCTTTTACAGCGCCTTAATATTCTCTATGCTTATGGGGTTAAACTGAAGGTGAATAACAAGGACTGAATATCATATTTTTTTTTTAGATGTTTTGTACGGAGTAAGAAAAAAAATCCCAATTAATATTTTCAGTCAGAGGTAATATTTAGCCCACCACGAAGTGAGAAATGCTTTGTTGGCATGAATAATGTATTTCAAATTCATTACTCGGCTTCAAGAAATGGTACCGTTAATTAAAGATTACAGTCTCCCAGTTGGGGATTTAAGCGGGATAGTTTTTAAAACGTGATTCTAAGCTGAAAAAAAGAGAAGAGAATTGATTTTGGTTCATGGTGTTCTTTTGCCTGATCAGACATCCCTCAAGAGTTAGACAATGTTATTTCTTGAGTTTGCCTCGTTAGAAGCAGTCAAAATGGATTTTGTGAAGCCCTTAATAATTGAAAGCATCAGCCTGTAGATCAGGGTTTACATCACGCTTGAGTATATGTTCGGCTTAACAGCACGCTGCTCTGTCTCTGACACGTGTGGCCGACATTGGTCTTTAAGGGCCAGAGCATGAAGATTTTCAGGTTTTTTGGCTATAAAAGCGATTTCCATTTAGATCAAACATAAATTTACCTCATGTGGGTATCCTAAAAATCTGGCATGACACTGCCTCTGTAGATGAACGTTGACTATCCCTGAAGGTATAAGGTATCGCGATCGAGACAAGAAGTGTAAAAGTTCGATTTGAACTGTTTAAAGAGCACCTCAGGTACTTTTCTCTAGATATTCTAGGGGAAACTATTTCTTATGGAAAATCCACATATTAAGGTTAGTTTGGAGCACTATTTAAACTTACAATACATAATTTAGCGATATTAATGAACAGAAATATACAAATAGTTCTGTGTGTTTAGTATTCAAGTGAAGATTGACAGCCCATGCTACTACCAACAGATGAATAGCTATCCTTCACTCCATCAATTATTATATATGTAGAGCAGAAATAAGTTTTTTAATGTTGTGGGGGGATATAAAAACAAAATGGGTAAATAAACAACAGCTGTATATGTAGTCATGAGATATAGTTTGTTTGACCATAGGGGCACGCCAGGGAACAGTTTTGCTTTTTAGTTCTCAGGACTGTATCACCTGGACAGTTAAAGGACGTGCAAATGGGGACCAAGGGTCGGTAGCTTGCAGGCATCAACAGGGGTTTCTTATCGGCCCCTCCCTTTTCCATTGTATTTGCAATACTTTTGTAACGTTTGGTGTCAGATTGGTCAACAAAGCTCAACTAACGCTGAGGCTGCCTGGATTGGTGGAGGAAGACATTATCTGTAGAAGCGATGATGCCTGATGGGTTGTTCTCCCGTAACTTGACAAAAGATTGCGTGATGGTTGCTTCATCAAACGCTCCTTGGACTCCACTCCACTGAGCACATTCACTGAAGGCCCCCAACATGGAGGCATATCAACAAGCAGGCGATAAAAAATTATCGCCGCTTTTGTGGCCGTTTTCGGACGAAAAGCGACGATAAATTTATCGTCTAATCAGCAAGGTCACGCTAACGCGTGGAACCTTGCTACCTTGCTTTAGCGTCAGGATTCCTAACGCCCAGCTTTGCATCTCTAATGAGATGCAAAGTGGGCGTTCCTGACCTGGCATGACAGGAGAAATGTCGCTAAGCGACATTTCTCCTATCATCAAGTCCCACGCTATGAAGCATAGCGTCAGGAAAAGTAGCGATAACCCCTGTTATCGCTACTTTCCTTCCGCCTGCTTCAGGACTGACTTAGCCATGATATCCTATGGAAGGTGGATATCATGGCTAAGTTTGTGAGTCCCTATCAACTAGCTAACGTGAGATTATCGCTGGGTTTCCAGCGATAATCTCACGTTAGCCAGTTAGCGCTAGGATTTTTATTGCTGATGATATAAGCGTTGCTAATAGCACGCTATCTCAGCGATAAAAATCGGCGGTAGCCAGCGATAATTATCCAAGCGCTAAGTGCGCTCAGCGATAATTATCGCCGGTTGTTGTTGATATGCCCCTTGGTTCTTACAGGTATTAAATCAAGTTACTGCATCGGACCATTCCTTTCGTGTCAGAGGACTGCCTAACTACCACTAAGGAGTTGGCCTTACGGCTAGGGCGGTCGACCTCGAAACTGGGGAACTGGGTTCGAGTCTCGGCAATGACGCTGAACATCCTGTGATTCTGGGCAAATCACTTAATCTCCCCGTGCCTAACAAAAATGAATGTGTCCTCATGTAATGCAACTGGTGCTATGTAAAGTGCCCTGATACCCGATTCGGGTCAAGTTCGAGCTATATAAAACTCAGTAAAAAAAAAAAAGCAACATTGGTCCTACACCTGACACTACACACTAAAATAATCCTTCTTACTGGGTTCTGGCTGACTGGGCTAGTGCTCAGCATTGCAGGTAGCAAAGACGCTCTAAGTACCCTCCTCATCCCCAGTGCTCAGTTTACAGACCTGTCCCTTTCGTGAATTAGAACATGTTTAGATCCGGTTACAGTTAGTGTTAAAGGGAAGGTACAGAATTGAAATAACTTAACTGCGTAGAAGGCATCCATTGTTCATTTATTTTAAATCTTTTTTTTTTCAATATCTGGTTGTATTTTCTTCCACTTCTTTGTTTTGTAACTTCGATCACCCATTTAGCATTTTCTCAATTTTCAGCACCTTTTGCACAGTTCTTTACTTTCATAACTTTACCCTTCTTGTTTCATTTCATGGCTATTCTTTACTGCAGCTTTTAAGCCTCACACTAATAGTTCTTTACCCCTGCTTACAGCCCCTTCCCTTCTGCTGTCATTTAACTTAAATTTATTTCTATTCCCACTTTAAGAATGGAGACTTGATGATGAAACGGTCCCTTCCCCCCTACCATTTTTGTAATAAAATGTTACAAGCCGTTTAACATATGGAACGCTCTTTGTAGTATCAAGTTCTGTATGCTTGTATTTTGGGTGGAGATAGTTGCTTTTTTGGGCCGGGAGTAGTGTGCTAGGCACTGAAAAGCTCTCTGACGCCCCTCAGGGATATCAAGCGCTATATAAATGCAAATCCTTTCCTCTTCTATCCCTCCACTAGCCTTTTTCAATCCAAATAACAGACTTACATATCCCCTGCTCAAATTAATTTCATATTTCCTTATACTAATTCACCACTAATCATTTTTGGGTTCCTGAACGGCGTGCTACTCGCCGAAAAATGCTTAAGTGCCTCAACAGGGGTAGTGAGTGCTATATAAATGCAATTACAATTACATCAACTGCCATGCCAATGTGTTGTCTTTGGAAGTGAAAACTTTTTTCACGCTCCATAAGCAAGCACAATATAGGTACAACAAGCACCAAAAGTGACTTCTGACTGCAAGAGCGCTTTACAAAAAGACCAAATATATTCACAAATCAAAATGTGAAAATAACTTTGTATTTCAATTGTACTTTTTCAAGATCATTTCTCTATTTCCAACAGGTAAAAGAGTTTTTAAGTTTAGAAAATACTGGCAGCATTTTAAGTAAACTGATCAGTTTTCAATTATTAAAGTAAAGGTGGATTAAGGGTTGATCGTTTGGTGGCAATTGTCGGTGTTTTAAACAGCATTAAAAGCAGCCACGGCCGGTCCAGGTAAGAGTGGTAGGGTGAGGGGAGTCGACAGACGACGACGAGAGAAAATAAATTAAAAAATACTTATCTTGCGCTCACTGCATCGCCGAGCGATGCGACGAGGGCAAGGTAAGTGTTTTTCTTTTTTTAAATTTTATTTTCACTTGTTGACTGTCAGCCCCCCTCCCCGGCCCCACAACTCTTACCTGCACCAGCCACGGCTGATTGGAAGCGCAAAATAGCTACATCTCACGTTATTAATTGCTAAGAGGTTCAATGGAGGCAGTTCCATCCTCACTTAGTAGCTAAAAGATAACAACTACCTGTGCCAGTCTCAAAGATAGGGAGGATGTTGTCTGGGTGATAAAACACCTTGCAGAAGCTTAACACAAGCCTCTGAAATGAACCAACCTTTTGTGGGGAACAGCCCTTTGGGGTCCCACTTAGCCCAAGGTCAATGAATATCTGTGAGATATGGTAGACCAAGGGGACTCTCATCATATTTTGCAGGGTGGGGGTGGCGGGGGGTACCATTTTGCATTTGACACCATGTCAGGTTAATTGTAGGAAATGTGTGCCAACCATTCGCATACGTAGTGGGTCAAAAGCAAAGTCAGATCAGGACTCTTCAGTTTAAAACAAAATGAAGACTTCAAAGTAGGCTAGAATTAGAGGGTAGTGGTGGACTCTGTTAGAACTAGGAGACTTGAATCCTAATCTTAGCTTCTCCTCTTGAGCCAAGTGGGTGCTCCTGGGCAAATCACTTTACCTGCCTGCCAATTATTTACCTAGTCAAGACAGCTTAAATAACGCGAAGTTAAGTACATTCTTCCTCTCTCTCTCTCTCTCTCTTTCTTTCTCTCTTTCTCTCACTTTCTCCCACAGAGAGTGTTTTATGTTATTCTGGTAAAATGTTAATTTACAGGGACTACGTTTATCGCACTCCCCCTGCAGCTTCCTTACATGCTCCCCTCTTGAAAATATCCTTAACTCGTAAACTGAAGCGCCTAGAGTAGATTCGGATCTCACTGTGCGCAACACAAAATTAAATGCATAGTTTTTATTTTACAGTTCCTAAGGTCAGTGCTATGTCTCTGATCTAGACAACTTGTAATAAATAACTCACCTCAGGAGGATGCAAACATGTTACTTTGCAGGCGCTAAAGGAAAGCATTGCGACACAATTTCGGTCAATAACAGCAGATTTAAATGTAATGCAATAATATTTTAAACATATTTTCATAAAACGGAACGTCATGCAGCGCTCTTCATAAATGAATGCACAAAACAAAAATATTTATATGCTGCTAAATAATGAAGCAATTTACACTCAAACGTAAGCAATAGAGCACCAATTAAAATCATAATTAACTACAGTGTAACATACCTTTTCACCTTTGTCTGTATAGGAAGTCTAAAGAAAGAGAAAGCTCATTAGGTAAACTAAAAGCTAAAAATATTGAATCCTCCCCCTACCTCCAAGCCACCACTAATGCAGAACATTATCTTAAAGTGTGAGTGGATAAACATGGTGGGGTGGCTGCCTGCAGTGTGCAGAAGCACACACCAGTAGGAAGCTAAAAAGACGAGCAGCTTACCATGGTCATAAGCGACAGTTTTGCGAGAGACATGCGCCGTCAGTGTATGTGCAAAAGTAAATAAAAATGAGTACCTGTAGGCCAGTGAAATCCCACTGGCCACCGGAAGCAGTACTTGGTCCAAGATCCACAGCATGGATGAAAAAACTGAAATAATCCAAAGAGTAGGAAGAAGCAGGAGGCCTGTAGGAGCTGCTGACCAATAGGAAGCAAGGAAACAATACCTATGTAGGAGCAAGCCAATGGTAGGCAAAAAGGTGCTGACCAATAGGGCGCAAGGAAATGAGACCCATGTGGAAGCCAGTCAGTGGTAAGTAAAGTGACATGAGCACCATGTGGGAGCCAGCCAATTGTAAGTAGAGGTAAGTAATGGGTGGGCTCTAAGTAGGAGAGTAGGATCTCCTTCACGTGTTTACCCCCACTTTTTGCTGGTGTTTTACTGTTTTTCGACTTTAGTCTGGCTGGGCTCCTGCTATTCAGGGCCCCAGCCTAGCTGCTTCCTCTCTAAAGTGATTGCATGTACTTTAAGTACACTCCAGATTGGAATCTGGGGTACCCTTGTGAGTCCCTAGTATATGGTATACTGTGTACCCAGGGCATAGGTACCCCAGAGGCCTACCAGGGGCTGAAGCCTGTATTATGCCACCCCTGGAAAGCCATGCAAAATGACACCACAGGTCTGCTACTGCAGCCTGGGTAAGGTGGTGCATGCACCCCTTACTGAGGTATAGGTTCACTTTACCTCACCTATAACTGCACATAGTAACCTATCAGTCACCCCTATGGCAGGCCTTATCAATCCTGAAGGCCGGGTGCTTGGTTATATGTGAGAGGGTGCCCAGGCATGAGCTGAGCCCCTCTGCAGCCTTTGGAATCTCTTCTCTGGGGTTGTCAGTGGTGCAGCCTGACCATATACTCTTAAGTGTGTTATAACCCAACGGTAAATGCTAACTTTGGACTTGCTGCACGGAAACATGTAGTGTTTGGTGTCAAACTGGTGTGGGAGTATGATCCCACCCTTCTAGAGGGATAGACATGACAGTACTGGTATACCCGGTCGAATCCTAATAGAGCCCTGGCATCACAAAATGGATGCTGCAGCCACAGACACAGGTCTGGCCTCCTGCTGCTGACCGAAACTCCGGCAGGGGAGGCCTGGACAATAGGTTTCCTGTCACAGGGAGGTGTAACCACCTCCCAGACAGGATGATGTGTATTGGGGCTGGGTGGGAGCACGCTCTGAGTGCTTTGAAGTCCTGCACGGGGGGCACATTTGGTGTCCCTGTGCATAGTCCAGCTCAAACCGGTTCAGGGGCTTCCAGCCCCTGCTCTGGCGTGAAACTGGACAAAGGAAATGGGTGTAACTACCCCTCTTTCCAAACCCTCCCATAGGTGGGTCCCCAGAGCTAGTTCAACCCTTTCCCTAAGTATAAGTAAGGGACCTCTGTAACCAGAACTTTAGATATCCCTGGACGAAACTCTGAAGCTGAATCCTGGAACTTCGACGCTCTACTAAAGACTAGAGGACTGAAGAAATCTCCCTTGGGGTCAAGGAGTGACTCCCCTGTTTGGCAGGCACCAACGAAGCATTTTGCAAGCCTGCATTTCCGAAGCTCCCGCCGGACTCCGAAGTATTTGCAGCCAAGGAAGAGGATTTACTGACATCTCAGAGGCCGACACGAGTACCCAGCAAAGCTGAGATACGCAGCCATTGTGAGTAGTGTGGAACCGGAACTCCTGGTCACCGTGCACTTTTGCAAGTGCATTGACATCTCCACATCTCTTGAAGTCGTGCTTGGGGTTACTTGTAGCCCCTACCTCAAGCAGAAGATCCACTGAAGATTGTTGGTCTAGTCACGCCGAGTGACCCGTGGGTCACCATTTTGTGTTTCCTCTTAAGGTCCCTTCGCAACCCCTGTTCCGTCGACTGGTGGGTCCCTGAGGGGGTAACTTTGAATTTCCTTGGGTTTCCCTGGTTACTTCAGACGTGCCCTGACTCCCTACCACGTGGTGAGTCCCACAGACCTTGCTGGTCTGCACCGAAGCATCTTTCTCTTTTCTGTGTGGGTTGCTGTTGCCAAGGCTTGTTGTGTCCAATCCAGGCACCGACACTGCAGCACTCGACATCCTATGTGGGAAAGCTCGAATCCAGCTCCTGGTCATCCTCGACGCCTCCTGGTCCTCGTGGCTGAAGAGTTAAGCTTCACCTCCTTCACCTGAAATCACCCGACATCGGTGGGTATCCGCCTGTCGTCTTCCTGGTCACTGGCAAGTGACCCAGACTCTGTCCCCTCTGCTTTCAGGTTCTTCTCGACTTCAATCCAGGCTTGGATCTCTTCGGACACTTTGCATCTTCCCGGCAGCAGCACTTCTTTGCCAGCTCCCTTTGAAATCGGCGACGCGACCCGACACCATTTGACACCTATGCACCCGGCTTCCCTGGGTGAGATAACACCAGTACTCCGGTGGTCCCGTGGGTATTGGCCCTAGAACTTCCTAAGTCCCAAAGGGTTTGGTCCTGATTCATTTCTAAGTGTCCCTAATCTTTTAAAATCTAACCGCGACTTTCCCCATAGAAGCTAACGGGAGCTAGCGGCTGTGTTCTCACATCGCACACGGCCCCCGTGGGTCCCTTGTGTCACTACTTCGGGTGGTTCTTTGGGGTCCCAGTGATTCTACAGGCTCTAGGCCTTGTGTCTAGTTAAGTCGTGGTTCTTATACCACTATTTTAGTATATGGTTTGGATCGCCCCTAGGACCTGACGTGTATTTGTGCTATTTTACTGTGATATTTGAAGTGTAACTTATGTGTTTTGACCTCTAGTCTCATAAAGAGTCTAGGAGGGTGTGTTTAGTAATAAATACATATATTTTATATATATACCTGGTGTGGTTGTCTTTCATTTAGGCACTCAATAGATTATAGACTGGTAAAACAAGCTGCGTTACATTCCTTCAAGACTTAGCCTGAAGGCTGCTCTCCATAGCTACCACTAGGATAGCTTTCAATAAAGGTTGTCTTAATCCTTTAACCAATAAGGGGTTGTTTGGACTGGTTCACGGTGCCCACTATAACTAGTGGACTGCATATACCAGGCCAACTTCTCACACTCTAAGCCCCTTTTAAGATTTTTTTTTAAAAAATACAATAGATTTCACAGGCAAAGTGCAAGCACTGTGATAGATTCCATGGAACAGTTACACCATGGACATTGCAAAAGTGCAAGCTTCCCTCCTGTAGAGATCATACACAGCAAAGTGGGGTTAACAGTTTTTGCTTCCCTTGCGGACATATGCAGCACAGGCAGCAGCAATGCATGCTAGACGCAAGGGCACACACATGTGCAGATGTCAGCAGTGTATCTTTACCTCACATTTACAGAAGATGTACAACTTAGTCGAGAAGCCTGTTGCGGGGCAACCATCCCTCACACATACTCAACATGTGGGGCACAGAGAGCAGTGCAAGTTTCTCTTTCACACAGAACATTTACAGCAGTGATATCAACAGTGCAATCTTCCCTTACACATAGATGAGTCCAGCTAAGACTAAGCTTGGAGCACACACAGCAACACACATACACCACAGCAATAAGCATTGAATGCATGCCACATACCCACAGGATGGGCCAAGCACTCATGCTAGTTTTGCAGACTCCCCTTATGCACGAACCACAGTTACAATACCGGCAGCAGCCCTAGGGAAACTGTCACTTACACAGTGAACAAGCAGAGATCTGGCAGCACTGATCACATTACACGCGTAATTATCTGTTTACAGTCTGTCTCTGAGTCTACCTACACAAACACATGTAGAAGACAGAGCTCAGGCAGTGCAAAGAGAAAGACAGAGCTATTGGAGGGGCTCATGCATGTCTCTCCAGCTTCTGTGGTGGTGTCATTCCCCATGGACTATCACCAGCATATCTTCTAGTTTATTTATAACCTGCATTTTCAGATGGGAAGAAGAGGTGGGGTAGTGAGTGGTAAGAAGCGTGTTATATTTGTGATCCTGTGTAGGATGCTTTCACAAATGTCACTGCAGCAGGAAAAGAAATATAAAATGATTATCACTTGATGTTATTATCATTTTATTCTGCCCTGCTGCAGCAGCATGATGGCAGGGCTGCTCTACTGACAGAGCAGGGGAGGAGTGGTGGGCACACTGAAGTGCTCATGATGCTTTGACCAGCGCTCTCGGGCCGGCCAAACAATCATGCACACTTTAGCATGTTTTCCATGCAGGCTGCATTACAGCCTGCATGGAGAACATGCCCAGGCCCCCAGTCTCCGTCTGAGTGCCGAACCATGGCACTCAGACCAATCACAGTGCTGCATTGCAGATTTGTGATTGATTTAGGGGAGCAAATCACAATGCTGCATTGCTGCGTTGTGATTGGCTCGGAGGGGCCTGGCTGCTTTCTGTTCTGAGGAGAGACGACATGGAACAGAGCGGCGAGGAGATAAGTAAATTTGTCTTTTTTTCACCATCATACCCACTCGCATCCCCGCCCACCACCCCAGATCCGTGCTGGCCGCCACTGTTGCAAGCAGAAGGTAAAGTCAGCAGAGATATCACTCATGGCACACCGGTCTTACAAGGAGAATATAAAGACAGCAATGGTTTCTCTCAGGTCACAGAGATCTTGCAGGTAGGGTGTAAAGACAGCAGAGCTTTCACTCGAGTTACACTAGTCTTGCAGGTAGGGAGCAAAGACAGCAGAGCTGTCACTCATATCACTCCAGTCTTGCAGTTAGAATGTAAAGACAACAGAACTATCACATGTATTGAGGAATGTCAGGGGTAGTATTGATTTTGAAGTTTTTATGCCAGTACAGTGACTTTTTAGCAGCCCTATCACCCGAGTAGGTAGCAGGAAGCGTTTCCTCCTGTATATGCCAATATCTCAGCTCTGCCGAAATGTGGTAAGGATATTTCCCTTGTTGCAGAGCAGATAATGTATGCACATAATAGTGTAGATAGGAAACAATTGTGGAAGGAGAAATTAAAGAGAGAGAGGAGGAAAAAGGACACACAATAGGCTCTATCTTCATAAAGGAGTAGACATCTTTTCAACACAAGTCTCTTGTACACCAGATAAAATAAGAATTATTCTATGACTTTTTAGAGTATATGCATTGTGTGTCCTTTCAAAATCTGGCCCTTAACTCTCGAGTGTATTCTGCTGTTTGTGCAAATAGGCCTTGAATTCACCGGAACAAGACTATAGGGTTTGATGTATCATAGGGTTTTACCCATTTTGTGTCTGTGGGGAAATGCGTCAGCACGAATGGACCATAGTCTTTTTGATGAGTCTTTCCACACCCAGAGTCAAAATCAGAACAGTTCAAAAAGCCTCTTCCTTCTGAAATATGTTGCATTATAAGTAATCAGCAATAAAAGGTGGTCGGGGAGAAAGGTATTGATGTAGCTAAGTCAGTGCTTAATTTGTAAAAAAAAAAAGTAAGCGCTGGGGCCTAAGATATTTATTGGCAAGCCTGTGCATCTTGAAGAACTTTCCAGCATTGCAAAATACCATGGCCAGCATTATGTATTACCCCTAACACTCCAATAAATGTCACCACTTGGAATATTCCACGTCACCAAAGCCTTAAGATTGATCTGGATGTGTACAGGAATTATAATTGTGATGTATATTACAGTTTTAATAATCTGCTGATGTGCTCTGCTCCAAAGTAGTGACATCGCCACCATCTGGTGGTCTGTCCGAAATAAGTGCTGCTGTTGAAAAATAAATGCCAGTGCCGAGCACCATCAAACACCGGCACAAATTAAGCATTGGCAAGTGTTTCCTATTGACACTGGTGTTTCTATGACCGGAGGTGACAGTGTTTGCCCATAGTCACTTCTTCACCAGCGGCTAAGCGGGGATTTGAAGTTGTGGGATGCACCTCACAAAAAAGTATGATATTAAAATTTGAAGTTTGCTCTCACTGGAATATTTGTGACTGTTTTGTAATTGTCTCATTATTCTAATCACACTATGACAGATGTAGTTTTCCAGAAATACACACAAGTGTAATATATGCATTTGGAATATCCACAAGGTATACAATTCCGCATACAGACATTTAAAGTAAATGTGCATTTGCATATTCAACTTTTTTTGCTTCTTGGAAAAGTATTTCGACTGATGGTGAAATCACTTAAAACGTATTAGTTGTAGTAGTTTTCCCCTCACATTCCCACTTTGGAAAGCTGCTTCCATCCACTCATAAGGGGAGTAAACTTGCACATCCTTAGGAATAAAAAAAAAAGTTTTCAAATGGATGGTAAATGCCCACAAACTTTGTGTTTCAGCGTGTTCACCAGCTTTTACAGGTGATTCACCCACGAACAACAAACTACCTTCTACACATTTTTGGGATATGTACATATTGCCATATTGGTGGATTTTCCGCATTATCATAAGCATGGAATGGTTTGTCATGTCATTAGATTCCAAACCAGGATTGGCAATTCCTTGCACAAAGTGGTAATCTTTTGCTTGTTGGATGAATTTAGGTGTGCAAAATATTTTGATAATGGGGCACTGGATACAAAGGCGGCAAATATAGGGGCATATTAACAATGCGGCGTTAAAAAATTAATTTTAATGCCTTATCAGCAAAGACACGCTATCGCGTGTTTTGCTGATTTTGCTCCCGTTTCCAGTACGCCTAACTTCGCATCGCTAATGAGATGCAAAGTAGGCGTGTCTGTGGAAACAACATGGGTGCGCGATATTTACAATGCGGGGAAGTGATTATTTTAATCGCGGTAAGTATGCCTTAACGCAGGAATTTAACGTCTGTTAAATTCCTGTCTAAGGCATACCTAACATGGGAGGTGGATTCATGTGATACGAGCACAGGGTCATATCATCAAGCATATCGCCGTTTTACATGGAACATCGCTGGAAAACCAGCGATGTTCCATGGAAAAGGGCTCTATCCCTGGAATATACATCGCCATGGCGCTAAGTGTTGTTGATTCAATGCTAGCCTGGCGAAATATTCCAGCGATAGAAAAAAATGCGGTATACAATGTCAGCGATAATTATCGCTGCCTGTTGCAAATATGCCCCATAGCCCCTTAACTCCAAGGCAATTTATCAGAACCCTAGCTTCTCGTGCAGACTAGGAGATGCCAGGGCGATATACTTTGACTCAGTAGATGTGCATTGAAGTCCCCAGTTAGCCACTGCCACACTATGTGCACGATTCTGTGAAAAGTTAGAAAAATAATTATTTTGCCCTGAAAAGTTAAGGGAAAGAAGCACTGTGCTGTAACCACCATTTTTTTTATGCAAAGCCCTAACTACTAACATTTGTAGAGATGGCTTTGTGCCAAATAACTGCACCACCTTGAGGTAGGTACAAAAAAGAAACAAAAAGTTGCCTTTCCTCAAACTTTTCTGACTTTGCATATGTGCTTTACTGTATAGCACAGAAAGACTCTGATTACAAGTTACACGGTAGAAGGGTGATTTTACAGTTTCCGTCCAGGCTTCTAACTGTTCTGTGATTCCGAAACAGGTTTCCTTTTCTATTGATGTAGGCACACTGTGCGAGTCCATTATTCCATTATTCCCATACCATGCTGTGTTCAATCAGTGCCACATGAATGTCAGTGTTTCACTTGGCCTTGATATACACAATTTCCCATTGAATAGAAGGATGTCTTGGATCCTTGTTACAGAGTGCTGAGCATGTCCGCCAGAGAGGCTTCCTTTGTTCATTGAAACTGTATTGTGGCATGCATAATGTGGCAGGGAAGGGCAGATGCAACGTTAGTTGCTTATAGTTGTGGAATGGGGGTTTGTTCATAACAATGCAAAATGTTTTGCCGCATAATTATTGAACTCTTGCACTGTTAAATTAAAAAATTGCGAAGTTACTCTATCTTTCATTGCTGGTGTTTTTATTCCTCCACCTTTGACAGCCTTGTTCTAAAAAAAATATGGAGCTGCGATACTGTTCCTCAAAGATCCATAGTAGTAGTTAAATGTCCGTAATTTGCAATTCCTCAAGTTATATTCATTAAAACATTCACTCATTTGCAAATCTTCCCCATTTTACAAAAATAAAAACAAATTCTAAGCATAACACATAGGGGCAGATTTATGTTGCCTGGCGCATCCCTGCAAATCAGCAAGGATGCGCCAGGAATGATGCGTCACGCAAGTTTACCCTTGCGCCACACATGATGCGCCGCATTTACAATGCGGCGCATCATGGCGCAGGAATAAACAGATGCGTGACGCATCCGATGGCGTAAGGTTGGCGCAGTGCTTAAGTTGCGTCGCAAGCGCGACGCAACTCCAGCACTGTTCCAACCTACCCTATCCCTAACATGGTGCGTCAAGCCTTACGCCTGCTTCAAGCAGGCGCAGGGTTTTGGCGCATCAGCGTTGGGAAAGTGACTCAGTCAAATCTTATAGATTTGACTGAGTCACTTTTCAGGGGCGTTCCTGCGACGGAACGCCCCCCCCTCTGTCGACACGCCCACGTGAAACCTGACGCAGGTTTTACGTGGCGCAGGGCTTTACACCGTGACGCATCTCCATAGATGCGTCACGATGTAAATATGGCGCAACGTGGCGCAGGGTTTACACCGCCGCTGCGTCACAAAAGTGACGCAACGGCAGCGTAAAAGTGGCGCATCGCCGATATAGATCTGCCCCATAGTTTCCAACATTATCTGGACTAGTTCTAGTGCAAATGAATATGGTTTGTTTAGAAAATCTGCGACCACACTTAGCCGGAATTCAATCACAATTCAATTCATTAGCTGTTTTAATCTGTGTAGCTGCCAACGCTGCTTTTGCATTTTCTTCCTTTGGCTTGCAAAGAGTGTCAAGAAAGTTAAATACAAATGAAGGTGTTACATTAATACAGTGGCAAATAAGTGGTTTAAAATAAATACAAGTTAGACCTTTGCCCGGCAAGAGCGGCAATTGCTAAACTGCCTGCATAGAAATTCTCATAGTGTCACACAGGGTGTTGAGTCCTGTCCTGTTGGCACGAATACCCATGGGCACAATACAGAAACAACCATTTCATCATATTCTCTGTGTCTTATTTTTTACGGGCCCCATTGTCCGCCCCTATATATCTTGGAATGCGCTACACACCACCCCTCTGTTTCTAAGATTGTTAGGTAGGAAAACTAATACCTGAGCCGGCACTCACTTAAAGGTGATATCTTCTCGCTCATAAAACTAGTTTTTAGAGTAACATTTTAGGGCACAAAAGATCGGAATGTAGTGAGACAGATGTCGGAAGGGTTAAATATAAAAATTCCAGTGAATTTGGAATTTATGAAAGATATATGTGCGGCTGTAATAGGGAATGCGGATTAAGCACTCCCTGATAGAAGTTCAATTCAACCAATCTAGAGCGCTGCATAAATCTGAGCTTTGGAACACAAGTGTTAGAAATGAGATTTCTGGTTGGCTAGGGCTTGCACCTGAGCCAGGCAGAAACCACCGCAAGGGAGTTACACGCTCAAACCCCTGCTCACCCCCTTGGTAGCTTGGCGCTAGTGTCAGTCATAAAAAAAACGAGACAATGAGAAGGCAAGGGTAGGCAGCTAACGCCTGGGTTTCAAGAAAAGCAAGTGTTTGGTTTCTAAGAATTTAAGTTGGAAGCCAGGACAGAGGAGCAGAAAAGCCAGATCTTTAGCTCTTTCCTGAACTTTAAGAGATTAGACTGAGCTCTTAGGTGGTTGGGGAGAGAGTTCCACCATTTAGAGGCAGAGAAGGAAAAACTTCCACCTCCCCTATGGGCTTTTTTTTATTCAGGCCACGATCGCCTTCCTAGCAGTGCTAGACCGTAGGGTAGGAGAAGGGGAGTACCATTTGAAAATACTTTGCAGAAAGTGAGGGCCGATATGGCGCAGGTTGTTATGAATCCAGCATAGCGCTTCGAACTTGTCCTGCACCTCTAATAGGAAACCAATGCTGTTGTTTAATGGCTTGAGCGGCTGAGCAGAAGCTTGGGGGATTTTTCAGCACTCTGGCTGCCGAATTTTAAAGTGTCTGCAATTTATTAAGAAGACAGGTTTGACAGCCTACGAATAAAGCATTAAAATTATCTACTATATAGAAATGACAAGACAAGTTGTCCGTGACTCCAATGAGAGGAAGGGGAGATTTTTTTTAGAATTTTTAACATAAGAAAACAAGAAGATGTTATCTGCTTTGGGTGGTCTATGAAGGCTAGTTTGGCATCCCCAGATTTCTTGTCTTCTGCACTGGAAGAGGAAAAGGGTTTAAGATTGAGTGGCCACCAGGAGGTGTTCCAATAGGATGTGTGGTCACCAAAAACGAATTCCTCTGTTTTTTCTTAGTTAAGCTTCAGACAGTTCTTCTGCATCCAATCTGCAGTGCTACCCATACAGATGTTAAATTGTCTGGCCAATTTTTGAGGTTACAAAGAGAGAGACAGAGAGAGACACCACTATTTGGTGTCATCAGCATACGAGAATGCCGAGAAACCACAAGATCAAATAAGTTACATTAGTGGAGTGATGTAGGCATTAAATAGGGTCGGACTTAATGAAGATACTTGAGGGACTCCACAAGGATCATGAAAGGGGTGGAGGTAAGGTCCTCCAAGGCCACTACTTGCTCTCCATTAGATAGAAAGGACCTGATCAGTTTTAGGGTCGTATCTTTAATACCTTTCAGGGCAGTTGACCAAAGAAGAGTGGTCAACCATATCAAATGCGGCTGACAGATCCAACAGGATCAAGGCTGCATCGTCACCTGTATCAATGATAGCTCTGATCTCTTCGGTGGCCACTATTGAGGCGGATCCTGCACAATGATTGGGTCTAAACCTAGGCTGTGCACTGAGGGGATACCCACTGCCTCCTCAACACACATATTCAAAATGTGACCTCTCCCTTACAACCTTTCCATATCTGCTTACAGCTATCTTCCACTTCCCAGATATTAAAAAATGTATTTAGCTCCAAGAAACCTTCTTCCACTTCCTTCTTGCTTTCCTTTGCCTGCCCCTGCCAAATAATTTAGCACACATATGGCATCTTGCTACCTTCACCCACCTCTCCATGACCTTACCTCTCCTCCTACCTTGCAGTGTTCCACATTCATGCTCTGTTTGAGAGAACAGGGGCTGTTAACATGAGACAGCTGAGTAGAATAGGGAGCCAATACCTTCTGTAATTGTACAAACTTGTAGGAGGCAGGGGGGATGGCAGATGTGAAAAAAACAATTCATTACGAGTTTTTGATTCATTGCATGCAAATTTGTGGTACTTTGCACACCAAATCCATACATTCTGGTAAATATCAGATCATTTTTCACTGAAAAATATCAGCAGATCTGACCTGCTGATTATTTATCTCAAAACTCATAAGTGCAATATGTGCGTAACCGCAGTTAATGCACATAACGCAATTTACCAGGCCGCTTGTAATGAGAGTTATGATCTCTTTTACCTTTTCACATTCCAGCTGGGACCCAAATTTCAGACCAACCAACATTCTGCAGACAAGAATCATTGTGAATGACACTATTGGCTGGGCTTTTGATATCGTCTATAACTCAACCAAAGTCCTATGCTGAATCGTTGATCTTGACTTTCTCTTCAAATTACTTTTCAAAAATTTCTCAAATTGTAAAACTAAATTTCAGAGAAACACCCCCTTCTCAAGATCAAGGTACAGTTTTCCCTGTGATCATTTCAACAAAATGATAAACGTCAACTACAGTTAGATTTGTCCAATTTCTACTCAGCAATGTAGCAGAATGTATTTCTACTACCCAACAAGATGGCAGTAAAAAAATCTATACTAACTTGAATGAATTGACAGGACAGTGGCAATGCAACCTCTAAAGTGGCGTTCTGGGGATAAAATGTTGGTAGAAAATTCTCAAACGCCATCATATATAGAAATATTTCCTCCACTAATTGTACACAATGGAAATGCACTTCCAAAGTGGGGTACCCTGCCATTGCACACATCCAGTCTCCATAGTATGCTGAGTCGTATTCCTCGCATGTTTAGTACACAATATCTGACACCAGACGTGGTGACAAATTAGTAGGAGTGAGAAAATTTAAGAAATTGTGTTTTGTGAAGTTTCACAAGACCCATTTTACAGCATCTCACATGAAAATGCAAGGATATAACTCGTGTTCAAAGGTCGCACGAGACACAGGCACAGGGACTAGTTCAAGGAGAAGTCTCGACTGAAATATTTTCTGATCATAGTGTGAAATATTGATCAGCACTGAAGAAGACACAGTACTCTGGTGGCGTCAATTTCCTTTGAACATTTTTGGTTTTTTAGAAGTCAGGGTCAAGCTAAGGGGGAAAACATGTTATGGTGCACATTTTAAAGGGGCCCTTTAAAGTCTGTAATGTGCAAATGATCCGTAAACAAAAAATAATAGAAATAGTATTGCATTATAAATGTAGCACTGTTAGAAGGATTTCTGGTTGGCTAGGGCATGCGCCCAAGCCTGGCAGAAACCACCACTCTAGTCAGGGCAAGGAGTTACACGCTAAAGATAACCCCTGCTCACTCCCTTGGTGGCTTGGCACGAGCAGTCAGGCTTATCCCAGAGGCAATGTGCAAAGCGTTTGCGCAACATACACACACAGCAGCAACACACTAGGCACACTACAAAAGAAACTCCACACAAGGTTATATAAAAAATAGCCTTTGAGTAAAAGAAGCCTCAAAGAACAGCATTATTACTGTGAACCTTCCATTTGTTGAGGCTTAGACCCTTGCTCTCAGTGATTGCTGAATGTGAGCTTTACACTTCAGTATCATCAGTGGCGGCTCCTCTGCTAAGGCGGAGGAGCACCGCCCCACTGCTCTTTGAGCAATGGAAAAGGAAAAATAAAATGATACTACAACTGTGTTATTATCATTTTATTTTTCCTTTGTCAAGCATGTTTATGAGGCAGGGTGGTGATGGGCTGTCATCACAGCCAGCAGGGGAAGAGTGGTTGGTGCACTTAAGTGAGCATGTCGGTTTGGCTGGCAGTCTTGGGCCGTCCAAACTGTCATGCACACTTTTCATGTTCTCCACCAGCTGTATCGTACAGCCTGGATGGAGAACATGCACAGGCTCCTACTCCCTGTCTGAGTGCTGAACCATGGCACTAAGACCAATCACAGTGCTGCTGTCATGGTGACAGCATCGTCTTGATTGGTTTAGGGGAGCCTGTGTGAGCTTCCTGCTTCCGATAGGAAAAGAAGAGGACGGAGGCGAGGTGGCAGCCAATAGCAAGGTAAGTAACGTTTAATTTATTTTTTTATTTCCCCCGCCCCACCCGTACTACTCGATGGACGCCACCAATGAGTACCATCTATTTTTAGCAAGAGTTGGACCTCTCCGGATTTCAGCCTTAATCAGGTGAGCCATCATAGTGAGATATCTTACCAACGTAAATATATTTCCCCATGATATGCAGTCATAGAATCCTGGCGCAGCTCAATGACTTGTTTGACCCTCTGCATGATGCTTGCAGCCTCGCCCTGCAAACGCTCATCATTGCATTTATTTCTCTCTGCCGCCTGCGAGGCTTGCGGCAAGCGCGCTATTCCTAATGAGCCAGTGCATCCATAATTACCAGCACTCCATTACAGCTGTTGGTTCTCCATAATGAATATTACAATGGCAATTATGATAATGGCAGGAGGATAATTATAGCCCCCTTTTATCTTTTCTTATTTTTGCATATATCCCTCTTCAGGCGGGTTTAGTAGCTGAGGCTCTTCTCTTCTCTGCTTCCCACTTCACCCTTAAGGGATATCTTCATACTGTGCTGGCATGTTATAAGCCCTGAATGACATGGCATGAAGGGATATATGATAGGACAGAAGATGAAACACACCATTAAAAAAAAACTATAAAAATAAGAGGCCATAAAACACTACAACATGTCACCAAAGAAATCTGAGCCCGGCACAGCATCAAATAGGACCACACAACAGAAACAGACCAAATAGAACAGCGCACAAACATGGTGGCACTGGTGACTCCCACTACTGGAGGTATTGATGCTGGTAGTACCGGGTATCCAGATTGAGGACATCACGTGTCTAAGCAGCTGGACGAGAGGGGTGTAGTAAAAAGTGAGGCTTCAAGCAGGCGCTCTACGACCGTAGGGCTCACAGAGCTTCAGCCCCCCCACCCCCGTTGTGTTTGTCAGCCCGGGCTGAGACAGCTTCCTGAGCTACACACGGACTGTTTTGGAGCTGCTGTAGGCTGGGCGGTCTGGCGTCCATCTTATTGCAGCTGCTCCCAAGTACCTCACAGGTCTTTAATAGACCATTTACTTGTTAACAAGGCTTTGTTGCTTTTTCACCCCTTCTTAGAGCCCTTGCATCTCCACTCTGCCTATTGCTGTAAAAATTAGTCCCCCCCCCCGAGAGTTTGTATTTGTCCCCCTTCCGAAATTCGGCTCTAGTTGCACCTCTGGGCCTTCAAGCAACTTCTGGATGAGTGGGTTTGTATTCTAGTGCTGAGATATGTAATATGGGAATGACCGGCACTACGGATCTTGAGCCAGGCCAAAATTGTTACAGAGGGAAGGTAGGGTCTTACCGTAGAATACCTATGTGGCAGATGCATAATATAGCACATATTAAACAACAAAACATAACGTACCTTAAGGCTTTACCTATGTTTCCTTCATCATCACCCCAAAAAACAGTATGTTTTCTTTGCCCGTCAACAAAAAAACTAAGGGGCAGATTTATGACCACTGGCGCATCCCTGCAAATCAGCAGGGATGCGCCAGGTAAGATGCGTCACGCAAGTTTACCATTGCGCCACCACAGATGCGCCGCATTTACTATGCGGCGCATCGTGGCGCAAGGATAAACAGATGCATGACGCATCTCCCGTCGGAAGGGTGGTGCATTGCTGGAGTCGTGTTGCAAGCACGACGCAACTCCAGCAATGCTCGTGGCCTGCCCATACATAACGTGGTGCGACATGCCTTACGCCTGCTTCAAGCAGGCGCAAGGTTTTGACGCAGCGGCGTCGGAAAAGTGACTGAGTGGAATCTTGTAGATTTCACTCAGGCACTTTTCCGAGGCATTACTGCGCCCGAACGCCCCTCCCCTGTGCCGGAACGCCCACATGAAACCTGACTCAGGTTTCATGTGGCGCAGGGCTTTACAACGTGACGCATCTCCCTAGATGCACCACGTTGTAAATAGGGCGCAACGTGGCGCATGATTTGTGACGCAACGGCTGCGCAAAAGTGGCGCAAGGGGCTCGTAAATCTGCCCCTAAATACGCACGTCTTGTCAGGCAACAATTAAGTCAGCACTCCAAAGTGCACTTGGTAGGATATGACTTTTCCTCTCATCCGGAAGTGATGTCATAACGGCTGTCAGCAGTAGAGGAAGTTATATTGAAAATCCATAGACCCTGCATGCCTTCCGACACGTCCTATACACACGAGTTGTTATTATTTAAGATTTGTTTATTACAAATACTTAAAACATGTTCCAGGATGCGTTTCCTCCTCTTTGTTTTGTTGCATGAATTTTCCCCGTGGAGACAGGTGGCGCTTCGTGTGTCTTTTTTCAAGCAGTTGCTTTGTTCGCGCACTTTCTTTAATCATTTATTTATAAGTGACAGGGAGTTCGCTGTTTCTTACCCGTCAACGCTGCTGGTTTTGTAGTTTTTGCTCCGTAACGAGAGAGAGGCCATCTACCTATAGAATGCTAGTGCAATTTAAAGGGATTTGAAGTGCAGATTTAAGGGCCAATATACCCACATAAAAGCACTTGTACATTTGACTCTGCAGTGATTCACAGACTCTCAACTATGGATAAAAGCTCTGTCTGCTATAAGTGTCTTCAAATTTTCAGTCAAAACCTCCACCGACCATTTAGAAAATGTTATTGCGACACTCATTATAATATTTCCTAACAATTGTTAAAAAAGACACAAAACTATAAGCTTGAAAGCAAGTTAAAACGTTGTGGTAGTGTTAGAGGGCAATTGTTCTAAGACATATACTTAAAAACTGCTCTGAGCTACTCCTTTTCAATGTAATACATTAAATGAATCAGCAGAAAACATTGCAAGCAAGCAATACCTTCTAAGTAATAAATAAAAATGTTATATGAGGGAGGTGGCTGCGGGGAAGGAGCGTCTTGAAAGAAAGTCCAACAATGATGATCTCTTTGCTTTTTCATGCAATAAATGCAATATTGTAACCTCAAAGGGGAGTTGCGGATATAGCACCATTAGCTACTGTCAACCTTTATGTTTTTTCACATTAACATATTTACTATTTCAGCCACTTCATTTATCTTCAGATTTCCCTTAAAAAAATATATCAGCAAGGAAGTTGCCAATTTGATATTGATTTTCAGAGACATTTGTGAGGTCGATGAAGGAGGTTTGTGTCTCTTTATTCCCACTGAGTTGCAGTACATGATATATTGTATTCCCTTCGCTACGCTCCCCCCACCCCACACCCTGCCACCGTCCTGCATCCTGGGACCTCAGAGCTTGGATCCTTTTCTCTTGTCAGATTTAAGTTACTACCTGGCCCCTTTCATACACTTCTGAGTCTTTGCAGACATGCACAGATCGAAGAAGCAGGCATTGTGAGAAGAACTGAGCAGTATTGCCATGGTTACTTACTCAAAGAGACATTGCAAATCTAAGAACACTCAAACATTGCATCAAGTCAGGGTTAAGAACTTCTTCTGTGCAAGCCTCCCAATAAGCAAGCTCTGAGGTTTTAAATGAAGGGATAGTTCGAAGATACTGTGATAGTTTCTGAAAAAAAGTTTGTTTTCTCTATTAATTCAAATGTTGGTACCTCAGTAGCAATTTGATTTTTTTAATATCATGCAGGAGTTGTCAAGTCTCAAATAATGGAAATGTAGATAGAGTTCAAGTACACAGTGATAGCTTATGAATAAAGTTTGTTTTCTATAATCATTTTAATTTTTGGTCATCAGTAGGGAATTCTTTTTTTATTTCATCCAGTAGGTTTTACCTCCAAATAATGGATATGTGCGGCATATTAACACAGATGGAAACCATAGGGGTTTAACAAATATACTTTTCACAGGCCTAGACCAAAAATGTATAGTTCCATTAGCTAGATTTGGCATTTGTTGTTAGCCTGTGTTGGTAATTTGGTTGCTGTAGCACTCGATTGCTAAAATGGGGAATAACCTGTTCATATCTTTCTTAGTAGGTCACACTTAACTTATACTGAGGAATGCAACACGATTGTTTTTTTGGGGATTTGATATTTGCCCTTCAAAACACCTAAGTTCCTCTATTACAAACCTGCAGACATGGGGCATGTTAAGATACTGACCTAAAGACGCCAGGTGGTCCATGACGTTTGCTCATCTCCTCTTTTATAACTTACAATCGTCCTTCTACTTTGGGGCTCTGTTAGACATGTATAGACCACAGCTGTATGCCTGTGATCGGTGTTTGCCTCCAACTTCCTCAGTGCCCATAACAATCATCACATATTGATTCTCCATGTTTTGACCAATCATCTTAGGTTTTATTAAAAATGTGATTTTTCATTAGTGTTCTCGTCTATTAAGATTACGTTTTACATCTTTACTGCCTTTGTGATGAACAAATCTCTCAAAATTGGTTTGATAATCTTATTTTACAATGTGTTAAAGTCAAGAGCCCTTGCAAAGTACTCCATTTTGTACATCAATGAGGACTTTCCTATTCATAACAGATTCTCACTTCTTGGTAGTTCTATACTGCTAAAGTAGCCTGCCACGCATACTCATGAATGTATGAATGATTGGCAACATTTATATCACAACCACTTCCTAAAGGTCTTGTTATGCAATCTTATATAGCGCAAACTCATCCAAGGGCATTGGAGTGATTTACATGAGCACCAGTTACATTACACTAGGTCAGAGAGCACAGGACTTTAAGTAAAGGAAAAAAACTGAAGATTAAGTGATTTGTCCAGAATGGCAGGACACTGGACGCTGAGCTGACGCCTGGGACTCTAAATGTTTCCCCCAGATCCAAAGTCGGCAGCTCTGACCCTAGCGCCACATCCTATCTTGCCACTAGCATTCCTTTCACGCATCCTGAAGACATTTGAAGATGCTATTTCTTTTGATTCAAGTGGGGTCATTCCAGTTGGCGGACCCTTGAACGCCAATGACCTGCACAGCCCACTATCCATGACTTGCACAAAGTAGCTTTGGGCTGCACCTGAACATCTAGATGTTTGCTGGTGGCTTCGACTTAGGCAGCGGCTCCCAGATCTAGATGTTTGCTGGTGGCTTCGACTTAAGCGACGGCTCCCGCAGTCCCTCTTCAGTAGTAAAGTAGCTGTCAATGCTAACGAGAAGTCTCCTTTTTTATCAGGTGCACTAAATGTTCCCCAATAACTTATCTTCACTGAGCCATCTTAATTTGGCAGTTTATATGATGCTTTTAATGATTTGTGCCATGATCATGCCCCGACCTTGGCATTGACGCTGACAGTGCCTGATGCAGTCGTCACACGTACAGAATTGATTTACACAAATTTCAGGATTTTATTGTTGGATAGGTGGTACTTCTTTCCATAGTGACTCATTGTGCAGTACATCCGCAGCCCAGTCTGGCTCCCTTGGTGATTTCACTGCCTCTACTTGCTTCCCATCGTAAAAAGTTTGGGGGCAGATTTACAAGCCCGTTGCGTCACTTTTAAGCTGCCGTTGCGTCTCTTTTGTGATGCAACGGCGGCATAAAAAATGCGGCAAATTTACAACGTGAGGCATCTACGGAGATGCCTCACGTTGTAAAGCCCTGCGTGACATTATACCTGCGTCATACTGCGTATATTGGGCCTCATTTATGAGAAATGACGCATCGCTGCGTGAGAGCAGTGATGCGTCACTTCTCAATGCGCCCTCCTTGCGACATGATGGATGCATCATATTTACAGTATGACGCATCATGTCGCAAGGAGTTACAAATACATCAGTATTTCTGACGTATCTGTAGGCGCAAAAGTGACGCATTGCTGGAGTGTGTCACAAAAGTGACTCAACTCCAGCAATGTGTCCTTTCACATGGGGCAAGCCCCATGTGAAAGGGCATGCGTCAGTTTTACGCCTGCTGTGAGGCAGGCGTAAGATATTGACGCATTTGCACCCTAGAAGTAGCGCAGTGAAATCTCGTAGATTTCACTGCGCCACTTCTACGAGGCTAATTTACGTGAGAACGCCCACCCTGCATACCTTATACCTGACGGAGGTATGATGTGGCGCAGGGGTTTACAAAGTGACACATCTGCTTAGATGCATCACTTTGTACATAGGGCACAACAGGAGGCATGTTTTACGCCGCCGATGCGTCACAAAAAGTGACTCAACAGCAGCGCAAAACTGTTGTAAGGCCTCATAAATAAGGCCCAATGTATGCAGGGTAGGCGTTCCCACGCAGGAAAGCCTCATAAAAGTGACGCAGTGAAATCTACAATATTTCACTGCATGACTTTTAGGACGCCACTGCGTCAAAACCTCACGCCTGCTTGCAGCAGGCGTAAGGAGTTATGCAGTGTATTGGGAATAGGGAGCAACACGCATTGCTGGAGTTGCATCGTGCTTGCGATACGACTCCAGCAATGCGTGACTTTTTCACCAACGGATGCATCAGAATTTCTGACACATCTGTCAATCCTTGCGCCATAGTGCACCGTATTGTAAATACGGCGCATCTATGGTGGTGCAAGGGTTTTTCACGCAGGCGAAGGAACACTGACGCATCTATACAGATGCGTCAGTTTCTTGTAAATCTGCCCCTTGGTTTGTATGTTTGCAGTCTCAGATTATGCTCAACAGAGGTGTCTAAAGTACCACCTGCCACCCAAAGCTGAGCTCAGGATGGGTCTATAATGTGACGTTTAAAGATGTTGCCTAGCGGCGAGAATGTTATCTGTGACGCCAGCGATGTCCCTTTGACACAACTTGGCGAACCTGGACAGATCAGATCCCTTTATTCCCCTTTGCCTCAGTTTTCTTTCATGCGGAAGTATCGGCCCTCTGGGTTTGCCCCGCAGTCGGTGCGCCATTTTTAATATGGGCAGAAGTGCCGTACCAGCGGCGCAAGTGGCTTGTAAAGAAACCCCTGGGTTCCAAGAACTCATACTTCCGTATGAAAGCATGCATTGCATTTACCACACCGGCATTTACATTCCCTCCGTGCCATTTACCTTTTTCAGGGCACCATCTTTTACAGACAGTACGGTGACATTTTACAAGATGAAAACGCAGAAATGAAGTTATCTGTAATATTAAACCTGGAGCACCTGGTATGAGTGCGATATGTATCGCTACCCCCGATGGCCTTTTTATATTCTTTGCACCTGACTGCATTGAACAGCCTGTCCTGGGAGGACACATCTCCCCGCCGCAGCCTTAAATCAGACGCCGGTCAGACACACTCATGAGGCGACGCTGTAATGGGCGTTGACAAGTTAGCGGGCGGGCGGCGAGCCCTGTCACCAGCCTGGCGAGCGATGAACCCCGAGCGGGGCTCCGCAGAAGGCAAAATTGCTTTCCATCTGTTGCGAAAATTGGTGCCGTCAGAAGCCGCGGCTCAGGCCTCGCCAGCCTGCCCTCGACTGAGAGTTTCTCAATTAGAAGAAGCGCTCTCTGGGTTCGACTGATACTTACTTTTCACAGGGCACTGGACAGCAACTTGTAACAAGCAATTGAGGGAAGGAATGGAGAGCCTTGGAGGGAAAGGGAGGGCGTTGCTGTGGAGAGAATCTGGCCCCAGCGCGAAAAATCCACCAGGAATCAACATCATAACAAACGGGGCAGCTTCCACTGGTGCAGCAGGTGCGGTGGCACCGAGGCCCAGCGGCATGAGAGGTCCACTGATTATAGCTGTATTTTGCAGGTCAAAAAATAGCTATGGAACTGTGTTCCAGGGCTCATGAGACACTGGCTGCGCCACTGATCATAGAGGGGAAGTCTGGGGCAAAATATTTATTATGTGAACAAAATCTCTGGTGACTTCCTGTGTTTATGTGATACATATTTTCTGTGATTTTTTTCCCATCTTGTCCGTTTTTCTTGGAACTTTCCTCCGCAGTAGTCTGCTTTGGTCATAACCTCCCAGCAATAAAACCGATGTCTGGAGTGACAGAGAGACATTTTCTGCTTAAGCCTGTCTCCAGCAGTATAGAGCTTGATTTTTTTCACACGAGGCATACCATCATACCTCATTCACAAATTAGTCACAAACAACCGGCAAAATGTATTTTGCTTAATGTTCCTTATAAAAATTATGCATATTTTGAGAGGAAAATATGTGCAATTTTACCTAATAATGGGGCATATTATAGAGGAAGAGCGATAAACATCGCTAAGTGCACTTAGCACTTTTCTGTTTATCGCCGTCTATCGCAGAATTACATCGCCGTGTTAGCGGCGTATTATCAACGCCTTGCGAACAGGCGATGTAATTCCAGCGATAGACGGCGAGAAACAGAAACATAGCCTGAATTCCAGCGATGATAATGGAGATGCTTGCTGATAGGGGAGTTTGGTCGTGACGTGCCGATCCACCTCCCATTATCAGCATAGCTAAGTAAAAGCAAAACCAGATGTTAACTTCATGCAATAACCGCGGTTAGCGCGGTTTTTTACATCGCTGGAGCTGCATTGTTAATAGTGGGAAGTTCTGTTTGCCACGTAAATGAAGGAGAACTTGTGGGGAATGCCCATTTTGCATGTCATTAGCGATAATAATCGCTGACATGCAAAATGGCGAAAAAACGGCGACTGCATCAAGGAAACACGCGTTAGCGTGTCCTTGAAAATAGTGAGATCATTATTTCACCGCTTTTTGGGCGAAATCGGCCGCTAAAGCGTCGAAAAAGGGCTTGATGATATGCCCTAATATTCGTTGACCCCCTGAGGAATCCAGAGTCAGAATTCCAAGCTGTGCAGATATTGCTGCATCCACGGGTTCTTCCCCTACATATTGTTCGGGGGCAAATCTGGGCAATCCAATTTTTCATACATTGGAATGAGGGAAAATATACAGGTCAGATTTATTAAGAATTCACGAAATGTAGAGCGGAAAGGCACGTTGGCGGCGCAGTTTTGTGTGACTGGGAGAGAGCTGAAAATCACCATATCTACTAAGATATGGTGCACTTCGGCTCTTTCTCTGCGCTGGTGCACTTGAGGCTGTCTAGTGCCAACACAATCGCACTTGCACCATGGTGCAAAGGTGACTTTATTATGGGCAGGATTGTTTTTGTGCAGGAAAGGATGCGGCCCGGCACTTGCTCTTTTACATGTTAAGGTAAAGGCAAAGTTGACACCGTGACTTCATGTCACTGGGTCATTATTTGTTCAGTCTTCTGTTTCATTTAGCTGCCCAATGCATTCTTGTAAATGTTGTTTGCTTTAATTTATCTCACCGGGCTAACTCGCCAATTAGCAATAATAATTGATTATGAAAGGAATGCAATGTTTTGGGATAGTTCTTCAGAGGGACATTGAGGCTACTACATACTTGTGAGGGCTGTTAAATGAAAATTAACATCATATAAAATATCTAAATAAATAGTGAAATTAACAGACTGTACGAAATTATTACGATAGTCAGAAGAGTTTCCACTCAGAATATATAACTAAACTGACTAAAAAAGCTACACCTTTTCCACTAGGTATAGTTGAACGCAAGAAAACCCATTCAAGCAACAGATTGTTCATAGTCATCTGTGGAAGTTTCTGCTATGATGATGCACCCAGGTCACTGACCACATGCCATTATGGAAATAAAATTGCTGAAAGTTGACTTCTTCAACAAACTTTCAATCCCACAATCTGCAGACCATGCATGAGCCTCTATCTAGGTTACAACTGCCAACCCTCATGGGGTGCCTGTGACTCCACCTGAGACTGCTACATCAAACATCATGATGTACACAGGACTCTGCCCAAGGCTACACCCAGCCATCGTGTGGACACAGGACTCCATATAAGGCTACACCCGGCATCATGATATACACGGAACTCCATCCAAGGCAACACCCAGCCCTCATGATGCACATTGAACTACATGTAAGGCTACACCCAGCCATCATGTGTGCATAGAACTCCATCTATGGCTACACCCTGACCTTGTGATGCACATGGAACTCCATTCAACACCTGGCCATCATGGTGGAGATGGGTCTCTATCTTAGGCTACACCCGACTCCGGGTCATTGTGATGTACTTGGAACTCCATATGATGCTACACGCAGCCCTCGTGATGTGCATGAGATTCAATATGAGAAACATCCAGGCTTCATGGTGTGTGTGTGGGCCTCCATCCGAGGCCACACCCACCGGTCATGATATGCATAAGACTCCATCAATGGCTTCACCTTGACCTTGTGATGCAGGTGATGTACATGGAACCCCTGCTGAGACTACATCCTGCCGTGTGCTTGGGGCTCCATCTAAGGCCACTCCAATCCATCTTTATGTATATGGGACTTACCCAGCCCTCCCCTTGTACACAGAACTTCATCTGAGGTAGCACCCAGCCTTCATGGTGTGTGTGGGACTCCAAGGATACACCTAGCCTTTTCTTAGGTTGTTAATAAGACACAGTTTGAAGGGATCTCACTTAATGCTTATGATGCAGCTGCCAAACTTCCATTCTATCCCCAAACTGAGATATTGAACTTTGTATCCATCACTTTAATGTTATAATGTATCCTCCAATCTCCAATACTTTCATCAATCATGTTGAACAGTGCGAGGACACCACCATTTTGTGATTGAGATACAAAAAAGTAAATTCTGTCAACGTTTGCAAAGTCCAGGAAAGAAAGATCCAGCCACAACTAAAGGCAAAATGTTTGTGTCTCAGTCCTGAAGAATGAGAGGCATCAGCATTCCCCTGAGCAAAACACCAAATGAGCGCCGTGCCTACCCTGCTGTGACCTCATTGCCTAGGAGAGTAGGTGGCACTGTACTGAAGTATCACAACCTGAGTCAATGTCTACGGGTGCCAGGATGGCCAAAAATATCAACTTTGCAATCCAAATGGCAAGAGCGCACTATATCTCATCTCTTATTGCATTATGGCCGCCTAGTGCAGTTGCGACGCGTGCTTGCGATATAGTCCCTTGTAGCCTGTTCATTCGATGTGTGACTGTCAGAGTTATTAATGTATATACATCTGTTGAGTTCCCAGATCTGCGTGGGAGGTGCTAACTCCCATCCAACATGCTGTAATCACATTATTATTTTTGGTGCGCTGAGGACTGCGCTCCCCCTTGCTAACTATGCACGATTATAGAGCACCGCGCGCCTTCTGCCTCGAGGTTTGTTTCCACCACACCCACGGATTACCTAGAAATTGTGCTCGGACAATTCATCGACAGGTTGAGTGACAGGATATTTAAACAGGGCTCAGTTGTACAATGATGCTCAAACAAAGTGCTCAATTTGAGCCAGTGGTTGCTGTTGGGGGCCACCACCACTCATTATTGGGAACCGGGACTTATCTTTGCCGCCTTGGACATTTACTCAGAGGGAAAAACACACAAAAGGGAAAGACGGAAGAAGAGGACGGCTGAAAAACCATCACAAAGGGGTAAAGCAGGAAACTGCAAGGAGAGGGTAAAGATGCAGGCAGTGTCTGGTAGCGGATTAAAGAGGCATGAATTTTTTTGAAGGCTGTGCAGCCTTGGTATTTGTTGAGCTGACATTTAACTGCACCAGCCATCGGCTTCTGAGCAGAGGTTTGGCCCCCAGCACTCATTCTATTATAAATTAAACACTGGAGTTGCTGATTACCAAAGCAACCAGCCTTCTTTCCTCCTATTGTCTCTTTTATGAATGCTCTTCCTTCCCCTTCATCTCACCCTTTCAGGTTCTTTTTAAATACTTGCATTCTCCCTTTGACACTGTTTTCCCTTCTTTCTATCTCCCTTATCTCCCTTTCTCTCTCTTGTTTTAAGTTCAAGTCTGAGGATGAAAAATTGATCTTAGTCGCCAAGCATGAATGCCAGGGGAGTAGGGACACACCAGCAACCGCTGGCTCAAATTAAGCACTGTTCACCTCTGATTTATAATTCATCCTGTCACTACGGAGTCCAACAATCTCTTGTCATATTTGTCTTTCAAATTAAATAATTGCCAATTAACATGTACTGTTGAACTTGCGTGGTATACCACCTTGAATTCAACTCCAGAATGTTGTGGACAAAATGTCCAGGACCAAAATATAGACAAGGTAGTTATGTTTAGGTTTACTTTACTTCATGTGACAATATATTTCTTCAAGATATATAGATGTGGATCTAAGAATAGAGTATCTCTATTTTTTATGTACCGTCTCGGTATTTTATTCCTTGATATCTTGGTCAAGCTATTTTGGAAGCACAATGTTTTTATCTGATATTTTTGAGAAAAAGCAACATGGGTCACGCCTCAGTCATGTGGCTGGCATATACTACAAGAAGTTAGCTCCTGTAATTCATATGCATCTTTAGAGTATCTCCCTGTGTAGATGGGATACACAGTGGTGGCTGGTGGGAAACGGGGGTGGCGGGCTTGAAAAAACAAAAAAATAAAAAAAAACATTCACCTCTTCCGCCGTCCCTCCTCCGTCGTCCAGAAGAAGCAGGATGCACGCAGGGTCGCGTAAGCCAATCGCGACACTGCTGTCACCATGACGGCAGTGTTGTGATTGGTCTGAGCACCGGGACTAAGAGCCTGTGCATGTTCTCAACCCATGCTGTGCATTACAGCCCGGTCGAGAACATGCAAAGTGCGCATGACTGTGTGGCCGGTCAAACCGTCATGCACACTTATTGTGCACAAACCACTCCTCCTCCCTGTGCCACCAGCTCCGCCCCACCCTAACCCAGCCCCATAGCTACGAAAAATAAAATGATGATAACATTGTTATTATCATTTTATTCGCTTTTTCCACTGTTCTGAGAGCAGTGGGGTGACGCTCCTCCGCCTTATTGGAGGAGCCGCCCCTGGGTCTCTCTCCCTCGGGCAAGGACCAGTCCACGAACACTTGATCTATAAAAAGATAAGGAGCTGCTGGGGCATGTGCACCACTGTAACACCTCTTGTGACAGTCTTATCCTATTAGCCAACAGTGTCAATGACAGCAGCTAATTGCTTTAATTACATTCCAGATGTAGCATAAATAAAGACATGCATTTATTGAAGAGAAGGAGAAAGTTGCTTATTTGGGAACTGGTTGATTTCCCACCGGGCCTTTGACTTCATAAAACAAGCATTTGCAATGCAATAGGTCTCGCATTTATAAGAGTTTGTAAAATTACAATGCCTTTTATTTATGTTTTGGTTTTAAAACAAATAAAAGGCATTGTCATTTACAATGTCAGTAGCATAAACTCGCATAAAAGCAGTGTGTGGAGTGCAGCAGTGTGCGGCATGCAGCAGTGTGCGGCGTGCAGCAGTGTGCGGCGTGCAGCAGTGTGTGGCGTGCAGCAGTGTGTGGCGTGCAGCAGTGTGAGGCATGCAGCAGTGTGAGGCGTGCAGCAGTGTGCGGCGTGCAGCAGTGTGCGGCATGCAGCAGTGTGTGGCGTGCAGCAGTGTGTGGCGTGCAGCAGTGTGCGACGTGCAGCAGTGTGTGGCGTGCAGCAGTGTTTCGTGTAGCAGTGTGAGGCATGCAGCTGTGTGGCGTGCAGCGGCGTGCAGCAGTGTGCGGCGTGCAGCAGTGTGCTGCGTGCAGCAGTGTCGTGCAGCATGCAGCAGTGAGTAATGCAGCAGTGTGCAGCAGTGTGTGGCGTGCAGCAGTGTGCAGCATGCAGCAGTGTGTGCCGTGCAGCAGTGTGTGGCGTGCAGCAGTGTTTCGTGTAGCATTGTGTGGCGTGCAGCAGTGTGTGGCGTGCAGCAGTGTGTGGCATGCAGCAGTGTGTGGCGTGCAGCAGTGTGTGGCGTGCAGCAGTGTTTCGTGTAGCAGTGTGCGGCGTGCAGCAGTGTGCAGCGTGCAGCAGTGTGTGGCGCGCAGCAGTGTGCTGCGTGCAGCAGTGTGTGGTGTGCAGCAGTGTGTGGCGTGCAGCAGTGTGTGGCGTGCAGCGGCATGCAGCAGTGTGTGGCGTGCAGCAGTGTGCGGCGTGCAGCAGTGTGCGGCGTGCAGCAGTGTGCGGCATGCAGCAGTGTCGTGCAGCATGCAGCAGTGAGTAATGCAGCAGTGTGCAGCAGTGTGTGGCATGCAGCAGTGTGTGGCGTGCAGCAATGTGTGGCATGCAGCAGTGTGTGGCGTGCAGCAGTTTGTGCCATGCAGCAGTGTTTCGTGTAGCAGTGTGCAGCAGTGTGCAGTGTACAGCAGTGTGCGGCGTGCAGCAGTGTGTGGCATGCAGCAGTGTGTGGCATGCAGCGGCATGCAGCAGTGTGTGGCGTGCAGCAGTGTGAGGCATGCAGCAGTGTGAGGCGTGCAGCAGTGTGCGGCGTGCAGCAGTGTGCGGCATGCAGCAGTGTGTGGCATGCAGCAGTGTGTGGCGTGCAGCAGTGTGCGACGTGCAGCAGTGTGTGGCGTGCAGCAGTGTTTCGTGTAGCAGTGTGAGGCATGCAGCTGTGTGGCGTGCAGCGGCGTGCAGCAGTGTGCGGCGTGCAGCAGTGTGCAGGGTGCAGCAGTGTGCTGCGTGCAGCAGTGTCGTGCAGCATGCAGCAGTGAGTAATGCAGCAGTGTGCAGCAGTGTGTGGCGTGCAGCAGTGTGTGGCATGCAGCAGTGTGTGCCGTGCAGCAGTGTGTGGCGTGCAGCAGTGTGAGGCATGCAGCAGTGTTTCGTGTAGCAGTGTGAGGCATGCAGCTGTGTGGCGTGCAGCGGCGTGCAGCAGTGTGCGGCGTGCAGCAGTGTGCAGGGTGCAGCAGTGTGCTGCGTGCAGCAGCGTCGTGCAGCATGCAGCAGTGAGTAATGCAGCAGTGTGCAGCAGTGTGTGGCGTGCAGCAGTGTGCGGCATGCAGCAGTGTGTGCCGTGCAGCAGTGTGTGGCGTGCAGCAGTGTTTTGTGTTGCATTGTGCGGCGTGCAGCAGTGTGTGGCGTGCAGCAGTGTGTGGCGTGCAGCAGTGTTTCGTGTAGCAGGGTGCGGCGTGCAGCAGTGTGCGGTGTGCAGCAGTGTGTGGCGTGCAGCAGTGTGCTGCGTGCAGCAGTGTGTGGCGTGCAGCAGTTTGTGGCGTGCAGCAGTGTGTGGCGTGCAGCGGCATGCAGCAGTGTGTGGCATGCAGCAGTGTGTGGCGTGCAGCAGTGTGCTGCGTGCAGCAGTGTCGTGCAGCATGCAGCAGTGAGTAATGCAGCAGTGTGTGGCGTGCAGCAGTTTGTGGCGTGCAGCAGTGTGTGGCGTGCAGCGGCATGCAGCAGTGTGTGCCGTGCAGCAGTGTGTGGCGTGCAGCAGTGTGAGGCATGCAGCAGTGTGAGGGGTGCAGCATTGTGAGGCGTGCAGCAGTGTGCGGCATGCAGCAGTGTGTGGCGTGCAGCAGTGTGTGGCGTGCAGCAGTGTGCGACGTGCAGCAGTGTGTGGCATGCAGCAGTGTTTCGTGTAGCAGTGTGAGGCATGCAGCTGTGTGGCGTGCAGCGGCGTGCACCAGTGTGCGGCGTGCAGCAGTGTGCTGCGTGCAGCAGTGTCGTGCAGCATGCAGCAGTGAGTAATGCAGCAGTGTGCAGCAGTGTGTGGCGTGCAGCAGTGTGCGGCATGCAGCAGTGTGTGCCGTGCAGCAGTGTGTGGCGTGCAGCAGTGTTTCGTGTAGCATTGTGTGGCGTGCAGCAGTGTGTGGCGTGCAGCAGTGTGTGGCGTGCAGCAGTGTTTCGTGTAGCATTGTGTGGCGTGCAGCAGTGTGTGGCGTGCAGCAGTGTGTGGCATGCAGCAGTGTGTGGCGTGCAGCAGTGTGTGGCGTGCAGCAGTGTTTCGTGTAGCAGTGTGTGGCGTGCAGCAGTGTGCAGCGTGCAGCAGTGTGTGGCGCGCAGCAGTGTGCTGCGTGCAGCAGTGTGTGGTGTGCAGCAGTGTGTGGCGTGCAGCAGTGTGTGGCGTGCAGCGGCATGCAGCAGTGTGTGGCGTGCAGCAGTGTGCGGCGTGCAGCAGTGTGCGGCGTGCAGCAGTGTGCGGCATGCAGCAGTGTCGTGCAGCATGCAGCAGTGAGTAATGCAGCAGTGTGCAGCAGTGTGTGGCGTGCAGCAGTGTGTGGCGTGCAGCAATGTGTGGCATGCAGCAGTGTGTGGCGTGCAGCAGTTTGTGCCATGCAGCAGTGTTTCGTGTAGCAGTGTGCAGCAGTGTGCAGTGTACAGCAGTGTGCGGCGTGCAGCAGTGTGTGGCATGCAGCAGTGTGTGGCATGCAGGGGCATGCAGCAGTGTGTGGCGTGCAGCAGTGTGAGGCATGCAGCAGTGTGAGGCGTGCAGCAGTGTGCGGCATGCAGCAGTGTGCGGCATGCAGCAGTGTGTGGCATGCAGCAGTGTGTGGCGTGCAGCAGTGTGCGACGTGCAGCAGTGTGTGGCGTGCAGCAGTGTTTCGTGTAGCAGTGTGAGGCATGCAGCTGTGTGGCGTGCAGCGGCGTGCAGCAGTGTGCGGCGTGCAGCAGTGTGCAGGGTGCAGCAGTGTGCTGCGTGCAGCAGTGTCGTGCAGCATGCAGCAGTGAGTAATGCAGCAGTGTGCAGCAGTGTGTGGCGTGCAGCAGTGTGTGGCATGCAGCAGTGTGTGCCGTGCAGCAGTGTGTGGCGTGCAGCAGTGTGAGGCATGCAGCAGTGTTTCGTGTAGCAGTGTGAGGCATGCAGCTGTGTGGCGTGCAGCGGCGTGCAGCCGTGTGCGGCGTGCAGCAGTGTGCAGGGTGCAGCAGTGTGCTGCGTGCAGCAGTGTTGTGCAGCATGCAGCAGTGAGTAATGCAGCAGTGTGCAGCAGTGTGTGGCGTGCAGCAGTGTGCGGCATGCAGCAGTGTGTGCCGTGCAGCAGTGTGTGGCGTACAGCAGTGTTTTGTGTTGCATTGTGCGGCGTGCAGCAGTGTGTGGCGTGCAGCAGTGTGTGGCGTGCAGCAGTGTGTGGCGTGCAGCAGTGTTTCGTGTAGCAGTGTGCGGCGTGCAGCAGTGTGCGGTGTGCAGCAGTGTGTGGCGTGCAGCAGTGTGCTGCGTGCAGCAGTGTGTGGCGTGCAGCAGTTTGTGGCGTGCAGCAGTGTGTGGCGTGCAGCGGCATGCAGCAGTGTGTGGCATGCAGCAGTGTGTGGCGTGCAGCAGTGTGCTGCGTGCAGCAGTGTCGTGCAGCATGCAGCAGTGAGTAATGCAGCAGTGTGTGGCGTGCAGCAGTTTGTGGCGTGCAGCAGTGTGTGGCGTGCAGCGGCATGCAGCAGTGTGTGCCGTGCAGCAGTGTGTGGCGTGCAGCAGTGTGAGGCATGCAGCAGTGTGAGGGGTGCAGCATTGTGAGGCGTGCAGCAGTGTGCGGCATGCAGCAGTGTGTGGCGTGCAGCAGTGTGTGGCGTGCAGCAGTGTGCGATGTGCAGCAGTGTGTGGCATGCAGCAGTGTTTCGTGTAGCAGTGTGAGGCATGCAGCTGTGTGGCGTGCAGCGGCGTGCACCAGTGTGCGGCGTGCAGCAGTGTGCTGCGTGCAGCAGTGTCGTGCAGCATGCAGCAGTGAGTAATGCAGCAGTGTGCAGCAGTGTGTGGCGTGCAGCAGTGTGCGGCATGCAGCAGTGTGTGCCGTGCAGCAGTGTGTGGCGTGCAGCAGTGTTTTGTGTTGCATTGTGCGGCGTGCAGCAGTGTGTGGCGTGCAGCAGTGTGTGGCGTGCAGCAGTGTGTGGCGTGCAGCAGTGTTTCGTGTAGCAGTGTGCGGCGTGCAGCAGTGTGCGGCGTGCAGCAGTGTGTGGCGCGCAGCAGTGTGCTGCGTGCAGCAGTGTGTGGCGTGCAGCAGTTTGTGGCGTGCAGCAGTGTGTGGCGTGCAGCGGCATGCAGCAGTGTGTGGCGTGCAGCAGTGTGTGGCGTGCAGCATTGTGCGGCGTGCAGCAGTGTGCGGCGTGCAGCAGTGTCGTGCAGCATGCAGCAGTGAGTAATACAGCAGTGTGCAGCAGTGTGTGGCGTGCAGCAGTGTGTGGCATGCAGCAGTGTGTGCCATGCAGCAGTGTGTGGCATGCAGCAGTGTTTTGTGTAGCATTGTGTGGCGTGCAGCAGTGTGTGGCGTGCAGCAGTGTGTGGCGTGCAGCAGTGTGTGGCATGCAGCAGTGTGTGCCATGCAGCAGTGTTTCGTGTAGCAGTGTGCAGCAGTGTGCGGTGTGCAGCAGTGTGCGGCATGCAGCAGTGTGTGGCATGCAGCAGTGTGTGGTGTGCAGCGGCATGCAGCAGTGTGTGGCGTGCAACAGTGTGTGGCATGTAGCAGTGTGCGGCGTGCAGCAGTGTGCGGCGTGCAGCAGTGTGCGATGTGCAGCAGTGTGCGGCGTGCAGCAGTGTGAGGCCTGCAGCAGTATTGCGGCGTGCAGCAGTGTGAGGTGTGCAGCAGTGTGAGGCATGCAGCAGTGTGAGGCGTGCAACAGTGTGCGGCGTGCAGAAGTGTGTGGCGTGCAGCAGTGTGTGGCGTGCAGCAGTGTGAGGCATGCAGCAGTGTGAGGCATGCAGCAGTGTTTCTTGTAGCAGTGTGAGGCGTGCAGTAGTGTGCGGCGTGCAGCAGTGTGCGGCATGCAGCAGTGTGTAATGCAGCAGTGTGCGAAGCAGTTTGTGGCGTGCGGCAGTGTGCGGCGTGCAGCAGTGTGTGGCGTGCAGCAGTGTGTGGCGTGGTTTGTAAACAGCAAGAAAAGCGGACATCAAAGGAAGGGTGGGAGGGAACGAGCATATGGGGTGTGAGTTATAACGAAAGTTAATTGTTGTAAGAGGGGATGCAGGAAGTCTGCTGCTTTCAAGTCCGATGCCAGATGCCAGCTTCGCGCTTGAATGCCTCACATGCACTGGCCATAAACCGCATTCCTAAGGTCTTGTGCCCCTTACTAAATCTCTATGAATGCGTAAGGCGGCGAATGCGCAGGAAGTAGCTGGTGGCAAATGGAATGCGGCTGGGAAGCCTTTGGGAGCATTTTCTGAAGCCCCTACATAAGTCTCGCTGTGCGATCGCTTATGCGATAGCCAGGCGAGACCTAAAAAGGGGCGGAATTCATGAAATTTCAGACAGAGCATTGTGCCAGCCCTACCAACTCTTTGATGGGGTTAGCTTTCAGCATAGCTGCAAGAGGTCCAATTATGTGGGCATCACTTTTGACCAGTCCTGGCGTGTCAGCAAGGCGTATTTGACAAGCCACATCTAGTAGCCCCCTTCTCGGAGGGGTACAACCAGTTATACTGAAATTCATAAGCCCATTCTTTGAGTGTGAAAAGTAAACCATTTAGTACTTTAAATAGTACGAATAACCGATTACATAGAAAAATGCCAGGCCATGGTTGGGCAACATAGGGCCTCGGGATAGCTGAAAATGGCATATTTGGCACGGCCATGTTGTCAACACATATGTGCGCAAGGATGAAGTTTTAAAGCTGCGGCATCATGTGTTTTCCTGATCTTGCCTTAAAAATTGCTCTGTTTGATGTGTAAATATGACTCCAGTGTTCACCTCACAGAGGCTTGGAAGTGCTGTTCGAGCATTCATTTGGATCCAGCCCATCTATTACAACCACCAAAGTTGTTTTTCACTTTGGCAAGGCTGGCCTCCCATGAATGTATGACGTTACATCGCGGTCTTTACACCGTGATACGTTTACAATGTAGTCATTACAACACAAGTCGTTACAACGACTTGCGCTGGAGGGAGCTCGATTTAGGAATAGTATGATTTGCTATTCCAACTCCATCCTACGTAACAGTAGGGATGGTGTTGGAATCGTAAACATACTATTCCTTAGTTTATAGCGCCATCCAGTGCAAGTCGTTGTAACGACTTGCGCTGCAATGGCCACGTTGTAAACATATCGCGGTATAAATACCGCGTTGTAACAGATGTATCCCGCCTCCCATAGCTTAACACTGGTTTACTTTATTGCATACAGTAAGTGCAAATTTCAACCACTAAATAACATTTCCCTAATATTCTTATATAGCAGTAGCTCCCTCTACCCCTCACGTAAATCAAGCAGCTTTGTGGCAGTTGTGTAAATATTTGGGTAAATTGCTACTGTAACCCTGGGGAGACGTCTACCTCTCAACCCCGCGTAAAACCCAATGATCAAGTCCATAACTGGGGTCTTCAGTACAGTGAATGCAATGGAGGAATAACATGGCATGGGACTGTGCATCTGTACCCTAGAAACAGCTCTGCATAGGTGCATAAAGACAGATAGGGGCAGGAGATGCCCCGTACAGCTGCCCCGAAACTTCTTCACTTCTCCCCTCTCTTCCTCTGCTGGAATCTACATAATTTCAATCCCAGTCAGCCCTCTTCAGAAATACAGGTAGAATCATTGGTACATGACGCGCCAGGACAAGGATAGGTTTTCTCAAATCCATCTCTGGGAATGGAATGTACACTAGGCCTGGGAAGTTTTTTAATCATATCGGAGTAATTGGAGAAATTCCAACAATTACACATTACTCTTGTAATGAAAAATCAATGAAACTACGATATTATGCCAGCTTGAGTAACTAGAAGTAATTTGGGGCAGGTCCTGGAATTGTGGCTAAAGCCGGAAAGCATTTTTCTCTCCTAACTAAAGGTTTCACCTGACACAACACAGAGCGACGCAGAGTCCCGCAGAGATGTGCAGCTCCCAACTGGAAGCCTCACCAGAACCAGAGCGATGCAGAGTCCCACTGATCCGCACCATGTAGCTCCTCACTGAAAGCGCCACCGGATCCAATGCCGAGCGAGGCAGAGTCCCGCAGAGATCTGCAGCTCCCAACTGGAAGCCTCACCGGAATCAGAGCGATGCAGTGTCCCGCTGATCCGCACCATGTAGCTACTCACTGAAAGAGCCACCGGATCCAATGCCGAGTAACGCAGAGTCCCGCAGAGATGTGCAGCTCCCAACTGGAAGCCTCACCGGAATCAGAGCGATGCAGAGACCTGCTGATCCGCACCATGTAGCTCCTCACTGAAAGCTCCACCGGATCCAATGCCGAGCGACGAAGAGCCCAGCAGAGCAGTGCAGCTCCCAACTGGAAGCCTCACCAGAGCCAGAGCGATGCAGAGTCCTGCTGATCCGCACCATGTAGCTCCTCACTGAAAGCTCCACCCGATCCAATGCCGAGCGACGCAGAGCCCAGCAGAGCAGTGCAGCTCCCAACTGGAAGCCTCACCAGAGCCAGAGCGATGCAGAGTCCTGCTGATCCGCACCATGTAGCTCCTCACTGAAAGCTCCACCCGATCCAATGCCGAGCGACACAGAGCCCAGCAGAGCAGTGCAGCTCCCAACTGGAAGCCTCACCAGAGCCAGAGCGATGCAGAGTCCTGCTGATCCGCACCATGTAGCTCCTCACTGAAAGCTCCACCGGATCCAATGCCGAGCGACGCAGAGCCCAGCAGAGCAGTGCAGCTCCTGCTAGGAAGCCTCACCTGAACCAGAGCGATGCAGAGTCCTGCTGATCCGCACCATGTAGCTCCTCACTGAAAGCTCCACCGGATCCAATGCCGAGCGACGCAGAGCCCAGCAGAGAAGTGCAGCTCCCAACTGGAAGCCTCACCAGAGCCAGAGCGATGCAGAGTCCTGCTGATCCGCACCATGTAGCTCCTCACTGAAAGCTCCACCGGATCCAATGCCGAGCGACGCAGAGCCCAGCAGAGCAGTGCAGCTCCTAACTGGAAGCCTCACCAGAGCCAGAGCGATGCAGAGTCCTGCTGATCGGCACCATGTAGCTCCTCACTGAAAGCTCCACCCGATCCAATGCCGAGCGACGCAGAGCCCAGCAGAGCAGTGCAGCTCCCAACTGGAAGCCTCACCAGAACCAGAGCGATGCAGAGTCCCACTGATCCGCACCATGTAGCTACTCACTGAAAGCGCCACCGGATCCAATGCCGAGCAACGCAGAGTCCCGCAGAGATGTGCAGCTCCCAACTGGAAGCCTCACCGGAATCAGAGCGATGCAGAGTCCTGCTGATCCGCACCATGTAGCTCCTCACTGAAAGCTCCACCGGATCCAATCCCGAGCGACGCAGAGCCCAGCAGAGCAGTGCAGCTCCCAACTGGAAGCCTCACCAGAACCAGAGCGATGCAGAGTCCTGCTGATCCGCACCATGTAGCTCCTCACTGAATACTCCACCAGATCCAATGCCGAGCGACGCAGAGCCCAGCAGAGCAGTGCAGCTCCCAACTGGAAACCTCACCAGAGCCAGAGTGATGCAGAGTCCTGCTGATCCGCACCATGTAGCTCCTCACTGAAAGCTCCACCCGATCCAATGCCGAGCGACGCAGAGCCCAGCAGAGCAGTGCAGCTCCCAACTGGAAGCCTCACCAGAGCCAGAGCGATGCAGAGTCCTGCTGATCCGCACCATGAAGCTCCTCACTGAAAGCTCCACCCGATCCAATGCCGAGCGACGCAGAGCCCAGCAGAGCAGTGCAGCTCCCAACTGGAAACCTCACCAGAGCCAGACTGATGCAGAGTCCTGCTGATCCACACCATGTAGCTCCTCACTGAAAGCTCCACCGGATCCAATGCCGAGCGACGCAGAGCCCAGCAGAGTAGTGCAGCCCCTGCTAGGAAGCCTCACCTGAACCAGAGCGATGCAGAGTCCTGCTGATCCGCACCATGTAGCTCCTCACTGAAAGCTCCACCGGATCCAATACCGAGCGACGCAGAGCCCAGCAGAGAAGTGCAGCTCCCAACTGGAAGCCTCACCAGAGCCAGAGCGATGCAGAGTCCTGCTGATCCGCACCATGTAGCTCCTCACTGAAAGCTCCACCGGATCCAATGCCGAGCGACGCAGAGCCCAGCAGAGCAGTGCAGCTCCCAACTGGAAGCCTCACCAGAGCCAGAGTGATGCAGAGTCCTGCTGATCGCACCATATTGCTCCTTACTGAAAGCTCCACTGGATCCAATGCCGAGCGACGCAGAGCCCAGCAGAGCAGTGCAGCTCACAACTGGAAGCCTCGCCAGAGCAATGCAGAGTCCTGCTGATCCGCACCATATAGCTCCTCACTGAAAGCTCCACCGGATCCAATGCCGAGCGACGCAGAGCCAAGCAGAGCAGTGCAACTCCCAATTGGAAGCCTCACCAGAGTCAGAGCGATGCAGAGTCCTGCTGATCCGCACCATGTAGCTCCTCACTGAAAGCTCCCCCGGATCCAATGCCGAGCGACGCAGAGCCCAGCAGAGCAGTGCAGCTCCCAACTGGAAGCCTCACCAAAGCCAGAGCGATGCAGAGTCCTGCTGATCCGCACCATGTAGCTCCTCACTGAATACTCCACCGGATCCAATGCCGAGCGACGCAGAGCCCAGCAGAGAAGTGCAGCTCCCAACTGGAAGCCTCACCAGAGCCAGAGCGACGCAGAGTCCTGCTGATCCGCACCCTGTAGCCTCACCGGACCCGACAAAGCTCATCGAGGATGACGCTGACTCCCACAGAGCCACATTATACTGTCTTTGCATCAAAGTCAACATGGAAAACGTCCAACGGGACGAACTTGTCCCGTATTCTGTCCATGATCCATCGCTGTTGGCCTAAAATTGTAACTTTGTCCCAGTCCTGCGCGACCAGATACCTACAGTTGAGGTTTCGTGCCTCTTAACACTATTTATACCTAAGACTTTAAAAATTCATATCTATGGTTCTACTTATAGGATTTTTGGGCCGTTTTGGTGTAATTTGGTTCATAAATATTTTACACATTGCCTCTAAGTTCAGCCTGACTGCTTGTGTGCCAAGCTCCCAGAGGGTTAAGCGCAGGTTTATTTATGGACTTTTGTGGTTGACCATGACAAGGGTTGTGATAATTATTTGAAGTGGGTTCTCACCCCTTCAGATAATAGGACAATTTCTAACAATGAGCATCTGTTAGCATTTGGTTTCCTGGCAGCATCCATGGTCTCTAGTTGTCTCGGAGCATCTGTTAGTCTTTGATTAGCTGGTAGTACCTTTATTCTCTGTGTGTGGTAGTGTCTTCGGTATATGGGTGTCTAATAATCTCATTTCCTGCCCACTCAGTGTGTTCTCGACTGACAGACAGGACCGAGTTCACGAATTAAACTTGGCTGCGGATGAGACTCCTGCTATAAACTTTTGACACTTCTGTAAATAAGTTCATCTTCAATTCGTATTTATCGGCCCTCGTAATTCATCGCAAAAAGCTGTCAGGCTGTCCTGAAGCCCAGTGTGCCGGCAGACAGCAATTTACATTGTTAACATTTAATTACTTTTGTAGAAGCGACACTGGCGATCCGCAATGAATTCATTTGGGCCTTTCAGGGCTCTTGAGATGTCAGGATTTGTCGAGCTTTTCTCTTTTGCTGAAACTTAATGAGCATCAGCCCTCAGTAGAGAATGGTTTTAATTAGGAGTTTCAAAATAAATGCCCGAAAGTACTTAGCTTTGTCTACTCCAGTCTCCGCTATTTTTTTTTTTTTTTAAAGTTTAAAATAAGCCCTTTTGCTTGGTTTTCCTACGTTTAACTACCAGGAACAGAATGTGATAGAGATAAAAAAAAAGTTGCAGTTCCTTATATAAAGACCCTGTTCACATTGCAGCAATCTTAATTCAAATTATCAGCTATCACACTTTGATCATCACAGATTTATTTATTTATTTACATTTCCTTGACGCACTCTCACCCAAAAAAAGAAATTGGGCACTGCGTGATAAAGTAAAATACCACAAACATAATAAAGGAAAATAAAACAAACATAATAGTTTTCTTAAAAAGTGTAAAAGTAAGAAGAGGCAAGAAGGAAAAAAATATTGATTCAAATAATCAAAAAATATAATTAGAAAATAAAATGTAAAAATTGCCAAGATGTGATTAAAACAGATTTCTTTTATAAAAGAACTTTAAACAAATGTTTTTAAAGATTAAAAGTTAAGAGGAGTGAAGGGAGGATCTGTATCTCCATAAGAAACATGTTTCAAGGGAACAGATGCAGAAAATTGAACCCATCTGAACCGTGTGATGCCCAGGCTTCTGAGAACTTTACTCCAGGGGGATGTCAAGTCTGGTATAATTTGCCCCATCGCCCTGACGGAGGTGCTGCTCCCCGCCAAATTTAAGCGGTCATTTCTAAAGCACCGGTGGGGACCACTGTCACGGTGGTTCCTGTCAAATGCTGTTTACAGTTTGATGCAGAGATCCGTAAACACGATGGAGTAGATCACCAAACTGTTTTCTTTCAAAAATAAAATCCTGAAGCAGGGTTTTGTTTTGGGAAACAAAAATGCTCTCCTTCCCATGGTGAGGGGGTCATTTAGCAGTTTTCACTGCCCCTTACTGCCAGGCTTTCCCTGGTGGTGATAGGCAGTGACATTTCACCTCTAATTCCTCCCATGGAAATTAGGTGGATAGAATTAGAGGTCTGTTTCAGCGGACCTTACGACGCAGGGCTATTGGAGACGTTTAATCATGGTGCAGTAGTTTCCACCGTAATTAAACCTAATGCCAACCTACATCTAAATTTAGCAGGCAAACCATTATCTTGGTGATAATATGCTCTGTCACCATTGCAATGGAGTATCTATACCACTCAGATGTAAATCGGGCCCTACGGGCCAGATGTACGACCAGTTTTTGCAAAAACCTACATGGCCATGTACAAACACTATTTTGCGAGTCGCAAAAAGTTGTGACTCGCAAAATAGGGTTTTGTAACTCACTATTAGGAAGGGGCATTCCGTTCCTAATAGCGAGTCTCTAGCCATGTATGCATGTTTGCGACCGCAATTGCGGTTGCAAAACACTCCCAATTTACCACCCACTTCAAGAGGGTGATAATAAAGTTGCAAATGGGAAGGGGTCCCCAAGGGACCCCTTCTCCTTTGTGACTGGTTCTAAAAATATTTTTTAAGGGCACGCAGTGGACCCAGGGACCACTACCTGCCCTTAAAAAACGAAACGAAAACGTTTCATTTAAAAGAATTTTTTATAATGCATCCCGTTTTCCTTTTAGGAAAACGGGCTGCATTAAAAAAAAAAACTGCTTTATTGACAAGCAGTCCCAGACATGGAGGTCTGCTGAGCCCAGCAGGCCACCATCCCTGGGAGGGCCAGCCATTACCAATGGGTCGCAAATTGCGAGTGGCTCATTAATATTTATGAGCCTTGAATTTTGCGACCCCTTTGGGAATCACAATCAGTGTCTCTGACACTGTTGGACATTCCAAATTGCGCCTCGCAATTTGCGACTCACAATTTTTGAATGGTTGTACATCTGGCCCAAAGTTCCTTGTTCCCACCAACTTCAGCAAAGAGTTAATTTCATAAAGCTCAAAACTGAAAGAAGAGAGCAGTTATAGAAACTATTGGCAAAGTACAACGAGGACATAATCAGAGCTTGATTGACACCGTAAAAATCAGAGAAAGAAATAAAGTTCTAATATTCTTAACAAAGAAAATAGAAATTGAAACACCTGAGCAACCCATGGAATGTGAATTTGGAAAAAGTATTATGAAAAATTTGCCGAAGAAGTACAAATACGACTGAGAGCTAAAGAAGACTAACTAGACTAGCTGGATTTGGAAGGAAATGTGACGTCCTTCTAGGAGCAATAAAGCTTCCATCTTCAAGTCCTTCAAACAGCGGATGTTATTTATTGCTGATCTCGTCATATGACAATTGTCACCCACTACTGGTGGATTGCAGTACCACAATCAGGCGTCAAGCCTCCTGGCGGCTCATAATGATGCTGGATATTGGTAGCCACATTATGGCTCCTTGAGGCATAGTGTAGAGCGTTGAGGTTCCAAGTGTCCGTGCTCGAGGGACAGGGACTCTGAGTCAGGTGGCACTAGGCTGTGATCGCACCAGCCCAACAGCTGCTTCATTCGGAAAGTGCGGTCATGAAGGGAGCAAATAATGTCACTCTGCACTTCTGCGGCATGTGACCTACTTGCCAGAAGAGCAGACAGAACTGTGGTCTGACCAAATCTTCTAACCACAATATGTGCTGTAGCTAGTCTGCCATCTCTATTTCGTCATATGGTGCAGATGGGTGCTATTGTTTACTGCACTGCTTGTGCTGTGTGTGACAGGGACTCGGACTGGAGGCAGCAGACTGCGAATGCATCTTCCGGCAACAGCTCCACAAGGAAGATACTGTCACAGAGGGAGCACAGAATGCCTATCTTTACTTACATAAGTGGTACATGCTAAATAAAGGCAAATGCCTGTGCAGTTGGGCAGGGCCTATGCACTTTAAAAGGTTAGAGTGCTTGTTGATCTAACTAGATCAAACCGGTATTTTTCTTTAACTCTCTCTATCTTGCAGGCAACGGTGGGCTAAGTAAACAAAGAGGTTATTAAAACTCTAGACAGTCTGGGACTGTCCCAAAAACCTTAAGTGAGGGGGTACCTTGCTAGGTGGAGCCCCAGGGCCTGAGCCTACATTGTATATGCCTTACATCTCTGAGTGGTACATGATAGATATCTAACAACAAATGAATGAATGACGACAACACTCAAGGTGAACTGCAGAATGAAGGCACAGTTAGTCATCATATGCTCACATAGTGGATTTATAGATCCTTCCAGGCCACTTGTGATCAACAGAGAGGTTGTCGACTGTTTCACGGAGTAGTTCTTTTTCCTACTTTGTATCTAGAGGAATTCTAAGTCCTGAAACCTAAACTACAAAACATTTCGCACAATTGGTCACCTATGTAACTTGTTTATATGTATGTAACAAGATTGATGGCAATTTAACTTTCCTTGTTCAGCTTGGTTCCTAAGTGGAAATTTACATCTTTGTACAGTCTTGGGGATTGTTTTTCCCTAAGGCGCAGGACTGGTGACCACGGGCATTTTGGGCCTCTTGTGCAGGGAGTACTGTAGCTTTTTCTGGAAGCATGATTAGAGGCTGTTTGACTTGTCCAATCTGCAGTTAACGTCTTGCCTGAGCGAAACATTCCTAAATAATTCAGAATTTCAGTTGATATTTTAATGTTTTTTGCAAATTGGCCAAAGGCAAGATATTTTCTAATAGTGCATTGCCTTACATTTCAATGGTTGGCTTGATGCTAGTGTTGAAGAAGCTTGCCAGGCCCCAGCTGTCTAAAGAGTCCTTCAATTATGTAGCCCTACTAAACGACACTTTATTATCCCAACTATATTTCTATTAAACTCTAGCCAGCTTTGCTCATCCATTATTGTTTATCTGCCACGCAGAAACTGAATGGAGATGTTCTCTTGGACCACAAGCAACAAAGGTGCTATATAGATGCTTTATCATTTAGTTCTTTGCACACAAACTCCCTCCAGTATGGAAGAGTGAGAAAAAAATTAAATCAGCCAGTCATCATAGTCTTTCCTTTGTGTTCACCGACAACCCAAGGGCCACTCAGAATTCAAAATGTAGTCCTTATTATCTTCCCATCACTCTAAAAGAAACAGGAAGGCAATTCAGGCTATAGAAGGAAGAAACTGCCTGTGCTCCCCTTCAAACATGGTTAAATTGTCTTTCACCTGATTTATATGTTTAACTTGACTTTAATTCCCTAGTATATGATGTAGGAAATACACCCAGAGTCTAGAAGTTAAATGTCTCACCGGTAGCCTGCAATACCTATGGTGTCATTCACAGAGTTAGCCTGTAAAGCATGGGTTCAGGCTTGCCATGTGTAGCCTGACTGCAATAGCCTAAAACCCTGCTGTCACACCTCTCAAAATAACCCTTTTTGACAGGCGGGAAACCCTGCTTTTAAATTCATGTGTCACCATTTTGCCCACAAGGTAAAGTGCCTGATATTAAAAAGTGTAATTAAAGTTGACATGCTCTACCAGTAACTACACACAAAAAAAGCCATTTTCTCTGGCAGGGTTGTAGCCGAACCCTAGACAATGTAAAAGTACAGATTATTAACTTAAAACTGTAACTTTTGACAGGAAACTGCTACAAAAGCTATTCAGATACTTTTTCATATTTACTAGAAGTACAGATTATTTGTGAAGTTATATTTTTAATACATTTTTGGGGAAAGTGGCCTTTAGAAAGTTACCTTATTCCATGCCTGAAGCTCCTGGAGGCTAATTTGAATTAGCCTGCCAGCAGGTGCCCAGCAAGTGCTTGACCTTAATGAAATATGAAAACTGCTCTCAGAGAAGAACAATGGCTTAGGCCTTATGACAGGATAGGTTGGGTGTGGGGCATTTGGTTACTATTTGCCTAGGAAGCACAGTTATGGTAGACCAAGAAAAGTAATTAACGGGAAAAAGATTAGACCTGTCCATTCATCATTTAGTGTAAGGAGAGACTTGAAGAAGGGAAAGCCTTTGTACCCCAGGCCCACAATAGCAAGGCTGACTCCTCACCCAGTGGGAGGGAGCTATTCCAGGATTGATTTAGAGTGCATACACGGGAGGGGGCTGCTCATTTCCATGGTGAATGCTCTTGGATAGAAACAAGAGCTCTGCACAAGAGAGAAACAGTTTACCCATCTTGGATTTTAGGAGTGAGGGTCACTGCACTGTGGGATTGTATGTAGAACGCAAACAGGAAGTGTTGAAAAGGTGCAAAGGATTGCCACGGGGAACTAATACCCCATTGGGTAGGGAGTGTCCAGGTGTTACCTCCACCCATTGGTTAGTGCCAACCATAAATGCGGTACTGCAAGGAACCGTCCTCAGAACACTTTCTGGACCTTTGAAAGAACAGAAGATTACTGGTTCTTTTGTCTGTAACCTGAGAGGAGTTGAAGTACAGGACCTGCTCCCTCTTTTTCCCAGGACAAAGAAGTTGTGCTGTCCTTGAGGTTCTGGCAGCCTTAGAAGTGACCCAGAGAAGCTGTTCCAGAAACCCTAAAACAGTTCAACTTTAAATACCTCTGGAGCCATCAGTGGGACCTCACAGAAAAAGTGTCTGATTTTGATGCAATTTTATTGGCTACAACTTCAGGTTTGCCCCACTGGAGAATTTGAGCTCCATTAAAAAGACTAAGGGCCTCAAATTCAATATTTTGACGCTCGGCAGTGCAGCCAGCCTCCCTATTTACAAGATACAGCGCATTCATGTCCTTCTCCCCTGCGCCGGTTCACAAACAGCAGTCTTGCGCCAGCGCAGACACCCTTGCATCATTTTGCAAGGATGCCTGCGCTGAAGGGATGATTCTTTTTGTGCAGGAAGGGACACAATCATTAAAGGCATTTGCAGCTTGCATAGAAAGAGGATAAAACAAGGAGACATTAAAGTATTTCTCCTCGTCGTGCCTGCTTACACCACCCCTGAGGAGGCATAGGATTCTGACGCATTCCCAGGTTTACAAAATGTTGTAAATCTGCGAATGCGGCTAGTTCCATGGATGTTGCGTGGGAACACCGACAGCAACACCCATGGAACGCCCCTTTCACGCAGTTATGCGTGAAAGGAAAACATATTTACAAGGCCATGAAAAGTCAGTAGGGTGACTGTACATGGCCTTATAAATATGGGCCAGCCCATTGCGCCTCCTGTGCATCAAAGAAAGTGACGCACCGGCGGCGCAAGGGGCTTGTAAATAAGCCCCTAAGTCAGAAGGTAAAATCTTTGACTGGGATGAGTCTGGTTGATGTATCTGACCTGTGCTCCATTGCAGTCAGCCAGAAGGATCTCCTGGGTCCAGGTCTACTGCTCCAATGATGCTTAGTGCTTATTGGCATTATTTTTACTGAAAACTTTAACAATTCATACCTTTTGTTCCACCTTTTTGGATTACTTTATCATTTTAATGTCATTTTGTTTAGTAACTTTGTCTTTATTTTTCCAAATGGATTTGGGATTTTTATTGTTTGCGGTTTTGACTTTGATGCTGTTTTGGTTACAGCATTAGTTCTTTACACATTGCCCTATGTTAAGGCTGTCGGCTCTGTGCCATAATCAGCAGGGGAGTGAGATCATGTTAACCTAGTGACTATAGGGTTCACTCCCGCATGTTAGAGTTAATATTGCTTGAGGTGGGTGACCACCACCCCAAATAGTAATCCGCTTTCTTACAGTAAAGTATAATTAAATTCAATGTTGTAAATTCACCAGGAAGCACCTTAGGATTGCAGAGCAGCAACACACAAGTCAGGGCTAAGGAGCGCTAAATAAATCCAACATTTGTAAAGCGCGAACAATTACACGAAGGTGTCAAGGCGATGGGGGGCCGTCGGGAAGATTAAGCAAGCTATTGTCCAGAGTCACATGGTGCTTGGCTGACCTTCCGCTAGCGATCGAACCGTGAGCCCCCGTGTTCCGGAGTCAGCCGCCCTGGCCACTGCGCCACACCTCTTCCCAATAACGCAGAAGCGATGTGCCCAGATCGGAGAGGGACATGGCTAGTTCTGCTTTGAAGGAACTGCCGATGCATTTTGTGTGCAGATGCTTTGCACCCGAGTCACAAAGATGTTTTCTATAAGTGTCATTTACAGCGGAAATTCTAGAATGAGTCTCACTAAAATTGGGAAAAACTGAGACTCTCTGTTTTAAGTCTCGACAGTCACTGCTTTCAGTCCACTCTGGGAGATGTAGCTCGCTTCTTTCCCAGCTGGCTCTTTTTCAATAAACTTTTCACTGACTGACGAAGTGAATAACGTTGAATGTTCAGCTCTCAAATATGCCTCTAATTAAGATTAAATAAAGATATCCATCGAATCTCCCCCGAGACTCATGTTCTTTCGTAACCTCGGCAGTCATTACTCCAACGCCCCGGAGAACTATAAAACACATCAAGATGTGCTTGTAAAACGTATAAAGGACGTCTACTAAAGTGGGGGAGGGGTGGCAAATCAGGCTCGCACTGTACTGTGAGCCCTGGCAATTAAAGTCTATTTCAGCACTAGAGACAGTGCTGTGCTATAAACCGTAATGGAAGTCTATGGGAACGAGAGAAACAGAGCAGTGCTATAATACATAATGAAAGTTTATGGGAACCAGAGAGACTGAGCCATGTTATTATCCATAATTAAATCCTGCAGGAACTAGAGAAGCATATCTATGTGATAATACATAATGAAAGCCTATGGGAAGCAGAGAGGTAGAGCCATGTGATAATACATAATGAAAGTCTATGGGAACCAGAGGAATAGAGCAGTGCTATAGTATTTAATGAAAGTCTATGGGAACCAGAGGGACTGCGCTATGATATATTTCATAATGAAAACATGTGGGAACTAGAGCAGCAGAGTCATGTTATAATACAAGATGAAAGTCTATGCAAACAAGAGGAATAGAGCAGTGCGATAATATATAATGAAAGTCTATTGGAACAAGAGGGACTGAGCCATGATATATTCCATAATGAATACTGCGGTAAGAAGAGCAGCAGAGCTATGTGCTAATACATAATAAAGGTCTATGGGAACGAAAGGAAAGGAGCAGTGATATAATATATAATTAAAGCCTATGGGAACCAGGGAGACTGAGCCATCATATATTCCTTAATGAAAACCTATGGAAACTGGAGAGGCAATGCTATTTGATAATGCATAATGAAAGTCTATGGAAACGAGAGGAATAGAGCAGCGCTATAACATAGAATGGAGGACTGTGGGAACAGGAGAGTCTGAGACATGATATATTCCATAGTGACAATCTGTGTGAACTAGAGAGGCAGGCCATGCTCTGTTCCATAATGAAAGTCTATGGGCTCTAGAGAGGCAGAACCATGTTAAATTTCTTATTGAACGTATAAGGGAACACAAGAGGCAGAGCTGTTGCGATAATACATAATGAAAGTGTATAGGAACTAGACAGTCAGAGCCATGTTATATTCCATGATGAAAGTCAATGGGAGCCTTAGAGACAGAGCTGCCCTTCATTCCAAAATGAGCATCTTTTGGAACACAAGAACAAAAGCCGTGCAATATTCCATAATGAAGACTAGGTGAACCAGAGAGTCAGAGTCATACTACAAACCATAATGCAAGACTATGTGAACCAGAGCGTCAGAGTCGTGCAAGATTCCATGATGAACGCCTATGGGAGTTTGAGAGACAGTGCATTGGTATAAACAGAACCAGTGCTTAATTTGTGTTAAAATATGTGCCAGGGCCCTTGCCAAGAGACCACTGCAGCTTTAACCATCCACTGTCCCTGCCAGCGCTGCCAATGACAATACCTATGTAACTACTAACAATTACACTCCTAAAAGCAGGAATTAATCGTTTCTAATGTATATTGAATTAATAAACAGCTGTTGTTCTGCTCATATTGAAATTACACAAACAGCACTCCCATGTTTCAGACTGTCATAAGTGCTGGGGTTCACAATTAAGTGCAGATGGCGAGCACCGGAAACCACCTGCTCAAATTAAGCACTGAACAGCATTGAACTTCTATGGGAACAGGCGAACTGTGCTACAACCCGTAATAAAAGTCTTTGACAGCACTAGAGACAGTGCTGTGCAACAAAACTTAATGAAAGTTTATGAGAAAGCAAGAGGCCGGGCTATGCTATAATTCATAATGAAAATTTGTTGGAGCACGAGAGGCAAATCCATGTTATATTCCATAATGAAAGTCCTTGGGGACCAGAAAAGCAGAGCTGTGCTGTGTTCCTAATACATTTATATGTGATAATAAAGGTTTCTGGGAACCAGAAAGGCAGAGCTATGCCTTATTTCATGATAAAAGTGAACAGGAACCAGAGAGGAAGTGCTGGGCTCTACTGCATAATAAAAGTTGCCTGAGCCGTGCAAGATTCTGTAATGAAAGTCTATGGGAGCGTGAGAGACAGTGCTGCGCTATAAAAAGTAATGAAAGCATATGGCAGAGAAGAGACAGTGTTGTGCTATAAACCACCATGAAATGATATAGCATCGGTTTAGCCGGTGCAGTGCTATAAACTGTAAGGAAAGTCTATGGCAATGGGACAAACAGAGGCGTGCTATAATAAGTAATGAAAGTCAATGGGAATATGTGAGAGTCCCACTTTATTCAACTGAGTAAGGTCAAATAAAAATGTAAACAACAGGCGTATTTTCATATAATTGAATGGAACCAACAGGGCACTTATACATTTGCATTTCTTTCTGTTCATTTTAAAGTTTCCCATTTTGGTGAGGGTTCTTTATGTCGAGGGGCTCTTTGGATCACTTAATGTGTATCTGATAAGCAAGCACCTGTTACCCTAAGTGGAATCTTGGCACTTATACAAGTATGTATTGTTACCCAACTCAGCAATGCCTATTTGCCCAACCTCTCTGGGAAAAAATACTGAAAGTAACCATCGGGCGTGAAACCCATTACTATAGGGTCAAACACAGATCCCTACAGTGAATGTATTAGTCTATTGAGCCAAAGGATCGATTGGTTTACCAGCTTATAGTTGTTTAATCCCTTCTTCTATTAGCATTAGCAGTACTATTAAAGTTGTGTGCTTGTGAGTAAGTTTCCATGTATTTATTTACCCCTAGTTATTGACTTTCTTCGCTGATTCTGACATAATTTGGTAGAATAAAAAATTGCAGATCCAACGCCTAGCTTGGCTTGCACTGAACACAGCTAGGAACACAAAATGTGAACACAAAGGACTCAATTCACAAAGGTTTTTTTTTCTTTACTTTAAGTTCAAAAATACCCCCTGAAGTATAGGGGTATCCTATGTTTCAAATTCATTTTTCAAAGTTGTTTTATTCTTAAATAATTCTAGGAGTACTCATGGAAATCTGTGGGGCTGATCCACAAAGGCAAACTTACAATTTTGTGTAAGTTTACTACTTTCTGGAATTCAGAAACAACATGTGGAGTTTTACGATTCTGCATTCCCAATTCTTATGTGTGGAGTTCTCCACACCCACAGACTCCGGAGTGGAGAATTCCACACACATATGTATAGGGAGTGTGGTGTCAAAAAACTCCACAAGGAGCTTCTCAGTAACGAAAAGTAGTAAACTTTAACAAAAGTGTTAGTTTATCTTTGTGAATCAGGCCCGGTGACTGTAACAGATTTTCAAGACTACAAAAAGTTGCCAGTATTTTTGCTTATAAAAATGGGCTCAGTGTACATTTTCCTCTGTGGAAAGGGAAGCAAATATTCATATGCACCTCTAAAAAATGTTTTTCTTGTTCCACAGAGGACATATTGTCTCAGTGGAGAGTCCCTTTCCCCTATGAACCTCCAATTAATGTTGGTTGCGTTCCTTCTCCATTACCATATTGAATACACATTTGCCTCTGCCTGTGACAGGAGAAGATTTACAAGAATATTTAGAGTCGGGAGCCGCCTGTAAATTGTCGGGGAATACCCCCAGATATACGAGTTTGTCCGTGTTTACAAGCTATTATAAAGGGACCCGCTCAGGAACTGCCACAAACCCACCTTTATTAGTATCTTTGCTCACATATAATTTTGTAGCCTTATGATGGACTTTCCATGTGTGCTAATAACATTTACAAAGATAAAATCCTTCCACATCTGTTTTTCTGATTCAGGAATGGGATTTTCACACTCAAACGATGATTGTAAATGTACCTAAATTGAGATTAAGTATTCAAGAAATGTAACACTAGTTCTAGCTTACCTACTATGCAGACAATTCATAGCGTCATTTTGGCTAATTGGATGAGGCCCATGGAAATTAGTTTACACCTTTGCCCTAATATAGCATCTGTGCAGTTCATTCAGAGCTTTGTTCAGATGTGTAGATAGATGGAGTCAATTTATATCGGTGCAGGGGGTATTCATAGAGTTACTGTGTATACCGGAGGTGTTCAATCAGATCCATATGGGCCACATCCTTGTCACATTTTTAAGAAAGTCATTGATTATGTAAATGAATTTCATTTAGATTATATGCATGCATGTTTTTCTTATGTGAACAAGCAGTAAGTATTTTGTTGATCCAGACCTTCTGGCAGTTCCAGATTACCAAACAGACGAAATAGGCACCGGCCTATGGGCCACCCCCTCAATAATATTGATTTGATCTTGAAAGAAAATTACAATCAAGCTTTCTTAAATTGTTTCCAAAAGATAGAAACAAATGAATCCACATTAATAATTGTTAATGTTTAGTTTTGTGTAATGAAATTGGTTTATTAAAATTGTTGGTTGGTAAAATTGAAAATGTATTAGGAGATCATTTGCAAAGGGCCCTGAAGTTTCGACTGCCTAGGGGCCTCCACAGGGTTTAATGTGGCCCTGCCTTCTAGAATCGCCATCGTATCCCTACTAAGCAAGGGTTCTTTTTGCAGGAATAAACCTGCATACTTATTCAGCTGCCTGCCTCAGGTAACATGGCACGTGACTGCTGAAAAATGCCTAGTGCCTGGTTCTCAACAAACCACTATTGGGCGATACCAAAGGGGATGATGGACGGAGCGTTTGAGCAAATCAAACACTCACCCCCAGTCAACTGATCTGGGTTTAATCCATCATCATTCTTTAGCTCACTCCACCACCCCAGTCCAGACATGGCCATATGCAAATCAGTCTGACCCTGTGCCTCATAGGAACAGTCCAGCCCGAACTGCCAAGCCATGTCTTCCCTGGACCGGAAACAAGCATCCTGGGACCGGTTTCAGGTTCATAACCCTTAGCAGCCAGGCTATCTTGAATCCAGTGGCAAAGTGAGCAAGGGACCCACGTCTGGGCTTACCCTGCTAACTTAGGGCGAACAAAGCAATACCAAAGGGGATGATGGACACCAGGCAGGGGAGAAATCCTGTAATTATACACATTTTTCACCCCAGAATAGACTAGCCCAAGCTCTGAGATGTTCAACGTTCTGAATACTGAAAATCATTTTCCCTTCCCATTTTCGGTTCGCTGCCACTTAATAACCTGCAGCTTTGGTGCACTTTTGTTTTCAGAAATAATGTGATTTGTTCGGCTCGGCTAGGCTGCATAGTATATTTTCTTTCTCAGAATCCATGTCCAGAATAACAGCGTTGAAATAGTTTATGTCTGCTGCAAGCAATTGTTATGGCTTTGTACATGTGAATTTAATTCTTCACGGGTCTAATGAAATGTTCGAAGTTAAATTAATTATAAGTTGTGACTAAGTAAACCAACGATCAGAATGCTGTTTTATGACATTACGTGAGGATACTTAGAGAATTGGAAATGAAATATGTATGCTAAATAAATATTATTAAAATGGCTGTACCTTCCTGTATTTATTCAGCCCTGATCGTGTTGTCTGTGCTCTTTGTGGTCTAGGACGAGTCTCTGTTTCACGATAATTGGTCTGATTGGTTTCCATACTTCTTATAAAAAACATTATTTCCAAAGCTGCATAAATTATTTTTCATGGTGGTCTTGAGTGCTTCATTGCTCGCTTCAGTGAGTGGACCGCTTACAATCATGTGTGTAAATTATATGTCACGATATAAGCCTGAACTTTAATAGGTTAATTAGACCTGAAAAATGTTGAGCTGCTTTCTGGGCTTCGCCTAAACCATGCAAATTGTGTTTTGTGTAACTTGTGAGTGCTTCTGCAACTGACTGTTATGTTTGCTTGATTAGCCATTCCCTGTTCTCTTCTTACATTTCTATCCCCAGAGACTTAGAGTTTTACTAGCACTTCAAAACCTTTCATTGACTGTTGGACAATTACATTATGTTTAACTTTCTTACTAAATAATCAAAATATATGTATGTATGTAGTTTATGCAACTGTCCTAGTGGTCTTCCTGAGATCTGGTGTATTGGCATTCTTTAACACACTGTAATTACAGACCTTCAGCTGTGTTGTAATTACAGTCCCAGGCTATTGAAAACATATATACCGCATGACCCCTTTACAGTCCTTTTGGGGTTTCCCCTAGGATTAAGAGCAATTCTTCCCTTTTTCTTGAATCATCAGCTGTATATTGTCTATTAAGTCTCCCAAGCAGTGTTCAAGAACCTCTTGTTGGGATTGTCCTTGTTTTTTTTGGTCCACTTCACTGTTGAGACATGATCTCTTCGTTCTGAAACAAGAGCTTGGTTTTTGTTGTCATTTATTTTCTTCTTATAAGAAGGTCTTGCTTCCCACAGCTCTCAGACATTTTCTAATTCACATTTACTCATTGCACGGTGAAATCATGCACCAAATCTTCATCAGCTCTATTGATATGTTGCCTTGCTTCAGATCTCTCTTGATTTCCTTGACTGATAGCGGCTTAATATATTTTTGTGGACTTGCGCTCTACAAGTAATAGCTTGGATTGGATCCACCACTGGGTTTGGTTCCAGAGTATTGTTGTCAGAATATCGTCTGGCATAAATATCGTGTCCTAAACAATGTTTAACAAAATATCTCCCCATTGGAGTTGCTAAAAAAACAATGGTACACTATTTTTGTAAACAATTTATAGGACATGATATTTATCTCAGATTATGTTTCTTACTAAGCTATTCTGTCCTACAACTGCAATGCTGGTGTGGAAGCTTGGCATGTAACGGTGTACACAAATTTGTTGTTGATCTCTGTGCATATACTTATGTCGAACATTTTTCGAATGCTTCATTAGCATTTACTGGTGTGATTGATTTACCTGTGGGAAAATCCATCCTATGGAGAAACCGGAACGCTTCTTCTTGTGACTCCAGAAATTGAGTAAGTTCAAAGAAAGGGGTCCATTAGTATGTCGGGCGGATCACCACCGTCCGCATGGCGGTGGCGATCTGCTTGACATAATCCCCGCCCGCCTCCCATTCCTCCCCACCATATCAGTATGGCGGGGGTACCGCGGCGGGAGGGAAGACCATCCGCCGCTTCTCTGCCCGGTTGATGAGTCGACCGGGCGGAAAAGGCTTTAATATGGTGGCGGTGTCTGCTAGACACCGACATCCATATTTGTATGCAGGCGGGGAGCAGCCTTTCAGTGGCGGCAATGAAGGCATGCGGAATTCACATTTTGGGGCCCTTTGCAAGCCCCCAGGAAGTTGGGGGCGTGGGGGTGCACATGGGGGTATCTATGGTACCCCCCTGCATTTGCATGCACAATGCAGCAGGCACCACGCGGTTCCTGCCACGTTGTGCATGCAAATGCACAACATGCATTTTTGGCATTGCGGCAGGTGATGCTGAAAGCACCGCCCGCCGCAATGTTAAAAATGCGGGATGCGCCCGCCAGTGTGTCGGGCGCATCCTAATCACCCCTGCAGGACCGCTGCACTTATGGTGGGTGGTCCCTTTTTACGTCAGGATGGCATATAATGATGCCCAAACTGTATATTAAAGTTAAAACCTCAAGCTACTCTAGATGGAATGGTAAGACCACGCCCTTCAACAGTGAGTGCATAGAAAGGGGAAACAGCCTTTACAACAAGATTTGTACCATGTTGTGCCTTTACCACACATTTTTACCAGGTATGTTTTTACCACATATATGCCTTTACCATGCATGCCTTTACCACACATCTAAGGTAAGTTCGTGGGTGCGGTGTTCTCCCCCCACAAATAATTTTCTTTATATATATAAATATATATAAACAATATGTGGTAAAGGCATACGTTGTAAAAGCATATGCGTTCTAAAAAAATGCGGGGTAAAAAATGTGTTGTAAAGGCATTCAAAGTATTTCCCTGCATTGCTCTGTCATACAACCTTAGAAAGAGGTGACAGTGGAAATCTAATGAAAGTGCAGCAGGAAATAATAGGGAAATAACCACAAAAGAAAGCTTTGGTCGCAAAGCAAGGTATCAACGGTGACCTGGGGTTTGAAGCTGGGATCCTTGTTGGTTACAAAAATGTAGTGCTCAGTACCAGCAATATTAGTAATTTCAGGTAGTTTTGCACCTGAAATTTCTAATATTGCTGGTACTGGTTATTCTAGGATATGAAACTACTGTGGAAATATATAAAATCAGGAATAACATTGGTAATCGCTGTTTTAGCATTGACTTCCACATAATATTCCTGAATTTTAAGCTATTTATCAGAGACAAATTCTTCCCTGTTGGACCTAGAGCTTGTCCTAGTAAAGTACATGGTAATTCACCTGATTTAGTTCTGCATGTGATATTACTGCTTGTCTTGTAATACTGTTTTGGTCCGAAACTCCTGCTTCCACCCAATTGTGGGTTTAAATACGATATTTAAACTTGGCCTAGGCCTTTGACCACAAGGGTGGAAAAGGCCATTGTTTGAAGGCAGGTGGCACCTACCATAGTTTGCTTTGATCTCACACCCTCTAGCCTGAGGTGAATTAATTTATAAATAAATAAATACAGGTTCTTTTCCCTGGGCAAATGCTGCCCAGGCTTCCAAATGCCGGTATTGCTGAATGCCGAGGATGCCTATTCTTGCATGTCATTCCTCTTTCTTCCACCATTCCACATTTCCAGTCTCTTTAGTTCCCTCTTGCATGTTCTTCTCATTCCTGCCTTCTTCATTGACTCCAATCACTGTTCCTCCTGATATGACAAAGTCTGATGGTAAAACATAGGGGCCTCATTTAACATTTGGCACACAGGGTAATCCTTCACAAGCATTAAAGAGACTGGAGGAGATTGTATGTCCGAATTACGCATGCGTTTAGAATGCATGCCTTTTTAACGCAGTACGAACGCTTTGTAACGTTTCTTTTGCACACAAGTCGTTACAACAACTTGCCTTAGGGGGCACTGGACTTTGGATTGTATAATTTAGTAATCCAACTCCAGTCTGCGCAACAGTAGGGAAGGTGTTGGATTTTAAATACTACACCTGTCCGCAATGTGCCCCCTAAAGCACGTTGTTGTAATTACTTGCATGCTAAATGCATGCGTGTTAATGACATGTTTGTTCTATCGCCGGCACTGTAAAGGCAGAGCCTGATTCCGGCGTTGTGCTAAAGGCTGGTTCCCACTGGAGGACCCTGTCTGCCAGTCTGACTGTTCGACTGCTCTATGTATAGTCAAGCGGACCATCCTGTTTCAGACAGCAGTGCCCCACTGGCTCCGCTGTTGGAAACCTTACACCAGCGGTCTTGAGGTCATCAGTGTAAGCGCATCAGACCGGCCGTCCAATATAGAGCGGACGGTCTGAGATACTTTTTTTCAGTTTAGGAACACTGGTGAAAGCAGGAGGCCCCAAACATTAAAAAATTAAAAAAACTTCCCCAGCTTTGGAGAAAACTCCCCAGGGTATGAAGGTCATTAGTACTTTGTTTCACAGAAACCTTCTGTTTTCAGAGTTTGATTTTCTAAAAATAAATTACCTTGCTGAGCAGCCATTCACCAAACTTTCGGTACCTTCAGAGGAGTTGTTGTCCTGCCTGCTGCTTTGAAGCACAGACACCTCTGGCAGGCCAGAGGAGATATCTAAATATGTGGGCAGTAGCCCACCAGAGTTGTCCATCTAAAATGGTGTGCTGCGGCCTCTGAACAACATTCGCCTCTTGTGCACCACTCACTGGCCATGACTTCCTGCAGAAGGCAATTATTGTCACTGCTTAAGTGCCAGGTGAGTTAATTTCACTTTGATCGAAGACATGAAACAGCCCCTGCCTTTAAAAAGGGTAAGGTTTCCAGACTTGCTCAACTAACAAGGTGAAGATGAACCTTCTCCCGCTATTAGCTCTGGCACAAAGCAGATGTCCAAAAAAGAGATAGTCCTCAGCAGTCACAAGATCACATATTGTAGCTTTCATTTTTGGTAGTTCACTTTATTGAGCAGTTGACTCCTGCTATGCTCTTTTTGGGGGGGTTTTGGGGCTCACCTACTAGACAGAGCAAGCTGTATGATTGCAAAAGACCTATTGTGAACTTACAGTTGGATTGGAGCCCACTCAATGCCTTCCATTGGTTGGCTTTAGTGTCATTCTCATTACCTTGCTTTTTATTCGTTGCCTGGTATGAGCTTGCTTCCCTTTTCTGTGTTTGTTCCTCCTCTGAGCATTTGTTTTATTTAAAGAGTCCGTGAGAGTGCATGTGCTTTCTACCTGCTTGCCTTGTGTGCTTCTCCCCCCCCCCGTCCTCCTTCTTGCTCTCTCTTCCTGTGTGCTTCTCGCCTCCTCTGTGTTGCACTCTCTCTTGTGTGCTTCTACCCCACCATGATTTTTCACTTGTGTCCATCTACCCTGAGTGCTGCTTTTCCCCTTCTCTGTCATACACCGTTGCAGCTCCCCCCCACTTTCCTGCTCCCCCGCTGTCTTTTTTACATTTTTTCTTGAGGAAAAGGCAGCAAATTGCTGCTGGCGCATCTTCATTAAAAGCACGTTTGCACTACATTTATTTCTTTTTTTTTCTTATTCATCCTACTGGGATCAGTATATAAAGAAATTGTGCCTATGTCATTTTGTAGATGCACATGTATAATACAGTGTGTGTGCATCTACAAAATGATCTGGCATGTGGCTGGATAATGGCTCCTTTTTTTACTTTTTTTTTTTTTAGCTTTTCATCATTCAGCACAGCATCTTGTCGCTGTTTATATAGCATGGTCAAAAAATCTTTGGCAAAGCCAGTAGGTCCCAAAGGTGAGGCCAAATGGTTTTGCCAATACTTGGTTGAAATAGTGTTCCAATATATGATTTTTTTGTAGCACAATATGTTTTTGTCCATGGTATTCTGTTACAATACCAGTGACCATGGAATACCACTTCTCTGCTTTCACCCTTCCCCAACCCGTCCTCTACCACGGGGAAGAAGTCTTAATAACTTTGCCCAACTTATTCTTTCAATATCGGTCTTAATGAACCAGAACCTAAATAAAACAAGTCAAGACTCTGAGGGAGCTGAAACCAGTCCTATGACAGCCAATGATACAAGCCTTACGGGCCTCCATCCCCGGCAGCCAAGTCCTACCACTTACTTTCCCCTTACCCCTCACCCTCCACTGCTGTCCTTCACTTTCTCGCCCTCCCTCCTCCTCTCAAACTAACTTTGCTTCCCTCCTGTTTTACTTGTATCTCATTACCATATTGTATTAAAGTTAAATTGAAATTCTGTATTACCAAAACCTGTAAAGCACTCTGATACTCTTGGGTCCAGCCAGCGCTATATAAAACCTTTAAATAAATAAATAAATAAATAAGGTGGCGCAGTCTCCAAATCACGGATCCTGATCATTAATGTTTATGAGCCAGGCCTTGCAGTTTTATATAGTGCCAACTCAACCCCAAGGTATCAGAGCGCTTTACATGAGCACCAGTTGCATTACAGACGGACACATTAATTTTTAGGCACCGGGAGATTAAATGATAAGCCCAGAGTCACAGGATGTTTGAGCCTCCCGCCAGCCTCAACCTGGTGCCCCAGCTTTACGGTTGGCCGCTCTAGCCGTTCAGCCACATCTCCCATTTGTGTGCAGATTAGCGCCAGCAGGTGTCACTTGTCCAGAAACAGTCAACCACACATCGGCATCGCAAAGTAACTGTTTTATAACGTGAGTTCGGAGGTAAAATCCTTCCAGATGTGACGTATATTGAGAGAAAACAGTTTAATATTGTAGCTGACGACGCAAACAGACCTCCAGTCTTGCCTTCGAATGCAAGCCTGGGTGTTTTTTCTTAAGCGTCTGTTTTCTAAGAATGCAGCAAAGTCCGCCCCGCAGGCAGAGCTTTGTGGTGTCCATCAATGCTTTCATCTCTGCTCCACTCAAGGCACGCCAGTGCACACTGCACAGCATGGCCTCAGGGCCTGGGGTGTGAAAACAACACCATCACCCAATATCAATAATAAAACGCATCTAACTCCCACACTGCTTAAAAGTGACGGAAGAAACCGATAAATAACCCCCGTGGTTTGTGGGTACTGTTCAGTGGAGTTTGAGTATGGATTCCTGTGTTTTTAAACAAAAACAAATATGAAATGGAATTTTTCTTTGTCAAACATTTGACCTGACTCAAAATCAGAGTCGCTGTGTTATTGGCAATTGAAAGTGAATATACGTTTTGCACTCGCCACTTTGTACTGGATGTGAGTATGTATGCACTGCATACCTGCCATCTTGAAGAACAATCTTGCCGTGTGAGAAGGGGGCGGGGCCTTGAAGGGGACAAGGGCTTGTGCCGAGAAGTCCCTATGAGGCACTGTTGAACCCCACCCTTAGGCCCCCCTCCTCTCAAAGAAATAAAAGCTTGCCGAGGCTGGTGCTGAGGTCCTGGGGTGTTTTCACACCCCTTAATGGATGTCGGCAGTTCACATCCTCGGAAAACGAGCTGGAAAATCACAATTTACAGTGTTTCCAGCTTGTTTTCCCTGCCACCTATTATCTTGGCACTCGACGGGAGACCGTGTAATGGGAACTGATATCTTTTGTCACAGGGTGGCACCGTGTGAGTTGGCAGGTTAGGGCAAGGATACATTTGCGCTAACGATCTGTGCATAAAAATGGTAGCTGCAACACTTGACACATGCAAAAATTAAAGTTTTGTGCCAGTGGGTTAGTACAAGGGGCAGTTCAAGACTGGTACACAACTGCTTGGCACCAGAGCAAAACTGCTCATCGCTGGTGCAAGTTAAGTGATTTAGACCAAGCCCTCTCCTGCTGCCTTCACAGATGTTAGCCATTCACCCTTTAACCCGGAGACTATCCCTCTCATTATAAGCAATGTGTGGGTCTCCTGTCTGTCTTAGCCGATTGTTGTACCAATCAGACACTCTGTACACCTCTTGGTGTTCATTATTTCCGGTCTCTATAGGGGCACCAGTCATACTCACTCTACCTTCCCTAAAAAAAGCCATCCTCCCCATACCAATGAGGCACATGCAAAAGATCGAAGACCAAAATATCACAAAGGTAAGTGTATATAGGTAAGTATAATTTCCCTGATACGCGGATGCCTCTGAAGTGTTGATTTCAGTTGATCAGCGATATGGCTACTCAGCGAGAGCTTCAGTTCCAATGAGTGTATGGCAAGAGTGACCAAGTGGATGCATTACAACTCATTAAAATTAAATTCAGAGGAAACAATGTTAATGGCGAATGCAGGGAAAACTCACCCAAAATCTCGCCACCTGAGTTTTGTTGTGAACAAATGGGCCCATATAGTAACTTAACCTACCAGCCTTTAGTTGATGTTTTGGCATTGTCACCATTGCAAGTCTCTTCTTATTTTGTATCTTATTTTATTACTGGCTTTTCTGAGTCCTTCAGAAAGACCAATTTTTCTTTTGTCCTATTTATACTTCTCAAGTAGTATTATTTTTGTTGAAATGGTTACATGTAGGAAATCCAGCCAAAAGCGTGCAAACTCACGCACAATACTCTGCTATTTGTAACTGGCACTCTGGATTTTCTCCTTAAAAAAAGTAAAAAAGGTTGTACAGAATTTGCCCATTTCCCCTTCAAGGGAAATTATGGTGTGAACCTGCCCCTGTGCGATTAGCATATTCTTCATTATCAGTGTTATTTCTACAGTGCCATATATATAGCTAGGGCCCTTTGAATTATGCGGTTTTGGTGTCACATCATTCACCGCCTAATTATGGATTCACACTTGCCATGTAATTCAGAATCTGCTGCATCATTTTCAGATTTCAACAAAATCTATTGTTTCTGGCTCAGACAGATCAAAGGTTACCAAAATAGGTACAACACATGGTGCTGTAGTGTCCCATTATTGTGTTCAGGTGTTACACTGAAACTCATTAGCTGAAACTTTTGCTCAGACTATAAATTTGTAATTACTAAGTCTGGGAAAATCTAAATTAGGTTGGCGTAATTTGGATAAGTTTAGGAATTTTGCAGTACACTAAGGTGCCGATTCGGATGCGGTTTGGAAATCATTCCGACCGTATCGGTTTGGGAATGGTTTCCGACAGACTCAGATCGGTAGAGTCCAACCGACTGACCGATTACGATGCATCCGGATGCTTCCAGATACGATTGGGTCGGACTCCCATTGACTTCAGTAGGAACCTGTGTTCCGACTGAATGCATAGGCTCACATTGAAGAAAGGGGTGGCTGGGGAAAATTGGGCACCCTGTGGCGGGCACCCCCTGTTGCCAGCATGGCTGGTAAGGGGGGACCCATGGGTATCCCCAGACCTGGTTGGGAAGGATCTCAGTGCAGTGGGCCCACTACGGGCCACCAAAGCATGATTCCAACTGCCAATTCGAGTCTGACAGCACGATTCAAAAAGGCCGTCCGAATCCAGCATTGTAATCGGTCGTTCGGAAAAGCTGCCCCTAGCGATGTACAAGTCTGCTCCATATGGCTCGGTCATTCGAATGCCATCGGGTTTGGATTAGGTTATTTCTAACGCCTAACTAGCATCGTAATCGGTCGGTCAGAAACCTTTCTGATTGTGGCCCGATTCCGAACTCGTTCGGAAAGCATGCCGACCAAATCGGTTGCGGAATGCTTTCCATATGACTCAGAACGGGGGAGTCCGACCGAACGAGTATGATGCATCCGTATGCATCCGGATATGATTTGATTGGACTCCCATTGACTTCAATGGGATCCTTTGTTCCGAACAACAACACAGGCTCACATTAAAGAAAGGGGTGACCGGTGGCCGGGGAACACCTTGCTCCCTGTGGCGCGTTCCCCATTGTGCCTGCCACAATTTGCATAGTTGGAAAGGGGGGACCCATGGGTACCTCCATGGGCCCGATACGGAGGGCCCCGGGTGAAGGGGGGCCTGCTACAGGCCCCCAAAGACTGATTCCAGCAGCCTTTTTGTTCCGGGCAAACCGATTCTGAGAGGCTGTCCGAATCGGTCATCGTACTTGCTCGTTCGGAAACCAAGTCCATAGAGCAGTACGAATCGGCTCCGGAAAGGCTCAACCTATTTGAATGCCTTCCGGAACCGATTCGGTCAGCCCTAACGGTTTCCAGGCATCGTACTTGATCATTCTGAACTGGAAACGAGTCAGTCAGAAACAAGGGCTCCAGATCGGTTTCGGCAAACCCTAATCCGATTCGGAGCTCTGCTGACCGACATTGGAATCAACCCCTCAGTAAGAAAGACATGTTCCCGATCCAATTTGGATGGAGCAGATGCCGTTAGGAGGCCTTCCATATCGCATCAGAATTGGAAATTCCTAAAATTACTCCATTATACAACGTCACGCAATTACGAGCTATTTGCAGTATAAATTTACCACAAATGCGCCATTAGCTGTAAACTTTATTGCAAATGTGCAATTTCTTCGCACTTTCTTTTTACTCTTAATGCGAGCTCGTACCGTATCTTAATGCAAGGACACATTTTGTGCTAAAATGTAGCACTAAATGTCTGATTTGATTTGGTAATTATGCCTAATTTCACATAATTTTGCTGACATTTTGCATACTTATGAAAAAAAAATTACTCGAATTTCTCACACTCCTAGTAATAAATTGACAAAATAGTAAAATAATACTGCCACGGAATGGGCCGCATTATGCCGCATAGTTTGCCTCTTCTTGTCAGGTAATGTATTCAACTTTGACCTTGGTCCTCTATTACCGTATAATTCAAGTGGCTTTGGCTAACCAAAGAGGGTATCGAAGCACTAATGAAAGGCTTAACGTCACCTCGATTTCTTTCTCTTATATTTTGTCGCCCAGCTTTGAGCGCTGAGAAGCCTCAAAGAGATATTGTGGCACACTACACACGTCTCGCGCGCTCATAGGGCCTCCAGCTGCAACCTTCTGTTTTCTGTTTGTTTACAGGGCCTGTACGCATTCTTTATTACAAAGCGCTCCAAGGTACCTGTGGTGAGAATAGAACAGGCTTGCGGCGTTGCAAAGAAATAAACATTTTAGAAGCCTGGAAACTGTCTCCATCTCGAGGGCGAAACGCTCGAATTAAACCAGATACCTTTCTACCTTTTTATTGACTTTTTGAACACGAGCAAAAAAATGTCAAATTTTCGCAGAGCTCCCTCAACATTTATAATGAAAATCATGTCTAGAAATATAACCTTGAACTTTGAAGTGTTCTGTTTGCCAATTTTTACAGTTTCATGTCATTTCGTTCGTGAAAGATATTTTAAAGTGGATGAAAATTTAATTTAATAGCATCTAGAAGATCCATGCATTTTGTTAAGCTGGACTTCGAGTTATTTTATTTTTATGAAGGCGTCTTTAGAGTGCTGGCTTACGTTTAATATATATAACGAAGAGTTGCCCCAAGTGAAGAAGCCACACGCAAGCATGCTCAGTCCTTATATTTGCAGAGTGGATGAACATAAAAACCTCTTGCCCCCAACACAAATAAAATCAGCCAACACGTTTCGGGCATTGTCCAGCCCTTGATCACTGGGGCAACTCTTCGTTTTTCATGATTGCGGCCAGCCAAGCCGCGAGGAAGCCCCATCGCCGATTTAGCGGGTCTACAGCACCGGAAATAAAGAGGCGCTGTAGAGCAACTAGCCCACTTTGTGGATTGGATATTGGTTGGACAGTAAACCCTGGAGCCCCAGACATGCCCACTGGGGTTAAATATTAACATTTGGTAGCACGGCAACACCCACTTGGGTTGATTATGGTAGAACTACATTAACCAACATTCTTAGCGCACACGCCCACATAGGCGGGGATAGTTAAACAGTGCGTAGGTGGTTCTATTTTGTTGCTGTTTCCTACCGCCAGTGATCAAGGGCTGGACAATGCACGAAACACGTTTGGCTGATTTTATTTGTGTTGGGGGCAAGAGGTTTTTATGTTCATCCACTCTGCAAATATAGGACTGAGCCTGTTTGCGTGTGGCTTCTTCACTTGGGGCATCTCTTTGTTTTTCATATATATATATATATTATCTACTGGCGGTCGCCAGTAGATAGTTATTGGGCCCGATTCACAGAACTAACTTAAGACAAAATCCTAAACTTACTACCATTTTGGTATTCACAGAAGGCACTTACTCATTTTGGTATTCACAGAAGGCACTTACTCATTTCGGTATTCACAGAAGTTAGGAGTCCTAACTTTAGGACTCCTAAATGCCTTCTGTGAATACCGAAAGTCTTAAAATTAGGATTTTTCTCAGTTTAGTAGTAGTATAGTTAGGACTCCTAACTTTAGGACTCCTAAATGCCTTCTGTGAATACCGAAAGCCTTAAAATGAGGATTTTTCTCAATTTAGTAGTAGTAAAGTTAGGACTCCTAACTTTAGGACTCCTAAATGCCTTCTGTGAATACCGAAAGCCTTAAAATTAGGATTTTTCTCAGTTTAGTAGTAGTATAGTTAGGACTCCTAACTTTAGGACTCCTAAACTGAGAAAGAAAAATCCTAATTTTAAGACTTTCGGTATTCACAGAAGGCATTTAGGAGTCCTAAACTTAGGACTCCTAACTTCTGTGAATACCGAAGTGAGTAAGTGTCTTCTGTGAATACCAAAATGAGTAAGTGCCTTCTGTGAATACGAAAATGGTAGTAAGTTTAGGATTTTGTCTTAAGTTAGTTCTGTGAATCGGGCCCATAGTTAGGACCGAGTTCCCATAGGAAATCTGAAAATTCTATTTTGACTAACTTTGGCGCCGGTTGACAAATCCTCGCGAAATTTTCAAAACTAATGGGGCGCTCCGCTCAGCTCCTACCCTGAAAGTCTCGGGGTGATTCGTCAAGCGGGGGCTGAGAAAAAAGGGGGGTCCCAAAACGCATTTTCCCCATGCATTTTCCCATAGGACCTTTAGTCGAAGGTACAGCCCGAACGGCTGAACAGAATTACTTGAAATTTGGCAAAGAGGTAGTCCTCAGGTCAGGCATGTGCCTTTTGCATATATGGTGTCAATCTGTTCAGTAGTTCCTGAGAAAATTGCAGTTAAAAGTACATAAATATCTATATGCGTGCACCGTGCACGCACCGTGCGCGCACCAAATGTGCGCGAGCGTAATTCTGATTGGTGGTTAGATGTCAGTCAACATGTGAATCGGTCGAAATCAGGAAGTGTCGGACGCCATTTTCTGTGTCGCAGTGAAAAAGAAAGGTGGAGAACGTGAAAAGGGGGCAAGGTAGAGAGTTCCAGACCCCCTAGCCTTTGTCAGGGGGTCCCTGAAGGACCCCGAAGGGTGAAAAAAACATTTTTTTTTTTTTAAATCGCGGGGTGCGCGCAACGTGCGCGCACGGTGAAAAACCCTTAAAAAAATATATATATTTTTTTAAACTGTTTATAAGTTTATAGAAGATATTAACTATGCTGTCCAACTTTATCCAACTTTAAAAAAAAAGAGCTGAGCCACTCCATATTACAGGATACAGTCAATCTATAACTATATACATAGGTAGTTTATTGTAAAATAAATATATAAAAAATATAATAATACATACATAAATTAGCATTTAAAAAACCTTACAAATTCACTAAAAAAACCATAGGTTTCACACACGTTATAGTTAGGAATTAGCATTTAAAAAACCTTGCAAATTCACTGAAAAAATAATAGGTTTCACACATGTTATAGTTAGCTGGACATTTCACTCGTAAAAAAACATTGAAATTCCCTCGTTATAGTTAGTTCAGCTAACTATAACTCGCGCAACCGCAATCCACTGCTGATGACGTTGAATATTACATCACTCATGACATGGTCAGTGACATCACTCATGACATCACTGATGACATCTCAAATGACATCACTCATGACATCACTGATGTCATCATCCAGTGAATATGTGTCTTTCTGAATTTTTTTATTTTTATATAAAGGTTAATGGAAGAATAAATGGGTAAATAAGTGTCTAAATGGATGGTTTTTTTTGTAAAATTAATTGTATAACTGACTTATTAACAGTATCGTAGTGAATACAGTGATGTAATATGCGACGTCATCAGCAGTGGATTGCGGTCGCGCGAGTTATAGTTAGCTGAACTAACTATAACGGGGGAATTTCAATGGTTTTTTACGAGTGAAATGTCCAGCTAACTATAACATGTGTGAAACCTATGGTTTTTTCAGTGAATATATATATATATATATATTATCTATTGGCGGTCGCCAGTAGATAGTTATAGTTAGGACCGTGTTTCCATAGGAAATCTGAAAATTCTATTTTGAATAACTTTGGCGCCGGTTGACGAATCTTCGCGAAATTTTCAAAACTAATGGGGCGCTCCGCTCGGCTCCTACCCTGAAAGTCTCGGGGGGATTCGTCAAGCGGGGGCCGAGAAAAAAGGGGGGTCCCAAAACGCATTTTCCCCATGCATTTTCCCTTAGGACCTTTAGTCGAAGGTACAACCCGAACGGCTGAACAGAATTACTTGAAATTTGGCAGAGAGGTAGTCCTCAGGTCAGGGATGTGCCTTTTGCATATATGGAGTCAATCTGTTCAGTAGTTCCTGAGAAAATTGCAGTTAAAATAACCCTGGGCGTAGTTCGCGAAGTAGCACTTCGCGAAGCTACGCAAAGTGCACTTCACACAACGCGAGCTACGCGTAGCACTTCGCGAACTGCGTAGTACCTTGTTCGCACTGTGCCAGATGTCGTTTTCAATGATTGCACAGTGCGGACAAGCAACCGGCACTGTGTAATCATTGAAAATGGCATCTTGCACAGTGCGAGCTGTAGTTTTCTGCTGCTCGAGTAGATTTTTACTCGAGCAGCAGCTTTCTCAACGCGAACTGGTAGTTTCTCATCGCGAGCGGTCACGAGCATACGCGACCACTCGCAATGAGAAACCTGACCTCCTCGCGTTGAGAATCTCGCTGGGAGGTTTATTTTCCATGCTCGCGATCGCCAACTTGATGTTGCTGATCGCGAACAAGGAAAAAGTCTTGCCGGGATGTCATTTTGCTTGCTCGCGGTCGCCAACTTGACGTTGAGGACCGCGAGCAAGCAAAAAATGACCGCAGCACTACGCAACACTACGCTATGCGTGTTCGCACTGTGCTACGTGCAACTCGCGTAGTGCGAAGTAGCGCGAACTTCGCAAACTACGCGAGTGTAGCGTAGTGCTGTGCCCAGGCTTAGTTAAAAGCACATACATATCTATAGCCGCGCACCGTGCGCGCACCGTGCACGCACCCTAACGTGCGCGAGCGTAATTCTGATTGGTTGTTACATGTCAGTCAACATTCGAATCGGTCGAAATCAGGAAGTGTCGGCCGCCATTTTGTTTGTTTTCAGTGCGAGAGTGGAAAAGGAAGGTGGCAAATGTGAAAAGGGGGCAGGGTAGAGAGTTCCTGACCCCCTAGCCTTTGTCAGGGGGTCCCTGAAGGACCCCGAAGGCAGAAAAAAATATTTACTTTTTTTTTTTTTAAATCGCGGGGGTGCGCGGTGAAAAACTATTAAAAATTTTTTTTTTAATTTTTTAATACGTAGTTTATTGAAAAATAAATATATAAAAAAACTAATAATACAGACATAACTTAGCATTTAAAAAAACGTACAAATTCACTGAAAAAACCATAGGTTTCACACACGTTATAGTTAGGAATTAGCATTTAAAAAACCTTGCAAATTCACTTAAAAAACCATAGGTTTCACACATGTTATAGTTAGGTGGATATTTCACTCGTAAAAAAACAATGAAATTCCACCGTTATAGTTAGTTCAGATAACTATAACTCGCGCGACCGCCACTCTATCACAAGGATGATGTCATCAGTGATGTCAAGAGTGATGCCACTGACCATGTCATGAGTGATGTAATATGTGACGTCATGAGCAGAGGATTGCGGGCGCGCGAGTTATACTTATCTGAACTAACTATAACGGTGGAATTTCATTGGTTTTTTACGAGTGAAATATCCACCTAACTATAACATGTGTGAAACCTATGGTTTTTTAAGTGAATTTGCAAGGTTTTTTAAATGCTAATTCCTAACTATAACGTGTGTGAAACCTATGGTTTTTTCAGTGAATATATATATATATATGTTTCCTTTTTCATCCAGCCGATGTTTTATCTGGTACTGGGTAGCTTTTCTAAAATTGGGACATGGTGCGACAAGACAAGGAGGGGTGGGGTTGGTAGTGATTCACTCATGTGCTAAGTGGGAGCCAGACTGTTGTGTGTAGTCAATTTCCCCATAGGATACCTATGTCCAGATAGGCCGAATTCCTGCCAGATTTTCCCAATAAGAGTTTTATTTCTTGAACATCTATTTTATGTGGATATAACAAAAATCTGTCATGGATCACGCGCTCTTGGACTTACATTGCATATTGCTACTCTAATATGGTTTTGAATTTAACATCAAGTCAACTGACATCAGGTTTTCAGAAATTCAGAAAATTCCACTAACGGTAAGTCTGGCATATCGCTATCGCTACACGAATCCAACCGGCTCTCTAGGCCCACTGGAAGCTCTGAAATATTCTGTTTTCTATTTGGGAAAAGCCCTTATGTTATTCACTGTTTCACAACCATACAGGCCTCTCAGAGATGCAACTTCGTCAGGAAATCTCCGGTTTGTGGTAACAGCTGTTAGGTTCTTGACTAATATTTCGGTTTTCATGCGCACATGCTTGACGCACTGTGTGATCTTTCTTGGGCCTCATCTGCGCGCGCCTAAACAAGAAAACCTGCCAAGCTGTCTCCAGGGCATTGGTTAACCGCAATAAATTACTGGCTATGGAATCAGATGCTCTGAATAGTAACACCAGCAGCTCGAGTAAAAAAAATGGTGTCATCCTGAGTCAATCACTTCATCTCTATGTTCCTATGTGTGTTTAAGAGATCCAAAATGTTGGCAAACTCTAGCATTAGGCGCATGTTAAAAACTCGAACATTTAACATAACGAAAGTGAACGTATTGACGAGTTTCACTGACGAAGAAATGATGAAGTAGACAGACAGTGAAGATGCTTGTAGATAAGTCGTACCTTCCTTTCATAAATTCCAGTTGCTGACTTCCTGTTTCAAGCCTACCACCCTGGGGACGACTTAATTCGCTCTAGTGGGAAAGATGGAAATAGAATACAGCTGTCTGTCTTGGCCCCAGAGACGCATCATAGACACTAGATGACGACTGCGCCCAAGTGACTGTCGACAACAGCTATGTGACGTGTTTCCAGCACTGTCCAGGGAGGGGGCGGTTCCCGCCTGTAAATACAGGAAGTTACATTTAGGCTCCTGTGTCTGGCGCTGTCCTTAGTGCTGAAACAAGTACCGTTGAAGTAGGTTCATGTTGTCCTTCGCGGTAATGTTAATTTTGTAGATTTTCTTTTGCTATCGGTTCTTCAAGCCAGAGTTTCTGTGCTTTTGTTGCATTCGTGTATGTTTTTTATTTCATAATCTTTTGTTGTGCGTTGGGAGCAGCTTTAGGCAATAAACGTCACAGCGGGCAGTCCACCTCTGCTGCAGTGATAGTAAACTGCCACTTGTCCTTACTGTAGTGACATTTTCCTTGGAGTAGTGACATCATCATACCAGGATACGCTGACAATGCACTGACATCATCCTGGCAGCAGCCTAAGCAGTAGTAACCGTACACTAGAAACTGTCTTTACTGTAGTGAAAAAAACAGGGTCCTGGCCTGACTTTAATGATGCCATACTGGGAGCTGAGCAGCAGTTACTGCAGTGATGTCACACCGAGAGAGATGAATGTACTGTAATAACACCATAATTAGAGTTGGCTTCACAGTGACAGCACCCTGGTAGCTGTCCATCCTACGGTATTCGCACTGGGGCATCTGCATTTTGTTCGGTGAAATCCCACTGGCTGCTACGGGTGGTTTGGGGGTCTGGGGTATCCTCATGGAGGTATTCCAGGAGGGCGAGAGCTTGTAACTTGTAAGCTTTACTATTGTGGGTTTTTTGTGTTTAGTAAGTTGTCTCCGCTTGCTGCTTCACAATGGAGATGCAGGTCTTATGGCCACGCCTTCTTAGCAGTGTCGCCATGTGGAGGCCAAGAATCTTGTGCATTTCCACATGACCTCGGTGTGTGAATGTCAGAGGTTTTCTAGTGTAATGTTTGCGGCTCTTCGTCTGACTTGCATTATTCTTGGTGTAGGTTCTAATGGAAACATGCCTTCCTGGTCTCCTTGCAGTAGGAGCAGGCCTCAATATTGCCTTGTGTCTGTTATTTCTGTGCAACATTCCTGCATTGTTGTCTTTTCTTTCTCAGCCAGTGCCAACCATTTGTGTGAGGATCTCAGTCTCCGTGTTCTCTTCTCCCGTGTCTTCCTGTTCCCTTGTGTTTCCTGCAACACTGGAGAGGTTCTGAATCGAAATCACCCAGCAGAGAACCTCCGCGGAATGTATTACAACAGCAGACTTATCACAAAGTGCCAAAAAGCCAAGTACTTTGCCAACCAATATCCAGTAACATACCAATACATGCTGGAGTGACGTCACACTGGGAACTGCCTTTATTGCGATGCCAGCACATTGAGAGCTGCTCTTTCTCAACTGATATCACACTGCAGCTGTTATTATTCAAGTGATACCACACTTGGAGCTGCTATAATAATAATAATCCATATTTGTAAAGCGCGAACATATCACCCCTTAAGGTTTCAAGGCGCTGGAGGCCATCGGGGAAATTAAGTGAGCAATTGGCCTGAGTCAGATGATGCTGAGCTAAGCTGCCGCCAGGGATCGAACCGCGAGCCCCGTGCTCCGGAGTCAGCTGCTCTGGCCGCTGCACCACACCTCTCACTATTGCTGCAGTGACATCACATGGGAGTTTCCAATAATATGTGACAATTCACCTTGGCTTGCTTTAGTGGAATACCATTAGTTCACTAATGCTAATTCTTACTCCAGTGACATACTGAAATGTGTCCTTAATGCCCACGTTGGTTTACAGAGGTCATCGACAAAGAAGTAAATGGGCACCTCTTCAGTGTACTGTAGTGTTACACTGGTCCTAGTAGAAGGCTGTGCCCAAAGAGTAGTAATGGTGTACTCTGAAGGAGAAGTAGTTGACAGTAGCACTGTGGACCCAGGCCCTGAGTTAGAGTCTGGCGGTCAGGTTACGCCATCACAAATGTGGCAGATATCCTATCCAAGTGCCATAGGATATAATGCAATTATAATAAGGTGGACAGGCTATCTCTCATATTTGTGACAAAGGAACCCATCCACTAAACTGCAAATCAGGCACCTACGGAGTTTAGGCAAGCATGAATTAATGCACATTGTCTGTGCAGCTTGCATAGCAGGTGTTTTGCTATTCACATGTAGGAAGAAGCTCCCATTGATGAGGCCACTGTTGTTCCCTTTTTTCATAAAGAGATGATGTAATGACATCTTACGGAATACATATCCCATAAGATGTCATTACATCACCTCCTTATAAGAAAAGGGAGCAAGTTCACAGATTGTGGAGTACTCCTGGACAGTAACACCTAACTAGTTTTCCTTGGATATCTGGGTCACAGAGGTGTGCATAGAAGAGAATCTTCTCTGCCCGTAGATGCATTATTGTATTCTGGAAAGATCAGACTGACTTTTCATGGTTGTCTTTGGATGTGGGTGATTTTTAATGAAAACCTCCACCCGCTGGACACACTAACACATGTCTTTATTTTTAGCTCTGGAATTAGCTAAAGCCTCTTGATTTTAATAACTTTATATGTGTACTATACTTACTTATAGGGTATTTCAGCCATCCCTCTTCATCCATTGGTCTGTTTTTGTGCCATTCACATTTTTCCTGTGTCCACTACAGCATTAAACATGGAGCAGTGGCTCAGCCCACCTAAACCATTAGCTAACTTCACTGTGAATAATAGCATTCTGCCCTTTCACAAGAAGCACATCCACGGACAAAGTAGTTCCCTTCAGTGCTAGGTGCTACTATAGCAGTGTGTGGTTTTTGAGAACAAAAAAACGTTGCTTTAGCCAATGTTTTTTTTAGATTGACGAGGGCCCAGCAGCTGCTCCAATATTAAAGTTTTATAAAAGAAAGCAAATTAAGCAGCGGCAAAGCCAAAAGGCTGATAGCCAGAGATTATCTCATAAATCTATAGAAGTCTGGTAAATGATAATGAAGATCTAAATATTCAAAAGATAAAAATAGAGTTATCTTTCACAAGTTGGTGAACAGAACAAATGCCTTTCTCCTTCCAGTGTTTAAAGCAGAAAGATCTTTTACATACCTTAAGAAATTTATTTTACCAAACAGAGTACAAAAAGCATTGGTGGAGAGCAAGGTTATCAAAAAATGTTTTATAAAGTGAATATTGTGAATATTTTAAAATTGAGTTTTTAGAAATAAAGGTACAATTTGACTTGTAAATGACATCCTTAAAGGAAAAATCATTCAGCAAAGAACGTTCAAAGTTAATCCACATTGGAACAGGTTAGTTTTGAAAATGATGTATCATAGCATAAAAATGATGAATCAAAGAGGAAGAGTGATAATGTTTAAAGTCTGGGACTGGATACCCCCTTTAAGCTTTGAGCATTTAGGTTTAGAAAGAGCAAAATGAGGGTGTTTATTATTCCATTGGACGTTCATATAAATAGAGTCAAGTTGCTTAAAATAGTAATTAGGGATTTTAAAAGGTAGCATAGAGATGGTATAAAGAACATATGGTATAATCATCATTTTAATGGCATTCAGTTGACCCTAACAAGATAAAAACAGTAGAGACCAAGACAAAAGGAATGTTTGTAGTTTATAGTTCAACATAGTGAGGCTATGACAGAGTGTGTCTTGTAAGGTGCTAGAAACCCAAACCCCCAGGTATGTAATCCTTGAAGGACACCATGTAAAATTGGTGCTGCCAAACATGTATTGGCTACAGAGAAAGGTCAGTGGTAAAATATCAGTTCTAGTAAAATTTAGTTTATAACCTAAAATGCTAGAATATAATGAGATCTCTTGTAAGAAAGGATCTAGGGAAATCAAAGTGTTAGACATAAAAATTAGAATGTCATCAGCATATGCAGGCAGTTTGGCCTCAAGAGAACCCTTTTAAAGCCAGATATAAGTGTATTGCATGAAATGCATTCCAGGAATGGCTCTACATATAGGGCAAATAACAAAGAGGCAAGAGGGAAATCCTGGCCGGTTCCTCTGGGCAAATCAAAATAAGGAAAAAATATCCATTGGTTGGAAAATAATCATTTTATAAAATAAATACATCTTGGGCCAAAACCAAACCAGTGAAGAGTAGTGAACAAAAATTGCCACTTAATACAATCAATAGCTTTTTCAGCATCCAGGGAGAGGGCTGCAAGAGGGGCGTCCACTTTCTCAGCTAGGGTAATAATGTTAAATAACATTCTAGCAGTTTCTGCAACAAGCCTTCCCTTGATATAACCAGGTTGGTTGGGTTTAGAAAGAAGAGGCACAACATAATGTAAGCAGGATGCTAAAATCTTAGCAAAGATCTTACAGTCATAATTGATAAGGTTAATGGGCCTATAATTTCTACAGACTTTTGGGTCCTTGTCTCGTTTTGAAAATATGATTTTCAGGGCTTCCAAAGAGGAGCCACTGGTCTTGGAATCGGAGAGAAAAGAGTTAAAAGTCCTAATAAGTTGGGGGAAAAGAATAAAGAAAAGGATGAGATAAGTTCAATAGAGAACCCATCTGGATCAGGTGCCTTTGCTTTTTTCATACAATGAATCACTTACAAAACCTCTTCAAGTGTTATGTCAGTTTCTAACGCAGCAAATGCATCTAGAAGAGATGGCGGACTAGAGAGGTCATCAAAAAAGTTCTGAGTATTAGGTGCACAAGGGATGGTATCCTCAGTATATAGTGATTTATAAATTGAAGAATATATTACAGCATTGTAGACCAATGTGTAATTATCAGGTTGATTAATGATAGAACCAGTTGATTATAGTCAAGATATTACATGCATCAATAGTAGCAAGTTTGCTAAGATCAGATTTCACTTTAATCAAGTTGTACAACACAGAAGAAAATTTTGAGAAAAAGTAGGCATCTTTAAGGGTCTTAATTTGCTTGAGTAGGAAGAAGTATTGAGCATTTAACAGTTTTTTCCTCCTGGCAGAATAAGCTATAGCAAATGCTCAAAATGAGGCTTTGAATACATCAAAATTATTGGCAATAGATATATCACTGGAATTATTAAAAAGAAAATAATCTTGTATAAATGCTGTAGCTTCAAGGTAAAATTAATCTTCAGATAAAAAAGAATTATTAAATCTCTATCTGCCAGTTTTAGAATCAATATTAGAAAAATAAAAAAAATGGAGCCACTTTCAGAAGATTGTAGAGTTGGGAACAATGATTTAGTGACTAAAACATAATCAAATCTCTACAGTATACGATGAACATTAGAAAAAAAGAACATTTGAATTTATCAGGGTTACACGCTTTCCAAACAGCAAATAGTAGCTGATTTGAAAGCTTTGCATGATTTGTCAGGCTTAAATTTATATTTGGGTTTTTATCTGTAAAAGGGTCAAACAATTGATTAAAATCACCAGCCATAATGATTTTAGAATTGGAAATATTGGCAGGTTTTACTTTAATAGATTGCCAAAAATCAGGATCCAATGTTACTGGGCCATAAACATTAAACAGAAATGCTTACAATGGATAACAGCATTAACCAACATCAAGCGCATCTTAGTATCACATTCAGGAGAGAAAGCCTGTAGTCGTAGCACTTTATGAAGGAATAGCAATGCCACATTTATATTTCACAGCAGGTGCGAAAATAAGTTGACCAACCCATTGTCTTTTCAGTTTATCAGATTTAACGGTATCGCAATGAGTTGCTTGTAAAAATCAACTTCAGAATCAAGTTCAGATAAATGGGAAAGTACCTTTTGTTGTTTGACCTGGGGCCCAAGTCCTTGAGCATTTCAGTAGATGTTAAAAAGATTGGATACATGAGGGTAAGAGTACAGGAATATGGGTGAAAAGCTGCAAAAAAGGGAAAGGAGACAAAATCACAACATGTACCAAGTGCAACACGGAGTAAGAGCAGGAGGGGAAAAATGAGTATCATATAATCACTCACAGAAAATAAACACAAGAGAAAAAAAGATAGCAAAGAAAAGAGGATACATAAAAAGGAAGATAATGGACCAGATCAAGGATGAGCATCCAGATCTGAAAGGAAAATTACTAAGAAGTGCAGCATCAGAACAAGAACAACATCAGAGAGTAGATAAATAAGTTTGGACAAACAGAAAAAAAGCCATTATGAATAAAGGGAGAACAGGTGCATGAGAGAATCCTAAGACTTCTGAACAGTTGTGTCCATAACATGGGATGAAATATTCTGAAGAAACATTTTTTACTTAACAAGATTTCGAAGTGCCTTTGTGATTTATCATGCATAAGCAGGGATGGAGAATACCATAACATATGTTCAACTGTCTCATTTGAGGTCTCAAAACAAGGAATTCCTTCTGCCTAGCATTGGTCGCATTGGAGATGTCTTGAGATATGAATATGTTATTGGCAGACCAAACAAGATGCCGTTTATCCTTAGCAGCTTTCAAGACACGTAGCAGGTCTGGGAATTCAAGAAAGAGCATAATTATTCTTCTAGGTTTAGAAGAATCAGGATTAAGTCAGCAAATTGAGAGGAGGAGCAGTCTGAAGACCAAGGAGATGTGGAAGAAATGTTTTGAAGAAGTTCAAGAAGATTGGGACCTTCAAATGCTTCTGGCAGACCTTGGAGGCAGAGATTATTATGACAATTCCTGTTTTTCAAATCTTCTTCATGGAGTTTGAGTTTCAGGATCTCCAGTTTAAGCAAAATAATTTTAGTAACCATATTGTGAAGGGAACTAACGCGTTGCTCCATTTCCACCTTTTTTTCCCTCCATGATGATCCATTGATTCTCAATATGTTGAAGTTTCTCATTTGCGATACATATAAAAGGTTGTAAGCCATTCACCTCATCAAGGATGGTATCCAGAACTGGATTATTAAAAGACATGATAGGTGATGGAGGATCATTTTCCACTGTCTTTGATTTCATGCTAGAAGAGGAGGCTTTAGCCTCACTGGCCATTTTGATGTGGTGCACAGTATTGTGAGAACTCTGCTGAATGAAGCAATGATGACATACTGACAAAATAGCATCAAGAACAACTAAGTTTAAGATAATGAGGCAGAAAAAACAAAAACATACCAAAGATGGTTGCCATGCAATCATATTGGGACAGAAAAAGGTAGTAGATATCCAAAGAACTCAATAGAAGTCATTGAAAAAATCTGGAAACAGTAATAATGTGAAAACCTGTTAAGTAGAGTACCTCAAGCATAACTTGGAGGCAAAATGACATGAGAAAATTACTACAAAAAGAAGTAAACCATAGCACATTTCTTTCCTGGACATAGCAAATATAAGCAGAGGAGGTTTATGACTTTAAAGAGTAGGAAAAACATGTCAGTGTCGAAATGAAATCTTCAAAGCTCCTGATCATACAGGAAGGATGTTTTGAGAGGTAAAATTAAGAAATTATATGCAGAGGAGCCTTAAATTTTCCAAAAATTCAGTGAAAACCATAGTTGTGTTAAAATGAAGCCTTCTGAGTCCCTGGTCATTCATAAAATACCTTACTTGTGGTGATTATAGATTATATAGAGAAAAAAGATGTGAGCGGTGCACTGAGGAAATAACAGCCGCTCATATTATCACAGGAAATCACTGACGCAGAACTGTGACATGCAGCAGGCTTGGAGGAGGGCACCAGAAGTTCCCTCTGGTGTGGGGATTAAGGGGAACAACCTTTACAACGCAACTTTTACAACGCACTACACTTACAACACATTTTTTACAACGCAAAATCCATTACAACGCACTACAGTTACAACGCATGACACTACAACGCATTTTTAAAAACTACCTTTACAACGCATTCCATTACAACGCCTACCATTACAACGCATAATATTACACTACACTATCCAACACTTACCCTACTGTTGCACCCCCTGGAGTTAGAATAGTAATTTTTACCGCTATACTATCCAACACTTACCCTACTGTTGCACCCCCTGGAGTTAGAATAGTAATTTTTACCCCTATACTATCCAACACTTACCCTACTGTTGCACCCCCTGGAGTTAGAATAGTAATTTTTACCCCTATACTATCCAACACTTACCCTACTGTTGCACCCCCTGGAGTTAGAATAGCAATTTTTACCCCTATACTATCCAACACTTACCCTACTGTTGCACCCCCTGGAGTTAGAATAGCAATTTTTACCCCTATACTATCCAACACTTACCCTACTGTTGCACCCCCTGGAGTTAGAATAGCAATTTTTACCCCTATACTATCCAACACTTACCCTACTGTTGCACCCCCTGGAGTTAGAATAGTAATTTTTACCCCTATACTATCCAACACTTACCCTACTGTTGCACCCCCTGGAGTTAGAATAGTAATTTTTACCCCTATACTATCCAACACTTACCCTACTGTTGCACCCCCTGGAGTTAGAATAGTAAGTTTTACCCCTATACTATCCAACACTTACCCTACTGTTGCACCCCCTGGAATTAGAATAGCAATTTTTACCCCTATACTATCCAACACTTACCCTACTGTTGCACCCCCTGGAGTTAGAATAGTAATTTTTACCCCTATACTATCCAACACTTACCCTACTGTTGCACCCCCTGGAGTTAGAATAGTAATTTTTACCCCTATACTATCCAACACTTACCCTACTGTTGCACCCCCTGGAGTTAGAAAAGTAATTTTTACCCCTATACTATCTAATACTTACCTTAAATGCAATTTAATATTATGCGTTGTAATTGTATGCGTTGTAAAGGTAGTTTTTAAAAAATGCGTTGTAGTGTCATGCGTTGTAAGTGTAGTGCGTTGTAATGGATTTTGCGTTGTAAAAAATGCGTTGTAAGTGCATGCGTTGTAAAAGTGTGCGTTGTAACGACATACATCCGGGGATTAAGTATCTCCCAAAGGCATGAGAAAAAGTAAACAATCGGAGGCTGAAAGCAGCTTTTCTTAATGAATTAGTCCCTTCACATCGTCGGAGCTCAAGGGTCCTCCGCCATCTTGCACGGCGCAGACGCCTCGACCCATTGCTAATATTAAAGAATGCAGCAGCCACCCAGCAGAACATGGTCTTTTGCATAAAGTTTGTGAAACTCTGGTGAGTGGTTCAACACGACAGCATCTTTTGAGATGCCCTATTATCTGGACAATTCCAAACAATTACAACCTCCTTTATCTCATCATGAGGATTGAAAATGGTCCATATAGCCATGTAGCCTACGGCTGTTAAATTAGAAACGATGCCCTTTGAAACTTACTAATTGTACATTTATTTACATCAGTATTTAAGTGGAACCAGGAACGTAAGTGAGGCGGATACTCCCGGATTTCAGACCCTGCAGTAATTTAAAAAAAAGCTTTCAAATGGGCCTCTTTGGGCTCTCTATTCATGTCCTTAGCTTTATTGGCAAAAACAATCAATTTCTGAAAAATGACTAAAAACTGTTAAAAGAATACATGTCAATGATACAGTGCCTGTTTACATTTCACATGCTTAACTTGATCTTGATTAAGGGTAGTTGGTTTTTCAAGATGCCATGTTCCGGTATGTTTTTTTGATGCAACATATGACTTTTGAATTGTGCGTACTGTGGCGTGAGTCGCTTCTCATTGTCTGTGTGAGCTCAGATTGGGTGTTTATCATGGCACAAGATTGAGAGCTCTCAAGTTGAGATAGCAGGCAGTGTGAGCTTCTTACAGTGCCTATCAGTGGGTCGGAGAGCTGTGCTCACTACATGCACATCCAAGCCTTGGCCTCTCTGAAAAGCACACAGAGCTATGGTTGCATATGTACCAGTTCCATTTGTGGTAATGTGTGGGATAGGCATATGGAAGATAATTTGCAACAAAATCATTGTTGTTATTCATGTGTGTGATACTTCTAATAAGCACAGGCAAAGCTAATAGGTCTGTCTTATTTTAGATATATACATTGATTGTTGTATTACTGTCTGGCTGCAATAACAGAACACTCACAGACACCCAAACACTGGCCAGGTGGCATGATGTGTGATACACAGAGCTTTAGTTTACATGGTTTAAGTTGCGCTCTGGATTCATAGACTTCCCCTTTTGAAAGGATCCCTAGTTAGGCTTCTTTGCCCATGCCCCTTTTAGAAAACCCCACCCCTTTTTCATCTCACTTAAAGCCCTGTGTGAAACACATGAACAACAAGCACAGACAATACATTTGTATCTGCTTTGCAGGCAAACACAAGAGAAAGTCTGATTATCTTTCTTGAAGATCTCCTTTGTGAAATGCCTAGTAAGATAGCAAATATGCCTTCTCTGGAATTGACAAAAGTGTTTTGCTGAACTCGGCGCAGTGGTATTTAACCAGTGCTTAATTTGTAAAATAATAAGTGCCAGGGCCCTGACCAGGGGGCCACTGTAGCTTGCACCACCCATCACCCAAAACAACAAAAAACGATCTCTCTCGCCTGCAAGTGCGATAGTTCCGATTATTCCAGGTCCCAAAAGCTAAAGGAATGGCTGGGGAGGCAGGTGTTAGTAATTTTTTATGTATATTGTATTCATAAACAACTGTTGTTCTGCTCGTCTCTAAATTAGATGAGCAGCGCCACCATGTGGCAGACTGTCCTAAGTGTGGTGTTGACCATTAGGTGCTGGTGCTGAGCACCGGAAACCAACGGCTCAAATTAAGCACTGTATTTAACACGTATCTTCACTGAGCCCCACCATTCTTACTATAGAATACAAAGTGCGGTTTTGCGGAATTGACCCTGTCTATCTTGTCAACCGTTCTACCCACTACTCATCAATTGTGTTCATCCACCAATGATCTTCTTGAGGCCTAGAAATTCTGTGGCTCATGCCTGTGCATTTGGAGTGCACACAGGATCACCTGTCGCAGAATCTTTTCCACCCCTCCTGTACGCCCAGGATAAACTTCTGGTTTTCTGCCGAATCCTGAGTACTTTTAGGCTTTAGGAACAACCAATCTTTTATCTCTAGGCACACAGAACATCCCAATTCGGGCTTCACGCAGCACACCACAATAAAGTCATTTGGCACAAGGTACAGTTTGTAAATAAATAAAACCATGCATTTATCTTCCGTCCTTCTGCAAGCCTGCATCCTTTCACACTCACTGTTAGATGCGCTGCGGCTCGCTGCTTCCGAGGAACGAATTGTAGGACATCCGAGGATTAAGTGTACCTGCCTGGCATTCAATATAAATCCATCTCATTTTCTCCCTCCATCCCCTCTTTTTCTTTTTAGGCTGAGGATTCTGGCAGAGCTATGGAGGCCTGTCTCTGACAATACACCTATCACAGTTGGGCTAATTGCATCTGACCTGCACACCCTTCCATCCGCCTGCCAGCATGAAACTCCAAGGATGGGAAGGATACGAAACAGGAAAGGTTTCAGAGGGCCGAGGGAGCCTTCACCAATGTAAATTCATGGGCCAATTTGAAGAATTAAACTAACTCCTAAACAAACAGCTCTACAACTACTATTGGAAAGCGTGGGAAATTAGACAATAAAAAACACACAATCGGACAATGCACTTCACATATATCAATTCATGAGGAATTTTAGGTAAAGTCAATGGTTCCTACCCTAGAAAAATGATTGTATGCATCTTCATAGCAGTAATCAATTTAGTCAACAAAGGCATTACTAAAATAGACACTAGCTTCACAGTAACAGAGATGCAGCTGACGATTATAAAAACGTAGCAATAAACGAACAGGCAATGAATGCAAAGTGGAGAAACTGAAACAAAAGAGACCAAGGTTTTGCAAGTGATTTGATGGTTTTTGATCTAACAGACACACAATTGGCTCCTGTATATATCAGGTCCCAGTTGGAACCCGCCCCTACCAAGTTAAAACGAAAAAACAATAACATTAATCTATGAATGCAACTTGAGCTAACACATCGTGCCTGCCTTTTTTTAAACTGAATTTGTAGCTCAATTATCACATGCATATCATCAAGTCATGTGTCTAAATCCATGCAAACATTTTTTTTTTCATGGATATATTTGCTTGTACACAACATTTAGCCGGATGATTCCTGCATCATTCAGTTCTCTTGTACTTTGTTGCGACGTGTGCACTTCGTTGAAGTGGTGCTGAAGTTAAACCTGTATTTTGCCTGAGGTTGATTTTGTTATAGAGGATTGGTTCTGTTAGAGAAATCAGTTTTTAGCTCAACTATGATTTTCGCTGAAATGTGTAAATTGAACTTCAGGTTGTTTATTTAGATTTAGTGAAAGAAAAGTGTGACTGCACATTCGGTTGCAAAGACAGAAAGCAGGCTTAAAGAGTTGGCTTATCCATCTGCTTGCACCCCCCACACACTTGGGGCATATTTACTAGTCCCTATCGCCACCACAACGTCACTTTTAGTGACGTTGTGATGGTGATAGGAGCTTTGCCATAGTTACAAGGCAGCGTAAAGCCACTTAATGTGGCTTAACGCTGCCTTGTAAATAGGGCCCCTTTCACGCTACACTTAAACGTGAAAGGGGTGGGCAATGGGTGTTGTGGTGGGTGTTTCAGCACAAAACCCATTGATTTTGACACGGCCTCCTATTTACAAGGGCAGCACAAATAGGAAGCATCGCCAAAATTAAGACCAGGAAAAACCTGGTCTTAAACCGGCGAAGTGAGGAGAAATGCTTTATTTCTCCTGTTTTTTGCTGTTTCCATGTGTGCTGCCTTAGGCAGCACAAATAGAAACAGCAAAACCCCAATGATTGTTTATGTGCAGGAAGGTCTCCCTTCCTGCACATAAACAACCATGTAAAAAAAAATGCTGTTTTGCAACTTCTACATTAAGCAGCACACATAGTAGTTACAAAACGGCATTTCAAGATTGTTTATGTGCAGGAAGGGGGACCTTCTTCCTGCACATAAACAATCTTCCCCTCAACACAGGCACCCTTGCACTATGGTGCAAGTGCCTGCGTCGGTGCTAGGCAGCCAAATTTAGCACCAGCGCAGGGGAAAACGCAGGGCGGCACCATATTCTAGTAAATATGGCGCAGCCCTGGATTTCTAAAGTGACGAAGCATGTTGTTTGCCTTCTTGGCTTAACGACACGCTTTCCACTTTCTTGTAAATATGCCCCTTTCTTCTTTCATCTCTATATTTTGGGACACAGAGTGCAAAAGCGTTTGCCATGAGAAAAACAATGAAAACAGGATGCAAAATTATAGAACTACAAAATATCTTATTATTAGCCAATAATAAAGTTGTCGCCCATCTCTCACGCTATGAGACACGGTCAGCGAGCAGCAGCATGTATCTGCTTTCCCATGCCAAGAGATTGGGAGTGGAATTTCAAGGGTTACACTAAACAGGATGTTGAGGGCTATTGCCCTCCCACTGCTTAGGTCATATCATCATTGGCTGATTTTGGATGTTACTACTTCGTCTCAACAAACTGCAACAAACATGTATCCGGTAGAAATGTGTGGGTTGCTTTGTATTTTGGAGTTCTATTTGTTGTAAAGCTCATTATATATGGTTATTTGGCTATCAGGTACTATGCCGAGGGATGCAATGCAAAGAGAATTTGAGTAATAGTCATTATATGCAAAGTACATGAGCGAGGACCTTCTATAGGGTTTAGAATTATCAGAAACATGGAGATTCTATAAGTTAGCTAACATTTTGAGTATGTTTGCAAAGGGCAAGAAATGATCAGTAACCATCGAAAACCCTCATAACAGTGACTGCAGAGCTGAGTACCTAATACGAATGTATGACGATACTTAGCATGCCATTACTACGCATGCATTTAGTGCGATTTTTTACCGGCATTAGTACGCATAATCTTACTTCGCTTACCTTAACTTGGTAAAAGCATGAATAATATAACAAATGTATTTTAATGCGCAGACCATTACTTCGTATTCCACTACTATGTGTACATGCCCCTACACTACACATACATGACGACACTACACTGAAACCTTTAACACTACACACCACTACTCCTCCCTAAACCCTAAATCACTACCCCCAGCACAACTTCCTACACTACAAAAACACAACACTACCCTGAACCCTAATACGCCACTCCCAGCACGACCCCCTACACTACATATACACCAAAACACTACCCTAAACCATACCATACGACCCACCTACACTACCCTTAACCCTAAAACACTAAGCCAAACTACACATACACCACAACACTACCCTAAACCCTAAAACACTACCCCAGCACGACCCCCTACTCTACACATACACCACAACACTACCCTAAACCCTACACTCAAACCTTAAACACTACACGTACCCCTTAACACTACCCTCATCCCTTAAACTGTACCCCCAGCATGACCCCCTACTCTACAAAAACACACTACATTCCCCTTACCTCGCTCTCCTCGTGGCTCCTCTCTCCTCCTGGGACCTTCCTCACGTCGTCTCCGAGGGGCGGCGCACCTCGTTGTGAGGAAACAGCCTCAGTTTCCTTACAACGACATGGATCGATTTCTTTTCAAGCATACCATTACAACGCATGCGTAGTAACAACGCTTGCGATGTAACAACTTGCGTACTAATGGTACGCGTTGTAACATCGCAAGCGTAGTAACGCTTGCGAAGTAATGGTATGCGCAGTAGCAGCCGCGCACTAAAGGCTATTTACCCCTAATAGCATTTCTGAACCCACGGTATTGCACAATCTCTTTTGCACTTCATTCTGGTTTGGCTCTAGCAGCGTTCAGAGGAGACAGGCAATCTCGAATAAATTCGACGTTTTCATAATTTCTTTGGTCATTCACGCCTCTGCTGTTGCTCAGATGTAAAACATCCCTCTAAGAGAGCTGCTATCGATCCTGAAACCCAATTCCAGCCACTGTTTAGGTAAGTGTCTCTGGGTAGCAAAGCCCATCCCACCCCCCTCGATTTATAATTGACTCTTAAATGGAAAGTGGTCTTGTCTCGTTGTTCCTCTGCAGTCTAGTGCATTAGGCATGCTGCATCTCATTGCATTTTCACGCTTTCAGGCCTCATTGCCAACTGCCGGAGAAAGGCTTAGTGGAAGTAAATTGAAATCAAATTCTCCATCTGCAGCAAAGTCCGCGTAGAGTGTCTGCTGTTTCCACCGCCAGCTGAGGCGGAGGGAGACATCGCAAATGGTGTAATCCAATAGAATACCCCCGCTTCGACTGCATGGGGAGACTTTAAGCTTGCACGCGATCATTAGTAATGCAGCAATAGAGGTATAGAATTGCTTTTCTTTCAATGTAGCAAAAGCTTTAACCATCTTTTGGTTATTGGGTGAACCCTATAATACCCTTCTGACCCCCAGATGGTGCAGTAAGCCTACCAAGAGCGTCCTAAAACCCTCGCAATTTTATCTATGTTACCATTCCTGTCCTTGGTGAAGTACATGTGGAACTGTTTCACCCTATAATTTAATTTCTGATCACCTAATATTGCGGAAGTGATGCCCACCTTGAAAGATATTACAAGAAAACAATGGTTCTGTCGGGTATGAGTAAAACAATTACTTTGTTATGCAAATGAATCAAGAAAAAGGTACGGAATCAATCAAGAGTTGACCACACAATCCAAAAGTACAAATCACGGTGAAGCTAGATTTGAAGGGTGTGATGTCATTCTTTATATATAAATTTCATCATTTATATGAAAACACCCATATCACTTGTAACGCGAGGTTACCAAAGTAATAAACTGTAAAGTGAGTCAGTGAGTCAGTGACAAGGTGACATAAGTGACAGAATTGTGCATAGTATATACAGTGATCAAATACAGAAAAAACTTTTTATGTACACAATATACATGAGGAGGGCCAGTATCAAGGAAAATCACAATGACACCGTTTCACGAATAAATCAAAACATATATGGAAAACAGGTCTTGAACTGGTCCTAGCAATTATCGTCGACGTTTCAACCCAGTGTAAGCGACATTAAATCGTCATGTAGGGTCTTCATCAGGACATTAAAATAAACGATGGCAACCTAGCCTGTGGTCTAGGATGGCCTGGCAGTCAAACGTTCACGTGTAGAAAGACAGAGCGCCTCATCAAATGTGGTCTCTCAAGGGGCGTGCCGAGTCCGGTGAATGGAATGCGTCGGAACCAATCCGAAATCAAATTTCTATGAATATTTGAATTAGAAGTCAAAGCTAAGCGATCACGACTCACGCTGCAGCACCTCCTCTCTTAGTCTCTCCTCTGACTAAGAGAGGAGGTGCTGCAGCGTGAGTCGTGATCGCTTAGCTTTGACTTCTAATTCAAATATTCATAGAAATTTGATTTCGGATTGGTTCCGACGCATTCCATTCACCGGACTCGGCACGCCCCTTGAGAGACCACATTTGATGAGGCGCTCTGTCTTTCTACACGTGAACGTTTGACTGCCAGGCCATCCTAGACCACAGGCTAGGTTGCCATCGTTTATTTTAATGTCCTGATGAAGACCCTACATGACGATTTAATGTCGCTTACACTGGGTTGAAACGTCGACGATAATTGCTAGGACCAGTTCAAGACCTGTTTTCCATATATGTTTTGATTTATTCGTGAAACGGTGTCATTGTGATTTTCCTTGATACTGGCCCTCCTCATGTATATTGTGTACATAAAAAGTTTTTTCTGTATTTGATCACTGTATATACTATGCACAATTCTGTCACTTATGTCATCTTGTCACTGACTCACTGACTCACTTTACAGTTTATTACTTTGGTAACCTCGCGTTACAAGTGATATGGGTGTTTTCATATAAATGATGACATTTATATATAAAGAATGACATCACACCCTTCAAATCTAGCTTCACCGTGATTTGTACTTTTGGATTGTGTGGTCAACTCTTGATTGATTCCGTACCTTTTTCTTGATTCATTTGCATAACAAAGTAATTGTTTTACTCATACCCGACAGAACCATTGTTTTCTTGTAATAATCTTACCCAGGTTCTGAGGGACACAGGGTCACCCCATTGCTTATACACCTTGAAAGATAGACTGAATACACCTGTATTGAAAAACATACACTTAATTCCTCAATTTTCTTCTTCTTTAGGCCCATTGCAATTTATTCCAAGCCTTCTGTTCTTAACTGATTGAACTAGTAGTGGTTGCTTAACTCCAGCCTATTAAAGAGATTTGCCACTTCCTTCATCTGGCTCAATAAGGGGCATATTATCAAGAAACTGTGTTAAAATTATCGCCGCTTTAGTGGCAGAAAACTGCCGCTAAAGCGGCGATAATGGGCTTGATAATATGCTCTTGAGAATTCCCATAGAAGTCCATGTTCTGGTGTCAACATGGGCTTCTATTGGAATTCTCTGCGGCATATTATCAAGCCTATTATCGCCGCTTTAGCTGCAGTTTTCTGCCGCTAAAGCGGCGATAATTTTAACACCGTGCTTGATAATATGCCCCTGTGTGTTTTATTCCGCAGCTCTAGTTCCTGTGAGAAATGGTGCTGAAAGTACAATTCTATGCTGACAAAACTTAGGGATAGGATATAATGCACTTATAATACGTCAGACGGAACATGTCACATTTGTGATGGAGTGTCCCAGCTGCCAAACTCGAAATCATACAATTTTATTTTCATATATTGGCCTCGGAACTCGAGGAAGACAATCTTGTGGCTGAATTTTCCTTGTGTTTCATGGACTATTTTGCTTATCAGTCACCTCTCTGTGGAGGCACCTGGCTGCATAGCAGGTGGTTGCTCACAATGTCTAAGCTCAAAATATAGTTCAAAATATTGTGGAGTAAAGGCTGCTGCCCGCACGAAGGTGTCATTTCCTCTTCGTTTTCTGTGGAGAAAAGATGGGTCGAGATCTGAATACCCAATCGGAACAACAAAGCAATCTCGACACGTGCACCTCATTGGGTGGGGCTGACAGCTCATGCCAACCACAGACTCCCTCCTTGCAGCAACCCATTGAAGACATGGGTCTTAAGCCCACAGTATCAGATGGCAGCGTGTGGAAACTGAGGCAGAAAACAGACTAAGTGGCCATGGACTTCAACCTCCTTTGTGCAGAGTTCAGTAAAATCTCAGACTGTGAGAAGAAGACAGACAAAGCCTCGGAAGAGGTAACTACACTATTTCTAAATGGCAGTCAATCTCACAACAAGTGATAGCGATGGCAGATCTCGGTGGAATAATATACACATAGTTGGGGTCCTAGAAAAGAGGATGGACAATGAGGTAAACTGTTTGCGGATCCATCTGTCTCTGCAGCGTAAGGGACTATCATTCTACAGTTTCATGGAAAGGACCAAATGCAGGCAGATTCCTGTTCAAAACCCGGGGCCATCTCCAAAGGAGCCAACCACCAGTATCTTCAGTTTTTGGTAACGAGAGTCCATTCTCCAGATGGTGATGGTCCGGAGGCTGCTGATTTTAAACAATACAAAGATAATACTATTACCAGACTTCAGACATACAATGCACCACCTCTGGCACATGTTTGAGGGGATGAAGAGGGAAGTCAAATAACTGATGCTCTTTTCTGCACAGCAGTAGATTTATGCTAAAGGAAAAACGTTGGCATTTCCTATCCCAATCGAATGTCTGTGAGAAGCTGCAAAGCTGGCGTTCCCAACGAGCCCGCAAAGACACTGAGCACCATTTGGGTCTTTGGAAACGAATCAGCGTGAAGGCGTATGGGAATACTGATTGCCCTTCTGAGGCCCAATCTTGTGGCTGTAGAGGTGAAATACTGTTGTTACAGGCCGAAGCTCGGTAACACGTAGCTCCTGGTGGAACCAGTGGCCAGAGAGGCTCTCTGCAGGGGAGTCACAGATACTGAAAGCTCAGAAGGAGCCTCCCCAATGTTAACCCCGCTGTTAGTGGCCTATGTATCTGTTGATGCAGAGCCTATATGCAGTATCTGATATGAATGTGGTTCAACATTCTTGTGTTTAGCATGTAAAATTGTCCACAAAAGAAATTTTTTCTAATTTGTGGGCTTACTAATATCTCCATTGGTCAAGCAGGATTAAAGGACAGCTGGTGGAGATGGGCATAGTTTTGTTTTTCTTCTTTTGCCTTCTTTTGCAGGGGGTTCACATGCTCCTGCAGGTGCCTCCGATGCTTGATTATCAAATAGCTCTGACTTGAGCAACTAAGAAGTGTTTACTTTTGGTGGTGACATATGTTTGAGATTTAGTGTGGTGGGCAGTTCAAAGTTCATTCAACGAGGTTGGGAAATGAAGGTATTTGGAAAAAAATGGATGCTAGGATGCATTTTGTGCAAAGAAGTAGTCCAACATAACGCATAATTTTGCATAATTCTTTTGGGCAATGTAGAAAGTACACACATTTTCCCAGGCCAATTTACAACTTGCTATTATAGGAGAAAACCATGGGGGTTCCAGATACTCACACAGCGTTAAAAGGTGGATGACTGAATGGTGCTGCAGATCTGGGTGATGGTGATCTATTTAATATGCTACCAATTTTAAAAGCAAGTATATCCTCTCCTGGACCAATATTGCATTTCAAAAAGGTCCTCAGGTCTTCCGTGGAGTGGAACAGCCTGATAGTACAAATCCTGTGCCGTGTTACTGCATAGAGCTACTTACTCATTTTGTGTGTCACAGGAAGAAGCAAAACTTTACAAAAGGATTTAATTAGGTGATATTGGGAAAACTGATTTATGACTCTGTGCCTCAGTTCTTATTATTGCCAAAATCGAAAAATGATTAGAAACAGGTTGGTCACATCATTATAAAGAGCTATATAAGGATGACAGGACATTCTGTACAGCCGCAGCATCTAAATGTTATTCCATTGCTGCTGAAGTCTAAATGACTCATAAGTCATTCGTTCAATCACTGAAAAATCTCAAGGTTACATTTATCTTAACCTAATATTTCTTGATCGAAAGTGTCCAATATTTTATTTACTGCGGCAAGATAAAATGCGGAGCTTGCCTTTCTGGGATCGAAATACCAATCAAATTGTCTTTATACGATCTTCCGAGGACAGATCATAAAAAATACACAATAAAAACAAACTGCATTGTAGATACACATATTAAAAATGACAACCACATATTAGAAAAATAGGAGAGATCCTTGTGTAAGTACAAGGGAAAAAATTCATAAAAAAGGGTTTCCAAGTGCATCATGTCTTGTAAATTAGAAACTACCATATTTTTTAAAGAACAAACTCCTTATGTTGTTTACATTGAATAAAGTGACAGTGCAAAAGGGCTGATTTAGCAATAAATAAAGTGACAGTGCAAGAGTTCTTGTTCCAAGAGCATCAACAAGGTGCCAGATGATTAAAAAGTAAAGCAATGGACATTTGGGAAACAATGCATGGGCAATAGTTACGAAAAAAATAAAATGCTTTTTATGACGAAACAGAAGACTCTTTCTCTTAGCTACAGTACATTTCAGATAACTAGCAACTGTATAGCAGAGGTTACAACCGTTACGTTGCAGTAAGTAGAAGAGAGACGCTTTACACTTGGAGAAGTTTTTTCTGCCAGTAACGGTATTAACAAGCATTGGCATAGCCAATAGGTCTCGCTTTTGGGACCTTATAAGTGTTTAGCCATGCAACAGTTGCCTAACTAAATACTTATAAGGTCCCAAAAGCGAGACCTATTGGCTATGCCAATGCTTGTCCTTCCCCATTGGAACTTCCACACCAGCTGCTGTTACGGAAGCGGACGGGTGTTTTTATAAGTACTATCCAATAGATGCACCTATCAGATCTTGCGCTTCCCTCTAGCTCCACTGAACGCATCGAAACAAGCGGCACCAGACAAGGAAACGGTTGTGTCCATCTTATAATGGGGTGCTTCTCTCTATCCTGTCGGACCATAGCCTATATTTATTTAACAAACACTTACATACGTATGCAATTTAGAAAACGTGTATCAAACTACAAATAAAAACGTCAAATAAGAATAATTGTATTTAAAAAAGAAGAATCGTATCAGAATAAAAGGTTGACTTCAAGTCCTTAACGCACACATTTTACATTTCTATATTTAACTTTCTTTACTGTTTGTCTACTATTTCTCAACCAATAATTATTAGTTATGGTTTTAAAACACGCTAAACGTATTGTAACAATGCTTCATTCAGGAGAATTTTTAGTTTCTTGTCCAGCCATTGAAGCCTTGTTATTTGTTTGGGGGCTGGGTTTGTTTTGGGCTTCTTTTACTAGTATTCGTGCTTGTTTTCTGGTTCTAGAAGTGGGAGGGCTTGTTTCGGACAGGGCGGAGACACTGTTCCGGAGCTGTACCGTGCACCGGACTCTCCCAGTGCAGGTATTGATCCTTATGTGGGTCTACTTCCATTGTCATTTTGTCATCGTTAAGTCTTTTAAATCCAAGTCTCGTTTAGAAAGTACTTGTTGATAACTGAATTCAGACTAGTGTTTCGGGGAGGTGAACAATATGCACAAGCTGTACGTGATATTACCATGCCAGTACTGGGGTTTTCAGTTTTTTTTGTAAATGTAAGACGCGCAGCCGCGAGACGCGCTCTGTGGTGGGGGAGGGGGAAGAGCATTGAGGCGCAAAAGTGAAAGCAGGCTCGCTGGCGAGTGGTGTGCGATGTGCGCGCACCATGACGAGAGAGGAAAGCCATATGGCACCTCTGCTCGTCATTGTGCGCGTAGCCGCACGCCCGTCGCCAGTGCACGCGCCAGTGGGCTGAAGCGCTTCCCCAAACGGATTGCATGGCGGCACGATGCACGTGATTGTGCGCGTGCTCGCCATGCAATCCACTTTTGGGAGCACTTTTGGGAGCCCCTTACTAGAGTCTCGCATAACGATTGCTACACAATAGCTAGACGAGACCTAAAATCGTCCTAGTAATCGGCAGGTAAAATTGACAAAAAATGACAAAATGTAAAATAGTCTGACTTGAATGCTTGGAATACATTCCACAGGTGGTTTGACTGATGACAGTCATGGTCACACTCATCTGCATCAGCCACGAAATGGTCAAAGAGTAAGGATTTCAGTACACCATGCCAGGATTCTGAGTACAGAACTGGGCCTTGTTCCCACAAAATAAATCCATATTCTCAACCCTAACAAATATAAATTTCAGAACCGTTTCATTTGTAGCAATCTGTAAGTGTCAGGGTTTGCATCGGCTGCGAAAGAAGTTCTATTAGAAAACACGTGAAACGATCATGAGTGTCTTTTGTCCTTCTTTCCTTTCTGGCAAATCCGTTCATTCCAGGGAATGTGTGGATTTGAAGTGCAGCCTATCCCGGTTTCCTAATTAACCTTTGTGGTGGGAGAGGGTGGAGAATGATGGAAGGGGCTGCCTGTGCGCAGGTGAACAGATGTCTGCTAATTGCTGCTCCCGCTCCTTGATAGCTGGCAGATGCACGAGGTTACCAAATGAGGCTACGTCACCGGGGACACCATGCTTCCGGTTCTGGGCTTTCATTTTGCAAATCATTGTTCGTGATCCGAGCCTTTCATCCACATGGCTCAATCAAATTGAACCAAGACTGACACTCATGGAAAGTGTAAAGGGTCACATGGACTAAACCAATTTGCAGACACTGCGATTTGGAAAATGGCAGGGCTTGCAACCTTAAAATATTTTTGCCCACGTACTAAATGCATTTTGCAACTCCTAGGGGACATCATGCCAAAACATTTGGGAAGAGGTGTGGCGCAGCGGCCAGGGCAACTGACGCCTGACGCTGGGATCACGGTACGATCCCCGGCACCGGCGGCAGGTCAGCCCAGCACCATGTGACTCTGGGCAATAGCTCGCTTAATCTTCCCGACGGCCCCCAGCGCCGGGATGCCTACAGGTAGCTGTGCGCTTTACAAATACTGGATTTACAAATACTGGATTTTTTAGGAGGGGGCATCAATGTGACACCTCCTAGTAAGTGTGATTCACAATGGTTTCTATCAGGGCTTTATGTGGGCCGGGTCTCACTGGTGCTGAGCACCAGCAGTTTTTCAAAGGGGTGCTCGAAATGGGTATCTGTCGGGCTCTGTTTTGTGCCCTGGCACAGGCGGTCCATTTTTTTCATGACAGCAGGCACATCGATGTCCGCCTGCTCACGCTGCTCACTTCTCACTAGTGGGGAAATTACGGCATAACGTCATACCAGGTGAGCGTTGTAGGGGAAGGGAAATCCTTTAAAGAGAGTCATTTTCTCTCTGGATTTCACTTCTCTTTTTGAAACGCATGAGTTGCAACATCATTATGGTGTCACCAGGGCTTTAAGTGGAAGCTTTTTCAATATTATATACAACAAGCCATAGTTGCAGCTCATTTATTGTATGCAACAACCATTGACAAAGCCAATAGTCCTGACTTGTAGGTATGATGTTACTTGTTGTACCATATATCTGGATGCAATGACAGAAACAGCACACTATGCTAAGCACAGATTTTTAGCTTACGTGTTTTTAAGCCATGCCCTTAATTACATCGGCCACGCCCCTTTGAGAGAGCCCCTAGTTTTTTCATCCCACTTAAAACCCTGGCTTCTATCAATGGTTTGTTACTGCAATTTCAACACTCAACAGTTACCAGCACCTAAAAGGGGGTGTACAGTGAAATCACATCAGGATGCCTCTGTTGAGAGCGGTGGGGTGGAAAGGCAGACAGTGGTATAGGGGACAACTGCATGCTCCCCTTCCGATGTGTTCCCAATGGTAAACATATTTTTCAAGCAACACCAGTTCCTTTCATAGACATGGACGACTTAAAAAAAAAATTCGCGTTTGGAAAGAAAATGCAAGGCTGGTGTTCTGCTTTCCCTTGCCAGAATACAATCCCTGCAATAGCAGCTATTCACAGTGGGTTTTCAGATTGTGACCCGCTTAATTAACATTCATTAGGCAGATCATTTTAGGACCCCCTTGCAAATATGCAATTTGAGATGCGACATTTCAAGACATGGGTCACATTCCATATTGAGAACTAGTAAGAGACTAAACCGTGCATCCATGGTTTGCAAATAGGTCTTAATACATTGGGCTGCTAGTTACTACGTGGACGTTGAGGATTTGATAATGGTGGTCTCAGGGAGACTCAGTTATCTAGTAACTTTCTACAAATTACTTCTCGGGCACAAAATCGATTCCATTGAGTAGTTTGTGCTGTAGGAAGGTATATGATTATCTAAATGCATTTCTTGCCTGTGATAGTTCACCATTTGCGAACTGTAACCCCCTATGGCAGACAAAGTCTTATAGAAACTGATACTCACTTTAGTTACAGATACAATCCTGAGATTTTGGTTGGGCCCTTAAAGCTAAAAAGTGGGTTTTACCATCTCAAAATCTGGATAACAGTGGCTTCTGCCTGAATCTGTCTGCCCGTCCACCAGATCGTTCAGTAGCGTCAGCTACCGAACAGGGGTGGGGGAGTGGGGGGCTGGGGAGAGCGGGAGAGTAAATGAGGGGGAATTTTTAAAAAAAGCACTTACCTGGGTACGGCCGACTGCCGCATCTCCTCCGTCCTCTTCTCTTCTCCAGCAGCAGGAAGCACATAGCCTCCCAGAATCCCCTAGCCAATCATGACACTGCATTATAGCAGCGTTGTGATTGGTCTGAGTGCCGTGATTCAGCGCTCAGAGCGGGATTGGGCGGCTGTTCATATTCTCCACCCAGGCTGTGCATTACAGCCGGTGGAGAACATGCAAAGTGTGCATGACTGTTTGACCAGCCCAAGATGGCGGCCAAACTGTCATGCACACTTAGAAAGTGCCTACCACTCCTTCCCCAGCTCTGGAAAGCTCAGCCCCGCCCTCCTCTCCAACCAACTGAGCCAGTATGGTAAAATAAAATGATGATAATGTTGCGTTATTATCATTTTATTTTTCCATTTTGTATTGTTCAGTGAGCAATGGGGTGACGTGGCGGAGCCGCCGCTGAGATCGTTAAGCAGGGCCTGATTGTCATAAGGGAGCAACTACCAGCCCCAAAATTAGGCATGCGTGTACACCTCTGTGCCCTGAATACTGGGTACCATAATTGGAAAGGCTAGACAAGAAAGACTCCTTACCAGTCCTCGCTCACCCACCAATCAGTATTCGAGTTGCCAAATTACACTCTCAGGAGTGAGTTTATCGGTTGGTCGAGATATAGCATGGCAGATTTATTGTGGACGTCAGAGTACAGTTGGAGTTTTTACTATGTTACAGAAATATATTTTTTAAACCATAACAATATAGATATACAGTAAAAAATAAAACGTTCAGAACGAGCCGTGAAACCACCATTTGACAACAATCTTCTCATAGGTCCCAAAAGTGTAGGGTAGATCGTGTGCCATAGAATGGCAATCTAGTGTTTTTCAGTGACAGCTTTGAAGCGCAAATGGCACAACAAGACTCTCCAAGACTCACAATACTCGCCAACTCCTCTCCATAGGGGAGAGGAGTTGGCCTAACAGCTAGGGCGGTCGACCTCGAATCTGGGAAACTGGGTTCGAGTCTCTGCAATGACGCTGTACATCCTGTGATTCTGGGCATATCACTCAATCTCCACGTGCCTAACAAAAATGAATGTGTCCTCATGGAACGCTACTGGTGCTATGTAAAGCGCTCTGATACCCGATACCTTCGGGTCAAGTTCGCACTATATAAAACTCCGTAAAAAAAAAACGCTGGTGGTTTGGACCTCTTCCAAGGGCCTGAGGGTTGTATGTGGTCTCAAAGGTGCTTAAGCTTCGTTCACTCTACAGGTATAATCCAGTGCAGGTTGGTGAAGACTGGCTGTCTATCTCATCTTATGTTTGTTGGAGCATCTGCGGGTAATGATTTGTCTTGTCTAACCAGTTCTAGGGGTGGGCGACAGTTTCTGTTCCGCCCGCGGAAATTGCGACAATTCGACATTTTCGCGTTCCGCGAAAATGTCGAATTGTCGCAATTTCCGCAAGGGAACGGAAATTGTCGTCGAGTTGAACAAATTCAGTAAAGCTTTAATCAGCACAAAACATTCGGGAGCTAGGTCGAGGCTGGGCAGGTGTGCTTTTCTCCCCATATCTACCGTCAAAAATGACCGGTGGTCCTGGCGACTCCTTACCTGATGGAGCTCTGTGCAGCCATGACTTTCTCGAGCGCAATCCCCATGTAGTTCCTGACACCAGGAGGTTCTGTCTCCTCGTCTGCTGCTCTGATCGGTCTCTGGCCCTAAACAAGAGGCATGTGAACTGCATGGAAACCGGGCCCCACACACCAGCGGTGGGCAACGTCTTCCGGCCCTTTCCCCCACTATGATGGACAGCTGACTCGATGGGGCCCGTCGGCGCCGTGGTGGGCTGTGCTTTTCTCTCAATATCTACCGTCAAAAATTAGCTGTGGTCCTTGATGGAGCTCTGTGCAGCCATGACCTTCTCGAGCGCAATCCCCGTGTAGTTCCTGACACCAGGAGGTTCTGTCTGCTCGTCTGCTGCTCTGATCGGTCTCTGGCCCTAAACAAGAGGCATGTGAACTGCATGGAAGCCCCGCCCCACACACCAGCGGCGGGCAACGTCTTCCCGCCCTTTCCCCCACTATGAAACCCCACCCGGAAGCAAAATCTCCGCGATCACGCGAAATATCGCGTGATCGCGGAGATTTTGTGCCGTTTCGCGATATTTGGCGAAAGGCACTTCTGGTAATTCCGCCCACCCCTAACCAGTTCCCACTTTTTAGACAGCTTCTGGGTGCCCTGTTTAAGATGAATAGATGCCCATGTTATGTACCGATGATGGCGTAAATATAATACTGTATAGGACCTGCAAGAAAATGTCCTGTTTGTGTGGTCAGCACCCCCTCCTCCACTTTTTGCCTGTTTTTTTGCATGGGCTCTGACCCCTAAAAGCATATCAAATTGGATACTCACTGATTGGCATATTTAACTTACTTATAAGTCTCTAGTAGATGGTACCATGTGTACCCAGGGCCTGTAAGGTAAATGTCACTAGTGGACTGCAGCACTTATTTTGCCACGACTAAAATGACAAGTGAAAATTATCACTTTAAGCCTGCCACGGCAGTCTAGCATGGCACTTTTAAAACTGCCATTTCGACCTGTAAAAACTAGGGGTGGGCGGAATTTGCGAAATCCACTTTCGCAAATTATCGCAAAAATGTTTAAAATTATCGCAAACAAGCGGAAATATCACGAAGATGCGGAATTTTTTTTCCCGCATGTTCGCGAGATTTTCTGCATGGTTGTGGGTCGCCAACTTACCCATGTGGTTGCTCGCGTGCGCGGCCATCTTGTTTTGAGTTGTCTCGCGGTGCATGATCGCGAGAAGAAAGACGTGATCGCGCGACGCATGACGTCACTGCGGGCGCGAACTGTCGCGAGACAGCGCAAATGGCTAAAAACAATCCAACATCTCATGGAGAACGCGACCGGATCAAGAAAACTTGTCGGCGAACGCAGGGATTCAGGTAAGACGATCGTGCGCGCGCGAGAATGTATTATTTTACAGCGCGAGCAAGAAACAAATTATCGCCAAGCTGCGGAAAGCGGAAATTTTGTCATTTTCACGCTCTCCACGGAACGCGAAAATGTCAAATTATCGCAATTTCCGCGAACGGAACAAAATTTTTGCCCAGGCCTAGTAAAAACCACCTTTTCAACAGGCCTAAACCTTCTTTTTAAACGGTTGTAACTTATTCCTAAAGTAGGACATAAATACCCATAGTGCAGGGTGAAAGGTATTTACAAAGCAGGGCATACATTCTTGTTTCACATCTCCTGGCAGTGCGAATCTCCAAAATAATTTTTCACTGTGGCAATTCTGGCTTTCCTGTAGAAAAACACTGGGTTAAATTACAACAGCTCATAATGTATAACTTCAGTTGCGGAATAGCTAGAATCATGCTTAAAGGCCTCAAATTATTAAGAATTTAAAATCCAATCTGATGGTCAAGTTAGATTTTAAATTACTTTTCTGAAAATACCACTGTTAAAAAGTGGGCATTTTCCTGCCTAAAGCCTCTAGTAGCCTTTTCGAAGTTAATCGCCAACTTTCACCTGCCAGCCTGCTGCCTGAATGGACCAGGGGATTTGCCCGCCAACTACACAAGCTTCAACAGGGCATCCTCTTTCAAATTCAATTGTAACTCACACCTAGGCCTTCCAATACCATTGTCTAGGTAGCCAGAGTGGCACCAATCCCAGTGGAGGTAAATCTGTTGCGGAAAGGGTTTGTAGGGGGGAGACACCTCAGGGATAGCCCAGAGCTCTGACCACGGGAAGAAAGGTTCTGCCATATTGGATTTTGGCAGAGCAGTGCACTGTGGGATTATTTAGAGCCAAGCCCCAAGGAACCAATGTCAAATAGGGGAGGATTGCCCCTGGGAACTGTTTCCATATTGGCCTGGGAGTTTCTCCCACCTACAAGCTAGTTTCAAACATAAAAGTGCCACCATTGGATACCTTCTTGAGAACATCTCTGGACCTGAAGGGCTGCACCTGCTGTTGATCCTGTGGAGAGAGACCATAAGGGATGGGCCTGTTCCCACTTATACCCAGGGCTGAGAAGTGAACTCCAAGGGTCGGCTGGCTGACGTCCTCTTCTTCTACAGGGACACAAACGTTGCAAGAAGCCCACATTCCTGAAGAGCCCAGATGAACAGTTCCAACTGGACTTTCCCTGCACTCTGCTGGTGGCTGCCTTTGGAGTGAGTCCTGACCCCCAAGTTGTGTTCCTAATGTCCTGGGGCCCTTGGATAAGTGGCAGTGTGCATCCTCCTGCTAACCCTAAAAGCTTGGACTTGAAAATGTTTCCAAGAATTTTTGCCTGAAGAACCAAAAAAAGATCAGGACAAACCTGCCTAGTCTATTTGATGAAGGTGCTCCCGTTCAGGCTTTTCCGCATTTCAGCAGGTCGTTTTAGAGAGGCTATCCAGCTTTGTGCAGCCCTGTTCACTTACAGCTTGTAGCCTTGCTAGACTGGAGGAATCTGAGCTACAAAAAAGTGACTAAGTCCAAAGGTAGAAATCCTCTGTAGGCACCTGCCAAAGGTACCCAGTCTGTGAAGGAACTCTCTTGAGCATGAATTTTGAATTTGTCCCCTACTAGCATTCCTGCCAAAAATAAGCTGCTTCACCTCGACTTGTTCCAATGGCTGTCTGGCCTCGTGGAACCCATCTCAGCCGCAGCCTGCTGCCTTGCCTCACTGAGAATTTCCGACTTCCACTTCAGAGACTAAGTCAGAAGCAAAAACTCCAGAACAGGTCAAACTTGATTTCTGAATCTGACCCTGACACCATCACAGTCAGCCTTAACTCACGCCTAGGTACAAGTCAAATGCAACCAAATGACAGCAGTGGGGGCCTAGGAGTTTTTGGTGCAATTTTTATTTAATTGTTTAGAAATGTATATCTTCAGGTCCCTTTATCCCATGTTTGTCTTTTTGGTGTCTATTTGTTCATTACAGTTTACTCTATATTTCTAAATTGGAGTGTTATTTTAATTGTTTTATGTTTTCTGATTTTTAACTGGTTTGGTACTGATTAATGGTTTACGCTTTCTTCCGAGGTTAAGTCTGTCTGCTCTGTGCTACAGCTTCCAAGGATTGAGCAGGTTTAAATTATTGAGACTGTACCGGACCTAGTAAGGAATAGTGGTATTTTAACCGAAGAGCATTACATATCCACTTCATCTGGAAAATCCACTTTGTCACAAGACCTTGGCTTAGGGTGGTGGGAGTATTCCAGCCTATCAAGAAGATCAAATGATGTTCAAATCTGCCGAGTGGTTTTAATTCCTCTCATAAGTAAATGTAATCGAGTTGCCAGTTTAACTACATGACTGGTATTATTGCAATCGACCGCAAAGTACCACAAGCAATAATGTTGCGGAACAAAATTATTAATCACGTATGTGAAGATGAATTTCCCAGGCGTGGGTACAGGAGGCCTAGGAGGCCGGCTCTTCAGCGTTGGTTTGAGGAATGATTAAAACAGCAGGCCCAACTATCACGAGTGAAGGAATGATTAAATATATTTTACAACTGCAGGGTTTGAGGAGGCCAGTAATTGAGGGTATGCCCACGGGGAGAGGTAAGTTCTGCTGACAGCCCGTGCGTCTGCCTTCACACCTCCCACCTTTAAAGATGTCCCCCGGCCTTTGAAGCAGCGCGAAGGCCGAGGATTGGGCGGGTTCTTTCAAGCCCCGTGCGCAGAAGAATTTAATCTTCCAGTGTGTGCTTCCTTAAGAAAGACTTATCTGAGAGTGGCATCCCAAGGCAAGAATAGAAGGCCCATAATAGCATTACAGCCTCCGGCTTAGGGGCACGCGGGGAGTTTCGTAGACGACCTCGCTATGAGCAGGTCACACACAGGGCGTCTGCCCTCAGTGCTGCACCGGTCTGTGAGGAGCTCGCGCCCACTGCGCATTGTCCCTCTCCTTGGAGGAATGGGCGCCTGGCAAATGGCGGGC